>NC_079333.1:105815977-106415977 GCF_029582105.1 Oenanthe melanoleuca | reverse complement strand
GGCTTTGGAGTATTTGCAAGTGGATCACCTCTCCTTATCCTTGCATTCCTGGGACTTGTAGGAGCAGGTAATAAACATAGAGAAGATGCTAATCCCAGCATAACAGGATCCTTTGCCTCCAATAAGTTCTGTGTATTTATTAATAAGAACGGGGCTTGAAGGAAAACATTTGGAGCTTGCTTATTAGTCTTTCTATTGTACAGCACTTTTGTTTCAAAAGCTTTAATCTGGGCAAATTTGCTTTCCTATCTTAAGCAAAAACTGTAGTAGTAGCAGGTAGCCCATTATTATGGTGCCTGAAGGAAAAATACTTTTACTGGACAACTTATCTGTGAATTTTAAAAACAAGCAAACAAAACCACCACCACAAACAAAAAATACATAAATACCACCAAATTTCCCCCCCCACCCCCACAACAAAAACCCCCTAACAATAAAAGTAGGGAAAGTAGAGGGAGGGTTCATGCTACATGTCCTTTAACCAAGAGAGCAGTAATTATATTTTTAAATCTGGATTGTCCCTCTGTTTGAGTGTCATTTGACCTGGTGGTCAGTGCTGACTTGGGGATTGGGTTAACTCATGTGGGTTCTGCTTGTGTGTTTACATGTAACTTCCTAGATGCTTGGACTGGTTTTAACGTGCCTCTCATTTCTCTGTTATATTTTAAAGCTTCCTTTGGAGTTCGTAGACTGATAGGAGTAACTGAAATAGAAAAAGGCTCCAGCTATGGCAACCAGGAATTCAAGAAAAAGGAATAACTGACAGCTGCAGTTCAGCACATATAACCAGACTATGGTATCCGATTAACTTCAGTTAAAAAACAACAACAAACACTTAGAAACTATCTTTTTCTTAATAACTGATGACTAATATTAATGAATAAAACTTGAGCCAAGAATGAAGAAGTTGGAGGCATCGGCTGAAGAGAATGCACCAACCTTCTGCCTCTTCAAGGATTACTGTAGTCAAGCTGTGGGAGAAAATCTGGGGTGGGGTGGAAGAAGAAACTAATTTTTCTTGCTTTGTTGGGGGATTGGGGTGGGGGAGAAAAGAGGGCATTGGCCATGGCCATGTGTATCTTCAGATGACTGAAAACACTGGTTTCTGTCAAGAGCACTACACTCACTTTTACAACAGGAGCCATTGAATGTTTCCTCTTGCTAAAGCCAACGTAATGTTTATTGATTTTCAACTTCTTTTACTAATGAGCCAGGAAAAAACACCCTCCTTAAATGAATTGACAGGTGTTCCTTGGGTTAGAGTCTTTTTGGCTGTGTTGTCATGGCTACAGATGAAATCCTGTTTGTATGTTACACTGACACTTCTTATTTTCAGGCAACATCTTAAGACTTCTGTAATGCAGGAGAATGGATAGTGGAGTTTGGAAGCAGCATGTCCAAACTCCATCAGCAAATCCCATAGATGTCCAATCCATCAGCACATCCCATAGAACAGATCCAGTAGGAGAAAATTCTCATCCTGTCTCCTGCTAGCTGCTCAAGGCTGTTTAATTTCGAAATATTACTTCAGTCTGGAGTGCTATTTGCCCTGTGTCACATCAAACATGTTCCATAATTTTTAATCTGTTTGGGCTTGTTTGCAGTTTTTTGAATTAGTGGTTGACTGTGGGATTTAGAGTTGTGCAAAGAAGGAAATTTTTTCAATTCTCCTTCTATTTCTACTCACATCTCTCATTACCAAAGTCCAGTTCAGCCAACCTCTCTCAGTAAACTGGGAGGCAGCACTAGAAATCAGCACAATAGTTTTCAAAATGTGAAAAGGAGAGGTCTGTAGCAGTCAGATTTTGAATGCTGACATCTCTTGAACTTCTAATGAGAGTTTGGGCATGGATTCAGATGGGGCCAGGACCTTACCCTGTGTGTGTCAGGATAGGTGTGCTGCTCTTTTGACTTGGTCATGCTTTAGATGTCCATGTGAAGTTTTTTGCAAGGTGAGCTGTGCTGTTAAAGCATTAGAAAGAATATAAGGTCTCTTCAGGGATTTTAAGTATCTTTAGTTTTGCTTGTTGACATTTTGGTCTTTTTCACTGAAAATTAGAGCTCAGAATCATGTCTGTACCTGTCTCCTTTTTTTCCTTTTCTTTCTTTTCTTTCCATTTTTACAAACGCACATTCAGAGATTTCTGTAGGTTGCTGCTGTATGCATAGCTGGAGAATCATTTGCAAACAGATGGTACCTGTACCTGTATGTTCAAGTCTGAAGGTCACAGTCTGTGTTTGGCTGCTCGCAGTAGTGGGTGAAATGAGTTGCAGATCTGCAGCTGAGGGCAGAAGCTCACCCTCAGGGTCTGTATCTTTAACCCAACTGCCACTAGAATATTTATCTCACTTTTGTAAAGAGCAGATTTTATCAAAGCACCGGTTGTTGTTTTCATCTTTGCTCCACTAACCAAGATAAGAGTAATAATTTACCTTCTTTCTGAATTTGCTCTTAACTGTTGGAATGTAACCTCTTCTCCCACAGGTTTTTCTGTTTTCAAACACTGGAAGAGCAATTTTGTAACTTAGAAAAATATTTTACTTGGGGTCATTAATCACTTGTTCTGTCATGCACTTGATTTTTATTTGTGGTCTTTTCAACAAGAGCATTTGAAGGATGACCTGAGTTCTGTCTGTCTCCTGTTAGACTCCACCTTGCTGAATCCTTGTACCCAGACCCCCAATGCTAGTGTGTCATCTTTGTCCCCTCAATAAATCTTCCCTAAGAGAGGGGCTGCAAGTTGTTGCAAATGCTAGTGGAATTTGAAATATCCTTTGGGAACTGAGGAGAGCAGAGCCTAGCCATAACTCTGTTTTCCTTTCTGGATGTTTTTGTACTTTGTCTTCAAATACAGTCAGACATCCAAATGCTCATAAAGTTAACTCTGGCTTTTCCCTGTTTTTAACCAGAGGACTGAGAACAGTGCGGGGAGGGAAGGGGGGTCTTTCTTTTTTTTTTTTTTTTTCTTTTTTTTTTTTCTTAAGTAATTCAGTAATGGGTATAATTCTTGCTTCCTAGAAAGATGTTTTAAATGCTGTATACTTGCTTCCTGAAGATGATATTGAGTATATATAAATTGTACTGGCTTAGCAGAAGAGGCTTGCAAAGCAGGCTGACCATTGACTGTTTTATACTTACATTTTGAGCAGTATATTAATGGGCATGACAAGAATTTCACAAGATAAATCCCTTCTTAATGCTGAGAAGAGGGGAGCTGCTTAGAGCAGAAAGGAATTAATAGCCTTTCTCTTTACAGGATCCTTTTCTCCTCTTAGTGCATGTAACTCCCTATTCAGGATCATGGGATTAGTGCATGTACATCAAGGGGAGAATAATCAACATGTCATATTTTCTTATCATAACTTATTGGTCATGCTTTCTTTTTGAAAATACAATAAATACATCATCAGATACTTAAATTTTGCTCTTCTAAACAGACATATCAGTAACCACTTGAAAAACTGAAACCTACAGCAGTGCACAAAAACAGTACAAAACCAACACGAATCTCTTCATTTTGGATTTTCTCTCTCAAATAGGGTTTTATACACGCGCGCACACGTACACAGAGTATGTATAAATTAAAATGACTGGAAATAGCTGAAGTTGATGTTACTAATGAAGATTAGCAGGTGGATTGGATTGGAAAAGTGAACATAGATTTTATATCTTATTTTCTTCTGGTTTAATAGAGCATAGCTTGTATATTTGACTACCAAGCCCTTTAAGAGCAATAATAAACAAAAATATATCATGTTTTTCGTCTTTTGCTTTTCAACCATGCTAGGTTTAATAAACTTACAGCTATAGGAGTGTTTTTTCTCTCCACCTTTCAGAATTTTCATTTGTTGCTTATTTGTTTGGAGTAAATAGTTTTCCAGTATGGACTTGCAAGCTGACTGCCATTGACTCCGAAGAGGAATGGTTCTCAGACTAACGTGGACAGATGATAGCTGTGTGCTCTTGGCCTTGGCAGCACTTGTCATTGTCACTGCAATGCTGCTGCTCTCCCAAGTGGGATTTGCAGTTCCAAAGTAGCATCATGTTGACCTGCATCTAGGAACCTGGGGAGAGAGCTCAGGGACTGCTGGCCAAGTGGCATCTCTGAGTTAGGAAGGCACAGAGAGCTGATGCTGAAGAAGGACGTGGTATCCAGAGGCCTTGGCTCGGTAGGATTACAGTTCTCTCTTGCTCATTGTGGGCTGAATGTGCTCTTGCAATTGACTTTGCATCACTGAGCAAAATATCTGTCTCCTGCACAAAGAGCATGGGCAATGTTCCTTTGTTCTGCTTTAACTTATCTCGAAGGGCTCTACACTTAATTGTTGACCAATGAATCTGACTGCTGCCTGTGTGCTAATTGCCTGGTATTCACAGGAAAAGTGAGTGTGTCTGCTCACTTTCACGTGGTACCTCTTGTCTCCATCACTGATGTCTGTATATTTTCTCACCTGTATCTTCTACAGATGGTTTGGTTACAACCTCAGCAGGAACTTGGAGCTTTCCAGTTCAACCAGTCCTACAGCAGTTGTCTCACATGGCTGGGGTTTTCTCTTCCTGAATTTTGGTACTGGTTGAACAGCCCTAGGTCTGAAGTGACAGGGTTGTGTTTGTGATAACACAACTTTGCTGCTTCAAAGCAAAACTTTTAGCAGGGAAGAGAAGACCTTCCCAGGCCTGTCCACCCAGGCCCTCCCTACCTGGCAACAGGTCCCTGTGGTGAAAGGGAGCTGGGACCAGGTTTTTACTAAGGGTTGTAATAATGAGAAAGCAAGGGAGTCACTGTCCATCAGATATTTGCTGAAAGTACTGTTTCTGTCTTGGGACTACCCCAAAACCTGGTTTTGCTTCATGTACCTTCTGAAGAAATGTGGAGTTGGAGGCTTTTAATAATGCTGACTTCATGCTACATAGAGTGTTTCAGATTGAAGACAGACAATCTGATGTACTTTGGCATCTTGCAGAAGTATTGCTAAGAAGTCTAAAGCCAGGCTTGGGCAGACCTCACCCAAATGTTTCATGCAGACGCTGGAGGCCAACACAGATCAGAGTGAAGAATCCATTCCTTGATTTCCTTTGAAGATGGGATGCAGCAGGATAGCTCACAGCATCTCCTGGATGCCATGGTGTGAAGGTTCTGATTCCCAGCAGACAATTGCTGCAAGTTTTGCTGCGTGCCTGCACCAAGAAGCTCATCCCTGTGATGGGAATGCTGAATTTGTACTCCCACCCAGTGTGTCACAGCTGCTTGTTCCTGTATTCCTGAACCTTCTGATCATAACAGGCAGCTCCAGAGCTGCTGGAGCAGAGTGGAGCTGGGGTTTGAAGCAGGTGACAGCTGTGCTGGGAGCTGTGAGGACAAGGAGCATCGCTGGGAGGAGCAGGAGCACTGACGGGTCCAGCCAAATTCTTGCTCTGAGAAAACTGAGTGATCACCAGGAGCTTTGCAAAGCAGACACAACTATGTGAGAGGCAAGCTCTGACTCTAATGTGGATGTGAGACCTCCCTGTGACAACTCAGAAAATAATCCTTGCTGTGTCCACGTGATTTGGGTCAGAATTGCTCCTAAGGGCTTGTTTCAGATGGGGACTCTCGTTCTGCCCTGTTTATCTTCAAGGCTGGTTTATCTGATTGTCTCTGCAGCAAGGTGCTTGCAGGCTGTTAATTGTGTGTTACTTACCTGCTGTGATTTGGAGTGAGAACATTCTGGAAGTCAGCATTACAGGGTCTGTGCCACAGGTGTTAGCCACCACAAAAAGTCATGAAAATATTTCATAGTTCAGAACTGGGAAGACATGGGATTGGCATCTAAGAGAAATGTGTTTCTCTGATCCTTGGTGTCTCTAGGCTTTTAGAAAGCTGCCTGTATTTCTTAAAATGTTATACCTGTAATTACCAGCCACTGTTCAGTTTTTGAAACTGTAAAGAAAGATTATTTGTGCACTTTCACTGTTGAGAACATTTGAGTGCAGTTAGTCTATTTCTAAAAACCACTAGCAGAAACAGCATTTTATCTTTTTAGGAGAAAAATGTCTTTTAAAATTAGACACTTCAGCGGCAATCAGAATATAATAGCACTTTTAAAATTTAAATTAGAAGTATTCCTTAGTGTGGGGGTTACCACTACCAATTTTCAATCTTACACAACTTTTTTCATTTTGGCCAGCGTGCATTCTTAAGGAAAACACACTGAGTTACTAATTACTAAAATACAATTTGCGAAGGAAGGAAGAGTAGCAGAGCCTAATGAGGAATTCAATTTTACTCTCCGAGGCATGAGCAGGTTCTGTGTGCCTCCTTTACTCCGTGCATGTGCATCTGTGCAGAGAGCCAGGCTGTGTCCCTTTGTGTCCCTGTGCTTCAGCAGTGTCCGAGCTGTCCCCTGTGACATCTGAATGCTGAGCGCCCGGCGGCAGCCGGCGCCTCGCTCACTCCTCATCACCAGCAACTACTGTAGCTTTAATCCAAACCTTCTCTCCGAGGAAACTCGCCCTCCTTCAGCTGATTGATGTCTTGCAGACCTGGCATCCGGAGGGAAGCGTTGAGTCACCAGATGATCATTAGTAGCCAAATCTAACGAGTAATAAAACTATACAGGGTATGATGCATTTACTGTGCATGTGTATATATTTTTGTACATTTTTACAGTTATTTCCTACACTTGATTTTATGATGTTCAGAAGAAGTGTGTCTGAATCTGGTGAAAAACAAGAAGCTATTGAGAACACCTGACCCTGTCACCTACTGTAGTTTTTACAGAGAAGTGTGCCCAAACAAATACGCAGATTTACAGTGCTATGCAAATTTTACTTTGTAAGTTGTCTCTTAAATTTTGCTTAAGTAGTTGACGCTGTTTTTACTGGGCTTTCAGAAAAAAAAGATGAACGCAAAAGCCTCATCTTGTAAAATAAAATAGCTTTGGCTGTGTGAAAGTACTGTATATTAGAATCTCATTCACGCTTTCAGTTGCTTATTTAACTGTATGTGATTTTGTACATACTGTGATGGAATAGAGGGTGTTTAATTGTACTTGAATGGAAAAGGGTGACTCCTCAGCATTTGGGTTTTTTTTCCCAGTGTTTGTTGAGCAGCCCATAATGTAACGAGGAGATCTGCATCCTTTTACTACTTGCCACTCTGCTTTTTGTAACTAAACATGCACTAAGGGCTATTTTCTTTTTGCTTTGCTTGGTTTCATTTTTTATGCTTTTTGGTCTCTGTCCTGCAAACTGACCCATGTGAGGGCTATATGTCTGCAGCAATAACCTGGATGGATCACTTTGTGGGGATGGGAGGCAAGAACCAGATTAATCCTGTGGGCATTCCCTGCACAAAGCCAGTCCTTGGGAACTGCACAGGGATGGATCACTGCTGAGGCACTCATAGCAGCAATATAGAAAGTTTTGCATGGCTCCTCCAAACGATCAGAAAGTGGAGGAGGGTATCTTCCTTTCCTGAAGAATCCTCCAAAGTAACACCAAAGCAGTATAATCTTAGAAGTTGAGACTGCAGCAGGGTAGGGTAGCTGTACACAGAGATGCTATAGATTAAACTAATTTGTCAAACATTTCTATGACATATTTTAAGTTTGTATTTTTCACTAGAAGATAAAGCACTTCCTCCTGTGCACACCAACGTCATAACTGTACCTTTATACATGCTCTGTCCCTTGGGCTATCAGTTCTTCTTTAGCAAATTACATTTGTGTCATAATATCACATTTCTGGGTCATCTCTTTGCTACCCTGCAAGCACTGGGTTCTTGGCTTCTCTTGTAGGTTTTCTCTTCCCATATCTGTTCCCCTTTGAACAGTCTAGGTTGGGCTGAGCTGCCTTAAAATGACAGATGAGTGGTGTCATGTGTCACTGTGTGGGAGGACCTATATTTGTGGAGAGGATGGGCTTCCATTCTAAGGGTATGCAACCAGAAACCTTTTTGTCAGAGTCCAGTGCTCTCTGCCTAGGTTCTTTCAGCCATCCCACACGTGGAGAGGAAAATGTTTATTTAATTCCCTCTCTCCTTATGTAACTTTGGGAGGTATTTAGACCACCAGCTGATCCACTCAGGTGCTGATCTGAACCAAAGGCCAGCCCTGGTCCTGTTGTACAGAGCTGAAGCCAGCCTGCAGTGCCACAGCTGTGGTCTGTCACACCCCACAGCAAGGGACCTTGGCAGGCCTGAGAGGTGGGGCTGGTGGGAACTTCATGGAGTTCAACAAAGCAAAGTGCAAGGTCCTGCATCTGCTCTGGGGCAATCCCAGACACACCTATGGGATGGGCAGGGAAGGGATTGAGGGCAGCCATGCAGAGAAGGACTTGGGGGTGATAACTGATGAAAAACTCAAGGTGAACTGGCAGTGAGCAATCACAGATCAGAAACCAACCCTGTCCTGGCCTCCACCAAAAGGAGGCAGCAGGTCCCAGGAGATTCTCCACCTTTGCTCTGCTCTGGTGAGACCCCACCTGCAGTTCTTGTGCCCCCAGCATAAGAAGGATGTAGAATTGTTGGAACAAGTCCAGAGGAGGCCACAAAGTTGATAAGAGGACTGGAGCACCTTCCTTTGGAGACAGGCTGGGAAAGTCGTGGCTGTTCAGCTGGAGAAGAGAAGGTTGTGTGAGGAGCTCAGGGCACCTTCCAGAGTCTGAAGGGGCTGCAGGAGAAGGACTCTGTCAGGAACTGCAGAGACAGGACAAGGAGTGATGGGCACAAACTGAAAGAGGGGAAATTTAGGTTAGCAGTAGGAGGAAATTCTTTACTTTGAGAGTGGGGAGGCCCTGTCACAGGTTGTCCAGGAAGGTTGTGGCAGTGTTCAAAGCAAGGTTAGATAAGGCCTTAAACAACCTGGGATAGTGGGAGGTTCATCATCAGAACTAGATGATCTTTAAGGTCCATTCCAACCTCTCAAAATTCCATTATTCATTCCCCATGTCCATCACCCTCACTGATCTCCACTGAGCCTTCTCTCCTGCTAGGTAGGGGTTATGGGTCACCCACAAAAATAACATCTATGATATCAATACATGCACATATAGAAATCCCCTGTATTGCCAACATCATTACATTCTGCTGTGATAAAGGTTTGTGCCAAAGGGACAGCACTGCTATGATGAGGCTGCTGGAGCTGGAGCTGTGACACCTGAGCTGACAGGACTGGAGCAGGCATTTCTGCTCTCTGCTGCAAAGACAAAGCTCATTGCTTCCCGAGGCATTTGCTAGGAAGCAGAGTGCCAAAAGCAGGTGTCCCTGTGCCATCTGTGGTCACTGCCTCTGTGCAGACACAGCAGTGACTGACGGTACAGGCTACACTCTGAGGACAGGTTCTTTTACTTTGCTGTGCCTTGTGGTGTGAACTCCCTTTGTTTTTCATCTTGCTGATGTCAGGCAACACTTGCAAAAGCCAAATTCAGTGCTGGCCTAGTTGTGACATCTCTTTTTTTCAGTTCTCCAATGAAGTTACAAGTAGTTAAGTGCTAGTAGTTGCTCTCTTTATAAGGAAGAAACTAACCAGTATGGGAACACATACAAATCTCCTCCCACATTTGATGCAATGAAATATGAATTCCACATGTATTTTTCAGGAAAATGCTAATTTTTGTTGCTTCCTATCAGCTCAGAGCTCCTTGTCAAAGGTAGGAGAGTGCTGCCCTTTGCCCCTGTGCAGCGAAGCTGCTCTGTAGGTGATGGAAGTGGGGTCCACTCTGCCACAGAGCTGAGCTGATCCCCTGAGGCTCCCTGGGGGAAATTCCTTCTCTCTGAGGTTACTCCTCTCTTCCCACAACTGCTGCAAGTGTCGTGTTTGACCAAACAAGGCTGACTTCTTTTAGGCACAGCTGGCTTTGTCCCAGCTGTGAAAGGCTTTAAGCAACTGCACAAAACTGAAGTACAGGAAAAATACAATTTATGCTGAATGGGAAGGTAAAACTCTCTGTTTTGCTACTTTCTTCTTCTCATATTCCACCTAGCACAAATAATTCCCATAATTTGCAAAGTTTTATGGCAAAATTCAGATTTTTTTAAAATATAATTTATTAAGATTTTGAAAGTTTTCAGTACAGATTATTTATTTGGATTATGAGGCATAATCTACCAGAAGGATGCACTGCTTCCTCTCCCTGCCAGCAGGTAGGTCCAGAGCAAGACTCTCTAACTGAACACAATAAGAGTTTACCTAGCAAATCCCATATTTCTTTTCTGATTAATTTAAGGATGGAAAAGACTTCAAACTGCTAAGAAATGTTTTTATGAAAAGGCTTTTGAATATTTTTCAGCTGTGAGGTGTTGACAAGACACAACACAGTTCCAGTGCAGCAGACTGGAACTTTTGGGGAGAGAAACTTGCTCACACCCTGCTAGATGGGAACAAAGAAACCACATCCCCCCAGCACCCCTGACCCAGAACTCCAGTAAGATTAGAAAGGCAGGCAAGGGAAACCTGCAAATTTGTTATTTCCTGAGAGTGTGCACTCTTTTGCTGGCAGCCATGCAAGAAGGCAGCTGGCCTATCTAAATTAAGTACTGCACATAATGGAACATAAATTATTGCTGTTAACTCCAAAGCAATAACGTGGTTAGGGAGAACAAATTGCACAGAAGCAATATGGGGGTTTTGCTTATTCTCAAAGGGATCTCTCGGTGGAGTAACCTCTGGAGCTAATGTTAGGTCTGGGAATTTTACAGGCACTAATAGGATTAGGCACATGACTTCCTTTTCAGCGTGATGGGAGTCATTGTTTAATTCCCTTGGGCTTCTCAGATATTTCAGTGCAGTTTCAGAAGTGTTGCCCAAACCATCAGTACACCCAGATTTTTCCTTCTGTCTCCCCAAGACAAGGAGATTTGCTATTCCACCCATCAGAAGGCTAAAGGGTCTTATACTTGGTGTTCAACCTGTGACAAAACAGTACTCACTCCTACTCAAGATACAAAACAAAACATCATAACATTACAGCACCTTTACAAAAATGAAATCTCAGAATTTTGTTCCATTTGCAAGAGGAAACCTCATTTCTCAACAGCTCACTGAGGAGAGTTCAAGCTTAGTTTTATTCAGCTTCAGTTTAGTGCTCAGGGCAAGGCTCTCAGTAGCTGTGCTGCTACAGGACCTGGATCTAAACAGCATCATCTGTTAGAAATATTTGCTGCTGTATTATTTGGGGGGCAGTGGTGGTCAGAGCAAGAACTGATGAGAGATTTCATTGTCCTTTTGCTCCCATCAATGATATATTTTTTTTACAGCTGTCTGTAGCTTTATTACTAAGAGCACCAGGGTCTAATAGGATCAAAGCCTGGAATAGAAACCTGTAGTGGAAATACCCTGTGTGGGCTGAATGTCTTTATGATCTCAAAATTTACACTACTGTTGAGTCTCTGGTTGTTTAGCCCTCCTCCTTCACCATGAAATCACACATACCCCGTCAATTTAACCCTTTGAGAGGGTCCTGTTCTCATGGCAGGACACAAAAATAAAAATAAGGATTCTGAAGGGGAGGATTCTCATCAGAATATTTACCTCTATGCTTATTATGAATGGCTTTCTGGGCCTCTTCTTCAGACTTCATTATTCTTGTAGTACTTCAATTTTGCCACCCAGGGAGGACTTGCCTAAGATAAGCTTGCAAGGGAATCTAATTTCTAATTAATAATGCATTTTAATTTAACAACTAATAATTTTACATTCTAATTTGGAATCGAGCTTTCCCTTGATGAATGCAGAGAAGAGTATTTAAATAATTGTGTAACTCACTCTAAGAGTCCCTCCTTCCTTATTCCCATCAGTTTTGCATTATCCCTTGGACACGTGTGAGCTCTTCTTCAGGCTGGTGTGATAGACAGAGATTAAGCAATCATCCTTAGACAATCCTTAGAATAGATCCCTATTGTCTGGAAAATTGAATTAGAAATTTTATTGTCTCATTCTTAGCAACTTCAGCACTCTTCAGAAGCTGCTCCTAACAAGGATGATAAATGAAGTACCAACTCAGAATTACTATGATATGTTTGTACAAAAGCATAATTAGTTAGAAAAGGTGTATTTTAATAATGTTTCCTGTAATTTGGTTCTTAAGTAACCACACATCTATGTTTCTAATCATGTAATAAGTAAAAATTAATAGAAATTAATATAATCTGGAGGAAAGGGTTGCCAGTCCCCAGCTGAGAGTCAGACTGCAGAGTACAGCTGATAAAAGAACAGTGGGTTACCTTGTGGGCTGGGAGCAGGGAACTCTCTGGCTGTGCACATATTAAATACATTGTGCTCTCTCCAGGCCTTCATGGCAGGCCATGACAGGTTTTCTGTGTCTGGTGATGAAATCACCTTGCTGGTGGTGGTACCAAAACCCCTGCACTTCATTTGTTCATGGAAACATCCCATGGTGGTGTCCCTTTACCTCCTCCATTTCCAAAGAACAGCCAGTGTTCAAATGTTTATCTTTCTGTGCTTCTAACTCCTCTCAGGATAGGGTAACTTCCCAGACAAACAACCCTTTTCTTTGAAGGTCTCCAGCCTCAAGAGGAAGTTCAGAATTATTTTGGGGTGTGACTGTCCTGGGATTCTGCCTTGGGCTCTCTGCCACTTGTACTCGTGGCATAAATGAGAATGAAAAATTCCTGACACAAACCTCTCTCATGAGTGAGGAGAACTGATCTCCATTTTCACACAGTTTGAGCTGATATTCTCATGACAGCTACTACAGCTCCATGCTCAGCATCCCCCTGGATAGCAGGGAAAAGGTGAGTGCTCATGGAGCAGAGGCAGGTGATACAGAGAAGTAGCAGCCATAAAAAACCAGGGAGAGTGCTGGATGCTCTCAGTTTGAATCTTGTTGTTCAAGACCTGCTAATTAGCCCTGTGCCTTCCTGCTGGCAGCTGAAATGTTTGTTTTGCAGCTCAGGTCTATCCTGAAAATAGTCCAGAGCTGCAGGAACTCCTGGGGCCTGAAGGCCTTCTCTCTCTGCTGGCACCTGACCTTGTTTCTGCCCATACTGGTTGAAAAGTTGTTTGGATTTCAGGGAGCTGTGAAAAGCTCCAAGATCACCACACTATTGCTAGTTAGTTACTAAAAATGTTTGAGTAGCTTGGGAAATGGATGTAAATGACATATTCCTCTGGTATTCAGAATTAGCCTTTTAGCTAATTAGCTGTTTTTCCTCTTCTTTCTTTTATGTGGTTCATGTGGTACAGGGGGAGCAAGAGCAGTTGCTGCCACCATTAGACACATAACATTAACATCCTGGTAAGATACTTCTACTTTCCCACTCAAAATTTCACACTCTGAACTTTTTTCTCTTTACTGAGGTGGGTTGGAATGCTTGTAACACACTCGGCATTTACAATCTGAGTCCAAATGCCTTTCTTGTGTCTGCAAGGTAGAGCTGCCTCTGGTAACTCAAACTGCCTTTTTGTGGCACAGACTGATGTTGAAAAGATTGTGAAGATTATGCTGGACAAATAGCAAATCTCCTTCTTCTTGCTCCAGCTGCTCTCCCTGGCTTGCTGGCCAGTATTTCTGTAGACTCCTTTCTTAAATATTTTCAGCATTTCTATGATTTCTCTTTTTCTCTCCCCCTATAAAGGCTGTTCACTTTTCCTGACCTTCCTTGAATGTCTTTGATCCAACATTTCAACTTTGTCTCTCTGGTTTGTGTGTGGTCATTTACAGGTTTCAGAACAGGGACACAGAGCAGCTCTTCAACAGTTACTGTCACCTGCTCTGCATTCCCGTATTTTTCTAACTCTGGTGATGGGGAACAGTTCAAAATACACAGTAGATTCTGCTGCAGGAATCTATGGATGGAATGAAAATGCTTTTGAATAGAGCTTCTATGGAAATAAGTTCCCCATGCTGGTTTTGTTGCTATTAAATACATTTCTGTCAATGATTAATTCTCAACAATATGAAATAAAAAGCCAAAATTCTGATTATTATGTACCACTAATGATTTGTGGCTGACATACTAATTCAAAAAGACAAAGTGGCTTTTAAAGTACTCATTTTAAAAAAAGGAATTTACCATCTTATAAAATTATTTTCCCAAATATAAAAATCTTGCCTTTTTTTTCTTCTGTTTCTGCAGGAGGCTGTGATTTCATGAAATTAGTTAAAAACAGACTTCCCTCACTTAAATTTTCTGTGCTTTTTGGTTTTCTGACTGCTGCCACAAATCGAAGTGAAAACATAAAACTATGCATTTGCTTCTCTACTGACTCCTTGAATATTTTTTTCTTTGGGGCAAAGTTTCCTTCACTAATTCTGTAAAACTTAGTTACAGTTATTATGTTGTTTTATTTTTTATCCAAAACACTGTATAGAGTGATGGTCATCTTATTTGAAGACCATGGACTTCAATATCCATTTTTCCCTAAATATTAATTACAAAAAGTATCAAAGGAAAATTTAAGAAATCCTTACAAGCAAAGATTTATCCTTTAACCTTATTGGAAAAATTTGTTTGAACTTTCCCCAGAGGTGAAAGTTGATGCTCAGCATGAAATGAGAGGCTTTCTCTAGAAATTCCTTCAGTTTTTCATTCCAAACCTTGCTACTTTTGAACACTCAAATGCTCATTTTCTCCATAAAGTTTCTCTTCTGCAATCATTTTCAAGTCAGACAGAAGTTAAAACTTTGGTAAAAAAGAAATTGTATAAGCTCTCTCCTACCATTGCACCCAGGATTGTCCATCCATCTACAGGCTCAGTTTTAAGTAGTGGTGACAATATGTTGAAGTCTGGATATTATTTCATAAATATCTCTGGCATAATCCTACACTAAGTAATCTCAGGGACACCAACCCAATCTGTTAAATGGGATTATTGTAAGAACAAGCAGAACTGGACACCCTTTTCCTCCAGCAAGTAGGTGGGGATAGGCAAAGATTGTGAAGGGACTTTGCTGGGCCAGCAGACCCCAACTGGCCAAAGGGCTTTTCCTTACAAACAATGCAATGCCATAAGGTCATGGTCACCAGGAAAATCTGGGACAGAGAAAGGGAGATTTCTGGCTTCCAAGGTGGCTTCTGCTTGGAGAATGGCTGGTCTGCAGGTGGGAGGTGGTGAGTGATTTCCTTTGCTTCATTTCTGTCTTTTTCCTTCACCTAATTAACTGTTTTTATCTCCACCCATGAGTATTCCAACTTCTGTTTTTCTTCTTTTCTCCCCTTGTCCTGCTGGTGATGGGAGAGTGAGTGTTTGTGTAGCTGCTGGCCAGATTCAACCCACTACATCCAGCAGAAATGTTAGAGTGTGGTCAGATACGGAGAAAATAAAGATAAGATTTTTCATGGCAAATCTTTACTTGGATTTTGTATGAATGAGAGGATACAAGAAATTCATTACTGTTACTGCTAGCAAATCCCAGGATCCTGGGATCTACCATGATACCCTTGGGCCCTGATTATCTTACAGTCAGATAACACTAGAGAGGGGGAATCAAATTGTCCTGTAGACACTGCTGATTTTGTCTTCATCCTGACTGAAACCTGGCATAAGAATTTTACTTTCCTCCTATCCAACCCTCGCCTGCTAGTGATCATTTCTTTTCATCAGCACCATTCTTTCTGTTTATCTTTTTCTCTCTCTGCCTCCCCAAAATAGGATGGTTGTCATGATTTTCAAACTCAGCAGGAACATTTTCAAATGTGGATTTTCCCCTGTAATGGACATTGCATCAAAACATAAGGCAATTAGGGATACACTTTAAGTGCTTTCCTTTCAATTTCCTGCTGCTTAAATATTTGAAAGAATTTCACCAAGAGTTGTCCCAATAGAGACCTGAAGACTGACATCATATTTTGGGATTTAATGTTATAACAAAGAGCCAGGATTTAATTAACTTTCTTGCTGTCTGGGAGACCTGAGACACAGGATCCAGTTCCTCAGAAAACCACTGCTGCTTCTCTTGCAGTTACTGAGCATTAATCTCTGTGATATGGTTCTTAAGGGTGCAGCTATGTTTTATTTTGATCAAGTTAAATTGCCAAATATTTTACAATGAAATTTCTTGTCCTGCCTTGCAGAGCACATCATTTAAACAAACCAGTAACAGAAGAAGAGCAAGGGAAAAAAGAAGAAAATGGAAATTCAGGAGCAGAAAAAGGTGTGGGATATGCTGACTTCCTCTGTTTGCCTGACACATGTGCCACTGGGTTTGTGCATATAAAATATGACAGAACAGGACAATGAGAAATTTAACCCTGGTTTACATTAACCACCACACAATACACACAAACAGCACCTCTGAAACCAGTTTCCTCCTGTGAAACAATTCCCACCTTTCAAGTCAGACTTCATTCCTCCTCTAGGAGGAGGGAGAGTTCCCAAAAGCCACAGAAACTGTCCATGAAGTTTCCTACCTTACCTAAACCCAGCCAGGTAGTACTGATGGGACTGCCATCTGTGGCAGTGGGTATTGGGTGTATAGATCTCTAAGTCATCAATAAGAAGAAACATCACAGAAGAACAACTGTGCAAAATTTTGATGGGAGAAAATTTTGAATTCTGTATGGTAACTTATAAATCCTATTGCAGAGAGAAGCTGTGAGCTTAGGGAGAAGTGATGAGGCTGTACAATCAGAGTGCACAAAGTGAAAGCTGGAAGAGACACCAGCTCCTGCTGATGAAACAGTTAATGAAGTGCAGTTAAACCAAGTCAGTGTGATGTGTGTGTGTAAATAGAACAAGTTTTTGTGCCTTGTTTTGGGAGAGAGTCTATTTTTCTGAGGTTGTTTTTCCTGCCAGAGCCCTGTTCCTGTAAACACCCACCTCAGAGTGTTGATGGTGTGTGCTTTGGCCCTGCTCCACCAGCACATCTCTGCTCTGTGCAGAAGCCAGGCTGTGGAGTAGGGATGAAAAGAAAGGCTGCCCTTCTGTCCACACCTGAAATCCACAGGAAAATGAGATGCAGACTTGGAAACCAGGAAGATCTTCCTGGTTTAGTAATATGCATGCAGTCTTTCCATCCAGTTATACAGATGCCTCCTAGATTAATCTGCTCCCTTAAACTCTGCCTCAAAGTCAAGATCCATCCCAGAGGTGACCTACTTGGGCACTAAGCCTGTGGCTGGAATAGAAATGATAATGCTGATAGGTAAAAGCACTTGTACAGGCTCTGCCTGGCCATGAACTAACTCAAATTCAGCTCCTCCTCTCTCACTGACTCCTCACTCAAAGTGCAGGCATAATTCTGCCCTGCTAATGTGGCAACAGAAAAGTTTTAGGCACCTGATACCCAGCAATCTGAAATGGTGAAGAGAATTTGCTTGGCTAAAGAGACTGATTGGTAAGAAAGAATTAAATTTTATCTTGCCATGCATATGAGGTTGAAAACTTGAAGTGAACTGTAGCATCACAGTGGCCTGGTGTCTGCTAATGATTAGGTTTTATGGATTCAAAATGAATATTCACTTAAGACATGTAATGATTTCTTGTAGAGACAGAGAGTATTTTAGTTGGTGTAAAGGCAGGAGAAAAAGCAAAATTCCAGTTGCCCTTCAAGTGGTCCCTTTTTCCATTTCCCACATTCTCCCCAGAAGGAAAATTTCATCCATTCATTTCAAAATGCAAGGTAAAAGCACAACACTGTCAAAGTCTCAGTTTCCAAATGCTCAATTTTTTCCCCTGTGCAGTTTCCTACAAAATCTCCTTTTCCCATCAGATACCAGTTGATCTCACTTCCCTGTCAAATTGACTTTCAAGTACTTTTGTCAATTAAACACCTGAGATAATGAAAATTTCTTTTCTTTCATCTTCTTGCCTATAATAATGAGTCTGTCTTGTTTTTTTGGAGAGAGAAGATGGTTTAGGAAAAAACTACAAATGGAGATGTATTTGCTTCACTTGCTATCAAAAACAGCAAAAAGAGTTAGGACAGGGATTTTCTTTTGGTTGGTTGTTTTGGCGAGTCAACAAGTGTTTTTGTGTTTGTTTTAAATAGAAACAACTATACTGCAACATAAAAACTAGAGAGGAAATTGAATTGTTTACCAAATTCCATAGTGATTAAAATGTTAATCCAAATGAACTTACTGGCCTTAGTTCTAATCTCTGAGAAAAATGGATAAATCTATTTGACTTGGGTTTACCCGTTTCCCTATCTGTCCTGTTCAGGGCCATTTGACAGATGCACAAAATGAGTTACTTTGGAGCTTACTGGAAGGAATTTCTAATTTTTTATAAATGCATAAAGAGTGGGTTTTTTCTTTTCTGTTTCAGTAAATAATTTTCGCCCTACACTTATCATTTATACTGTAAAATAGTGTTTAAGTGCAAACATTTTAAAAATAAAATTGTACCATGACATGTCTTGACTTTCACAGCATTGAAAAATGTTCATGTCCAGCTGCTCACCTAAACCTGGAAATCAGGTAAAAGTTTTATTGTGCTATATAAGATTCTTACAGTCTGACTGTGCCAAGTAAACAAGCTTTGTTACAACCAAGGTGAAAGTGAATTTCTGTGAAGATTTTGGTGAAAATATTCAAAATAGGAAACAACCAATAATCCCCACAGTAAAATGGCAGAGAAAAACTGGGAGTATTCAGCAGTATTAAGGGATGAAATATGTTACAAGGATGCTGTAATTATTTTTTAATCAACATTTTAAGTCCAGAAGAAAGGGTTAAGGTTTTAATGAAAGAAAATTCTAAACAAATTGAGTTCTGTAAATATTTGAACACCCAAGCCACCTGAGCACAATGTCACTGTGCAGTAAAGAGTTATGATTAAGTCACAGATTACTTAAAGTGCTACCTGAGGTTACATTTGGTTTTACACATGTATGCAGTGTTTTCCATTTTTTACCCCTTGTGGTAGTCTACTCTCAATATGCTCTTACAGATCTTACTTTAATTTGAGATGGTAAGTGCAAACCCCGTAAGTTTAGAATTCTTGATTCTGAAGAAACTGCAGATGACCAAGGTGAACAGTAGATTTATTTAAAAGAAAGGAATAGCATCTCAGTCTAAAGTAAAGCAAGGGTTAGTTTTATGAATCTAATACAACTAATTAGACCCAACAGAAGTGTAATGGGGTATTATTATCTCTATGCATTTAAAACCCCACATTATAAACCATTAAACTTCAAGGGCCATATTCACTTATATATTTGAAGTCAGTGGAAAATATGATCCCTAATGCACTAGTTCCCACTGAAGTAGCCGGGAACAGTAATGGGAATGACACATGGGGCAGCTGCCCACAAAGTCCACCAAAGCCTCACAGAAGTCCTGCAACGAATTTAATAAAGATTCATTTGAATAAAGAGCATCTCTTTTATGAGGAGAGCCTACAGGAGCTGGGCTTGTTTAGCAGGCTGAGAAGGGATCTCATCCATCCATATAAATATCTCCCAGGAGGGTGCCAAGCGGATGGTGCCAGACTCTTCAGTGTTGTCCAGCGACAGGACATAAAGTAAAATACGAGAAGTTTCACCCCTACACGAGGAGGAACTACCTTCCATTGGGGCTGGCAGAGCTCTGAAACAGCCGTACAGGGAGGGCGTGCCTGGAGACATTCCAGACCCACCTGGATGTGTTCTGTCACTGCTCTGGTGACCCTGCCTGGGCAGGGGATGGCCTGAGCGATCTCCAGAGCTCCCTTTAGCCCCGACCATTCCGTGATTCCCCGGCTCTGCCCGGCTGTCAGCGGTGAGGGCGGCCCGGCGGCTCTGCCCCTCAGCGCCTCGGGCTCCCCTCAGGGGCAGCCCCGCCCGGGTCCCCGCGGCTGCCGGGGGCCGCAGGCCGGGACCCCCGCCCCTTCCTCCCTGCCTTCCCGGCCGCATTGCCCTCCCTTCCCGGCTGCATTTCCCTGCCTTCCCGGCCGCATTTCCCTGCCTTCCCGGCCGCACTGCCCCTTTCCGGGTTCCCCGGCGGCGGCGCTCCCCGGAAGCGGTAATGCCTGCCCGGTGATCCAGGAAGCGGATGAGCCTCTCCCGCCCGCCTTCCCCTCACGGAGCGGCGCTGCGGGGACGCGGGGAAGGGGGTGGGGGGAGGCGGGGGGGGGCGGCAGCGGCAGCACAGCCCCCGGCTCGGCTCGGCCCGGTCCGGCCCAGCCCCCCGGCGGTGTTTCCATGGCGCCGGGCGGGCGGGGGAGCCGGGGCTGACGACCCCGCCCGCTCATGGACCCCGCCGAGGAGGAGGAGGGCAGGGAGAAGCCCCCCGTGATCTACACCATGGAGAACAAGCCCATCGTGACCTGTGAGTGTGGCTGCCGCTGCTGCCGGGGCCGGGGGTGCGGCCGGTGCCCCCTGAGGGCCCGGGGGGAGGCAGGAGGGGCTGGCTGCTTTTGGGGGCACCTGCAAAGGGGGTCTGATGGCGAGCTTTGCTTCTTCACTGCTCCCCCCCTTTCTAATGGCAGTGGGCAAACTTGGGGTTGTTTCTGTAGTAAATAACAAACCCAATGTCGTGCTCAGAGGTGTTTAGGGGAAGAGGGTAAAATACGAGAATGAATCGTGAACCCCAAACTTGCTGGCAGCGGGCTTTGTGTGGCTTTGCTGGTGCTAAAGAGAAGTTGCGAGGAGGCATCGTCTGGGCGATCCCGCCGATGCGATCCCGCTGACATTATCATTGAGCTGCTGTGCTTTGGCTCAGCCCCGAGACGCTTTAGTTAAGCGGGATCTCGTGCTTCCAGCGGTGAATTTGTCCTTTCAGGTGTCAGAGACAGGCAGGTGGTCCTGGTGTAAAACATGAGCCCCCCTGCTCTTACAGGTATAGAGGGGTGCACTCAGAGTTCACTGAAAAAGGCACGTGGACTGGGCTGGGCATTAGGAGGCATTTCTGTAACAGCAGAGGGGTCAGTCATTGAAAGAGGCTCCTTAGAGAGGTGTCCAAGTCTGTCCCAAGTCTGTCAGTGTCTAAGAGATATTTGGACAGTGCCCTTAACACGCTGCAACTTTTGGTTGGCCCTGAAGTCATGAAGTCATGAAGCTGGATCAGATGATCCTGGCTCCTTCTAACTGGAATAGTTTTTTTTTATTCTAACTACATCCATAATGCTGTTAATAAAAAGGTGAAGTGAATGAGATCAGCATAGAGAATTCTGCTTTTTGTTTTTTGACAAAAGGTAGCCAGTGGCTTGTCTCAGTCAGAAGGATCTCTACTGATGATGTAACAAAATACATATTTGCACTTTATCACTAGAACACTGGGAATGCTTTATGTGCCTGTGAAATAGAAACTTGTTTCACAGTTCTGTGTTGTCTTTTTGTGGAGTAAGCATTTATTGGTGATTAAGGTCTTAGACCTTAGAAAAAGTATCCAGCTGTAACCTTGTAGCTGTGTAATTGTGGAACTCTGCGTGTATTTTCTCCAGACTATTTTATAAATGTGCTTTTTTCTATCTTAAACTTCTTTCCTTTTTTTGGATGCAGTTCATAAGCTGAAATGAACAGGATCTGTACTGAATCTTCTCTACTCACCTATTTCAAGAATTTTGAAATCCACTTCAGATTTAAAGTCAGAAAAATGTACATGTCAGAAACATCAGGAGGATATAGTTGCTGGTGTTAATGCTACTGTTCAGGCTGTGGGGGCTTGCTTTTTAGATTTTTCTGGCTTTATGAGTATTCAGAATTTGACAATCTCCATGTGTGTGGCAGGGGGACTTGGTGGTGCAGGTCAATCTTATTTGAAAAGTAACATTTTAGTCTGTTGAAGTACACAAAGTTTTACCTCAGAATAAAACCTTGGGTTTTTTGTTAGTAGGTGAAAAGCTCTACCTCTTTGCACAAGGAAATTTTCAGAATTCCAAACACACAATTTAACCAGATTTCAATCAAGCCCAGTTGTCTGATATTGAAAACAATATTAGTTTTGTGTGGTGGGTGAGCATACATTATGGTTGTAAAATGTTTTGTTCTTATCCCCATCCAGTGTGGTAGCAGCAGGCTTACAAATGAGGTAAGGGGTGAGCATTACTTGTCATATGTATGCCTCACTCCTGGACCAAGGGAATCATTCCTTGTGCTCTGGACAAGCACAACAGCAGTATCTTTACTGGTAAGGACTAGAGTGGCTTAGTCTGAGACTGCCTAATTCAGTAGTTAAAGTTAATTCAGCAGAAGTGCTCAGACATTACTCTCTGGTGAATGTAGTAAGAGTGACTTGCTGCATTTTAAACTAAAACATTTGATTTCAGTGGGGAATGCATTTTTAGAACTGCTTTAGTTTCCTTTTCTCTCTGTTCAGAGAAGTGGAGTACTTAAGAGACTGTAGTATTTCAAATAAGTGCATTCACCAATAATTACTTAGTTGAAGGAAAGCTCCTCTAAGCTTTATATTGCCAGAGATTCACAGAGAGCTGAGGCTTGGCCTTCCAGGGAAAGAATTTACTTGGTGTTGGTTTGTTGCAAAAAACATTAAAAGTCATGGTGTTGGAAACTGCTCAACAAACACAGTTTATCTTTTGTCTGTGGTTCCAGTTTCAGGCAGTTGGAGCTGTCTGGGATAAGTGTCCTACCCAGGAGGTGCAGGTGGAGGATAAACAGACCTGTGAGGGGATGGCTGGGTTTTATATGAACCAAGAGTGAAGGTTAAGTGAAGCTGCTTTTCAGAACATAAGTATTTCCTTTTGCTGCAAGATTTAGATTAATCTCTGTCAGGTAAACTGTATCATGAAATAACTCCTGTTAACTCTTAGGTTTTGTTCTTAGTAAGTGAGGACTGAAGAGAGTGTTTTGTTCATAGTGAAACTTCTTTTCAACACTGCATACCAGAGTTCTGTAAACTTACCATCTGTTTTGTAAACAGATGTTTTTACTTACCTGAAATAAATCTGACAGTGCTCTGAAAGGAATGCTTCTTTGGTTATGCTTTCAAATCTATGACTTAGTCTCTATTGTAACAGTAGTTATTTGTTATATTGGTACAGCCCTGAATTCAGCACTCTATGTACAGGCTTTGGCCTATGGAAAAAATGGCAGGTTCTGCATGTCTTGGACATATGATGCCAGTTGCAAATGCAGTTTTTGTCAGTACTTTTTTCATGTTAGTGCTGTAACTTGATTATTTTGCCTTCAGAAGCTGGGCATAGGTGAATTACCCTTGTTTTTATTGTGTTTGCATCACAGTTTTTAGATTCATAGAATTTTGCAATGTGTGGCAAACTTCTGGAGACTTTCTCTAGGCATACAGACAACCATATTTTCCAAGTCTGGGAAGAGCAGTATATTCACAGAAAGCTGCTGTTCTTTAGCGTGTTTTCTCTTTTCTCAGTATGGCAGCACCCCTGTTAAATCACTCTTGTCAGGTAGGACTGAGTGCCATGATGACTCAATTCCAAATTAATTTGAGCCATATTTTTTACACTGTCAGTCTTACTAGATTACAAAGGCACAGGGGAGTTTCACTGTCCAGCTGTGGTTCTGCTCTCTCTGGCACCTTACTTTGAAAACTCTCAACTCAAGTTTGTAGCAATTTATCTTCATTGCTACCACACCTGGGAAGCTTACAAAGTTTTTTGAGTCATCTTACAGCTTTCTCACTTCTGTAGAAGGATTATTTTTTGCATCATTATTGTTTTTTGATTTTTTTTTTGCAGAGCCAAGTTAAGTGTTTGCATCAAACATCTTGAACTTGAGTAGTTTCTGTACAATGTTGACTTTACAAAATCTATAAACCGGTGCAGATGGCTTTCCTAGGAAACCCATTGTTGTTTCTTTCTCAGGAATCCTATTTGAAACTTTGAGGAAGTCCTTGGAGCTTCAATATGATGTTGTTGCACATATATATCAGTCAAAGAACTCATCCTTATGTAGCTGATTTGCACTTAAATTATTAGCTCTATCAATAGGAAGAGAAGGCTGAAGACTAAAGGCAATTCTGCTAAATGAAGTAATGAATAGGTTTTTCAGAGCTTTCCTGACAAGCTATTCTTTTGTAATTATCTTCATGCAGTTGTGGAATATTCCATTATCAGCTCATATTATCTGTTGATATTGTCTACTGTCTGTTTATATTGTGTGTTTGCATGTTTGCTCTCACTGTCAATAATCTGTTTTAGCACAGTGGACTTTATATATAATCTTTGAAGAGAATGGCATGCATTATTTTTATCTGGTCCTTGTTCAGAATGTGCTGTGATACAGCAACAGAAAAACCATCAGCAAAAGCTTAGAATAGAAAGAATAGAAAATAGAATAAAAGAATAGAAAATGTTTGCAATTGTCTGCAGCAGGAACAGAAAGGTTAATGAAAATAAGGGGTGGGAAAGGGAAGAATTTTTGTATCTTTTTGTGGTGAAAATAAATACTTACAGTTAAGAATATTATTCTGGGACTAGGAGAGCTTGATTCAAAAGTTATTCTGTTACTAGTAGATAGATGTAATAAAAAATGTGCCAGCAAGAAGCAGGATGTAGCCCAAGTGATTAGAATGATTTGCTGCTAGTGAGGCCATTTAACAACTATATCCTATAAATGCATTTTCCCTTTTCTCAAGTAGAACTCCTGTATTGTAAGTCATCACTGTTGTGTAGTTGATACATTATTCTGTGCTTAAATATTTGATCACATATCTTATAAGAAGAAGTGGCAAATACTTGTTAGTGTTAACTTGGTTTTCAGATTTAGAAGTGCAGCAGTAAAATTTTGCTAAAAGGATTTTCTTCTAGTGTATCAACTGTGGTTTATATATGGCAATTTAGCTGTATTGTGTTTTGGTTTTTAGACCTCTTTTGAATATGATTTTGAATTGGGAGAAAGGAGGACCTTTAAAAGATGTAAATATAAAAACCTCACAAAACTTCAGGTAGATCCACTTCTTACAGGCTAGTGATTTAAGAAAAAAGATTCATGGTAGAACGTTTTACTGGTGGAAAAATAAGTGGGGTCAGAAAGCTTAGCTGTGAGTGATACTTGGGGATAAAATCCAAACAAAACTACACTGAAGTGTAGTCTTGGCCCTGTGTTCTTTTAAAGGTATTCAAAGCCTTTTTTATCAGTTGACTGGGCTTGTCATTGGTATCAAAGGAAAATATTTGACTTCTTTAGTCATCTGACCTAAGGAGTTTTTGTTTTAAACTGCCTATGTAGTTAGTGGGTAAGGATAATTTCCTCTAGAGGAAAAAAAAAAATCACTGTGGTATATTTAGATACCATAGTGAGAAAGCCTCTAAGCATCTAAGAAGTTTGGAAATTGTTAGGAAAAAAATAGATTATTGGGGATTTTGGTGATTTTAGGCAGGCATGAACCTAAAGAATGTCAATATTTTATGATTCTTTGGTATTTATTAGACAGCTGCTACAGAAAGTACATGTTCCCTTTGGAAGCCATGGTTAGGTGGTCATTCTGGTTTCTTTCATGTACAAATTTAGAGTAGAACAAATGTCCTAGATAGGGAAGGAGGGAAGGGAAGAAGGCTGCACTGATTTGATCTACCAAAATGTCAGGAGGAAAGACAAGGAAGAAAGCATCACATAACTCTTGGGATTGGAAAAGACTTTAAAGATCATCCAGTTCCAAACCCCTGCCATGGACAGAGACACTTCCACTGTCCCAGGCTGCTCCAAGCCTGATCCAACCTGGCCTTGGACACTTCCAGGGAAGGGGCAGCCACAGCTTCTCTGGGCACCCTGTGCCAGGGTCTCACCACCCTCAGGGAATTTCTTCCTGATGTCTAAATTTACCCTCTTTCAGCTTAAAGCCATTACCCCTTGCCCTGTCACTCCAGGCCCTTGTACAGAGTCCCTCTCCTGCTCTCTTGGAGCTCCTTTAGGCACTGGAAGGGGCTCTAAGGTCTTTTCTCCAGGCTGAACAACTCCAGCTCTCAGCCTCTCTCCACAGCAGAGGTGTCCCAGCACTGAGCACCTTTGTGTCCCTCTTCTGGTCCCATTCCAACTGGTTTATGTCATTGTCATGTTGGGGACCCCAGGGCTGGAGGCAGCTCTGCAGGTGGGGTCTCACCTGAGCAGGGCAGAGGGGCAGAATCCCCCCCTCCCCTGCTGCCCACGGTGCTTTGGATGCACCAAAGGGCACTTGTGGCTTTCTGGGCTGTCAGTGCTCATGGCCTGGCCATGCTGAGCTCCTCCTCGACCAACACCCCCAGTTCCTTCTCCTCAGGGCTGCTCTCATCCATTCTCAGCCCACAGCACTTAGATAAGTGCCAAAGGCCCCACCTTTTGAACTTTGTCATGTGGAAAGAAAGGAAACAGGTGCTTTGTACTTCTCTTGAGGCATTTCTTCTTGGCTTATATCACTTGAACATAACTGCTTTCAGTTGTTGTGTGTTACCACTTCATGTGCAGAAGCACCCTATACTTGGTATGGTATCACTGAAAGAGTTACTGTGTTCTCTCTGTAGTTGTGGGGTGTCTGTTGACATCCAGATGGGGAGCAGATTAATTCAGACATACATGGTTTAAAAGCTGAGGTAGTGCTCCAAGAGGTTATCAGACACTGATGTTACTCCCTAGTTATCATCTCTGTGGGATATTTTAGTCTTATTTGCCTGTTGGTTCTGGAAGATGAAAACGCTTCCCTAGAAGGCTTCTTGGCTTTAATTATGATAGGATTCCAGAATTACTTTTCCTTCCCATATATGCACATTCTTCCTTTGCCTTTTCAGTTGTGTCTGATGGCCATTTACACTGTGGCCCCATTACTGACAGCCATAGGGTGGTTTGGGTTGAGTCTTAGTGTTGAGACCAATCCACGGAAATGAATTTGCTGTGATACGCTGAGTCACCATCTTTTTTCTTTTGCTTTTTTTCTCTCTCAAAACACCCTCCTCACCAACTTGCAAAAAATGACCAAAAAACCTACAACATAATCTTTGAAGCAATTATCAGACTTTTGTGCAGACTTTTTGGGTTTGCTCTAAGTTTGAATTCCAGGGTTACTTGGGATTTTGGAATGTTTCATTCTAAATCCATAGAATTTAGTCAGATACAGGTGAAAATTCCTGTAGTGGTGTTGTTTGTATTTTCTCCTTTATTTCTTCCTTATTTTTTCTTTTTTTTTTAATATTTTGGAAAGTAGATCATAGACACCTCAACTACTGAGGCATATATATAGAGAAGAAAATGAGACTTCTGCTGTGCTTGAGGTCTCTTGAGTCGTAGGAATCTTGCTCAACACCACTCCAGAAATAGTGATCTTTTGGGACTTTCTGTTCTGTTATTTGTGCAGGTCATGTCCTTGTCTGCTTGCTGTGAGGTGCTCCCCTCTCTCCCTGCAGCCCAGTAGCAGCTCCCAGTTCACAATTTACTGTGTGTCTTGCCAGTGTGACAGCCTTTACAATTCCTTGCTGTACTTACTGGTCTTGGTGTTGGTCCCGTGTCAGTGCTGTCCTGGTATTGCCTGCTGATAACTTCACTTTTAGTGTTCTTGGCTTGATCAGCTCAAACATGCTGATTACAATAGGTACAGGGTCCAGTTCAGCAGAACATGAAATGTTGCAGCCCTTTGGGACTTGGAAATACGTGGCAGCAGCTTTGGTCTGTGTTCAAAGACAGCCAGTGTATTTCACATTGCAAGTCTGTTCTCACTTTTCTTTTAATCCTAGAGGGCTGTGTTGCCTTGATGATAAAACACATTCTTATGTGTATTTGATATGCCCTCAAAACCAATGCAGGGGGAAAAGCTGACTGGTTTTAAAATGAATATACCCGTTTTAAGCTGATAATGTGATGTGGCTGTCTGGAATAGCAGGGTGCTTACACATTATCCTTTAGTTCCTCTGTATTCAGTAGTAGTCCTTTTTTCTTAAGATGTTGAATTCTGGAATATTTTTGTAGCCTATATTAAACTTTTAGGTACAGTGTGGAAGAAATACTTTGCTATGCTCCAGAGATAAAATATGTGGCTTGTTCTTTCCAGCAGGCTTCGAGCTCACAGACTCTCATTTTGATGTGGTCATCGTGCTGCTGCTGCTAAGTCACTAAGCCATGTTTCACTCTCTGTGGGCAGTAATGAGTTGAAAATCAATAGACTATTCTGAGCTTGGCTCACAGAGGTGTAACTTGGTGTAAACCAGCATTAACAATATGACTAACGCTGGTTTCAGTATTCATTCGGGGCATTTGTTTGTGGTCTTAAATAGCATTTGGTATGATACACTTAATTCAGTCAGGATGAAGGTGAAGGATCAAGCAGAAAGTACTTTCCTGGAGAAACAGGGCTGAAGTACTAATTGGTTTTGGGTTTTTTTTAGCTATTTGATGAAATCGCATTGTTGAATAATAGCTAATGAGATCAGGCATCAGAAGAGCTGTTTTTGCTTGTTCTTGCACTTAATTGGACTTTTAAACTTTAATTTTTTTAATATACTTTATTGTGTGGTGATAGAATTGTGCTAGTGCTGGTCATCAAAATACTGTGAGAATAATAATATATATGAGAAAATGAGGAAAGGAGAGTGGACAAGAAAAGGGTTTCTAAGATGAACTAAAGAATGCTAAGGAAGGTGGAGGCAATGCCTGGCTTTGTTCCTGTGTGTGAGATTGTGGGGTGGGAGGGAGAAGAAAGGATGTCAGATACTTCTTCAGCTGCAGCTTCCAGTTCCACAGGAAGGTGAGAAGATCTTCCTGTTCTGGTGTGCAGAATAATTGTGAAAAGGAAAACCACCAGGAAATAGCAGAATTGCCTATAAGTCTGTTAAAATCTTAATGTCTTGTCCTTGTCATATCCTCCCTGTACCTAAGAGAATTTAAGAATTGTTGTTGAAAGGTTACTGGCAATTTATTTTTTTCCTTGTGGTAGACACTGCATTTTGTTCTGACTTGTACAGAAGTAGCTCCTGCAGTGGTGGTGTATTTAATGTAGTTGTTTGAGACTTGCACTCTGTTCACAGACCTCATGTTTCTGAAGACTTCAAGAGCAGTGTGGTAGTCAGGGAGGTGTTTTGTATTAACAACAGCCCCAGAAAATGAGGAGAGAGGAATCATATCCAGTAAACAATGGAACATGTGCTAAACCAAATTTTCTCAGCGTAGGCCCAGCTGCAGAAAGAAGGGAACTACTCTCTACCCAGTCTTCTGGTTTGGGAAGTCTAAATTCTGGAGTATTTTAAAATATACTCTAAAAAAACCCCAAAAACCCCAAAAGAACAATGACTCCAGCTAAGGAGCTGCTTGTTTTGTTTTTGGAGTTGGACCAGCTTTATGATACTCTCTCTGGTATATGGATTATGTAGCTCTGTGGAAAATCTTAATAGGAAGTTTGTAACTGTGTATGTATTAAATGCCTGCTTAAAAGTGTTGTATTAGGTCTTGAGAGTGATTTTAAAAAATCTAGATCAGTGCTGGACTCCAATTTCCATATAGAAGACAAAATTAAATGTTCTTAATAACAGCAGGCCATTAGTAGAATAGCATATTAATATAGATTTTATAATTTGCACATGCTAATGTATTAATGCTTTTCACTTTTAGGTGCTGGAGATCAGAATTTATTTACTTCCTTGTATCCCACACTTTCTCAGCAGCTTCCTAGAGAACCCATGGAATGGAGGAGGTAAACTTACACTTTATTCTATTTCAGTGTCTGGTTTTGACTTGGGTAAATGTGTATTTGTTGTGTTCTGAGGAGCTCTTACCATAAATTGAGTTGAACAGAGCAACTGACTTGAAGAGATTGGAGAAATTGGATAATCAAAGTGAATGTTGTGCATTTCAGGATGATTTTTTCAACCCTTCAACTTTGCTTAAGGAAAAATGATAGTAATGCTGTGTTTTTCTTCTTGATTTTGTGGTTTGTGGGTTTGTCTTGGTGAGCTTTGATGTACTTTGGCAGCTGTGTTCTGAAAGTGATATGCTTTCTTCTCAATGAGAATATAGGTAGAACTCAGATGAAATTAGATGTACTTCCCTTTAGAAAATTTGGTATGGCACTGTTTTGTGATTGGAAAAAATATTTGGGGAAAATTCTCTTGTTTGTAATTTCCTACTTGTCTGAGAGATATAGAAAATCTTTTACTGAAAGCTGAAGGGCTTCTAGTTCCTATTCAAAATGGAGTTTTTATCTCATTTCAAGCAATACCAAATTTTAGTTATACAAAGTGCATTGAGTGTAGTTTGTGGGTTTCCAGTGCAAGAGTATTTCAGTTTATTTCTCTTTCCCACAACACAAGTTAATTTTTCTATTCTGTCCACTAATATCACTTTTTAAACTCTAGGTCTTACGGCCGTGCTCCGAAGATGATTCACCTGGAATCCAACTTTGTTCAGTTTAAAGAGGAGCTACTGCCCAAAGAGGGGAATAAGGCCCTTTTGACTTTTCCCTTTCTTCATATTTATTGGACAGAATGTTGTGTAAGTAAAAAACTAGTAAGGAAAAACTAACATTTAAAAGTTAAATTGTTCACATAAGCATGAACAGTAAATGAAAATAACAGACAGCACAAGCAGAAAGCCAAAACCATTCAGGGGTTGGTTAAGCTCTGGGTTGCATAAGCATGCATACCTGATACATTGTTGGAAGTAAAAGTTAGCTTGAGCATTTCTTGCCATAAGCAGTATCTGTTTGTAGTGTTACTTGACACTAAGAGGACAGGCATTTGAATAACCTGTTTTCAGTACTTTGTAACAAAAACCCCCAGGATCTTACAGTGCAGTGGCACACTGCACTTTCTTCTTAACACAGAAATGTGGCCAGGGTAGTTCAGTTATGATCTGTTGGTGCTGAAATCTAAAGATCTGCTTTTTTTTTTTCTTTAGTTCTATTTTCTGTGTGTGTCAAGTACAGCAATTTAACTGGGCAAGATTTGGAATGTCTTGATCCTGTTTATCTCCAGTTCACTGCCTTTTGGTTTGCCTCTGTTGTGAATTAATTATCCACTTGAAGGACACAGGTGACATCTGATCTGTGACCAGTCAAAAAGAATCCAGAACAGCCTTAAGAATTATCTGAATTTATCTGTGTAACACCAACCCAGAAGCAAAATAATTCCAAGCAATGCTTCTGTTTTTTAAAAAGCTATTTTTATGAAAAAGCTTTCAAACAGGTTGATAATTGAGCAGTGCAGAAGGTGCAAATATCACACTTCTGTTGCTGTGTGAGAATAAAACAATTCAGCTTTGTAATTTCAAACATGTTTTTACTGTAAAGCTCCAGAAGGTGTAAAATAAAGAGCTTAAATGATGTCTAAAGATCTTCATCTCAGTCATCTAAAGAATGATAATGTACCAAATACTATATTTGCTGTTAACCAAAATACTGGAAATGAATTAAATTAAAAGACTAGAATTTTACTATGCTTTACCTCATTTGATTTTTTTCAATAAGTGAACTTACTGTCACTAATTCCATTTGATATGTCTTTCTGTTTGCCTTCTTTTGGAACAAAACCTGCCTTTTGAAATTGTTCAGAATGTCTGTTTGATTTGATGATTCACCACTTCTCATCCCAGGACACGGAAGTGTACAAAACCACAGTCAAGGATGACATCACCAAGTGGCAGAACGTTCTCAAAGCTCACAGCTCAGTGGACTGGCTGATTGTGGTGGTTGAGAGTGATGCCAAGAAAAAGAACAAAACCAATATCCTTCCCCGAACCTCTATAGTAGATAAAATAAGGAATGACTTCTGTAACAAGCAAAGTGACAGGTGAGCGTTCTTGGGCTTGGAAACATTGTCATCTTTTGACCAGTGTGCTGATTTGTAAACTCAGCTCTGTATGCAAGACATTCCTTGCTCATTTAAATACTTCCCTTGATGTCCAGCATTCAGACTGGTGGCTCTGTAAGGTCTGTGCTTTGAAGGGAGAAATTTTATTTTTCAGTTTTCCTGGGTTTGTGGCGGCTTTGAAATGTGTTTCAGTTAGATTTCACCTATCTCCTCCTGGCTAAGAGAGGTTTAAGGGGAGCAGTGTGATGATAATCAGCTTTTAGACCTTCAGGGTTTTTTGTTTCCTAGGTGCTTGCAAAAATCTTAGCAGAGTTACAGGTAGTGGGAGTGAGGTGAGTAGAGAATATGAAGCCAATAGGGCTTATTTTTTGCCATTGTACTTTCTGCTGTTCACTTAATCACCTTTCTACTCTGAGATAATTGACATAAGGCCAGTTTCTTCAAATGTTTTTATTCTAAAGAAATAGTAATGAATGTATGAAACCATTTTTGCTTTCATTAAAGCCAACAAAATAGGATTTTCTAACAAGAAATAGTGTTTTACTGGGATGAGAGATTTTCCTGTCATTAGAGATATCATTAGTTTTTTGAATGTTAATAAATTGTGATAGAAAAACTGAGGAAGGAAGATGCTGTTAAAAAGTTGATTTATTTGTGAATTAATGGGATTTGTTTATTTTCTGAGAAAAGCAGAGGAAGTTTTAGCACACAGGATGTGTAAAACCCGACTGAAATATTTCAAGAATCTATTGTGAATGATTATTTTAAGTGAGTTAGGAAAGGCTGAATATATGTGATCTAATAGATCCTGATTTGTATTTTGTATAATACAAAATTATATGCCTTTATCAGGCATAGCTATATTTTCTGTTCTGATGATTTGTATTGCTAGGCAGACTTTTCTTTTCTAGGATAGCTACAGCATTACTTATATTTGAGTAGTTAGAATAATGTATCCATTTGCTTCTTAAAAAAAAAAAAAAAGCTGTAGTGTTCTCATTCTGGGTAAAACATTGAACATTCTCATGAACTATATCACATGAAAATATTTTCTAAAAGCTAACAAGCCCAACCAAAATAAAAAGAAAAAAAAAAACAACTCAAAACCCCAACATAGCTGCCTCCAAGCAAACAAACATAACCTCAACCTTGTGGTTTTTCACCTCTGATTAATGTGGAATGAAAAACGAGATGTTGTTCAGCCTCTGTTTGTTAGGCATGCACAGTATTCAGCTGGACATTTATATGTGAATTATGTATTTTCCTCCTCAAATACAATTTTACAATCTCTTTACAGATGTGTGGTACTTTCTGACCCTTTGAAAGACTCTTCCCGTTCTCAGGAATCTTGGAATGCCTTCCTGACCAAACTCAGGACATTGCTTCTCATGTCCTTTACCAAAAACTTAGGCAAGTTTGAAGATGACATGAGAACTCTGAGAGAGAAAAGGACTGAGCCAGGGTGGAGCTTCTGCGAGTATTTCATGGTCCAGGTAAGAGTCTCTTAATATTGAAGAAAATACTTGAGTCCTAGTTTTAAAAATGGTGATGTTTTGTTGTGGTTGGATTTCTGGTACTTTTAATTTTCCGGTCATTGTTTGAGGGCTGAGGCAGGAATTATGGAGACTGGTTTAAAAGCAGCCTTTTTGGATCCTGTTTGCAGAAGGTTTGAGCTAACTTTTAATGCAGTTAATGCAGTAATACAGTTTCCTGCTGGTAAAAAAGCAGAATCTCTTCAAGCTTGTCAAAGTTTTATGAACTTCAATTGAAGCAAATTAATTGAATCTAAAAAGTGTTTTAGTAGTTTATCTTGAATTTGGGGTAAATGTCCCATTACTGTGCATACACACTCAAAATTGCAATTTGGTATTTAATATGAATGCTGCTCTTTGTTCATATTGTTATCAGTATTTATGGAGGTGATGTTTAGAAAAGTGTCTATTTTGAAGTAATCCATATAGAGAGCGCCATAAATTCCATTTTTTATGTAGTTATAAATACAATTTTGTTTCAGCTGGTTTAGTGAAAAGCAAGAACCTCTGGTTTGATAAAATAAAAGATCTTGATTCCTTTGGAATTTCCTGGTCCCTGTACACTGGTGATCTCTCCTCCACCACATCCTCATGTCTCCTTTGACTGCATGTGCTATCTTTTGCATAGGATATATCTAATTAGGAGGCCTTTTCTACTTAGCAGTTTGGCTTTGTGTACAAAAAACCCTTTTATGATATGCTGCAGTTGATGGCTTCACAGTGTAAACTGAGGGGAAATCATCAGTACTATTATGGGAGATGAGTTTTCAGCATTTATTCATTTATTTATTTAAATTCAAACTTTTAATAGATCTGTGAGCAGTATCTTCAGTCAGGATCTGGATACACATCAGAATTTACTGGCAGAGCTGTATGACTTAATCTCCTTTTGTGAACCTTCCTGGGTTGGGAAGAAATCTGCTCCAATGGCAGGTTTTTCTATATATGTGAAATGAAAATTAGAAATAGTAGTTCCTGGAGCTCTGTGGATAGATGGGGACAGGCTGTAATACCAGGCATGAATAATGTCAATAACATGTTCCCTGTATTGCTTGTGTGCTCAAAGGAAGAGCTGGCCTTTGTCTTTGAGATGCTGCAGCAGTTTGAGGATGCCCTAGTGCAGTATGATGAGCTGGATGCCTTGTTCTCTCAGTATGTTGTCAACTTTGGGGCTGGTGGTAAGTGTCTGAAAATGTGAAATAAATGTTGTGTGCCTGAATTCCCTCACTGTGCTGAGCAGCGCTGTGCTTTGGGCAGTCACAGGGAGGCTGCACCAGGCAGTTTGTGCTCTTGTTTTATGCTGTGTGCAAACACAAGTATCCATCAGTTACAGTGTTAACAAAATTTTGTTTCTGGTCTCTGAGGCTTAGAAGTAATTTTTAATGAAAACCTGTGTTTTGCTCTATTGGGATGATTGTTACAACAAGAGCCCTGAACTATGAAATGACACAAGTATTGATCTGGCTGAGATACAGCTGCTGTTTTTACAGCTCACTGCTAGGTTTTTCAGTAAAGAGCTTCCTGGAAAAGTGCATTCAGTGTTGCCTCAAATTACACAAGATGTTTGGTAATCACTGCTAAACTTAGTAGAAATAGGTGCTTAATCTGCACTACAGAAGATTTAACTTCATTTTCGAGAAAAATTACTGTGCAAGAAGTATCAAATAGCTTTAAACTGTTTTAATGAGCTAAAGTACATGCTGTTATATAACAGCTTTAATCTAATATGTTTTATGAATCTGGTGAAAATATAGTGCGGGAATAATTGCAGTGAAATAGATTTGTGCTGACTGAACCCAATGCAGTACCTGGCAGTGGGGGCACATCCATCCATGGTGGCTGAGTAAGAAATACTTCAGCAGATAAAGCCTGTTTGTTTTGAACTTCAGGTAGGCTTAATTGCTATTAAATAAATTACAAACTGGTTGCCACTATACTGATAACAAACACACAATTAAGTCAAAATGCCTATGGGAATTGAATATGAAATTCAGTTATCTAGCCTTGCTGTGGAACTTCTGGTGGTTTTTTGGTTTGCTTTTGAAGTTAAGACATTAAGTCATTTATCCATCTGATAAACTTGGGAAGGACTAAGGCAGCTCACAGCCTCTGGAGGGAGGATGATGAGGCTTTCCTAGCAAGCAGTGCTTGACTCTTGGATATTCCTTTGTTTACTTAGATGGTGCAAACTGGCTGACGTTTTTCTGCCAGCCAGTGAGGAGCTGGAATGGTTTAATCCTGCGGAAGCCAATAGACATGGAGAAGAGAGAGCTGATTCAGAACCAGGAGGCGACGCTGCTGGACCTGCGGAGTTACCTGTTCTCTCGGCAGTGCACGCTGCTCATCTTCCTGCAGAGGCCATGGGAGGTTTCCCAGCGGGCACTGGAGCTTCTTCACAACTGTGTGCAGGAACTGAAGCTGCTGGAAGTGAGTCAGTGTTATCAATTCCATTATGTGAATCATTTCATCCACTGATGACCTAACAAGATATTTCAAGTTTAGCTGTGGGTGACCAGCATTCCGTGAGCACTGGCTGGGAGTTAGCAAAATGATGTGCTGCAGTTGATTGTGTCACCTTGAGGATGTCTTTGGCAAGAAATAGGAGACATCACATCTGGGAACCAAACCTGTTTAGTTAAAGTGTTTTAGTCTTCACCTGGAAAGTAATCCTCTAAACTAGAAGTCATTTGCTTGCTTCTTTCATGGATTTATCACCAGCCTGTTGAACTGTAATTTAAATCTATAGCAGTGTTGTATTGAAGGAAATAAGGCAGAATGGTTATTATGCTGTTATGCAGGCTAATCCCCTGTAACCAAAAAAAAGAGATTATTTCTGAATATCACTTTGTGGCTTACCCATATCCTCATCCCATGGGTGCTCTGTTAGTTTTATCTGTGCCATTATAACAGCAGCTGCTAACTTTTGCCTGTCTGACGTGGTAGTAAGTTCCATCTGTTCATCTGCATTTAAAAACTGCAAATCTGCTTCAGATGCTTTGCTGACACCTTCCTGTGCTCTCAAACTAATTCCCACAGATAGTATGATTTGTGTGTTTGAAGGCACTTCCTACACTTCCCTTTTTTTGCTGCACCCCATGTCTGTCCTGTGTCCCCCAGTGGAGTTTTTCCTCTGCACTGTCTCTTATTTCTGCTGTTGCTGTCTTGCTGTGGTGATCCAAACTGAATGCAGTGTCCTGGGAGACAGTGACACTTAACTGTGCACAGCCTGTACTTATCCCTGTTGTGATCCTTTTTCTTAATGCAGGCAAACCTCTTACTGTAGCTTGGCACCACTGAACACACGGCAGAAATCTAAGCTACTCTGTTCTTAGGATCTATATATTCCTGAAAATTCTTTCAGAATTCAGATCTTTATTATTTCTTTAAGTTCATTGTGCTCATACTTTGGACTTTCTTATCCCATTAATCACCTAGTTTATTATGGGTTTTAGGACTTTTATAGTCTTTTTAAAAGAAAATGCATGGTTATGAGCAGGATTTTGATCCACCATTATTGTGACTATATTCCATGTCTTCAGTTATGGTCATCTTTATCTTAATTATTGAAAAAATTCTAGTATCAGGCTCTCTTGTCTTTCTCTATCTTTCTCTTTTTGTGTTTCTTTGTTTGTTTTCATCTCCATTTTTAAACTAATTGTCCATAAAAGATGTCTTATCCTTTAATTAATAAGTTTATTTTTGTGAAGGAATCTTAGAGACTAATTTATTTTTTCCAGGTTTTTAACACTTCTTTATGCATTTAATTTCAATCACGATTAGAACTGATGTCTCCTTAGGAAAGTAGCAGTCTATTTACAGAATTTTTTCCTAACTCTGTTTTTTTTAAACTGAATTTTCAGACTTCTGGAATTTTTCCAAGACCTATTAGTCTTCCTTTCCTTCTCTTGCATCTTGATGAATGTATCAAATCTAGTTAATATGTTTTGTGAGCTAATATATGTAAATTATTCAGGAGGCAGCAAGAGTTGGGCTGTGCTTTGTGTATTCTGAGAGTAAACTTTTCCAAGAGGTTTTGCTGTGTTGTATCAAGAAAAGTACTTTTGCTGAAGTATTTTCTCATCTGGTGATGGTTTATTTCCCAGTTAATTTTATCTGTTCATCTCCAGGTCTCAGTTCCTCCTGGAGCTTTGGATTGCTGGGTGTTTCTGAGTTGCTTGGAAGTCTTACAGAGAATAGAGGGCTGCTGTGATAGGGCTCAAATAGATGCAAATATTTCCCACACAGTTGGCCTGTGGAGCTATGCCACGGAGAAGGTGAGTGAATGATGTGGGGTGGTGGTAGTACAGTGTTGAAATAAAATATTTGTTTCCTTGGAACATATTTTGTCCTTTATATTGTGGAATTTAATACTGGGTTCTGCACGTTGTCTTGAGTCTAGTCTAGATGAGACATCCATGTTTATATTCACTTCTTCCTCTGTCATTTGAAGTCTGGGAATTACAAGGGTTTGTCCTCTTCTTTTTCTATCCCCTCCTTTCTTCATCACTAATTTGATAATTATCACTAGTTTGATTAAACTCCATAATGTGCTCAGTCCATGTTGACTGAAAGGGAGAGCATGTGAATTTCACATACAGCAGAAAAAATGCCCAGATTTGGATGCATTTACCATTAAAAATAGAGATTACAACAGCCTTTTTACACAGGTCTCTATTTCTCCAGTGTGTTAGTACAGCAGTAAGACCCCTGCCTTCATTGAAGGTGTTACACTTGGTGGCTTATGAAAGAGGCAAATAATTTCCAGTTTGTCAGTTACCAGTCTTTGCCATAAATATTCTAATGCAGTTTGGTTACACTGTTTCTCTAAATTTCAAGTTCCACTTATTCTGTTCCTATGAAAGAAGTGATGTTTGAGGTTGCTGCTGCTTTCCACTATTGAAAAACATTTTAGAAAGAAGATAAACTCCAGAAACTACTGAAATAGTCTACTGTGGTATTTGTGGATGTTTTTGAAGACCAGCATCTTTGGAAGACACAGCCTCTTGTTTGCATAGCCTGTAGAATATTTGCTATTTATTTTAATCATAATATGGTCATGTTTCCATGGACTTAAAAATCCTCTAATTGAGCCTTTGAGGTCCGTGTTTTATTACAAAAGCAGGGAAATGAAACTTCACCCTGAAGAGTTATTGCTAAAAAATAAGAGGGAGGTGGAGATCAGAATAAAGGAAACTGACTGAATGAAGAAATGAAGCAACTAGTGACAAAATTAAGTGGAGTTGAAAATAATTTTTTAAAAAAAGTTTAATGTCCATCCCCATTTTTTATGGTGTGGAGTAATGTGACAAGCTGTGATCTTTATTCTTTTGTGAGCTTACCTTTCTAGCTGATGGAGTTTTCTAAGTGAATTAACCAAATGGCCAATAGATAAGAGCTTCTTTAAGACAGTATTCTGTGTGCTGAGCCACCAGCTGCTGTCTAGAAGTGGTTTTATGGTAGGTAATTGTATTAACTGTTAGCTGTGATAATGTCCTTTTCAGGAAGGTTTTCACTTGAATACAGTACTTCAGGTGAATTTGCAAGCTGCCTAATCACTGTGCTGCAGACTTGCCTGCTTTCCTTATTATTCAGTAAAAATACAGACACATCTATTAGAAATAATCTTTGGTCATAACTGCTGAACATCTGAAGCTTTGTGTTTATGTTGAAAACCAGAAAGATTTACTCAGGTTAGGTGTTCTGCATGTAGGGATCTGTGTGTTTAGCCATGTGTTCCTATATTTGAGTCAACAACTAATGGGCAATTTAGTTCCTTAATTAAATTAGTTACTTTATACTGTGAGAATAACAATTAATTTTGAGATCCTATAAGCAGCATAATATGAAAGTAATGAAAATGGAATGTTGTAGTAGAACAAGAAGAGTTTTATATTGATTTTATAGCCTATTGAAATCAAGCATCTGGCTTCTCTTATAGTTAAAATCTCTGGGTTACCTGTGTGGACTTGTGTCAGAGAAGGGGCCCAATTCAGAAGACCTTAACAGGACTGTGGATCTGTTAGCAGGGCTGGGAGCAGAACGCCCTGAGACAGGTATTGTCCTTCCAATAGCTGGCATTGTCTGAAATGCATAGCAAAGAAGTACATCAGCAATAAGAATTTTCAAGCATCCCTACATATACACACACACATTGACAGAATTTTGTCTCTTACAAGTTCTTTTAATATCTGTTTAGTATTTCAAATTACCAGTGAATCTCCTTACTCTTCCACTGATTAGCATTTAGGTGAAGGATCTTGAACAGCACTGGATTTGAATTAAGTTCCTAATGCTTCCAGACAGGTATTTAAAATAAAAATTATTGGAAAAACAAATGGAGCATCCTTTATCTTGTACAAATAGATAATCTGCTCCTGGAGCTACAAAGTGATATTAGTTTTTAGTTTTCTCTCCACTTTCTACTGGAGAAAAAGCAGGGATGGGGTTATGGGGGGATGCTGTTCTCAGAATGCTTGTAAGTGACACCTCTTGTCCTGCTTTTTTCCAAAGCCAATGCATCACAGAGCCCTTACAAGAAACTCAAAGAGGCCTTATCATCTGTAGAAGCTTTTGAAAAACACTACTTAGTAAGTATGAGTTTTGCTTATTTATATTGATTTTGCATGTTTACATTGTGCATTGAATGGGGCCAAAGTTTACAAACCTGAGAAGACATAAATCTGTATTTCTATATTTTGATATCAAAGGTTATTTCTTGCACACTGAGCACAACAAGGCTGATTTGTTTAACAGCTGGAATCCTGTCGGGGCCCCAAGTTTCAAATATTTGCATTAACTTTAATATTTACAGTTATGAACTGGAGGTTGTTATCTCTGGGCATGTATACTTAGTTATTAAAAAAGCCAATGTCATGGCTGTCATTCTACTATCCCAAATTCAGAATTAACTGACTCTTTCCCAGAAGAATATTGATGTGTGAATTTCCTTCCTTTTAAATGGTTTGGGCTTGCATTTTGCAATGAGTATTACATTATTGAATTAATACTGTTTTGTTTTTGTTTTTTTTAATATATAATCTGTGGGACATAGGATTGTACCTGGCATAGATTGATGCACAATGAGGATTCTAATACTGTTTATCTTTATTTCCTGACAGCTTCTCTATCATTGTAATGAGCCATTGTAATGATTTCAGGTTTCTTTGTTTTGATGGTTTATTTTTCAAATATAAGATTGTTAAATAAAACGGAAAACTCTTGGCTGTTACAAGAATGTGTTTGATTTTTGAGGGCTTGGTTTGGCAGTTTTTGTTGAGTTGGTTTTGGTTTTTTTTTTCTTAAATAATTTTCCTTTGAAATTTCTCACATGTGCATATGGCAAATAAGATTTTCTGGAGAAAACTTGAAAGAAAATGGATTTTTTTTATTTTTTTTTTAAACATGAAAGCTATGTGATACTCAATTTTACAAAGTTTTATCAAAAGAAAAAGTCTCAAAACATCTTGTCTGAAGATTCTGGGTTTCACTTTTGTTCTTAATTTATTTATAGGACTAGTTGTATAGCTGGATAAGAATTAAAATCTTCAGAGTTGCCAGCTTCTCTTACCTATTCAGTTCCAACTTGCACCTAAAGATCTCTGCTAAGTTCAGCAGTAACTTCCTAAATTTAAGAAACTAAGTGGGGTCTATAGTTTGCCAGAGGAATTGCAAGTTGTCTTTGTATTTACAACTGCACTTTTGTGCAGCAGAAATTCAGGTATCAGATACACTCTAAAGATGGTTTTCTATGTAGTTATCATGTAAATACATAAATTTTATGTATACCCATATTAAATCTTGCCCTGTATTCAGTGGACAAGAGCTGAGAATTAGATAAAACTTACAGACACACCTAAGATAATTTATATTACCTTTAAAAAAAAAAATCTTTTCAGTTTGAAGCCATTCCCCTTTATCCTGTCACAATGTGATGTATTTTTTATTTTTTTACAAATCTGGCCAGAGATTATTATGGACTCTGGAAAGAAGTTGGGTGGTTGAACACTATGTGTGTGTTTGAACTGATAATTTTGTGAGAAAGGTTTGCTGCTGGTATTAAAGCTTAGGGCAAGGGGAGCAAGGGGAAGAAGGTGACACTTGGTCACTGTGGCTTCATTGGGAATTAAGGTTAAAGATGAGAGATAAACTTCAATTTGAGAATGCAAGCAGAATTCCTTTAAGGCACTCTTGTGAAAATAATTATTCTGATTATAACTTAGCATTCACAGATATGGGATATGACCTGCTGCAGGAGGAGTGAAGGTGACCTGTTACAAACTGCTGTATATTTTGTGCTCAGGGCAGATGTGACTCATTCTGGGCATTTTGTTGCAGTAACTTAGTCACTGGCTATGAATTTGTGTGAAATAGCCATACAGCTGCCAAAAATACATAAAGCTTATAATGGTTTTTTTCTTTTAAACAGGATCTGTCCCATGCCACCATTGAAATGTACACAAATATTGGAAGAATTCGCTCAGCTAAGCTTGTGGGAAAGGACTTGGCAGAGTTTTATATGTAAATGACTCTTTAAAATATCTTAAATGCATTGCCTTTGAAAAGTTTGAATATTATCCCTGAGGAAGATAGGCTGTAATTAAGCAGGAATTTTAAAAAGTATTTTTTAAAATGTAAACAAACCCTATTTCAGACTGTATTACAAAAAAAAAAAAAAAAAAAAAAAAAAAAAAAAAGATAACCAGCAATCTCTTTTACCTTAATTCTCATCTCATGATTTTGTACTCTTAGCTTTAACTGTCCTATATTCTTTAGTTTGATCCTTTCTTCTAAAGTGGAAAGGGTGGGTGGGAAAGATAACTGTGAATTTTGAAACAAGTCAGAAGCCTCCTTAGGAAGCAGGCTATAGTAAATGCAGTTGTTATCTTAACTACATATATGGACTGCCTCTATCTAAAAAAAGCCAGGAAACATGTCTTTGGAGAGTAATTAATATTTGAGGTTACCATTGCAAAGTGGTTGTTTCCCCTCCTGTGAAACAGTGATTTTATTCCTGATTTCCAAATATATTTTTTGTTCTGCTGTTCAAATCCACTGAGAAGACCTCCTGCATTTTTCTGTGTCATTTTGTTTTTAGTATTTGGAAAAATTTGGGAGTCATAAATGTGTTTTTTTGGAAAATATGTTGGGGCATGCTTCCCACCCACTTAAGCAGTCTGATCTCCACATTGAAACAGATTATCCTAAATTAAATTTTTACCAGGGGGAGTAATGTTAGGTTTAAAGACTGCCATGGAAGTGCTGTGTGTGATAAAATTTTCATTTAAGTATTCTTCTGCTTTAGAACTTTTGAGTAAGCAAATTTTTAGTTAACTCTCAGAAGCTTTATGTGGCTTTTTTTTCATTTCTGGGAGGTTCTTTCACCTCATGTGCTCTGGCTTGGGATAGATCTGCATATGGAGCCTTTCACTGACATGGAATAATGACAATAATTGCAGTTCTGCTTGCTTAAGTGAATTGCAGTAAAGGAAAGCCAATGTGTTGATCTGTTATCAGAAAATTAAAGATCATAATGGTTGCAGTTTGTCCTGCATTTACTTGCAGTGTTCCTCCCCCATCAGCACTTTGAGAAAAGATGTAGAGTTTTCGTGGCTGCAAAGGTTCTTACATTGCTCTGTGCTCACTTTTTTCATTTTCCAAGGAGGAAGAAAGGTCCCCAGAAGGCAGAGGTGTATCTCCAAGGAGCACTGAAAACCTACCTTGCTGAGGGCTGGGCACTGCTGGTCACACACACGAGGAAGCAGCTGGCTGAGTGTCAGAAGCAGCTTGGGCAGATAGAAAAGTATCCTTTAACAGGCAGAGACAGAATAATCCAGACAGGAGGAAATGATGCTTGGGGTTATTTTTCTGACATATCTCTAACTTTTATTTAACAGTAGAGACTGCCAGACATTCTAAGTCTGAGCTCAGACAGCTGAATTATGGGATACCATAGTGTGTTTTTGGGGGTTGTTCTGTTGTGCTGATTTTTTGTTGGTTTGTGTGCTTTTACAACAAGAAACACACTATACATGTCAGCTTCCTTTGCAAATTCTCACATCACTTTTAAACTTTAAACACTCCTAAATTTTTCTGCATAAGGACTCTGAGCCAGTAATACTGCATTCTTAGCTAAATATTCAACTGATCATTTATATCCCCAGCACTTAAAATTTTAAAGAATGTCTGATGACTTAGTTGTAAGTGATGCTGTAACAGCTGGCAGATTCTCAGCCAGGTAAATTGAAATGAAATAGAATCCTAAGGATTATTTAGTGCTAAATGTTGGCCAATGTGATGCAAGACTCTGTATCTTTAACTTGCACACGGCCTGGATTGTTGTCAAATAATGAATTTTCTATGCTCATGAATCTTTTTAGATGAGGCAAGATTGCACTGGTTAATAATGGATCATATTTTTAGTAGGTTATATTTTTAGTATTGAGATTCTGCAGGACTCTCAGATGATGGTAAATCTTCCATTGTTTGTTTTCTAGTGGAAAAGTGCAGTGATGATAATAGCAGATCCTGTCTCTAAAGATCAGAAAAGCAGTACTTGAATGTCTTGTTTTCAGTCAAATTTATAACTGTTGTGGGTTTCTACATCCTGTTTCCGTAACTTCATCAGTTATCTCCAAACAAGCAGCCTTTTAGCTGGTGATAATCACTTAACAGAAGAGGAACGTAAAAGATTTTGCCAAGAAATACTAGATTTTACCAATCAGCAAGCAGAGAACCAAGGTAAGTCTGGGTCTTGAAACTTCAGCTACTCCAATTTGGTTGTCCCCTAGAGGTAGATGAGGAGGCTTCTTCTGCCTGGGTTCATTATTTTGTGTATAATTTCTGAGCTTGTGTTTTTTAAAACATTTATAATTCTACACTAACTAAGAATAGTCAAAGATGAAAGGATAATTAACATTTTCATACTGAATACTGCAACATCTTTGTTTTCCTTCAGTTATGTTGCTCTGCTTTAATAGCCCATAACTTACTGTGTGTCAAGTTTTTTCAATTCCTAACCTATCATTGTCTCTCACTGCTGGCATGCAAGTGGCAGCTCTGTGATGGTACTTCCTGGATTTTGATGTTAGATCTGTGCTCATCCACTTGCAGCTTATTATTTTGTCCATCCCCTTTCCTCTCTTTATTCTTCATGCTGCTTCAGTAATATCTTCTTGTCAGGTATTAATCATAATTCAAATTAATATTAAATACTTCCTGTAGATCTGAAGACTGCTTATTTTTATGCAGAATTTTTTTCTTAATAATTAGATGTACCATAAGTAATACGTTACTTTAGATTTGATTCTTAATTAATTTTAGGTACTGCCTTAGGGTTGTTTTTGGAATGTAGAAAACAGAATGAAAATCCCTTGCATAGCAGAGCTGCTGGCTCAAGGCACCAGCTTGATTATTACTTTCTTAAACTTGTACAAGCTCTGGGAAGTTGGTCACTTAATACTACTGTGTTCTGTAGTAGTGAAATGTTCAACCTCTGCTATGGCAATCTCTCTTAATTCTGTTGTTTTTAATAGCCTGGAAATAGAAATTGTAGTCTAAATAACTGTTGGAAAACAAATCTCAGCATCATTTAACTCTCACAGAAGATAAAAAATTGGAAAGCATTGATTTGTTGTGAGATGATTCATTGTTGAAAAGTTGTTGATCCCTTTAATTCTAGGGATTGCATTTTTAAGAGAAAAATTTTGCTCATCTCCAGCAGCACTGGAGAGTGATAAAATCCCTGTTTTTGTCTTTCCAGGTCAAAAGGTTATATTGCCTATGCACTCCTTTGCCCAGCTGAAAACTCTGCATTTTGACCCTCCAAATGCTGTTGTCCACGTGGGTGGAAAGTTGTCCATCGAGTTGACTTTGCTGAGCCAAATGCCCATCCCTGTCCAGGTGGACCAGGTCGCCATCCACGTTCACTTCAGCATTGAGAAGAACAGCTACAGGAAAACAGCCGAGTGGCTCACCAAGCACAAAACTTCCAACGGTGTCATCAGCTTCCCAAGCGAAATTGCAGGCTTGCCTTTGTCCAGAAACAGCCTGCCAGCCCTGGAGCTGTGTGAGATGTACGAGCGGAGCCCCTCGGACAACTCTCTGAACACGGCGGGGATCATCTGCAAGAACGCGCACATGCTGCTGCGCAGGCAGGAGAGCAGCAGCTCCCTGGACCTGCCCTCGGGGCTCACTCTGGAGGATGGGGCTCACGTGTTGAAGTGCAGCAACTTGACCCTGGAGCCAGGGGACAATACAATAACCTTCAATATTCAGGTATGCTTTTTGTGGCTGGGTGGTTGTAGCACTCTCGACAGAGAAACTGGAAATGCTGGCTGAGGAAGAGTGTTGTGCATTGCTTCCAGTTACACTTGGATCACCCATTCCCCTTGCAGCTTTTTGTTGTTCTGTGCCATCATTTTCTTTGAAAGGATGCTGTTGTGTTTATGCTAAAACATATAGATGACTCTTCTACTTGAAATCATTTGAGTCAGCCTTCCTAAACTTATTTTTAAGCATCTTGACTATTGCTGCCAAAAATGAAACTGATAAATTCATATTCAATATGTATAATGTACTTCTCATGAAGTCTGCCTGCACTGTTGAGGTCATCCAGAATGATACCTAAAAGCTTTGATATGAATTCTTTTTCTAGCCCTTCAGTAATTGATTTTGTGGTTGAATTTGGTTGACAGAGGGTTTTTTCTTCTCTCCAGAGGTTTTTACTTGGGAGATGTAGTAAACCTACCTGCAAGAATTTAAGATCAGCTACAAGTATTTGAATTTAGAAGATGTTAGAATTAAAATTGTCCCCATAAGTCATCATCTAACTAAGTTGACTGACTGATTAATTACTAGTTATCATCTGTGGAATGGCAGTACAGTCATTTGAGCTATCTTCTGACCTAACTTCTGAGGCTTCTCATCCTTTCAAAGGATTGGGACAGGTTAATGGGATTTGGACCAGAGGCCTTGGTGGCTGGAAATGCCATATGAATTCACATGTATGTAAAACTGGATTTCAGATGAAGGAGCATTACTAGAAGAAAGCTGTTAGGGACTGCACTGAGCTGGCATTTGGGGTTACTGGGATCAGGATGCAATTGGAAACACCAGGAGAAGAGATGGATGAAAAGCTAGATCTCTGTTTTGAATTTGCTTGGTTCTGCTGTGAATCTGCTGGCCACTGGAGGATGGACAGCCTTACTTTTATAACTTTGCTATTTTTCCAACCTTGCTTTCAAGAAAATAACTTTGTATGAGAAGACTGCTCAGTATGAATCCCACAATATAGTTGTTTCAGGCATGATTCACCTGTCCTTAAAGGGAAAATCTGAGCACATTATAATTTTAACAGTGTAGTATTAGATAAAACAATGAAAGCCTTTCTAGATTTGAGCTGCAGTATTTACAAAATATTTACTAGAAATCCATTATCATTGTAGTAATACACTGTGTCACTTCTGCTGGATTACACAGCTGGCCAGAGGATAGAAACTGCTGACAGCTTGTTTTCTGAATTTTCTTAAAGTAATGTTTATTGCACCACTTCTGCAGGAAGAGGAATGACTGTGCTTCTATGACCCAGAGGGAGTTTGATCCTTTCTGTAGACCTTACACTGATGATTAGCATTATTTATGCTGACAACAATCTTCCAATTTTTCCATGCCTGAAAACAGATCAGAAAGCATTTTCTAAATTCTTTAGACCAGTATTTCCATCCCATGTTAAGATTTAAAATATATTATGTATTAATTTACTCATGCTTTTCTGGTTTTTAGAGCTAAAATGTAGTGACTTTAATGTCAAAATGCATAATACTGAATTTCAGTCTGGATTTGCCGTGTAAATAACTGTATGAGGTTTGACTGTTGAGTTGGTACAGCTTTTCTCCATAACTTGTAGACTTACTTAATTCTACCCAGCATTGGTATTTATGTATTCCACTTGGAAAGTGGCACATCAAAAAAAGAAAACACTTCCCATTCCATAGCAGTCCCTAAGAGCAAATAGAATCAAGAATAAATATACTAGAAGGTGTTACAGATTTGCTTTTGTTTTTAATCTTATTGAGAAACATCCAGAATCTCATTACTTAGTGTATGGGAAGAGTTGGAAATTAAATATGTATGTGTTACTTTCTTGTAAACATTGACTCAGGATGTGTGGTGGGGAGTGTGTGAAATCAATGGCTGGAGCTGAAAGCTGTGCCTTATGTAAATGCTCTAGGTTTTTATAATTGTTTTTATCAATTAGCCAAATAAGCACAGGTATTGTTTAGGTACTTAATAATGTTTTTTCTTATATGTTGCACTTTGGGGGGAATCAACCAACAAACGTGGCAAAACACACCCAAAGTAACAAACTGACAGCATAGCTACCATATTAGTTATCCTGATTATTAGTACTTGTTAATTATGATGTTTTCTCTTGAATCAGACAGAGCTTCAATTTTAATTGGGCAAAAGGTGCTCCTTTGTGTAAATCTTGTTATTTACTCAGAAAACTGAGTTCTCTGAAATCTGCAGTTTTAATTTACTGACCCAAAGTACCTGATAAAAATGAGATGGGAACATGCTGTTCTTTAGTAGAGGGCTTGTTTTAGAAGTGTTTCCCTAAACTTAAAAAAAAACCATTCAAATGTTTTTCTTCCAAGGCCAAAGAACCTGGGACATACACGCTGAGGCAGCTGTGCACTTCAGTGGGAAAGGTGCAGTTTGTCCTTCTCCACATCTACCCCATCGTGCAGTACGACGTGTACTCCCAGGAGCCCCAGCTCAAAGTGGAGCCCATGACTGGTAGGTACACTGGCTGTGCTGAAGCTGCTTTGCTGATTGCTCTTGTGTTCCTGTGGGACTAGAGAAAGTGTTTCATGGCTTCAGTGTTACTCAGCTTGCCTTAGTTTGCATTGTGAGTCTAAAATACAACCTTGCTTTTCAAATTATCCATTGTAATGTCCTGTCAGTGATGGCTGGTTTTGAACAACTGATTCCAGTGCGTGGCTGTGGACATAGTGTCACTTTTGAACATTGATTTGAACATGTAGTGTCACTGATATATCAGGTGTGATTTGAGCTGCCACACTGATTAGAAGTGAATATTTACATTTTTAATTGACCAAGCTCCTTAATGGTCATGATCACAGATCAATTAGGTTGGAAAAGACCTTGGGATTGGGTCTAACCTATGGCCAAACACCACCTTGTCACCCAGATCATGGCACTGAGTGCCACATCCAGTCTTACCTTTAAACACCTCCAGGGACAGTGACCACTGAGCAGCCCATTCCAATGTGTATTCTCCCTTTCTGTGAAGAAATTCCTCCTAACTTAATGCTACAGTCTCTTTGATATTTACAAGAAATAAGTAAAAAATGGGATTCTCTACTAGAGGCAATAATATAAATGTAATAAAAATGATTACTGAATCCATCCATTGGTTTCAGGGACAGCTGAACACTAGTTGTTGTAGTGTTTATTAGGGTATATAAATGGAAGTTAATAATGATTTGCTAATGAGTGTGGCAGCTGAGGAGTTAATATGGATTTTGTGCTGGCATTCCAGGTAGCAGTGTGTGGCAAATTGGGCATAAATCAAATTAGGGACTCCTGTGAAACTGATTGCTGTGATTCTGTGTGCACACTGGCATTCTTGTAGTGCTGATCATGTAAATAGAGCACCTGGGTATGACTGGAATCACAGGTGTGAAAACACGGAGCTGTCTGCAACCTGAAGAACTTTAAAAGCTTAGTAAATTCTTTGGGGTTGTTGTATTTCACTGAAATCTGTGCTAGAGAGACAGCTCATCTAAGCCATCCAAGATGCAGTGGGTTTGGGCTCTCAGGCTGAAGTAAGTGGTTTCCCCAAAAGTTGTATCTGAGCTGGGTTTAGTTTGTACCGTAACACCAAAACCCCACGCTTGTAAGTTACCCCAGTGTGTGACAGTCTGCTAACAAGCTTTAGTGCATTGTAACCATGTGCTGGAATGTGTTAACAGTTGCTGCTCTGTCCTTCAGAAAGCCTTTTGGCTGGCATTCCCCAGAAGGTGAAGTTCACAGTGACCACAGGTCACTACACCATGAAGAGTGGGGACACTCTGCAGCTCAGCAATGCAGATGCCATGCCCATCCTGTACCACCCTGAGAGCAAGGCTGTCATCTTCTCCAACACCAGGGGTAAGCCAGGAACTGAAAATGGATACTCTTTAAAAGCCTGGCAAGTTCAGTCATCCTGAAGCAACCTGTACTTACACTATTAAGAACACTGACACTGTTTGTCAATAGTCATTACTAACAGTTTTAGGGATTTGCAGCTGAGAACTTCAGTGCAAGAAAGGTCTTAAATTTTCACCCTCAAAGTAGTAGTATGAACTTTGGCAAACACAGCTGGACAATTTTACTTCCATTGATGAAATCCAGAAGGCACGTGACACTGCTACATGTGTGTGTGTCCCAGGTTGCTTGAAGTGAAATTATGGGACTTAACTTTGTAAAAACTTGAATAATTGTCATATTATGGGCTTAAATAGCTCTTCAGCTGGTTTGAAGTCTTTTATTAAATTGGTCTTTCAGTTATTTCCTGAACATTAGAAGGAGCTTTTTATTACATGGAATAATATGTGGTGGTTACCTTCCTGCAGTTAAAGAAGGCTAGAGCATTACTCCTGGGAAGTTAACTATTTAACATGTGCAGATTATAGCTGGTTTGAAGAGGTTACTGTGGAGTTTTTTAACATGGTTTCTCATTGCTGCTTTTGCAAAGTGGTTATGGCACCACATATTTTTCTATGATTTTCTTTTTTTTTCCATTCTACACATTATAGAAAAGATTTCAGAGTCATCATTAAGGATTCAGTCTTCTGAGAAGATCACAAGCATCAGCTTGCCAGTGGCTCCTGCTTACCATGTGATTGAATTTGAACTAGAAGTTATGTATTTGCCATCAGCCACGGAATCTGCAGTGGAGAAGGAAAATACTGCAAATAAAGAAAATCACAGAAAAAACAAAGAGAAGCAGAAACAGGACAACTGCATGGCTACTGTTGACCAAAAAGTAAGATGTAGCTTAACTTTTTTATTATGAAATGTATTTGATCACAGGGGTAAACACTTCACAAAATAGAAGTGGTGGTGAGGAGGAACTTGCTTGTGTGGAACTTAATTTCCTTCAAAAGACATACATGCAAAAATCATACCAAATGTTCAGATGTAAAGAAATCGTAAATATAGGCAAAAATATACACGCTGGTTAATAAATTGTCAACTGTTCCCTTGGCTAGTAATCTAACTTTTAGTGTTCTAACACAGTTTATAAAGCATGGAGGGTACCTGTGTCATTGTAAAAGATAACAAGGTAGTCTTTTAATTCCAGATTCAGATTAATGGGAAAGATGAAGTCAAGGGTGCTGCTTCAAATTAAAATAAATATACATTAAATGCATTTTTTAAAATGTTTTGAGCTTGTATTTAATATATTAGATTATTATAAAGACATTTAAATAATAGATCTTACAGCAGTTTATTTGATATTGACCTTTACCAGGTTTTTGTATGAAGATGCCATTGGTGTCCTTTTATCTTTTCTTCTATTCCCCTTCCTTAATTTATAGTCTTTAGAACTGAGTATGTCAGTTCTTAAAGGAAAAGCTCTTTGAGATTTCATATCCCACTCACAGGCAAACAAAACCCTATATTTTTTCTGATTAGTTTTTACGCATTGACTTTTTTTTTTAAATTATTTCTCTCCCTCCTGAATGCATTAGATATAGACATTTGATGAGAAAAGTTTCACTTATGAGAAGAAAAGCAAAATCATTGTGCCAAAGACCATTACAAATAAGAACTGTGTTCCCTTTTTCCTTTAGGTGACCATTGATTGTCCTTGGTCGATTTACTCCACTATTATTGCATTAACATTCTGCATACCCTTTAATGCCAAGCATTCCTTGTTGTCAGCTGGCAAACGGTAATGTACTCATTATTTATTTATTGTTTCTTTCTTCTTATAAAGTATGGAGCTGGGGTTTCATCACTCATATTTATAGCAGCCTTTTTTTTTAAATATATAAGTTGGGCTTTTACTGTCTTCCCCCTGGAAGCTTGTGCATTTCCTCTTGTGTTCTTTCATGACAATAAAACAAATTAGTGGTTTTGGAAATAAGACCACAGGATGAACCCAGTTATCCTGTTTCTGTGAAGTTCTTTTGTTTAATGTGAAGGAGGATGTTTTACAGCCTTGTTTTATGGACATGGACTCTCCCAGTGTAACTCTTCAGTTTTCATTGAGAAAACTGTGTTGTGTTTTTCAGGAAATATGTGCAGGTCTGCGTACAGAATTTGTCAGAACTCTGTTTCCAGCTTTCAGACTACAGCCTAAAAAATTCTGCTGAGTGTACAGATTTGCAGCTGGTACCTCTCAACCCTGCATCTCAACAGGTAAAATTCACTTGCTGGCTTATTCAATTTATTCATCTTATGGTTGCAGATTGTTATTGGGTTTTAGGAAAAAAAAATCAGGTAGAGACAGTTTTCCAATTAAATACAGCTGTAAACCAGTTGAGTTGCAGAACAGTTTCTTACCATAGAATCATAGAATGGTTTGGGTTGGAAGGGGATTTGAAGATGATCCAGTTCCAGTCCTCTGCCCTGGACAGGGACACCTTCCACTGGACTAGGTTGCTCAGAACCCCATCCAACCTGGCCTTGAGCACTTCCAGGGATGGAGCATCCATAAGTTCCCTGGGTAACCCTGAAGTTTCTTTCAGCCTCATCTGAACATATTAAAATGTTCACTCTTGGTGCCTAGAAAAGGTATATAAGAACATAATAATAATTCTATTACATTTCACTTTTGATTTAAATATTTTCAAATATGAAATTGAACTTTACTTCACTGAATGCAAAGTGTTTCCTCTTGAAACGTTTGATTCTGACAGTGAAAAAGATCCTTCCTTGTTGTGAAAAAGATTCACTGTTTGTCATTTTGTTGCATATTTCCCTGATGATTTATTGAGTTTGTTTCTATAAACTGTACCAGTTTATACCAGTAACATGCATATGTGCATTTCACCTTCTTTCTCAGAGAAAGGAAGCAGCTAACACTCTAAACATTCTCTTTCAGGTGGTGTACAGTAAGCAATCAATATTCTTTGTATGGGAATTGAAGTGGACAAAAGAGCTTCCTCTCTCCTTGCAGTGCCTGTTTTCAGTCAGCTTTTGTCCAGCTACCTCTGAAGAACAGTCTCTTACCTTGAAGCCGTTCACTTATGAATTCCAAGTGGAAAATTTTTTTGTAAGTACTCTTCTAAGTATAGGGTAGCATATCTTAACTGAATATGGTTTCCTAATAAGTGAAAGGGGAAAATCAAGAAATATATTAGAAAAATTCTAATTATTATTATATCATGAGGTTGATACCTACTAGAATAATTAAAAAGCCAGTTTGTGAGTGACAGAACTGCAGCCTGATGTGATGTAGTGGAATCATATTCTTACCACAGAAATGTGATGAGGGCCGAAACACTTTGCTTAATCATGTTCCATTTTTTTACTGTTTTCACCTTCCTGGGTTGGTGCCATGGAGATTGTCTGCAGCTTACTGAGCTGCTTTTTCCCTGATGGCTTAAGATTGTGCTCTCCAAAGCAAATTGCAATTTCCAAAATATCTTTGCTATTGAAAGCATCTGAGTAGTTTTTTGCAGTGCTTGAGATGAGCTCCTCTAATGAAATATTTAGCATTTTCCAGGCCATTATCTGAAACGTTTCTTCTTCCCCTTTATGGACAAACTTTTTATTCCTTTGATCAGCTAGGAAGCTCATATGCTAGGTAGAATTCCTTAAATAGGAAGTTTTACCAACATTATTTAGTATGATCTCTAAACTCAGTGTTACCCTTTGTGCTGCTTGGGTAAAAGCAGCATCATGAGAAGACTCTTGTTTTTTAAATCCTTTTGTCTGTTTTCAATGTTTTCTACCTGCTTGTTGCAAGCTGGCATCAATCACATTTCAGGTGTTTGTTTTCCTAATGGCATTTTTGGCACCTCTATCAGCATCTTTCTGGAGTTTTAAAAGACAACTACCTGTGTGAAACAGTGGGGGTTTTCTGGTAGATATTTAATTTTGTAGGAATTAAGAATCAGTTCTTTGAATTGGGCACTGTTATTCCAGGGACAATAAAAGGAAGAGGGATGAAATAGTTCTGTATTAGTCAGAACCTGAGGGATGGGTCTGTAAAGGGAGGAGCTAAGAAACTGATAAAAACTGTTTAAATAGTAAGATTTGTGTCCATTTAGGAGCATTGAAAGGCTGTGTTAAAGTACAGAAGTGAAGGAAAAAGTTTTATTTTCACTGCTGTTATCAAAAATAGATTGAATCAAATTTTATTAGATCTAGTGGAAGGTGTCACTGCCCATGGCAAGTGGGTTGGAACCAGATTGATCTTTAAGGTCTCTAGTATTGCACAGCATTCCAGGATTCCATGTTCTGTGATTTTCTTAAACTGAGCAAAATAATGAAGTGAACATTGCTTATTAAGTGATTCTTGCATTAAGAAGATTTAACAGGATGTGTCTGTTACATGTGAAGTTGGTACTGCACCCATTGTCCAGTTCAATTTAAACACAAATAAAACACCCCTTGTTTCTTGGTAACAGCACTGTTTTCTTCCTGACAGACATTGTACCATGTGAAAACTGAAATCTTCCCACCCTTGGATGCAGAGTACTGTAAAACAGGCTCACTCTGCTCCTTAGAGGTGTCCATCACCCGGCTTGTTGAGCTCTCCGAGGTTGACAGAGATGAAGCATTAACAGAATCAGATGGATATTGCACAACAAAACTTATGTATGAAGGTAAGAGTATTTTTCTTAAGCATTTTGATAAATTTCCCCCTAATTTTTTCTTGACAGTGACATCTGCCAGACTTGTTATGGCATAAATTCCTTTATTGTGGGTACAGCTGTTTAGTAAAGCAGTTTTCATTTTGCTAGACTGGGAATATTTTATTTTCTCCTCATTAATCTGCCTTCCAGTGGAATAGAAATGTTCTTCAGACTGGATGGATACATGCTTGAGGCCCAACTATGGTCCCTTCTGTGTAGGGCTGTTTTCTTCCCTTGCACAGCTCCTCACACATAAAAGCTGGTGGGCTTTTAGATGTTGCTAAAATGCAGATTTTCAAAGTGCTCTAAAACTATACTGAGGGTTCTCCATTTTTACCACAGAATATCTTTATAGTGTTTTCTCTTTATTCTTGCAGTTGTTGACAACAGTAGTAACTGGGCAGTGTGTGGAAAAAGCTCTGGAGTGATTTCTATGCCTGTAGCACCTCGAGCAATTCACAAAGTCCACATGGAAGTGATGCCACTGTTTGCTGGGTATCTGCCTTTCCCTGATGTCAGATTGTTTAAATACCTCCCTCACCATTCTGCTCACTCCATGCAGCTTGATGCTGGTAAGGACATTTTGACTACGTGGCTACTTACAGAAATTACTCTGCTTTTCCTGTGTTTTTGAGTAAAGAGAAAAGCAAAGCAAGAAATACACTGACAATATATGGACTCAGTAATTTATGGACCAGGTACTCAGAGGTGTCTTTGCTACCTTCACTCACAGTCCTAAATTGAAACTTGCTCTAATGGGAACTTTGAATTTGGGTTGCCACCTAAATCTCTGAGGAGGAATAATAAATACATTGTTCTCTTACATTTCCTTTAAAGATTAGTATGTAAATCAGTTGTCACTGGATTTATAATGAAGTGAAAACTGTTTGATAACCCTCTAATCCTAGAGTTCCATTTTCTCTAAATAGTGTCTTCCATTAGCTTTGAAATTTTTTCCCAGTTTTCAAGGGATTGAATGTGAAATAAAAGAACTGCTGAAAATTTGGGGCATTAGATTAGATGCAGAGTTTAAATCACCACAGCCATGTAGAGTATTTATCTATACTGATGAGTAGTCCCAGAGCTGCAGTGAGAATTCACTCATAGAAGCAATATAGTTTTTGTCAATGGAGCTGCTGCCAGTGTGCATCCTTCTAGGTTGTGACAGATGTGAGGTCATGCTACTAAAATTTCCTTTGAAACCAATATAATTCACTCTGTTACATCTGGTGCTGGCCAAAAGTGTGCACCTCAGCAGAGATGATCAATAACTGTGAACATGTGTTCAGCTGGCTGTCAGAGCTCTGAAATGACCTTTTAGAGTGAACTGGCAGAATAAAACTCCATTTTTTTTGCTTTGTTTTCAAACAGATAGCTGGATTGAAAATGATAACCTGTCTGTGGACAAGAATGTGGATGAGCAGGCTGACAGCAGCAGCATCAGGAGCAGGGGCAGCCTGCATTCCACAGCCAGCGGGGAGCACAAGGGCCTGCCCATGCCCCGGCTCCAGCCCTTCTCCCCGGGCCAGGTCTTCAACAGCAGCACAGGGATGCAAATCCTTGTCATTCCCAGCAAGGACGACCACGTTCTGGAGGTCAATGTCACGTGACAGCTCGGAGTGGAGACCAGGAGCCTGTCAGGAACTGGATATGAAAGCACTTTATGGGATAATGACCTGCTCAGTCTGCGTTGCAACATTAACTCCAAGGAGACCTGTGGCACCCGGCAGTACTGGCCATGGAAGCACCAGACAATTGTATCGATTTCAGTGTACAGTGAGGCTTGTGTCAGCTAGTTTATATTGCCACTTTAGTATGTTTTGTGTCAGCTATTGGGTTTTCTCCCTGCAGTCACATCCCTGCATCACAACAACCAACACAGGGCAACAAAAAGCAAAAAATCCAAATCTTTGGACCACTTCTTTATTTTTGTCAGGCAGCTGAAAGATTTGTTTCATGCTTCCTACATATTTTAGAATGTAGAGTTGGATGATGTAATTATCCAAATCTTGAATTTTTTATGTAATAATTTACAGGCTTTTCCACACATGTGCCAGAAACATAACAGAGCATACAATAAGACATTCACTGGTGTAACAGTTGCTTTTCTGGTTTGGTTTTATTTTGTTTGTTTGTTTGATCATTGTTAATTCCTGCCATTGCAATTTTATATTAAACTTCCATCATTTGCATACTTAGATGCATGGAAGAGCTACTGCTATAAACAATCTTAACTGAACAAAATTCCTTAATTTTCTGAGGCTTTCTCCTTCACAGAGTAGACACTGTGATGTCACATATTACATGATTTTTTTTTTTTTGGGATGGGCTTTGGGTTATCCTCTTGCGTATTTCTTACCAAAGAAAGATACTGATAGAATTTAATAATAATAAATTATTTGGCTTATTTAGTTCCCAGATTAATTTCTTTTGTTACCATTTCCAAGTGGCTTGGTTTGCTGCCCCAATTTCTAAGTTGGGGCAAAAATTTCAGTATGATGTGATACTTGAACAGTCAACCTTTCATCATAAAGGCTTAATGTAATTATTACTGATTAGAGGCCAGACTTGTGCATTCATGATGAAAGAAGGGGGTTGGTTTGATACAGGAAAGCTTGCAGATGTAGAATAATCGTGAAGCAAAGTTAAAACATGTAACTTAAAGAATTTCATTATTTATATCTGAAATGTAAATACGAAAAATGTAAAAAAAAAAAAGTGTAATTTTTGTGAATGTTGCAAATTCACCTGTGACTGGAAAAATTACAACTTCTTCTGATGTCCTGCTTCTGATATTGAAACTTGTGCATTTAATGTGAGAATGACCTTTTCTACTTGCAGATCTATAATGGTGCGTTGTCAACAGACTCCACAGAGGAAACAGTCCCATGACAAATACTTGTCAGCAAAACTAAAGTGAGGAGCTGCTCATTAGACAAATTCATTGTTATTATTTTCTTTTCTTCTGCTAAATTACAAAGGGGAAATAAAAACCAAATCCTCTTTCCAAAAAGAACCGCAAGTAAGTTGAAAAATAAATAGGCACGCTACACTGGCCTAAACATTTTACTTTAATTTTATTTTTTATTTAAAAATTCTAAATAGATGTATAAAGTAGACCTGCTAGCTGAAAATGTTCTATTATGCATCTTCTTTCTGTGAAGGAATGCCCCTTCTCTGTGGAAATCATACCATTTTATTCTGGATAAAACCCAAAGCATCATTTAGTGCGAATGACTGCTGGGATTCTTTGACTGGAAAAGGTAACAAGTTAGTGACTTTGACACTGCAGGTATTATTAATTCCATTTTCATGGTTTGCTATTAAATCATTTTTCACATTGTTCTGTAATATACTGTTAGATTAAACACATTGTACTAAGATTGTTTAATGAAATTGTAAGCGTTACAGTTCTAAATATACATGTTTTAAAAAGAAATCAACTTCTCTGCTGCTGTGAGTTCTCTTTGGTCTGGAGTGATTGCTTCATCTGTTTTAACTAAAGCTGCTTTTGTCTGCAAAAATGAGATTTGGTATCTGGTGTGCAATTATGCACTCAAGGGAGACATTGATTATTTATTTCAGAGTTGTACAAGCCTGAAGGCACCACGGTATTCCACAAATCCAACACACCCCTCCAGACTTTTCCTGCTATTATTTATACACAGAAATTCAGTGTTGGCAACCTCTCAGGTACAGCCCCTCTATTATGAATGGTTAATAATTTCCACAAAAGTTGTGTAATCCCAGCTGATTTCTGTGCATCCTCCAGGGAAGGGTTTTCACCTGGGCAGGGTCTTTTTTCCCCTGTAGATCTGACTTAAAGTATTATAATGGAGATAATTCAGTTATAGGGTACCTGGACCTGAGTCTTTTGGCAAGTTAGCAACATTTTCATAAAACATACATTCATATCTTGATTTACTGCATCATTACAGCTCGTTAGTTCCAGGATATCCATAACTAAGGGACACTGCTCTCTGTACCACCAGTTAATTCTTCCTTGCTGATTAGGCTTGAAAGTATGCAAAGATCGGCCATCAAAGAACATCCTGACTTAATTTTGATGAATTCCACATTTTGCAACACTGTTTTAACACCTGTGAGTGATTATCTGAGGACCCAGTTGAAGGAACAGGATTTAATGGATTGCTGTGCCTCAAACACCAATAACCATCCAAATGAAGGTAGGGCAGCATCTTTCTGGTGCCAGTTTTGCTGTTCAGGTCCACAGCCCCCAGTGCAGGTCCAGCAGTGGGGTCAAGGAACAGGCAAGACAAAGAGAGGGGGGATTGAGACCACCAAGGACCCCAAAGCAGCCCGTGACACCTTTTGGAACTCTCCCTCAGCAGGTGGTGCATGCCCCAGTCTTGCATGAGACATGAAGAATTCCCTTCCTGGGGAGAGATCTGGGTTTTCCAAACCTAATATGAATCTACATAACCTGAGGAACTTTTTTTTCTGTGGGTTCCCATCCCCAAAGGATCAAGACTGTGACCATCTCTCTGACCAAGGGGCATCAAAATGACAACACTCAAGTCTCATCACTAGATCCATGGGTGGTGTTACGTTCCCACTATCTTCCCTTACCTGTTCCCTTTCTTTCTTTTTCTTATGTATTTTCTTCGTGACATTTTTACACTTTTATTAAAAAGAATCAAACCACCACCATCCTTTCCACTGCAATTAAACTACTTTAAAATAAACCTCCCACATCTATACACTGGGCACTCTGTGTTGTTCCACTCTAATTACAGAATCACAGAATATTCAGGGTTGGAGGGAGCTCTGGAGATCACCCAGCCAAGGCAGGGCCACCCAGAGCAGTGACACAGAACACATCCAGGTGGGTCTGGAATGTCTCCAGAGAGGGAACTCTGTGTCTACCTGGGCAGCTGTTCAGAGCTCTGCCACCTCTAACATAAAGAAATTCTTCCTCAGGTTGAGTTGAAACTCCTTGTGTTTTATTTTACAGCTATTGCTCCTCATGCTGATGCTGAGCATCACTGAGCAGTCTGGCACCATCCTCTGACACCCGCATGGGATATAATTATATAGATCGATGAGATCTCTCAGTCCTCTCTTCTCCAGACTAAACAAGCCCAGCTCCCGCAGTCACCCCAAGGCGTTTACTAAGAAATATAAATTCCGTGATATATTTACAAAAAAGATCCACAGCTCCCCTGGCTCCGGTGCTGCGGAGGGCGGTGGCGGCGGGCCCGTGGACGGGGAAGGGGACACAGAGCGGTGCTACTGGCAGCCCGCGGCAGCAGCTCCAAAGCTTTCTCCTCACTCTGTCACTTCCTCTTTTCCTCCCTTCCTTCCCGGTCCCGACGCATGTGCGGATCCCGGCCCAGCGCCGCCGTTCCGCGGCCGCCCGCCCCTCAGCGCCCGCCCTCAGCGCCGCCCCTCAGCGTCCGCCCGCCTCTCCGCGCCTTCCCCTCAGCTCCGCCGTTCCACGCCCGCCCCTCAGCGCCGCCCTTCAGAGTCCGCCCGCCTCTCCGCGCCTTCCCCTCAGCGCCGCCGTTCCACGCCCGCCCCTCAGCGCCCGCCCTCAGCGCCGCAGTTCCGCGGCCGCGCTCCCCACGTGTGGCCGCCATGCGCTTCGCGTACCGGGTGAGCGCGGGCCGGGGGGCAGCCCCCGATCCCTTCACCATCTCTCCATTATCTCCCCCGATCCCCAGCCCCTCTAACGCTGCCCCTTCCTGCCCCCGCAGTTCTCCGGCCTGCTGGGCACCGTGTACCGCCGCGGCAACCTCAGCTTCACCCGCGATGGCAACTCGCTCATCAGCCCCGTCGGCAACAGGATCTCCCTCTTCGACCTCAAGAAGTGAGAGCGGGGAAGGGCCTGGCGCTGCCAGCGCGGGGGTTTCGGGGGGAATAAAGCTCTGAGCGGGTTTTGGAGCACAACCCATAGGGCTCCCCGGGATGCTCGGCCTGCCAAAATGTCCTGGAAAGAGTCTGCTTTAGCATTAAAAGGGAGAGGCCTGCCTAGTGGGATAGCTGTCACGCTGTTGTGCGGGTACACCCGTGTGGAGAATAGCAGAGGAATTATGTAAAGGTGTATTTCAGAGGAAAAAAAAAAGGAGAAAGAGGTTTGTGTTTGATTTAGTTGTATGGTTTCTTTGTGTGATTCTGTCTTGTATATAACAAAACTTAGAGCATCGTCAGCCTTTCCTGTGTGCCAGAGTTGTGACTGATGCTCCTGTGCCTGCATTCCAGTCAGGAGCCTGTCTCTTATGCAGAATTACCATCCTGGGCTGGAAGGATCATCGAGTCCAACTCCTGCCCCTGCACAGAGCAACCCAGTTGTTGTTCATGGATTGTGACAGCTCAAGAAAGTTGTGGGGGTTTTACATCCAAATTATGTCTGTTTTCTTAACAGGTATCAAACCATATTTCATTGAGACTAAAGGTGTTCTTCCTGCATTTTACTGTTCTGTGCTTTTGTTGCAGTAACAAGTGTGAGACATTGCCCTTGGCTACACGGCTCAATATTGTGTGCGTGGGGCTCTCTCCAGATGGAAGCCTTGCCATTCTAGTTGATGAAGGTACTTGCACAAATAGATGTCTGTTTTGTAAAAGAATTCTGTAAAAATGCAGCCTTGAGAAGAGGAAATCTGTATTGTTAGGTGTTCAGCCTTAACACTAAATTAAAAGTGGTCTGCTTTAAAAATTACGTTAGAATTTTTGGGGAAGGTATCTTTATTTACAGAACTTAAAAATAACTTCTTTACAGAATAATGTCTCATAATTTGGATTGTATTTTTTTATTTTAATAATATTAAGCACACTGTCTTGAAAAGTTTTAGCCCCTCCTCTTTAAGAAAAGAAGGTATGCTAGGGTTATGATTTCTTTGGGAACTCAATTATTCTCATGATCCTTTTTTTCTGCCCTTACAGAGGGAGCTGCCTTGCTTGTGAGTTTGATTGGGAAGTGTGTGATACACCAGTTTTATTTTCACAAGCCAGTTCACAGTGTCAGCTTTTCCCCTGATGGCAAGTAAGTAGAGAGTGCATGCTTTAGAACAAAACAGGAGGAGTTGCCCCTAGAATAAACTGGTTGTGATTATGAAGACATCCTGATCAATCTGCGAATGTTTCCTATGCATGAGTGTAGGGGAGATTTTGAGCTGATCAGAGTCACTTTATCTGTAAAGTTGAGAGGGGTAGAAAAGAAAAGCAAAGCCTTGGAAATAAAATATCCTGGTTTGGGTGTTCAGACTTTTCCTTCTGCAGCTTGGAGAATAAGAATATCATTATTCAACTTCAGTGGTTTTTACTGAAGGTTTCTCTTTTATAATGCTAAAGTGGGGGGTAATACCAATCTGCAAATACTTTGTTTTTTGTTCAAAAGCAATCCATTTTCATTGTTTCAGTAGTGCAGGAACCTTTAAATTATTGTATTGTATCATTGTATTGCAACCTGTACTGAACAGTTGTTTGCTTTATCAGCTTTGTGTGCAATTATGTCTTTTTCCCCCTTTTTATGCCAGGAAATTTGTGGTTACAAAAGACAATCTTGCTTACCTCTACCATGCTCCTGGGAAGAAAAGAGAATTTAATGCATTTGTTCTGGACAAAACCTACTATGGCCCATATGATGAAACAACTTGTATTGACTGGACAGATGATTCCAAGTGAGTTGTTAAACTGAAGCACTGTCTAGCTGCACATGTTGATATTTGAATGTAGGTTGCAGTCCCATTTTCTTTCCTCTGAAGTATTGTACTAGCTTTAAAAATTCTGTCTTTAATTAGAAAATATAATTAGGCAGACCAGAAAGTATAAAAATGCATATATTGGGGATCAGCAGTGGATTCTTGCTTGAAAACGCATAGTAATTCATAAAAGGAACATATCCTAGTAATGTGTGATTGGCCTTTTAAATGTGTTTAACCCTTTCTGTCTCTGCTACAGTCACCACCCTCAGCTTACAACTCTGTTGTTTGTAAAATAAAGTGGTGACTTGTGGATTTGAGCTCAGAATATTCTCCAGCCAGTGAAGAGTTTTGCAGTCCAGTATTCCAACTGGAACCTGCCTTTTCTTTTGCAGGTGCTTTGCAGTGGGGAGCAAGGATATGTCTACATGGGTGTTTGGAGCAGAACGATGGGCAAACTTGATCTACTACTCTCTTGGAGGCCATAAGGATGTCATAGTAGCCTGCTTTTTTGAAGAGAACAGCCTAGATGTATGTATAATCATACAACATGCATGAATTTTAATATTAAAGGATTTGAAGCAGAATCTTATCTGTAGGTGACTGTTTTGACAGTATCTCAGATTTTAGAAACTACAGAAGTGTCTCTTGATTGCTCTGCCATAATTGTGTGTTTAAATTTGCTCCCCCAAAACATTATAGCTTTAACTATAAAAAAAATTATTTAGCTTAGCAGTAATGCTGACTGGTATTCAAGTTGCCTTTGGTCCTTGCAAAATTTTTCTGAGGGCAGGCAAAATAATTCACCAGTCCTCAGGACAAGTAAAACTTCCAGTTCAAAATATCTTGGATTCTATCCTGAGAATAGAATGCACACTTGCTAACCCTTCTGCAAGTCCATATTCATATTTTTGCAGAGCACAGAGCATGGGTATTGGACAGTAATAATTTGTGTGTTTGTATTCTAGCTGTACACAATTAGCCAGGATGCAGCTCTGTGTGTGTGGCAGTGTGACACTGAGCTGGATGGTTTGAAGCCCATGCCCCCTAAAGATGCAGCAAAGGAAAAGAAGGCAGCAGAAGATGATGAAGAGCTGCTGGAAGAGCCAAAGGGTGAAGAAATTCATGGGAAAGCTGATCCAAGTGAACAAGAGACTAGAAATAAAGTTAAATATTCACGTGTTGCAAAGTAAGTGGTTTTCAGTTATCAAAAATCGAAGTTGTAATGGGGATTTATTTTACTGGGCTCAGTATAAAATTGTCCAGGATTTAGAAATTTACTGCAGATCCCATTTTAAGTAGTTCTGGTAGAACTCCTGTCTGTCTTACCTTGATTATGTGATGGGCACTACCTTTCACCTTCAGAATAACAGCTGTTATTTTTGACAATATAAGAAATACTGGCTCATTGTGTGCTATTTTGGCTCATCAGCCTCTTTGGTGAGCTGCTTAGAGATGCAGCTCTAGCAACAACATACTGTTCTTTACCATTCACCTTTTTTTTTTTGTTTCTTGGGTGCCAGGTATTTTTTCAATAAAGAGGGAGATTTTAATAACCTGACAGCTGCAGCCTATCACAAGAAAACACACCTTTTAGTCACTGGTTTTGCCTCTGGAATCTTTCACCTCCACGAGCTTCCAGATTTCAATCTGATCCACTCCTTGAGGTGAGATTTGGGGTTGTCACCATATTTGGTTTGGATTTTGTGGGGGAAGGGAAGTGGGTTTCATGTTTGTTTAACTGAAAACACATCATGTTAAGCTGTGAAAGATGAATAAAAAGAGCACAAAAATCTTAAAACATGACTATCTATTTAATACTGCAATTTCTGGAAAGGCAAAACCATAAATTTGTGTAGTAAACACCATATAATTCCTCTCCTTATTTTGGAAAAGTGAGATCTGAATAAGGAATTTACTCAGGACTCATGGTTATTGGCTATAGACTTCTTTAATTGTGTTCATTTTAATATTTTCAGTTTCTTTGTAGAAAATATTAGCTGGAAAGTTCTGCATATGTAAAATTATCTGTAAATTGTGTCTAAGTTGAGAAATCAAATCAGTTTCTTTTCCATAGCTGTAGGATGCCTGCTAAACAATTTCTATGTACAAAACCCCCTGTTTTATTTTCTTAAACTTAGGGAGTTTTACTCTCTGTTGGCAAGCACATCTTTGGGTTGCAGGTACTCTGCCTTCCTTCTGAATAAGGAATATTTGATGGTTTGGAGTGGAATAAAGGAATTAATTTTGTGATTTTTGATGTTACAGTGGTACAGAAGTTCAGTAAAACAATCAACAATTTGCTTGAACGGCATTAATAAATATTAGACTTGAAGTTTTATCACACAGGTTTGTTTATTGGTTAATTCTCTTACTTTAGTATTTCAGACCAGAGGATAGCTTCTATTTCTATCAACTGCACTGGTGACTGGATTGCTTTTGGATGTTCAGGTTTGTCGGGTTGTTTTTTATTCTGTATTCATTGGAAAAATAAGGAATGGGGTGGGCATGAGGCCCAAATTCTTCTTGCTAATTTTGACTCCAAAGGTTAAATAATTGATAGTCTCATATCTGTGGTATCTAGGTATAGTAAAGCAGCTATCACTAATGAATCTATCACAGAATACTGATGATTCAGGAAAGTATTTTGCTAATACAGGAAAAAAGAGTATTTTATATAGGAAAGCTCTAACAGAGCTAGAGTTAGGGAGAGCCCAGATCCATTGTAGTTAATTTCTGCTTTCATTCTGGGCTATTCTCTCTTCATTTGCCACATGTTGCCCATGCCATTTTAGAAACATGCCTGGATGTTCCAGCATTCCCACCCTGCCCATAATGGTTTGCATGAAACCCAGAATTTTACTCTTATATGCAGCCCTGCTTTTCTTTCTCGTTTATCAACTGGTTGATACCATTGTTGTTGTAGTATTGAAAACATTGTTCCAAGTTACAGCTCATGGAGGAAAATTTTGGGGAAATTGCCTTGAAGTTGTAAAAGGAAAAAGCTCTTATTAGGACTGAAAGATGCAGAATTCAGCCTGGTTTTTTTGCAGAAATTAACCTTTGGGATTTTTAAACCCACTTGACACTGTGTGTTTTGTGACTTGCAATAGCAAAGTCATTGTGTTGATAATTGTGGTTAATCCTGCTGTGCTTACAGGTCTGGGTCAGCTCCTGGTGTGGGAATGGCAGAGTGAGTCCTACGTGCTGAAGCAGCAGGGCCATTTCAACAGCATGGTTTCCTTGGCATATTCTCCAGATGGACAGTACATAGTCACTGGAGGGGAGGATGGCAAGGTAAGTGAGGCACTATTGCTGGAATATCAATTTTTAACAATGTACTAAAAAAGCAGCTTGACTTCCCATTTTATGTAGACAGCTCTGTTACTGTAGCTAGTACTTGTTTTTCTTATTAAAAAGTCATACATTTTTATCCCTTAAATGTTTTGATTTTTCTCTCTAGAGCATATATATTTTGCTTTGTTACTACATGTGGCTGCAAATTGCATGACTTACACTTTCAAGCAGATAGTTTTTAAATTATTATAGGTCCAGTCACCATAAACACAAAAATATCTAATTCATTAAGTGTTAATTTATTTGTGGTTCTTTGATATTTTGGGATGAATGAACTTCAGCCACCCAACTTCTTCTCTTTTAATAATTGTTTTTCGATATGAAATTAATTTCAAATTATTTATAAAAGTGTATTTTTTTTTTAAATGTACCATTCCAGAAGCTTGTTATTTACAAGAAAAATTAACTTCTCATGGATGACTTGCATTGAAATGATAGGCTGTGTGTGCAGGTAGTTTTATTTTAAAAGATGTCTTGCCACAATGTCTTGGCACATAAATGGGACAATAGTAGCTTTTAATTTCCTCTCAAAACTTTTAAATGACAGAAAAAGATCTGCCACTTCATGGTTTCTGCCATTCAGGATGAAAATTGGCCAAAACCGAGAAGTCTCAAACTGCAGAAAGTTAAATGCATAACATTTTCGCTCAGGGAAAAAAACAAAACAACCCAACTGAAATATCATCTCAATTGTAACTTCTGTAATGGCTTCAGAGTTGGTTTTCAATTTGACTCCTGTCTTACTTGACAGTATTAGCTTGGAAGCTCCAGATGCTCACCAAGTGTAACTTACCTTTAAATGTAACTTTGTTTCAACTATCCAACTTGGATTGTATCAACTATCTCCACTTGGATTTTTATGTTGCAAAGTGTATTAAGAGGTTTAGTGATAAGCAGTAGCCTCTTCACTGCTATTACTGAAAATCTTTTATGCCATTGCAGAGTTCTAGATTTTGGTTTTCTTTACTCTGCTGCTGCCTTACCCTTATTTTCTCTCTTTACTGACAATGGAGATTCTAAGAATTCTTTTTTTTGTGTCCTGCAGGTGAAAGTGTGGAACACTTCAAGCAGCTTTTGTTTTGTCACCTTTACAGAACACAACAGTGGTGTAACTGCTGTAGCTTTCACTTCCACTGGTTACGTTGTTCTGAGTGCTTCCCTCGATGGAACAGTTCGTGCCTTTGATCTGCACAGGTAACTGCATGAAAGCTTTTGTCTCTCATTTAGTCCTCAGCTTTCACACTCCCCCCAAAACACAGCAACTGCTGATTGCTTGTTTGAAGTCTCAAAGGTGAGCAGCACTGCCTTACTGACTTGGTTCAGCCTTTGATTTAAATTTAGGTACTAATTAGGAATGCTGTTAGTCCATCGAGTTTCTGTGAAGAAAATTCTGGAAGAATTTCCGCAGAGAAGCTGGAAATCCAGGAAGATTATTGTCTTGCTTTACTCAAATGGGGAGAAGGCACCTGCCTAAGAACACTTTCCATAGAGTAATACAGCTGTGCACAGAACTGGGTGTGTAAACAAGCCCATGTTTCTAAAAATTGACACATGCTATTTAATACAAAAAAGCTCCTCATAGTATTTCTGTCTCTTATTTCTACAGAGGTTTTCATACTTCTTTTCAATCTTGTAATCATGCTGAGGCATCACATCTAATTTTACACAAACAGTATTTTTTCTGTTCATAGCTTAGAAGTCTTTACAAAAAGAAAACGATCTCCTTTTGTAAATAAACTTGTTAAACACAGGTTGAAATCTACCTAAAATATTCTCATAATTTCTTTTCACCTCTTCACAGGTACCGGAATTTCCGTACCTTTACGTCTCCTCGACCAAGTCAGTTCTCCTGTTTAGCTGTGGACTCCAGTGGTGAGATTGTGGCAGCTGGTTCCCAGGATTCCTTTGAAATATTCATCTGGTCAATGCAGAGTGGGAGGCTGCTGGATGTAAGGACTTAGTGTTGGGAGGGCTTGAATTTAACACTCTGTGGAGTGTGTGATACTCAGCAACTTTGGGATTAGTCAGGGGATTTCAATACAACATGAAGTGTTTTGTTATATTTATATTCGAAACTGGAGCTACACTATGTTGCTCTCAGAATTTTTTTTTTAATTAATTGCATGGAGATCCCCCTGAATTTGTGTGGAAAATAGTTTTTTAAGTTTTTGAGTAATAAACTCTTTCTTGTGATGAAGTAACACCAGTGTTGATGACCTACAGAGACACAAGAGTCTTTCCTTGTTCAGAGATATTCTTTTCTGCATATTTTCTGCAGGTGATGCAGAAAGTTTAGTTGCTATATTAAGACTGATACAGATTTCATGAAGGGTTTTTCTGGAGCAGATCAGGGGCATGATTTTTCAATTATTTTTTGAATTCTTAAGCATTTCTATACATCTTATACAAGTAGAAGAGCTCAGTGATTCATGCACTTGATTTGGCACAACCATGGAATACAGATCACTTCAGTAACTCAGGATATACCTGACTGGATCTCCAGAGTTTTGAGTTTTGTTTCTTTCCTTGATAATTTTTTTGAGGAGTGGAGCTCCATGAAATTAAAATCTCTGTTACTCTTATTCTCAGTTTTTATTTTTGTTTTTGTTCTGAAGTGTTACCAGCTGCAGGAGATACTGAATTCTCAGAGCAATGACTTGTTTTTTTCACAGCTGATCTGACTGTTTTGAAAGGAGGGAGGAAAATGGTACACTGCATTCCTAAAGCGTGTGCATAGGAGTGATTGTAGATGCCTATATAGTGGTAACACATCAGGGAATTTTTTTAAAACTTGTGAAAATAAAAAGTTGAGAATCACTGGTGTGTATCATGTCCTGCATCCAAAAATGATCTTAAACATGTGTGGACAAGTCAGGCATGGTTTATTGACTGTATATGGAGTTTACTGAATGCAGACCACACAGATTTCAGTTTCTTTCACCTAATTCCAGGTGATTTTTTCTTCTTTTCTTAGGTCTTAGCAGGTCATGAGGGTCCCATCAGCAGCTTGTCCTTTAATCCAATGAAGTGTGTTCTAGCTAGTGCCTCTTGGGATAAGACTGTCAAATTATGGGATATGTTGGACAGCTGGAGAACTAAGGAGACATTTATGATGAACTCAGATGGTAATTTGTTTTATTTCTCTTATCAAATATAAAAATACTATGTAAAAAATGTTAATAACAACAGAACATGTCAAATACAAAGAGACTCATTCATGGAAATTGATATCAAAAGTTCAGATACTTCACTTTTGTACTTGGTTAACAGTGCAATAAATATTTTAATTTAGTTCTAGCTCAGCTTTATAATTAACTAAACATTTGTACGGAAAGAAGTACAGTCATACTTTTTACTGTTAATCTTTTTCTAATAGCTGAGATAAGATCTTAGAAAAAATAAGGGTGTTTTCTTAGAAAAGCATCTGACTGCATTTTGAATTGTTATTAAATTCTTCACAGTTCTTGTTGTTGCCTTCCGTCCTGACGGCAAGGAGCTGGCAGTTGCTGCTTTGAATGGCCAGATAACGTTCTGGGATCATGAAAATGCAGTGCAGACTGGCTCCATCGAGGGCAGGCACGATCTCCAGATGGGGAGGAAGGAGCTGGATAAAATAACAGCCAAGCAGTCAGCCAAGGGCAAGTACGTCCAGGGGGCTGCAGTGACAGGAGGGTGCCACTGGGTTACTTCTAAATTGTCTTTCCATTTGTTTTCTGCATGAAGATTTCAGAGTCCATCTGCTGTTCAGATATTTCTGATGCTGGATTTTAAAAGACTGCCTGACATCTAGATACCTCCATTTTGTAGTTGGCTGTGCTCTCTCACTGCATCATTCTGAGCACATGTTCTTTCTCATCAGTTATGAACTGGGGTTGCCAACATAATATTAAGTTCTCAGGCCAAGTAGTTAATTTATTATGGGTTAGGTTTTTAAGTAGATACCTTCCTACAGAAATACTACTATACAACCACTAGTATGTAGAAACTATTATGTTTTTTAAAGAAGGTAATTTAAGTGTGGGGTTTATTACCTGTTACTATGCAAGTTAAAGGCAAGTTGAATTTGTGTGCTCTCAGAAAGTATATCAGAAATGTTTTATTCTTCTCTTCCCCCCCCCCTTTTTTTTCATATTGCTTTCAGTCAAAACAAATTTAAAAAAAAAACTTTTTGAAAGAAAGCAGTATTTTTTATTGGTGAGCTCTCAACCATGTCTTTCAAATATGCCATGGCATAGGTTTTTCAGTAGTTCTTCTGACTGTTTTTTAATGTTGTGCATGGTGTAGTTGAGAGCTCATTGACTGAGCTGTCTCAGATTTCAAAGTATGGAAGTATTTCAAAAAGCTGTTGAAGTTCTAAATTGTCTGTGATTCATAGTAAGGCACCAAATGCTTTGTAGTAAATTTGTGTGTGAAGTACACAACATGTGAATGAAGATCTCCATTTCTTCCATGGAGTGCTTATTCTCTAAGTCTTCACATTGTACTCATGTCTTCTAGCTCAGATGTGACAGTGAAACTAAACTGCTTTCTCTTTTTTTGTACCAGATCTTTTACAACTCTGTGCTACTCAGCAGATGGTCAATCTATTCTGGCAGGTGGATTGTCAAAATTCGTCTGTATATATAATGTCAAGGAACAGGTTCTTATGAAAAAATTCGAAATTTCATGCAACCATTCTTTAGATGCAATGGAGGTATGTGAGCACAGGAGTCTTTTTTTCATTTCTTCACCCCCACAAGACTTTGGTTTTGGCATAACATCTCATTAAGAGTGATTCATTAATGTTTTTTTTAAGAATGGGTTTATTTTTGTGCAAGAGAGGGGGAAGGAAATATTCCTCTTGGAACAGAATTAATTCCTGAAACTCTTGCCAGATTTGTAGTGTGCTTGTGTTGAATGAGCACAACTCTCAAGCATACTAAGTTAGTTGGCACTAGACTTAAAATGGAAGCGAACATTTAAATTACCATCATTTTGCACTGAGCTAACTCCCTGCATGTCAGTTTGTGTTAACAAAGAAATGAAGGATTTTTTTTTTGTGGACACAGAGAAACATCACTGACCTTTATAAGTTCTCTCTTTCTGAATATTCCAAATGCCAAACTAAATTCCTTCAAAAGTAAAGTGAATGATGAAAAACATCAAAAGGAAAAAAAATTCCAGTAACTCTTTCCACCATCCCTTTACCAGGAAGAATGATTATAGTTCCTTTGTTCATGTCAGGCTGTATCTGACTGTGGTGCCAAATATCCTTCTTTGTAGCAGTGGTTTATGAGCTGGAGTAGCTCAACATTTGGCTTGAAAGAAAGTGAACCAGCTGAAACAGAATCCTGGAGGAAATGGGTATTTAAATACTCACATTGTGAAGTCCCTAAAATCTCATTTGCAGTGTTCTGGCCACACAGCCCTTGCATTAGCACAGTGCAGTTATGGAACCTGCAGGACAGAAAGAGCAGGGCTGCAGTGAAGAAGCAAACAGTGCATCTCTGGAATAGAACAAAGTTATAATAATGTGAAACCACAGTCTAAACTGAGGTCTGCCGTTTGAGAAGAGATTCAGTGCAGTGAATGGAACTTGCATGTTTTTCCAGGAATACTTAGATCGGAGAAAAATGACTGAATTTGGCAGCATGGCTCTGATTGATGAAGGGGGTGGAGGTGACGAAGGTGTTGCCATCCCTCTTCCTGGAGTAAAAAGAGGTATGGCTTTGCTCTCGTTTCTGCTTTTATGTGCATCAGAACCTTTGGCACAGATAAGAAGGGCTTGATTTGTTGAGCTCAGTTTTAACATCAGGATTACAAAATTTGGTCCCATCACTTAAGATGTAGTGGATTACTCTTGGACATGGACTGTGCCTTCCTTACCCAGTCTTTATTCTGCCAGGTTTTACCATGCAGCACATTATTTAATGGTAACATCATAGTCAGAGCTGATAACTACTAGACTGTGAACTTGTGGTGAATATGTTAAATCACTTCTAAATTTCTCCTTTAGGTGACATGAGCTATCGACACTTTAAACCAGAAATAAGGGTGACTTGTGTGCGATTCTGTCCTACAGGTTGGTATCAACAATTAATTTAGGATTTTTTTTACTCCATATTAAAAAAAAAAAGAGTACTAGAGTACTAGAGGATTATCATTACTCTTCTGTTTCCATTCTAGAACCCCTCTCTTTTTTGTTAAATATTGTTACTCCTCTTCTAGGACGAAGCTGGGCAGCCACCACCACAGAGGGTCTCCTGCTCTATTCGCTGGACTCTGGGGTAATTTTTGATCCTTTTGAGCTGGATATTGATGTCACACCCAGCAATATACGCAAAACGCTGAGTCAGAAGGAATTCACTCTGGCTATTGTCATGGCCTTCAAGCTGAATGAAAAGAAATTAATTCAGGAGGTCATAGAGGCTGTCCCTAGCAGTGAAGGTGAGTGGATCTGCCATGATCTGCTGAGCTATCTGCAAACAGACATGTGCAAGCCAAAATAAGTTGAGGTGTAAAAGTAGATGTTAGTGTTAATTTATGTTTTGATTTTACCAATCTACTTCATGCTCCTTTAGTGACTCTTCTGCATGGAATTTGGTCAGGCCTAGATGTGCAGGCAGAATTTTTGGATGTCATTTCTCAGAAGCAGTTGTTGTTGGAATGGCACATCAAGTTTAACCCAAGTTAGCACTGTGCCTGTGTGATGAAAACCATTAACCAGTAACCAGAATGTCATCAGCAGTTTGAGGAAACTGGTGAATCTTGTCTGTTGAGCACTTGTGGCCCATATCAGGAGTACTGTGCCTAGTTCTGGGACTGACAGCACAAGAAAAGTCATTAATACTCCAGAACATCTGGTGGAGGGCTTAGAAAATGATTGGAAGGCCAGAGTACAACTGAGGAGAGGCTGTTGCAATCCAGTGTTAACAGGATGATTGTGTGCCTGTTTCTTTAGCAAAAGCTATTTTTGAGAGTGGATTATTATAATTAGGTCATTTAGTTATATGTGAGATTATTTTGGGTGCTTCTAAATTGTGTTTCTTTGTGCTGTGCAGTTGCTAACAGAATTCAGACACTTCCTGTGTGGGCAGGTGACTTTACTGACTTTTCAAGTATCACTTCATGCCTGGTTGTTGTGCATAACTAGTTCCACTGAATACAGAAATTTGAATGAAGTCAGAAGCAGTAACAATAAAATCTGTTACTTAAGAAAAGAGGAAGAAAGGGTGGAAGTAAAAATTCTGAAGGAGAGCTGCCTGGGGAGAGTTCTCTGCTAGGAGAAAGAATTTGGAGAGCAGTTAATTTCTTGCTTTTAAATACAGTAGTGTTTGGAAGGTTCAAAGAAGGAACATTTGTCCCCTGAGAGACTGTGGTACTGTACCCTGAAGTACAGTACTATATACCCACCACATGCCAAAATGCTGCTTTCTTCTCTTCCCCCTTACACTTTCCTGTGGTCTCTTATGTTATTCCAAATAGTAACTCAACTCTATTGAATGTTTATGGGCTTTTTTTCCTTTTTGCACAGTTGATGTTGTCTGCTCATCACTGCCAGACCTGTATGTGGAGAAGTTACTGGAGTTCCTGGCCTCTGCATTTGAGACCTCTTGTCACTTGGAGTTCTATCTTATTTGGGCTCATAAGTTGCTTATGCTGCATGGACAGAAGCTAAAAACAAAGTGAGATCCCATGAAAGTCAAAATGCTGACAAGGATATTAAAATTAAAAACCTGTTAGTTCAAGGCTTTTACTTAACATTTACTGACATTCTAGATAATGTCTAAAATTAGAACTCTTCAGTGTTACAACTTCTGTACTTATGATAAAAGTTACAGTTTTGCTCTTAAAGGTCTAAAAATATTCTAAAAAGTGTGTATGACAGAATTGGAATACGTTAATGGATTTGAGAAGATATATTGCAGAAATATATTTCAAGTACAACAAATGAAAAATTTGCTTGAGTTGTTTAGACAGTAACTGCATAATGATTTCAAGAGTAATAGTAAGATTTTGGCAATTGTGTTTTTAAACAGTTATGCACCTTAAATGTAGATGTGCAGGTATTGATCGCATTTTTACAGACTTAGATTGTGATTATAGCTGGGTAGTACTCTGCCTTCCTACAGAATACTTCAGAACTGCACTGGCCTGATCTGTGGATTATATTCAGTCCACCTCTAATACGGAATTTTTGAACTTCTAGGAACAAAACCAGGCAAATTTACAAATTTAAAATAGGCTAAGCGAGAGGTAATCTGAGAAGGAGTCCTGCAATTTAAAAAACAGTTCATTGTGTAACTCTTCCTTTGCTTTAACATGGGTATTAATGTTTTAGTTATTGAAATGACTGGAACAAAATCTCTCCTTTTGTTCCTGCTAAAATAGAAGATGACAATTTAAAACAAACTTCCCCTTGTTCAGGAAGTCTTGTAGCATCTGAAAGGAACTGTCATTGCTGCAGCAAGCAGAATTAGCTCTTCAAGATGCAGTTGGACATTAGAAAAAATATTTCTTAAAATATATTACTTGTATTGAGTGTAATCATGGTGCGTAGAATCAAAAGCAGAGAGCTTTTGTTTCTTTAGGATTACCTTAAAAAGTTGGCATGGAAGTCGTATGCTTGTTAAAATCTTGAGAGTATAGAAAAGTCCTAGATTTCCTTATGTAAATATGAACTGCACTGCAAATGGCATGTTTTCTCCATCCAAGGTCAGTGAAGCTTCTCCCTGTGATTCAGTTCCTTCAGAAGAGCATCCAACGTCACTTTGAAGATGTTTCAAAACTGTATGTATTGTTACATTTGAAAGTTCAAATCAAAATCCTGGAGTGATTTGGGGGTGACAGTGTGCTGTTAAAACTTTTGAGACAGTCTTCTTTTAGAGTTGTTTTTATTTTAGGAGGAAAACAACATTTTCCTATTTATTTTTACAGCTGTGAGTGGAACATCTACAACATCAAATACGCCTTGGCCATTTCACAGCAGCGGGGCATGAAACGTCCGGCAGAGGAAACACCAGGGGATGAAGAAGAATTGGATTCTGACAGTGATTATCTTATGCAAGAAGCTCATAAGGATAACTTGAGTTCCTAATTACTCTTTGTAAGAGGGAGAAAACCTCAGACAGTATTTTATGCAGTGGTATTCACTGAGAATGAGTGGCCCTCATAGTGGCATCAGTTCCTAATGGTGTGATGGAGTTCTGTGGGAGGTAGTGATGGAAATGTAGGATATGGCATGGATGGCACTTTGCCTATTTCTGTTTGGCTGTAAACTTGACAGCATAGATTTCTTGCTTAACTGATTTCTTTTTCTAAATAATTCCCAATTTCTAGTAAGAAAACAAAAAAAGTGTTCTTAGTGAAGTTAAAAGTACGACTGGAAGAAGTTTGTTCTTTATTTAAAATGCTTTGCATATTAAGTGAATTTTATAGTGCAGTCTTGTCCTACGCTGGACTCTGAATTTTAGAAAGGATAAAAGAATTTTCTTAATTGGAAATGTACTGGTCTCAACTTGTTTTAAATATTGTTTTACTTGGAATTAATATGTACATATTTCTGGAACATTGTTTTCATACTTCTGTAACCTCCAAATGTGATGAGATTTCAATAATGAGGAGAAATGAGGACCTATATCAGAAACTATTGGAGAAAATTTACAGGGCTTTACAACTTGTGTCGAGGTTTGATTGATAGCTTTGAGATACCGCAGTAAAAATTTGTTTGGATATTACCAACTCAATAATGTAATTTAAACTGCAAGAGAATGTGTTACAAATATCATGGCTTGTTGGGTTTTTGGTTTTTTTTTTTTTTTGTTTTTTGTTTTTTTTTTTGTTATGAGAGCCCTTTCTTGTCTTTTTTTTAACGTTGTTTATTAACACATTAAAACCTGAAACTTTTGATTCCCTCTGTTTTTGTGAATTGATGGGAGAACTGGCTAATAAGAGTAAGGACCTGAATACAAAGAATTGGGTCTGTCCTTGTAATACTTTCAAGCCACATGCTGAAAGGGCTGCAGATATCACCAGTGATCCAGAATTGATTTTCTCAGCATATTCTGCTCCTCTGGATTTTCTGGCCACTTTTCACTGTTGGAATAGACAAGAGGTATAATTAAAGGTAACTGCAATGAGGTCTCCCCTCAGTCCCCTCCAGGATGAATAGTCCAAGTTCTCCACAGAGCTTCTCCTCAATGCCTTCACCATCTTCTCTGCCCTCCTCTGGGCACTCTGATAGTTTAATACCTTTCCTTTCAGCCTTTCATTCACCGGTCTGTCCATACATCCAGGATTGTCCCATCCCAGGAGCAGAATCCAGCACTTCCCAACTTCCTACACATGGTGATTGCCTATCTAATTTATCAGGGTCTCTCTGCAGGCCCTCCGTGCGCTCGAAGGACCCAACAGTTTTATACCCTCTGCCACCTTGCTTATTTCCCCCTATAATTTCCGCGCCGTTATCTTTTTGCCCGCATTCCGCTTCCCACCGCAGCCATTCCCTGTGGCGAGGGTGGGGAAGGGAGCACGGGCCTGAGGCGGCCCCTCCCCGCCGCCAGGGGGCGCCGCCAAGGGCGCAGCGGCCTCCGGGGCGGCCCTCGCGGTTCCGTGGGCCTCGGCCGCTCCTTTCCCGGCTCCTCCGCTCCTTTCCCGGCTCCTCCGCTGCCCGTCCCGGCTCCTGCGCCGCCGCTCTCCCGCCCCAGCCATGCTGCCCTCCCGAGCCCCGGCGCTGTGCACGGCTCTGCGGCGAGCAGCGCCCGCCGGCCTCGCCTCCTTCCACTCCTCCGCTCGGCGCTGCCGCGCCGCCCGCGTCGCTGTGGTGAGTAATGGAGGAGCGCGGGCCGGGGCAGCGCTGAGGGGAAGCGTGTGGGGCTGTGTGTTTGTTTTTTTACTGTCTGGCTCTCCACAGCCACCCTCGGCCCTGCAGCCGGGGTCGGTGCCAGGGTGGAGGCCTGGGAAAGCCTCCCCTGCTGGAAATGCTGGAGAGACGCTGAATTCGAGAAGAGAAGGCTGCTTAGAGTTCAGAAACTTGGAGGAAGCCAGACCGGGAGTGGGAAACATGTAAAAATTGGAGTCTGTGTAGTTATTGTTGGTCTGGAGTTGGCTTGGGAAGAACACGGAATGAGAGGATGGTCAGGCTGGAAAGGGAGCACAGTTAAACCAGGTCCAAGCCCCTGCTCAAGCAGGGCCAGCCCCCAGCACATGGCACGGGGTTGTATCAGACGGTTCTGGAGTATCTGCAGTGAGGGACACTCCATACTTTCCTTGGACAATCTATCCCCATGCTCGGTCACTGCTCAGGAAGGAAATTCTTATGTTCAGATGGAACTTCCTTTGCATTAGTTTGTGCCCCTTCCTCTCGTCCCATTGCTGGGCACCTCCAAGCAGAGCGTGTCCCATCCTCTGACACCCCCCACTTAGATGTTTGTGCACATTAATGAGGTCTCCTCTCAGCCATCTCTTCTTGAAGCTGAACAGCTCCCTCAGCCATTCCCTGTAAGATTCCTCAGTCCCTCACTCAGCCTCACTGCCCTCCCCTGAACCCACTCCAGCAGCTCCGTGTCTCCTTTGCACTGAGGAGCCCAGGATTTCACTTGGAATAGTTTATAGTGTTACTGGGTGAGGTACTGGCAGTGGATTTATTTAAACTGGGTTATGCTTTGTGGCAGGAAGGGCGTAAAACATGTTAGAAATACAGAAGAAAGCAAGGAGATGGAAAAGCTACAGATTGCTAAAAGAAAATACAGGTGTAGATGGTGTCCCAAATGGATACACAGCTTTGGAACTCAGTGGACAGTCTGTGAAGCTTGAACTTTGCATAGTCTAGGCAGCATTAAATATAAAGGAGTAAGAAGGCATTAGCTGCATGAAGAAATCAATTTGGGGCAGAATTGGCTAGTGAAAGGACAGAATGCTGGTCCAAATGGCTAAAAAGTAACCCAACAGAAACAGTGTCATTTTAGCAAGTCACAGCTTTTTAAATAGAGCTGGGAAAACAAATGTGATTTTCTGCATTAGTGATGTAAATTTTTGTCTGTGGTAAAAGACAGATTTGTTACCAAGCAGGTACTGAAATAACAGAAGAGTTTCTATATAGAAGAGCTTACAATAATAATGTTTCAGTATTTTGGTTTCACTGAAATTAAAAAAAAAAAAATGAAGTGTTGCTCACAGGGCATAATCTTATCACAGTTGCTTGTCTGTTTATTCACTATAAACTAAATGAAAGATAAAATAAGAAGTTGTGAAGTAAAAGACAGCTCTTAAATATCAGAACAGGATTAACACGGACAGAAGAACATTCATGTATCTTGCTGATTTGGTGAAGTGATGGTGATATTTGGTGAGTGCCCATAGTAGCAGACATCTGGGTATTGTGACCTGAAAGTTCCTTCAAGTCTGACATTACCAGCTAAGATTTTTTCAGTTACGAGTTTCTTTTCAGTTGTGAGTTTCATTTCAGTTGTTTCTATTCATGTATCTATGTTTAAAAACTCTCAAGTTTCAAAAAAAGAAACAACTGAGGGAAAACCAGGAAGGAAGAGATTAAAGTAGAAAACAAACCAAACCAATAAAAAGAGAAAAAGAAATTGACTTCTTTACTGGATTTTTTCTTTCAGAACAAAGAGCCAAACAAAAAGCCCCAAAAGAGTTCATCTGTATACTTCCAGGAACTTGAAAACCTTTGGATTATTTTGGTCGTGTTTGATTCTTAAAGTGGCTTTAATTTTTTTTTTTTTCTCCTTCTACTTTGTCAGATGTCTCCACCCATGCAAGGGTAGCTGACTGCTTTGTGCTTTTTATTCTCTGGTGTGTATAAACAAATTAAAAGTAGTCTTTCCACATTGTTAAAGAAAAGCATGGCTAATACAGCAGAATTGTATTATTGCTTTGAAAGTGATTTAGCTGTTGATCTCTGATGCTCAGGTAAAATACAGCAGCAGGTGAAGCAGTTTATTTTAAGTGCCACCTCAAAGTGCATTTCTGTCCCTCCTCTGATTGATGTGCAGCTGGATGAGAAAGTGTTTCGCATGGATATGGACACTTCATAAGAAAGATGAATGACACTCAGAATAACCCACTGTGTGCACAATAAAAATATACTAAGGGTTAACATGTCAGTTTATTAGCTGTGGTAGAAATATATAAGCCAGGAAATAAATAGTGGCTATTTCTGAGCCCTGTGATGGGTTGCTATAAATAGGAAATGCCAGTTCTGCAGTGTGCCAAGTGGTGATCCCAGTGCTAATAGTGTGGTGTTCACTGGCATAATTAGAGCCTGTTAAATTGTCATTTGTTAACTATTATTAAAATCTTAGCTTGTGAGAGATCCTGTGGGGAGCTCTGTGTCACCTGCAGTACTCTGTTGTTTTCTCTCTGCAGGTCCTGTCTGGCTGTGGTGTCTATGATGGCACAGAAATCCACGAGGCATCAGCGTAAGTTGCTTTTTGGGACTCTGGGCTCCAGAAAAGTCTCCATTATATTGCAGCAGTTTGTTTAATTAAGTTTTGCTGCCTCTGGCCATCAGAATTACCCTGAGAGATGAATGATGAAGCTTTCTCACAGTTTTCTCACAGCATAATTGTGAGCTCAGGCTGCATTCTTGTAGAAGTCAGTGATTGTCCAAAGATGCAGCACCATGCATGTAATACCAGAGCAATGAGTCTGAGAGAGACTCTTCAGAAATAGAAATTCAGATTTCCAGATTCAATCTCAAGAGAGCTAAATACAGACTTAATTTCAGAGCCACTTGAGTTTCCACTCCTGGGGCTAAATCTAACAGTAGAATTGTTAATGCTTAAGTAGAATTAACTCTCGCTGTGAATTAATAAGAGATGTGTCACCTAGACCTAGATTAAATGTTAATGGCTATGTTAATTGTGGATTTTTTCCATAACACCTGTGAACTTGGAGAAAGGAAGTTTTTGTTGTTCCTGGTTGCTTGCTTTGGTAGAATGTTTTTCCTCATTTTCAAAGTCAGTTGGTGGAATATTTATAGCAGATTTAGCAGTCAGATAAAGCCTCTCCCTTAAAGTTTTCTGCATGCTATATCTCCATTTTTGTAGTGTACTGGTGCACCTGAGCCGTGGGGGAGCTGAGGTTCAGATGTATGCTCCAGATGTGCCTCAGATGCATGTCATTGACCACAGTAAGGGACAGCCAGCTGAAGCTGAGTCAAGGTAAGTCTGGGATGTGTTAGGCATTCTTCAGATGTAGCAGCCTGCAGTGGCACTTGTAGCACTTGGCTGAATGCCTTTGGTAGCTTTATGCCAGCTGTGGTGGTTTTGTTTGAGAGAAGATATTACATGAGTTTTCTGGACTTGATTATATACAGTCTGTCAGTGCCTGTGTTTCACAGCAGTAGCATTTCAGAACCATCAATAGCTTCAGTTACTAAATACCAGTGTTCTTACTTTCTCCCTTCCTCACCCTCCTCTTCCTCTGCAAAACTTTATTTACACTGTTATGTGTACAAATGTTTTATCAATCACATTGTTTTATTTCTGGTTGTTCAAGGAATGTTTTAGTGGAATCTGCAAGAATTGCTCGTGGTAAAATCACAAGCCTGGCTAAGCTGACTACAGCAGACCATGATGCTGTGATATTCCCCGGTGGATTTGGAGCTGCCAAAAACTTGTGAGTGCCAACTAAGCCTCAGATTCCTCAACTAAATATTCACAAATAACTATGCATAATCAGCCTGGCAAAGAAAAGGCTTTGGGGTGATCTATTGCAGGCATTCAATACCTGAAAGAAATGTACAGAGAAGATGGAAAGAGACTTTTAACAAGGGTCTGGTGTGACAGTACAAGGGGGAATGGCTTCAAACTGAAGAAAGTAGGTTTAGATGAGATATGAAGAAGCTGCTGCTTGCTGTAAGGATGGTGAGGCACTGTAACAGGTTGGATGGAGCTCAGAGCAGCCTGATCCCTCCTTATGGCAGAGGAGTTGGAATAAGATGATGTTTAAGGTCCCTTCCAGCACAAACCATTCTGTCGTTCTGTGAAACAAGATTCACACAATATCCATAAATGGCCTTATTTACTACATATGTAAGTCCTAACTAATAAGGATACTCCTTTCAAAGTCTTGTCATTGTCTTGTTTTAAATTCTCTGGACAATGTTGATGAGAATTCAAGAGTTTAGATAATGCATAAGAAGTCCTTTTTCCTCCCCCTAGTGGTGTTCGTTTTTGGGTCTGAGGGAAGTGAAGGTAAAACTTGAATGGTTTCAGGTGTTTGTAGTGTTATTATTCTGTTTCTTTCTCTCTGCCTACCAAAAAATCCCCTGTTGCTTTATAATTATAAAACCAACAGCTGGCTCAAAAAAAAAAAAAGGAAACAAAAAGTGTTAGCCATGTGGAATACTGATTATCTTGCTACTGAGATGCTTTTTTTTGTTGGCTTTGAGAAACGTGAATGTTATTTCCCTTTTCTTCTTACATACTTTTCTTCTTTGAAAAGATTGCTATTGAACTTCTCAGTTATCCTAGAAAGCTGATTTGATAATTCTCATTTTGAGATGCTTTTATTAAATAAGGGACTTTCTGGCAGACCAAAGCCTTAGAAGAAAGACATTTTGGCTAAAGCATTGATGGTCATCTACAGAGTGTTTTTAACCAATTTTTTAGTAGCTGTTAAGTTTGGGATGATCCTTTGGAGCCAGTTTCACAGCAGATAGGCAAATACCTCTGTTTGTAGGTTTTTACTGAGCTTTGTGTATGTTTCTTGTTGTGACAGATCCACCTTTGCTGTTGATGGGAAGGATTGCAAGGTGAACAGAGAAGTTGAGCGAGTCCTGAAAGACTTCCACAAAGCAGGCAAACCTATTGGGTATGTATGTGAGCTGGATGGCATTTGTGTGAAAGTGTGAGCTTGGAGACAGCCTGTGTTTTGTTGAAATGTGTTGTTGGAACTGGAAAAAGTATCTTCTGTTTTCATCATTTGTAGCCTGTTTTTTAAATGTGTTTTTCAAGATTTATGCGTGTAGGTGTTTGTCAAAGGAGAGGCTGAGGAAATGCTAAGAGGAAGTTACCTTGTGGTGTGTCTCAGATTTTCAAGCTGTGTCCATTTGAATCTTGACAGTTGTGAGCAAGTTCTGGAATAGTGCTGTTGTAGAATTGCTCTTACAATTCCTTCTGTTGCAGCCTGTGCTGCATTTCCCCAGTTCTGGCAGCAAAGGTGCTCTCTGGTGCTGAGGTAACTGTGGGCCATGAAGAAGAGGAAGGGGGCAAGTGGCCTTATGCTGGGACTGCAGGAGCCATCAAAGAGCTGGGAGCAAAGCACTGTGTGAAAGAAGTAACCATATCCTTTCCTGGTAATTCCATGTTGGGAGACAGTTCAGAAATGTGTCATGAAAGGAATGAGCACGTGTAGGATCTGTGCTTTTCCACATAGATTTTCATGGGAATGTGCAGTGGGTAGCAGATTGCAGTGGTGCAGTGCAGGGTTAGAAACTCTCCTGTACACAGCTGTGTAACTACTGTGTAACTACACACTGGGAGTTGGAAGTTGTTCTCAGTCTGGCCACTGGCCACCCAGTAATACACTAAGTGCTGGATGAACTTGCACATAAAACTGGTGTGAGTTACAGTTGGTCAGTTCTCTATGAGATTTTTATTCTTTTCTGGAAGTCTAATGCTGCAGGCTGTACTCAGAGACATTTTACTATCATCAGTGAATTTTGTAGGTTTTCTGGTGTTTCCACAGGTTTTCCACAGGCAAAAGTACCTCATCATAGCTTGGAGTATAGGTTGCAGCTGTCTTTACAGCTGGATGGTATCACATATTTGGAGGAAGTTTTTATAGAAGAATGGGGCTGTGAGATTTTGTCAGTGCTGGTTCATTTACAGGCAGCATCTGCAAGTGCTGTGTTTTCCTTAACTCCTTTGTACGAAGCTCATGTGGATACAAAAAATAAGGTGGTGACCACCCCAGCATTTATGTGTGAAACAGCATTACACCATATCTTTGATGGCATTGGGGCAATGGTAAAGAATGTGCTAAAATTAACTGGCAAATAAAAGCAGAAATGTTTAAATTTAGGACATAGTATCAAACATATCATGGACCAATGGAGACATTTGCACCTGCTTGTCCTGTTCAGACTCTAGTGAATGCTGATATGAAGCTGATTCCCAGCTGCAGGATTTTTATGCCTTTTTGAGAGAGAAGCATTGCAGAGGACGAGAAGCCTGTGCTGAGACACAGAGCATGTTCTTGAGCTTTTCCATCTGGAGAGAGCTGACTGGATGTGTTCTGAAACAAAGTCTTCCCAGCACACCAATGTCAAGCCAGCTCTAAGGGGGAAAATGAGACTCAAGGCCATTTCAGAAGCTGAGGGTAGATGAGAGGAATGAATGCATGGTTCAAGGTGCCTAAGCTCAGGCCTGTGTCTGGGAAATAACAGCCAGGGCCATCTGCTGAGGGAAATGCCATCTTCCACATCTTAATTTAACTCAATATTAATGAAAAGATTTTGTTTCCATTTTGAAGAATTCTGCTTTCACAAAGAAACACCAATCAGCAGCAGGACACAACTGCCACAACAGTAGCACTTTGAGAAACTCATCCATTGGCCCATTAAAGTTTTAAAAGGTCTTGAAATGAAGAAGAAAATAATACCTGCTGACACGACGCACAACTCTTAAGGACAGCACCTCTGTTAAAGCAATTGTATGACAGGTAGTGAATGCAATAAACAATCTCAAATTATCCTAACTTCCTCTGTTTTAGGTTAATAAAGCTTTCTCCAAAGAAGTATTATGTATGTATGTATGTCTGGAATAATGATGTATAAATAAATAAATTTCTGCCTTTATCTTATTTTTGTCCTTTCGCTTTTATTTGGGAGCTGCCTGCGATAACTTACACTGGTTGGTACATTTTAGCAGTTTTTCTGCTTTTCAGTTCACCAATTTTGTGTATTTTTTCTATATAGAATCCAGCAGAACCTTGTCCACTTTTTCCAAGTTGACAATTTCTATTTGAACATTTTTCAAATCCAAACAAGCAAGCAAGCAAAATTACGCCCTTTACCTTTGATTAAAGTTTCTCTTCCATTACAGACTTGCTGAAGTGAACCTGTATATTCAAGGGAGAATTGTGTGCTTATAAATGAATCTACAAGCCTTAGATTGAGTTGCTGTATGGCAAATGCCATTTGTGGCTGTACACTTGCCAGGAGTGTGGGGTGACATTTTTTAATTGGGGTGAATAAAGAGGAGCTTGAGTGTGAGTCTTGGGCATGCTCAGCTTGCTCAGTCAGGGTTCAGGTCACTAAAAGAAAAAAGTCACATTTGAATTTGTACTTCATTTCTGGCACTATTTTCTTGGGGGATTTCAGAGATTACCTGTGCAGATCAGTGACTCCAGTGAGGTTACAAAGGAATCACACAGACACAAAGTCATTGTGAAGGTAGGCATGGATCATGAAGTGGAGTTTGGACATTCTCTGAAACCTTTTTTGCATATGCATCAAATTCTTCATTAAATTTTCAGAGTTAAGTTGGTAAGAAACAGAATTTAGAACACTGCCACTCTATAACTCAGTGCAAAAACACCCCTTCATGAGCTTCATTTGTACAAAGTGGATATTTTTAGGATCAATTTTATGCACAGAGGCTTAGCAGAGAATGGGAAGTCATTGTTCATATAACATGTAATAACATTTTAAAGTGCATGTGTTTCCCACATCTGCAGGAGGTTCAAAGGAAATTTGGTCACAGAGTATCACACAACAGAGATGGCATTGAAATCCCCAGGGTGGAAGAGCAGCTGTTGTGCCTGTGTTAACAGCACCTTCCTCTGCTGCAAGAGCTCAGCTCTGGGTTAATCATTCCCATGAACTCCCTCACCACAGCAGGGCTGAGGGCTGGAATTTGGGGTTTCTCATATCTACAGTTCCGAGTAAGTGAAGCTGTGGTGGCACAAAGCTTCCTTAGATGCTCAATCTTCAGGTTCAGGTGCCCTGAGAAGGATGATCTTTTGAAGAAATTGCTGTTACCATCAGTGAGCAGCTGGGGGAAGTTGGTGGTTGGATCATCCAGATGGTGCCACTTTACAGTCCTCAACTCCTTTTACCCTTCTTTTTAAATTTCTCTGAATTTAGAGAGAATGGGGGTTTTTAAGAATCATGCACCAAATTGCCTTTCATTTTTTAGATTCTCTCTAATTTCCCAGTAATGTGTTGAATAGAAACCTCTGATACACATATTTTTCAAGGTTTCAGTGGTGGTGTGAGTTTTTTTGGTTGTGTTTGTTTGCTAAGTGTTTTTTTGTATTAGTTTTTTATTATCAGAAGAAAGTTGTTTTAACTTTGGTGGAAGATTGTAGGATAGGATTGTCATCTTGGCTTTCAGCCAGTGTAAATTTGGAGGGAAATTCCACATGCATTTAGAGATTATTATTAGAGATTTGTCTGCAAACTGGGATTTTCCTTTCCTTCCATAGAGGGGATTGGAGCTGGTGAGGGGTTTGCTACTTTCAGCCAAGTGGGCAGGAGTTTATGATTAATATGTTTTGCCAAATGCTACCAGAAATAAGAAGTGAAAGAGGCTTCTTGAAGCCTCTACCAGGAGTCATGCAATACCTGGCTTATGGATTCCTGACATTCCTTATCTTTTGGGAAGCATTTAAGAGCTTTGTGCTGCTGAGAGGGAGCTGTAATAATGGTGTTCCTGCTCGAGTTGCTTTTCTAGCAATTCTAGCAGGATTAACCTGCAGGGCTGGGAGGAGTTGCTGCCTCTCAGCTGTGATTCTGCCTGTCCCCTTTTGTCTCACTGACTCACACACAAACCCCGTTTTATGAAAGGTTTCTCTACTGGTTGTTGCATTGTTCACAGGTTTGGTAGCGGTGTTTTTGTCTTCTAAAAGCAGAAATGAGAGTCGGGGTTTGAGAAGCCCGTTTTGTTTTTTACCCTTTGGTTTGTGGCTACAAGAGACAATTTTTGGGGAATAGAATGCCAGTAGAGGGCACTTGGTGAACAACGTTCTGTGGTGCTGGGCTCCACTTACCAGGGACAATAGCCTGTGACAGTTCTGTAGTAAAGTTTTTTGGATATTTTGGACCCATACGGTGACTAAAACAAATATTTCTTCCTCCTAGCTTCACAATCATTGATAGGACATCCAATTCCATTGCAATGAATAGATTTGTCCTGCTGTGTTGTTAAGATTCATTTCTTCAGCACAGTTATTTATCCCCCTGAAAATATAGTAATAAATACACATAATTTAAACTGTAGCCCCTTCCTGTGATAAAGATATCTTGGAAAAAAAATGAAGAAAAGTGTAGCATAAAGTCATAGAGGTACGCAGTGAGGTTTGGGGTTTTTTGGTCAGGATGGCTTTTTTTTGTTTTCTTTTATTTTCTTGTTTGGGTTTTATTTAAACACTAGTGGTGTTATGACTAACATGTCTGAAAATGAAGGTTTGTTGGGAAGGACTTGTAGAAATATCCCTGGAAGGAAACACACTGTTTCTTGAAGTGTCTGTGGCAGTGCAAGCTAGCAGTATTTTATATGTGTGAGTGTGCACTTACTTATAATTTTTTTTCAGGGTGGGAACTTAGATAATCCTCCACCTGCAAATGATTAAGAGTTGCCTGCAGTCCAGGGCTTGAGTCTTTTGTTTGACCTGGTTTTCTTCTTCCTGTGGCTTCAAATGCCTGAGGGGAAGCTTGCTTATGGAATGGGTGAGTCTTAGAATTAAGGAGCTGATTTTTGGTTATTTTCTCCAGGGTGATTCCAGTGGTGACCAACATCTCTGCAGAAAAAGAGAGAGAGGGGAAGAGAAGGGGCTAAACTGGGTCTATCTCAAAAGCTAAAACAGAAGTAGCAGTGAAGATTGCAGCACCAATAGCAATGTGATTTCCTGCTGTATATTTAAAAATCATCACCTTCCTTGCTTGTTTTCAGTAGCTTTCAGTACTCTTTGTTCCAGTTCTGAGTGTCAGGCTATGGAATGACTGCCCTCAGGCTTAGCTGAATTAATGGTGAAAATTCCAGTCCAGTGGAAGGTGTCCGTGCCCATGGCAGGGGGCTGGAACTGGATGATCTCTAAGGCCCTTTCCAACCAAACCATTTTATGATTCTGCATCAAATGTGCAATAATAATGTCCAAAGACCTCTTACAAATTTCTTTAATGTAACATATTATCAGCCATATGCTCATGCCATATGGAATATGTAGGTGTGGGCCACCAAGGTACTGCAAATGAGAGAAGTGGAGACCACTCCTTAAATGTGTGATTTTTTTTGGTGCTTCTTAGTTTTCAAAGAGATCCCTCTTGTTCCCCAATGAAACTCTGAAGACACAAGAACTGGACACAGTCCAGGCTGTGTGCTCCTCACATTCTGCACAGTGAGGGAATTTTCAAGACAGACATTTCCTGTGTCATCACCCAGGCAAGGAAGGACAGCTCAAAGTCTGCTGGTCACTCAAACCTTCACTTGCAGGAAATTGGAATGGTGGCTGTAGATAACCACTGGGAATGGCATGAAGTACAGCTCTGGGAAAATACAATAAACAGGGATGTTTAAACATCCTAAGTGCTGCTGCAAAGCTGAGTCATAAAAAAGGAGAGTTGTAAACAAGGTTTAGAGGTCACCCAGGCCCTTCTGTAGCTCACACTTGTCAGTGGAGGTGCTCACACAGCACAGAGCAACACACAGAAATCACAGCAATCACCAAATTTAAAAGCAGATGGATGATACAACAAGGAAATAAATTATATTTTCCCAACAGCACAGCATGTGACCACAAGTATAAAAAATATATGCCTTGTGAAGCATTTTAAAAAACATGAAAGCATCAGAGTTTTATTCATGTCATGGCTTTACAAACCAATTTTAATGGGCTTGATTTACAGGTGATAATCTATTAACACCAATTTTTTTCAGTAACTTTTCACAACAGCTATCAAAATTGAGTTCTACAATTTTTTTTGCAAAGTTGGTGGAAATTAAGTAGTATGTAATCTAGCTCACATATTTATACTGGGCCTATTACTAAAACCTTTTAGTTCCATATGCAACACACTGGATGAGTCTGTGTTCTTATGCAGTTATTACAAGGATTTTATTTCAAAATACACTCTGAGAATGAATACATCAGTCTTTTTACATGATTGGACTTCTAATATTTTTCAGTTTATGACTAAGAAATTATGATGCTGATCGAATAAATGCCCAATACTGTGTAAAACAGTATCTAGGAAATTTCTCCTGCTGTTGGCACAAAACAAAGTGAGGAATCTTGACTCAGGTTTTTGATCTGTCTATAATGCCAGCTGGAAAAAAATAGCACTGCTTCAGCTTTCTCTGCCTAAATCAGGAATGACTCTTTTCCAGCACTTTGCAGGGATAGAGTTGGGGAACTCCCTGAATTTATAAAAATGTTTGAGCTGCCTGTATCTAAAGGGCTTTATATACATGACTTGTCACTGGGAAAATGCTACCAGTGAGATTTCTGCATTAGTGTCTTCTGGGTTTAAAGCATTTGGGAAGTTTGCCTCCCTTCTGTGCCATAAAGGGATTCCTGTAAAAGACTCTGATTTGGTGCTGAAATTGTAAGGTTGCTTTAGCCATGCAGGTGTTACTGAAATTTATATCCCTGTGTTTTAGTTTTCTTCTACTTTGTTGGAGGGTACTGTGAAAAAAAGGCAGCAGAAGTCCTTTCTTTATTCCAGCAATAAAGATGCATCTGGGCTGTGCAGAAGGACCCTGTGCTACCTCTCTGGATTCCTTAAATGCCATTTTAAGACTATTTGCATATTTGGTTTTGCAATCTACATAACCTATTTACATAACAGTTTACATCACAAACCTATTTACATTAAACTCTCAGTACATCACATCTATCAGTGCCTGGTGGGCAGGGATGCCAATGGAGCAGGGCAGGTGGGAAGCAGCATCCTCCAGTGTCCTGGGGGAATCATTTGCAGAGGACTGCAGGTGGCTCTTGGGGTTGCTTCTGTCCTTTGGCACTGAGCACAGCCCTGCCAGGATCCTCTGGGTCCTTGCAGCTCAGTTCTTGCTACTGCCCTCGCACCTCTAGTGCCCTGGCTTGGTCTCTCTTCCCCATCTCTGGCCAAGAAGTTCAGCACAGAAATTTTTGGCAGGCAAGAAAGATTGGTATCAGTAAGTGTAATAATTTGGAAAATGCCATGAACTTCCTTCTCCTCCTCCCCTTCAACTTCATTTGTTTGCTCCAGATCCTCATTCTTAAAATTCTTGCTCTTAAGGAAACTGCTTGGCCTGTGTTCTTATGCCATACCCTGAGTGTATTGTGTGCAGTGATACATTTCTGATAGTCCTTTCTTCTCAAAGGATGAGACAGAAAAAGAATTTAGTTAAAAAAAAAAAAAAAAAAAAAAAAAAAAGAAGAGAAAAAGTAATTATAAACTTGGTGTGGGAATATTTTTGTTTTGGTTTGAGTTTTATTATTTATTTTTTTGCTGTTTCAACTTTCTTTTGTGACTATTGTCAAATCTTTTTCTGTACTCAAAAAGTATGGAAACACCTTTTTAATGCCATGTAAAACTCCATGCTGCTCTTAGGATGTAATTGGAATAGGCTAAATCAGCATTCACACAGTGTTGGTGTAGAAGGGATGAAAGGCAGAGCTGGTGGACTCGGCTGATGTGGGGAGGGGAAAGGGAGGAACTGGGGCAGAGGGAGAACTTTTAGATGTCTTATGTACAGTGTGACTGAAAGGCACCTGGGAGGAGATATAAACCAAAATCTGGCCATAGTTTAGAAAAGAAAGGCTGAGGGAAAAGGTTTAAGGAAAAGGCAAAAGGAAAAGGAGAAGAGAAGGGAAAGGAGGGGAGGATGTCACCACACCTGCACCTCCAAAAAAAACCAACAATCCATCTGCCTTGGCTAAAAGATGTGACCTTGTCTTTTTTGATGTGGCTGTCAGTGCTATGACTAAGGAATTTTATAATTCCAGTCTGGACTGTTGCTACATCCAGCACTATGTGGGAATGCAATTAGCAAAGCCAGAGCAAATTATTTCAGGATGAGCTGTTTTGACATCCCTTTGCCTTGTGGCACCCTTTGCAAAAAAGGAAATTGCTCCAAAAACCCACTGGCTCCTGATTTCTTTTCAAGTGTGACACAAAACATAGACTTTAGCATATAAATTAGATGTGATTTGAAGTCCTTGCTCCTGACAGACTGGTTTTTTTTCCTGGCAGCCCTCTGGACCAGGGCACTGCTGACAAGGGAGTTTGTCCCTAGTGTCTCTCTGCCTGCTGATCCATCAGAGCCGTGTCTGGACACTTGAGAGGGTCTGTCCTCACACCCTGCTGGCACCAAAATTCTGGGATTCTGTAACTGAACTGCCACCCCTGGGGGATTTAAAAGATGTGTAGGCTCTGAGGAATGGTTTAATGGTGGACTTGGCAGGGCTGTGTTGGACATGATGATCATTTCCAGCCTCAACTATTCTGGGATTCTACATTTCCTGAGAAAGGCTGGGCTGCTGAAATGGCTATTAGATTTTTAGAAGGGCAGGCATTCCAGGCTTTTAGGGCCAACAAAACCACACAGATGTTACCTTTTAAACCATCTGATTGCAGAGGAGCCTCTCTAACTGTAGGAAAAACTGGAATGCAAATAAAGAACTTTTATAGACCAAGAGATTGCTCCCATCAGGGTTTTTGGTTTTATTTCAGGTGTTTATTTGTAATCAAATTGTGTCTTGAAAAATACACAAAATCTGAGACAAACATTTGGAGGGTGGGACACAAAAAGACAGTCACAGTGTGTACAATTCTTACAGTCAAATCTCTGTGCAGTTGGACCCCAGCTGTTCCACTGGGCTGCTCTGTATCAGGACAGCCAAATATCAGCTGAGCTTCCATCAGCACCAGCACAGGCTGTGTGGGATTTTGTTTCTCCTTCCCACCATGGGGAAAGGGCCTTTAGTTAAAAAATTCAAAGGAACTGTCTCCTTTACATCCATTTTAAGCTGATTTATTCTGTCCCTTCCTTGTGAAAACAATCTTGTCTCTCCATTGGAAAAAAAAAAAAAAAAACAAAAACCCCAACCAAAAACCAAAAAAGGTGCCACTGTTCCATCTGGAAGTGACTTTGTGCATCCTTGTGAGTCATTCCCCCTGCTCCTCCCTCAGCAGCAGGGATGTGTTCAGCCACTGCTGGTGACCAGTTCTGCTCTCTGGATGCTTTTTGGTTGTGAAACAGGGTAGTTGCAGTTCTGGCCTCAAAAAAAAACCAAATTTCTGCACTTCCTCAACATTGTTTGTATGCAGCACCCAAGTTTTGCACAGGACACCTCTGCTACCTGAATTGAACATTTCCAGAAATAAACCCATTTGGTTTGCATAGGTATCAGTTACAATAATTCTGAGGAGTTTTAAAGTATTTTTTCCCCTCCAAAGGTACTGTTTTTAAAGGAGTAATGTTGTCACAGTAAGGATTTCTCATTGCACAGTTCCAGCTTAAGAATATAACTTTGCCATATTTCATGACAAAAAAAAGAGATAATACTGAATTCAGCCTTCAGATTTTTTTTTTTTTTTCTTATTTAGCAGTGGATTTTGTAGTAATACATCACTTCCTTCCTCTATGTGGATATTTTTTGAACTTCTACCCTCTTTCTCAGTGAGTTTCACCCTTCTGCTGAAGAAATACTACATTTTTTGTGGAAAAAAAAGGGTTCCTACTGATAGCCAGTGACACTTAGGAGTGAAAACAGAAGCTGAAGTTCCACATAATGAAGTTTCACAAAGTTTCCATCTTTACATTTCACTAAATGGGAGCATCTTCCTACTTCCAGTTTTTGTCTGACACAGCTGCCCCCACTGCTCCTTTCAGTTGTCTTGAAGGACAGCAGATGAGATCTCACCAGCATCAGCTGTAATCTGAGTTTTGTGAGCCTTTTATCCTGTCATTAAAGCCAACCCACACAATCCAAAACAAACTGTACATCCTGGCAGCACTAAAGCTGGGCTCCAAGGAGCAGAGCAGATTTGCCACCTCAGAGTTTTGCTGCCCTTGGTTTTGTGGAACACCAGGATGTGGGATGGAAACACCCAGTTTGTTCTGTTCTCAGCTCTTGGTGCTTTTTCCAGCTCTGGGGCAGGTGTCACACTGACCCCACACACCTGGCCTGCCCAGAAAGGTCCCCTGGGGAGGAGAACTTCCCAAATTCAAGGCTGGCTTCCCCTGTCACAAGTGCCAAAGCCCCAGGGGGAGCAGGAGGAGGAAGGAGAGGGGAAGCAGAGCCAGACATGGCCCATCCATGGGGCTTCCAGAGGGGATCTGATTCTGCTCTGAAAAATTAAAAAAGAGAAAGTCAGCACATAAGTGATGGCTAATACATAAAAAAGTGTACTGCAAGTTTGCATGACACATTTTACATGAATGCAATGATGGAGGATTGTTTTTAGAACAATGTGTTCTGGCTCATTTTCAAAATTCTCCTTTTGTGTGTTTGTACAGAGTCCAGACAGAACAGTCTCAAGGTACTGGGACAAATAATATTTTTTTCTTTTTCACAGAAAAGGTGCAGAAACTCAGCAACAATGAAAGTAACTTTTCTGGATGACTGAGAATCCTTGTTTAAAATCCTGACAGCTCTTTAGTGCCCCTGCCCATGGCCAGGGCTGGGAACTGGGAGATCTTTGGGATGCCTTCCACCCCAAGCTATTCTATGATTTTAGGATACATTTTCATACATTTTCATTCTTTTCATTCATTTGAAATACATTTTCATTCCTGAAATTCAACGAAATACATTTTCATTCTTCCTACTCAGAGCCTGAGGAAGATGTTTTGATTAAGAGTCCATAAATAATTGTAATAAATATTAGAAAAACTAGGTGACACACACTTTAGGTGGTAGCAGCACTGTGTGCCTCTCATGGTACAAAACCCACAGTGTGGACACAGGACACAAATTACCCTTGGCACAGGGGCTCCCTTCAACCTGTGCTGGATGTAGAACACAAGCAAAAAGAGATTTTTAACACTGACTTAACAAGAAGATAATTTTTTCCTGTAAGTGTTCCAAGTCCTTCTCTGTGAAGAACAGGCTGTATATTGATTTTTGTATACCTGGGCTGTTCCTATTGTCAGTACCTCACTGCACTTAAGTTATCTCTAGCCAGGGTGCTTCCCCCCATTCCTGGAAGGAGTTTGTGACATTAATGTGTAGAGAGCAAGTATCAGAATTAGTCCTCAGTAATGCTTTGGAATAAATGTAGGGTTATAACAACATGTCTTCTTCCAGGCACAGGTCCTTTCATTTTTCCCAGAAAAAAAAAGTGTTAAATTAGTTTTATTGACCTAGAAGGAGTCTTGCAAAACACTCACAGTGAAAGTAAAATCCTGCTCTTTAAAGTAGTTGTGGAAAATAATCCATGCAGCAAACAAACCATAGTGAAACAGATGAAAATTGTTTCTGTTTTACATAAAAATAGTATTTGTTGATCTGGTTGACTGTGAAATGTGAGAACTGTTTCTGTATATAATGCCTTTGTTCTCAGCAGGTCATTTTTGAATTTTCTTAAGTCCCTTCTGAAATAACAGCTAATATAAAACAGATTCCCTTTCTCTCTTTCTTAAGAAATTGCTGAAAATAAAAAAAAAAAAAAAAAGGGAGGAGAGGAGAGCTGTGGCTGATGATTTTCTTTAAAAGATGTTGACAACAGGGAATATATTTTTCCTTTTTGCCAAAAATGACACTTAAAAAGTTAGGCTTTTGTTCTTTCCTCATCGCCAAGTCCCTCAAAATCCTGCAGTACAAGAACCATCAGCTCTCAAAGGTGTGATCAGTTTGTACTCCTGTAGCAAAGTGAAACACTCCCCTTTTGTCCCAATAATTTATTTTTCTCTCTCAATGAAAATGTCTTTTCAAGATAAGAAATAGTTTATATTCAGGGGTAGTTGTCAGGAAGGTTTGGGCTGAGTCAAACATATGTACAATTATCTCATTTAAATGCAACCCACTTACATTTGGTTTTGAGAATCTTTTGCTGCTTCTGCATTAAAAAGTTTGACCCTCAATAATTTCTGAGATCTTGTGGCAGGTAACAGCTGGAGATATTCTAATTCCTGTTCTATTTGCTTTTATAAAGTAATGTAACATTAGTAATTTTTATAAAGTTATGTAACACATAACACCATCTTGAATTTAACTTCATGTTTTTAAAGACCTTTAGGCCAGCTAGATTACCTATCTTAGGTCTAAAAATGGGTATTTCCTGTATTTTTTCAAGTTGTTTTTTGCTCACCAGGCACAAATACTGTTGGTTTATTTTTTTTTTCTCTTCTGTGTGATCATGAGATAAAACACTGGAACATTTCTCTTTCTTAGTTTCTATTTGAGTTTACTGCAGTCTAATCTGTCTGTAATGCCATAGTGTGGCTGAATTTACCATGTTAAATGTAATATAATAATTGCTATGTAAAGGATCATATCTTCCAGCCCCACTGAGTAAAATAAAAATTTGCAGCTGTTGATTTTATGTGACAAAGTGTTATAGGTTTAGTGCCAATTTAAGATCTTGTAGTGCTAATAAGAATCATTTGGGTTGCAAGGAGGACTTTTAAGGAAGAATTTACTGACAATGGTATCTAGAAGCTGGACACTCCTTCTGCACTGAATTCACTCCAGAAGTGTTTACAAATGACTTTAGTGTAGTAACTTCTCTGGAATGAATAAACCTAGATCATGACATCTGCACTGTATTTGCAATATTACCCTTGGATGAAATCTGCCTTAATTTCCCAGAAGAGCTTATGTGGAGGCATTAATCATGTATTTTTTAAAAATATTTATTAGCAGAAGGACCCCACAGGTCTCTTGATCTGGTTGTTTAACTTTAGAGCTACCTGAGAGGATTTTGTAGGTAGGTGGAGATTGGTCTCTTCTGCCATACCTCAAATGAAAGGATGAGAGGAAATGGCCTTAAACTATGTCAGGGGCATTCAGATCAGATATTAGAAAAGAAAATGATCACTGAAAGAGCTGCCCAGGGAGTTGGTGGAGCCACTGTCCCTGCAAGTGCTCGAGGCACTGGGAGTGGAACCTGGGACGTGCTTTGGGGCTGGTGATGGTGGTGCTGTGCTCATGGTGGGGCTGGAAGACCTTGCAGGTGTCTCCCAGCCTTGATGATCCTGTGATTTATTCATTCCAAGGTAATGTACAAAGGCCTTCACTCCCAGAATCCAGTGGCTTCTGCCTAACTTGTTTTTTAGTGATTTTTATGATGCCCACACTGGACTCAAGACTCGTGGCATTTCTTCTCTCTGAGTCTGGGTCTGTCTCAGTGGTGAGATATTAAACTGTATTTTGCCAGGCTTAGTGAGACAGAACAAGCACCCCAAGCTTGCTGGGCTCTCTCTATTCAGCACACTTTGCCAATCTTGCAGACACAAAATAAAGCACAGGGTAATCACTTGTAGCAAGTTAAGGAGTGTTGCCTTACCAGAAGGGGAAGGTGGGTCCTCAATCGTAGGTGGAGCTGGGAAAAAACCCACAATAATCAAAGTTAATTAGTTGAGCCTAGAACTTTTTCTGTTTTTCTGATAAGGCTTATTGCTCTTTTTTTTTTCTTTTTTCTACATTTGTCAAACAAACTGAAAGTTTAAGTATGATCACAGAATTATATCAAAGACACTTTACTGCTCCCAGACTTTAGATGATGGAAATATTTTCGTTCTGCATTTTCAGAACATCTTTTTTTCCATTTTAAAAACTGTAAAACATTTCAGTTGGAAATTTTTTTAACAAATGTTTTTTCACTTTATATTTCGAAAACATTTTTATCTCAAGAATTATGTGCATTAAAAGAAAGATATTAAAGGGTTTACATTATTTGAAAACAATTTTTTTTTTATTTTAAGCAGAAGTAAATCTATGTGGTTGAGCACTATGAAAATTTCCAGCTGACTTATTCAAGCAAGACACCTTAAAAATGTATAATTTGTTTTGATGTGTATCCCTTATTTTTTTTATTTTCTTTTTCACTTGGTCAGCTGGAAAAACTCAATGCCTCATCCTTCTGGTGGCTATGCTTGTAGGTAGTTCAAACATCTTATCTCAGTTGTTTGGCATTATTCAAAAATGCTTTATGGTCTCACTCATTTTCCTAAGGAGGAAAAATAAAAATTCTTTTTGCATCTGTCTAGCCATGCCACCAGAACCACATCTTCCATCTGCAAGGGAAAAGGAAAGTAGCAGCTGGCTGCCAGTCCTCTGAAAGGGACTGTGACCTGGATTTTAGATTGCCAGAAATTGAATTTCTGCTTCACAGACCCAAGTGCAAACAGTGACATTAACTCTCCTGTTCCTCTGGGGCAAAGTGGATCAAGGACAGTACATAAAAAACCAAATGCTTACATTTGGGGACATTATTCCATAATGTTTCCTCAAAGGGAGGAGGAAGAGGCAGGTGCCTTGCCTTTAGGAGTCCTGAAGTGCTGAAGCTTAACAGAGGATTTATATTTTCTTTCTCTCATATTTTTCCAACAAAAGCAAGGAACAGAATGAAACTGAGTGAAAAATTGCTTTAAAAATTGAAGTAATCTCTCTCAATGGCCACATATGGCTTATCAACAACAAATGGTGCCCCAGACTCACTCCTCTGTACAAAAAAAAAATAAAAAAATCTTACCTGATACATTGAGTTTAATTGTAGATTTCTTTGTTTGGTGGCTCTCAGTCTGTCTGTAGATGCAGGAATATTCAGCACCATCCCCTAACTGGACATTGGAGAGCTTTAAGGAAAAGTTGCCATACTTCATCTGGTCTGGAAAAAGACTGGTTCTGCCCCGGAATTTTTTGTCCTGGTCCTTGGGTGAGTCCTGCCCATTCTTAGAGAAGTGCACCACCTGCCTGGTGCCAATCTGCCAGTAGACCATTGACTTGTTTGGCTCTACAGGAGGGCTGGTGGAGCAGGGCAAGACCACAGTTTCTCCAACAAATGCATGGCAGGTGGTGTCCAGCTGGCCTGGAACAAAACCCAGACCCTTCCATCAGCATGCAGCAGAGATAGAGGCTCAGCTTTCCTGCAATTACTACTGGCGCCCTCCCTCCCAAATCCTCCTGTTTCCAGGCTCCTCTCAGAGCCCAGCCAGCTGTGCACAGGACAGATGTTGATATGTGCAAGTTGCCTCCACTTAGCAAGTGTGGCTTTTGCTTGAGTTTGTTTCTGCTTGTCCCCTTAGCTGGTGGTTTTTCTTCCAGCTTTTGGGGAATCTCAGTCTTTGGGGTTAGGTGTCTGATTTGACTTTAATTAATAGGTCAGTTCACAAGTGGGAAAGGGGATGCAGGGAACAGGGAGTGGGCAGATAGGATTAAACAAGTTCTGGTTCTGCAGGAAGTCTGGCTGAAAAAAAGCAGAAGTGTGAAAACAGTGCTAGACCAGGAGAAAAGTCCTGGATGAGTTTGGTCTCCCACAACTCTGGGTACCAGATCATGATTCCCAACTTGTAAACAATGTGCTGGGGGCTCCCATCCCTCTTCCCCTGCAAAATCTTGCACAGGGTCTGACAGAAAAAGGATTTTTTTCTGCAGGTCTGGCTTAGTGGATTCTTGCTGATCCCTGTCTCTAACTCTTTGGTGTTAACCTCCAGCAGCCAAAAGGAAGAATCTGTCATTCCCACTTTAGATAAATGGCTTTTCCAAGCCCTTTGGGAGACCTGGTGGGTGTCCCTGACATCAGGGAGAGGTATCACCAACCTTCCCAACCTTCCCAGCCAATTCCAGCACATGCAAGAGCCAGGATGAGAGGATCCTGCAGGTGGGCAAACAGGCAGGCAGGCAGCTGCACCCCACCTACACACACTGTTCATCTAAATTTTGATGCCAATTATTTCCATAAATCCCTCCAAGTTAGCTGAAAGCACACTAAAACTTCCAAAAATGTATGAGTCTGCCACTATCATGTAGGACAGTTCCTATCAGATTGTAGTGCTACATTTTCTAGGGGAAAACTGGGTTATGGAAGAAAGTTTTTATGTATTTATAAAGAAGGTATTTCCATCACAGAATGTGGGTTTAAATTAGCACTCTGACCAAACCTGTTGCATAAAATAATAATACAAATTAAAATGCAGGTTAATTAATTTGGAAGAAAAAAGTTATTCCCAGCATGGAGCAGAACAAAAGCAGCATGAGTCTGTGACTGCACCAAAAAGAAAAGCTAAAATTCATTGTGAAACAACTTAATCTGCTTCCATGGCCAAGGTTCTGTGAAGCACAAGGGGCAAGTAATCAGACTCAATATTGAAATAAATGTTCTTGGTTGCTGTGGGGTCATTCCTGTGTCCCTGGCTTGATTCAGCTCTCTGCATGTCAGGCTAAAGTCCAGAGAGAGTCTCAATTTCCCCTTGAAGTCAGGGACATCAGCCATGGCTCAGCTTGTCACATGCTCAGGCAATTTCTCTGTTTCCATGTCAATCAGCCTTCTCTGGTGTCACACTGTGTTCATCCAGATGTGAAAGCAGAAGGAAGAGCATGATCCAGACACTGAATCTCAGAGCCAAGTAAATGTCTTTGGTTATAACCCTATCACCACACATCTGCTTTTCTTTGGTTTTCAGAGTTTTCAGCTGAAAATCCCAGTCCAATTTGCCCAACAATGTCAACTTTTAGCTGAAAAAACCCACATACCCCAAGAGTTTTTTCTGGTTTGTGGTGGAAGGACAATCCCTTTGTTGTGTGGAGAGCTGAGCCTTTCAGTCCTTATGCTTTCCATGACAAATAATTCTTCACAGGGTGATTAGACCTAGGAACAGCTGCCCAGGGAGGTGGAATCACCACCCCTGGAGGTGCTTAAGGAAAGACTCAGTGCCACAGTCTGGTTGACCAAAGTGTTTTTTTGTCATTGGTTGGACTTGGTGACCTCAGAGGTCTTTTCCAGACTAATTGATGCTGTGGCTCTGTAATTTTCAGAATGTGTGAGCTGCTGACCAGGTTTTGTTTCCCAAAGGGCACTTGAACTCCAGCAAAGCTCAGCCTGCCCTGTGCTGTGCCCTTGCTGCCCCAGCACATCTCACCCTACAGCTCCCTGCATTAGTGATGTGCCCAGGCAGGGCACCAGCTGTCCCAGCACACCTGGAGGGGATGCAGGAGGGGAGGGAGCACCTGAGCCCTTCCTGAGCTGCTTGGGCTGGGGACAGGCTGTGCTCTGCTGTGTCCCTGAGGCCAGGCCAGGTGTGACAGCTGCTTGTGGTCCTGGCTGACCATGGCCAGGAAACCACAGAGGGAGAGGAGTGTGCCTGAGTCTGCTGCAGGGTTCGGCAGGCAGGGGAGGAGAGGAGCCTCCAGAAGAGGAGGGAGTGAAACTTTTCTGGTGGGAAAAGTCCTGTCTGCAGGATGCAGAGTGCTTGCAGTGCATGGTGTTGCACTTGGATGAAGAAAAGATGATAAACAGAGTTTGTAACTCTATCCAGAAAAATGGATATAAGGAGTTTCTTAATGAGCAAAAGAGGGAGAAAGGGTGTGGGTTCTATCTCCTGACTGTGCACACCTGTCCATCTGATACTGGTATTGGAATTGCCCCTATTTGCTCTTGATTCTTTTTCTGAAGATGGGGGACACCAATATTTAGCAAACCTGAGCTGAGGCACCCATCCCTCTCCCTGTGACACTGGTGAGGACTCTACAAACACCCACAGGGTCCAGCCCACCCTGCCCTCACTGCTTCCAGCTGGCAAACCAGGGCACAAGGAGGCAAAAAAGGAGGCACTGCTGAAGCTGGGATGGGAGCAGGGGACTGAAATCTGCTGTAATGAGTTGTTTAATCAGCCCCCAGCTGCACGAGGTCTTTTGTAGATGGGGAGAGCAGATTTCTGGGGGCAGGTCAAGTTTGTGTCCTTATAGAAGCCAGTCTTGAGGAGAATAAAGTCCTGCTGAAGGCAGTGGTGCTGGTCAGCTTCTCACTGAGGCTGCAGCTGCTGTAGGAGCTGTGGAAACATCTGAAGCAGCCTTGTGCTGGCAGCTGCTGCTGAGGTATGTAAATCTGGATTAATAGTTCTCATTTTACCTACCAGCTAAGCTCTGCACATGGAAGGAGCAGCTCTCCATCTTGGAGAAGATGAATGTTGCCACACAGCTTTCACTTGCAGTTGTGAGGATTGAATGGAAAAGTGGGATGAGTTTATTTTGTGGATTTTTTTTTTTTTAAGTTATGTGCTTTAAATATTGCTGAAATGTTTAAGCCTGTTAAGATGAAGTTGGGTGTGACAATTTAACCAATCTGTAAGATTCCTGTAATGAGAAAACACTGCTGCTTCAGCAAAGTGTGGTGCAGGGAAGCTTATGAAGATTGGGATTTTTTTGTTTCCCCCTTGTTTTCCAGGTGAAGTGTAGCATCATTAACCATCCTTAACCACCAGTGTCTGGCAAGTGTGAGGCACTTCTGGGCAAACAGAGGAGTCCTGGCCACACACAGAGCTCTGACTTCTGCTGACTTTAAATGTCAATAAGGAAACTGCACCTCCTATCAAGTTCTCTCAACAACATGTGCTAGTTTATCCTTTTCATAGGGAAGATGGTATCTAGTTCATATAATGTCAGAAAGTCAGCTCTGCTGGAATTAAGCAGATGCAGGATGGTTGGGGGTTGTAAAGGATGAGATTCCAAGTCATCTTTAATGTTATGGAAATGGTGGGGTACTTTTAAGGATGTGGTGGGATAAACTTTATAGGTAAAGGTTTATGGGTCTGAAACACCTTAAATTTGAAAACCACTCATTTTGGGTACAGAGGTTTATCTGAGGGTTATGACCTGTGTTTGCAAACCTTGGACTGTGATGAAATGTATGCAAAGCAATGCATTAATTTGTTCTGCTTTGCCCCAAGATTCTGCTTGCAGCTTCTGTAAATGCCTCTGCAAATTCCTAGGTGTGCACTATGGAATATTTACCTCTGGGCAGAGAGGCAAGCAGTGAGCAGGCAACCATCCAGAGAGCAGTCTCCCTAATGAGGAGAGAGGAAAGAGAAAGGTCAAAGGCTTTGTTAGAATGCTAGAGCAGAGATCAAAGACATTTTCTCTGGTGTAATTAATGCCATCTTTCCCAGCTCCCTCATCTGTCAAGGTAATTTGGATGGGTTGGAAACCCTGGCTTGTTTTGCCATCTAGTCTTGGGGAGGGTCTTATCTCCTGCCTGTAGAACTGAGGTTTCTCAGTGCTCCTGGTGGGACAAGGCTTCATTTGCTAACCTTGCTAGACCTCTACTTCCCTCTTGCCTTTAGACAAGATTAATTTCTTATATATAGTAATTAATTTGATTTTGAGATTATTTTCTGTTGATAATTAAATTCCTTTTGCTCCCAAACTTCAGCTCCTTCCAGCCCAAGGAAAAGCATAGCTTACCATTTCATTTCTGTGCCTCCCAGCCCTTGGAATCTGTCCTGTCAGGAGCTTCACCAGACACTTCAGCTGCTGCCTGTGTCTCTGCAAAAGAGTGAAAGGCTCTTAATTTTTGTTGTTAGAAGTGTTCCTTGTAAGACAGAATAGGTTCTCTACTGGTGCTTCATTTGCTGTTTTCTTTCACTTTGTGTATGTAAAACATGGTGTGTTGTTATATAATTTCTGGGTATGTACAACTCACACTCTGTGCATGTAGATTCACTGGGTGTTTACATTCTGCATTACCTCTTGCAGTACAAAAAATGCATTTTCCTGGGTAGGAGGGATGTGAGTCACCAGCCCTGCACTGACTGGCCCTCAGCTCTCAGCCCAGTGAAGGGATTCTTGTTCTGCAGCCAGCTGACAACAAATAAAGTGGAGAAACCTGATGGGTGTTGTGTTTATCAGAGGTGTGGGCACCATCCTACAAACTGCCAAATACCACCAAAGCTGCACGTCTACCAGCAAAATAACAAGCCTGTAAGGAAAATGAAAAGTTTCTTTGAGGAGGCTTTTAAATCAGGTACTTTCTCAGGAAAAAAATCCAAAATGGAGCAGGGAATAAATGGGAATAAATGTGGCTTTCTTTTGCCATCCTTGTGGGATCTCATAGATTAAGGAGTACAAATATCTGAGTGATTGCTCCTCTCTGTGTGCTCCAGGGATAATGCTGGTGGAAGCAGGGGTTTGGCCAAGCTCTCTTCCCACTGAGGAAGCTCTGTGTGGGAAGGTGCTGGTGCTGTTCTCCTGCCTGCTGCTCCTGGCACAGTGGGGCTTCCTGGGGGAGCAAGATCTGAATTTGTGTTCTTCCCTCTCTTCGTGCCCAAGCCCTGGTTATGAATTTGTCAGGAAAATTAATCCACAAGCACCAGAGGTTTATGTCCAAGAAGGAGACAGAGGAGCCCTTTTACTTTATTCAAATAAAGGGAGAGGCCATGGGCTATTCCCCTGGGGTCTCTCAGATTTTTGGAGGACACAGCCTCCCTTTTTATCCCAATTTCCTGGCCTCATTTCCCTCTCCCTGTTGGCCGAGGTACTTGAGAGGTACAAACTTCCCAGAACACCTGATACCTGAGATTCCCCTCTAATGTATAACCCTCCCTTTTAATTTTTAATTCTTATAGAATTCATAGTTTTTCCCCATTGCTTCTTTCATCTTTCAATATCCAATTTCATCAGCAAACCTACAGTTTGTTTCTTAAGGCATGTATCTTATTTTTTTTTTCCATTCACCAATCAGTGGAATCCATCCCATTATTTCTTTTATCTCTCAGTGCTAGTCTTATCTACCAGCTTTTTGTAAAGACAAATCCATTATTCCTCTCAAATTGTTCAGCAGCCCCTCAATGATGCTGAGTGCAAATCATCTGCCTGGCTTCTTTCCATTAACAGTGTGTCCTGCCTGTCCCTGCTGGACTCCTGTGCTTGCCTCCCTCCCCACTGGAGGAGGTTGATGTTTCAGGCAAGGGTGTACATTTATGGAATATTTGTTTCCTTCCTATCTGTTGTCAGTGGAACTGAGGCACTGATGGTCACTCCTATCACAGAATTGTTTAGGTTGTAGAAGAACTCTGAGATATTCTAACTTTTGATCACCTCTTTGCCAGCCAGAGCAGAGGGCCATGTCCAGCTGTTTCCTGAACACCTCCAGGGGTGCTGACTGCACCACCTCCCTGTGCAGCCCCTCTAATGCCTAACACCCCTTTCAGTGAAGAAATCCTTCCTGGTGTCCAGCCTGAACCTCCCCAGGGGCAGTTTGAGGCTGTCCTCTCACCGTGGCTGCTTGTGACAAGAGTTTATCTGCCCTCTCAGCTTTGTGCAGATGCTCTGCTCCACGTAAGGCTGCAGAAATACCAGGAGCACACCTGTTCTGGGGCTCCACAGCAAGTTCTCCTTTAGGCAGCAGCAAGGTCTGGCCATGCTGGAGGGGTCTGCCCTCTCAGCTGATGCTCTGTGGTGCTGGGGCTGTGTCTGTGTCTGTCCCTCTGTTCATGCAGGTGGTCCTTATGATAATCTCCTTGCCCAGGCTGCACAGCAAGCCCAGATAAATCTGAATAGAACAGAACTCCTGGCTGCTTCAAGGCAGAAGTCAGCTACAGAGTGCTCCAATGCAAGCAAGGCCTGGGCTTAGACTGTCAGCTCTTCTGTGATTTCCTTCTGCTTGCAGCTCTCTCTTAGGCAGTGAGAGAAGCAGAGATCTGGGAATGCTGCACAGAAATTCTGTAGGTGACTTTATTTCTACAAAGGGGTCCTACAGCAAATCCAAATACACAGAATAGGGTTAAGGTGAATTGAAAAGTGACCAATAGAATTACAAGTTGAAAGCTATCCAATTACTTTAAGGTTTTAGGTAGAAAATGACCAATTACCTAGAAGAGATAAAGACCAATTAAAACTCTAAAAGATAACACAGGAGTCTACAGGGGGGGTGAACATTTCTCTAGCATGGAGTCATCCTAAGGAAGGATTTCTTCTCTTAGGGGGCCCTAAAAGGGGTGTCTGAACCATCCACATCCTTATTCAGAAACAGCTAAAAATGTTGGGATGTGTGACCTTTTTAGAGGTGCAGTAGCAGCAGACAGGAGTGCCCCACCAGAGCTCCTGGAAGGTGCCTCACCCTCCTGGAGGGTCAGTCAGATCCTGACTCAGGAGAACAGGTTCCAGCACAGCTGGTTTGTTTGTGTCTCTGCCTTTGGCTGACTCCCATGGAGTCCCTGTGGAGTTTCTGGTTCTCAGAAATGCCTCTTTGGAAGGTTTGGACTGGGGAGTGACCGAGATCAGACTTGAGACACCAAATTGCATCTGAGTTTCGTGGGAATGTCGAGCTCTCTTGCCATCCACGTGCTGGTGGAACTTCCCTACTGAAATTAAGTTTGTGCAAAAGCAGAGAGCAGTGCAGGTCTTTTTTAAGGAAGCAGAACTGAACTGCAGGAATGCTTCAGATGGGTCTAGCTGGAGCACCTGACCCTTAATTTAGCTTAATTCAGTGCTGTTTAGTCAAAACCCCATTTCTTTCTGGTTTGAGCTGACTGAACTTGATGCTCCTAGCACCCTAAAGGAGAGATCTGTTCCTGTCTGTTCAGTTGAGCTGGTACATTTTTCATGCACCATGTGGATAAGCACTTAAAACAGTTCCTATTTGATAGTTCATTTTTCTTATTTTCCACTTCTGGTTTAAATGAAATGGAAGTTTGGAAAATAACAGCTTTTTTCTCGTAGTTTTTTTTTTTCTGATTTAAAATTTGACCCATTTATTGTTTGTTTAAATCAGCTGGAGGAATTATTTAGTACTTTTTTTCTCCCAAAGATTAAAATAATTGAGTAAGGCTTTGTAATGAATAATCACTTCCTGAAGAATTCAAATGCTAATTAATAACTCTTTAACATGCTAACCTACCTGAATTAACTAAGGCATTGGGTGCAAGTAAAATGTATTATTAAGTTGTAAAATGCATTATTAAATTGTGTAGCATATAATTAAACTGTAAAATCATTATCTTCTTGACAATCTTTGTCATCCAATTTCTGTGTCACATGTGCAAGGCCATTTGCTGAGCACACCAGCTCAGCCTGCAATAAAATTAAATTAATCAAGTAGTGAAGTCACTAAATGTTCCCAGTAGAATAGCAGGGCTTTGTGTCCCAAAGCAAATGGGTTCCAATTGTCCCTTTCCAGTGCAGGAGGGATGGGGTGAGAGGCTCTAAATGCTGCTGTGCTCTTGGGGCACTGAAACTCTCCCTGTGTGGTGACCACAGAGTGACACTGGTATCAAAGTTGTTGTAAACTAAGTGGGCAAGACAAACTGGAGGAACTGATTTGCTTTTTCAGCTTTTCCACTTCATCTGGCACCATCCAGCACTGAATGGATGCTCATACAAGGGGAGCAGACCCCAGCTGGAGAAGGCAGCATAATTCTGAAAGGATGAGCCAAAATCACCTAGCAGAGCAGTGAGGGCTGCTGCCAAGGTGGAAGCTTCTCATTCTGCACCTGGCAAACCTTGGTAGCTTAGTCACTGGTAATTTTTCAAGTATGTTTCTTACTCCCCTCCCTTCCTATGCCTTTGGCTTTAGAAACAAGATTTATGCAAAGTGGCTGCAGTTACTGGTGCTTGTAGGAGGGTGGGGGAGGCACCTTTCCCCATGACTTTGTGAAATCCTGAGTGTACCCTGAGCTGAAAAATGCCACCTTGCTAACCCTTACCCACATCAAGGCAATTTTCTGTCATTTCTTTGAATGCTCTCCTCTCATGTAACCACAGTAACAGTCCTTTTACCTTTAGGTAAAAGCCATTAGTTAATAGAAAGCTAATGAGTGAGTTTGCAAGTGGAAATTACAGTCTGGTTTCTTAGAGAAAGTTTTATGATGTGACAGCCTGTACTGAAACTGGGTGATTACTTCTGGTCTTATCTGAAAGCAACCTATAAACAACCTGAGGCATCATTTACAGCCCTGTCCCATAATCAATTCAAGGAGAGAGATTTAAGAATCTTGGAGAGGGACACATGCTGATATGTAGTAAAAAGCAACACTGGCTTCCTCTTCTAGGGTTCTAGGTTTTGAAATTGCCCTAATTTGAAAGCAAGGATGTGAGTGGTGGCAGTGAGTGCTCTGCAGCCATCCTTGTGTCCTCTGCTTCCTTGGGGGGCTGCCTGGGGCTCCAGGCTGCAAAATGTGCTGAGTCTTGGGCTGGGATCCTCCTCTTCAGGTGCCCTGCTGTGGGGGCTGGCCTGGCTTTCACATTTGTTTGTTTTAGCAGGCTTCATGCAGTGGTAATTCTCTGAATTTGTCCTTCTCTCCTGAGCACTGGGCTGTGTGTGCTCTGTGCTCCAGTCACAGCAGCCCAGCTGTGGGGGAGGTGGGTGGGTGCTGCCTTTGGGCTTTCCTGTGTTTCCCCACGCTGCTGGAAATTCCCATCGCCTGCCTAAGGCTTGCTGTGGCCACAGACAGGCTCTGGGGGCTGAAAGATCTTCAAGGGCATTTCTGATCTGAAAAAATCTTCCTTCTTGGGGAGAATGAATGAGGGATGGTGCATGGTTTGCTCCTGGTGGAAAGTTGTAGAATCAAGGAATCATAAAATTGGAAAAGACCTTTAAGATCATCCAGCTGTCAAACCACTGTGTTCACCACTAAACCATGTCCTCAAGTGCCACCTCTACTTATTTTCTGAGCACTTCCACAGAGAGTGACTCCATCATTTCCCAGGGCAGCCTGTTCCACTGCTTTACAACCCTTAATTTTTTCCTGATATCCAATCTAAACATCCCCTGGTGCAGCTTGAGGCCACTTCTGCTCCTGTCACTTGTCTGGGAGAAGAGGCTGACCGTCACCTGGATACAGCCTCTTTCAAATAATTGTAGAGAGATAAGGTTTGCCCTGAGCCTTCTTTTCTCAGCTGCTCCTCACCTGACTTGTGCTCCAGACCCTTTTCTATCCCTATTGCCCCTTGTTTGCTCCACTGTACCACATACAGGTACTGCAGCAGGAACTCGGATCTTCCCTGGCCTTTAAATAAATAGCTTTGGAAAGCAGGAATTTATCTCTCTATATGGAAATAGAATTGTAGGGAAAGCAGGAATCTCAGTTTATAATGGGTCAGTTTTCAAAATTCAAATGTAGAATTCAAATCTTCCCAAGGTTTTGAAAGAGAATAGCAAAACTCCGGAGGTGCCTGGCCAAAAATGGACTTTGAATGACCTTGCACACTTAGCAGACTGGAAGCCTCAGGAAACTAGACTGTGTTCTTGATTTCAGAACAGCCATTCTAAATAGCTCTGACTAAACTGAAGTAGTCTGTGGCTTTGTAAAATGGGAAGGGTTTGGTGGCCCAGGGGACTGCTGCTAAAAGTGGCACATTTCATTTCTAGTTTCAGGGGGAAGGAAACACGCTCTTGGTGTGTGAGTGAACATAATTCAACCCTGAGCAAATGCTGCTGCAGTCTTGTGGGCACTTGGTGGTTTCATGCTAAGTCTGGTCTGATTGAATCCTCAGACAGCCAAGATCCATGGCATCCATATTTCCAGTGTTATTTCTGAGAAGTTTTGTGTCTGCCTCTGCTCAATCCCCCTGTGTGAAGGCACATCCAAGGAGGAGGATGTTTGTACTCAGATTCCAGAGGGACATTGTCACTGCTGCCTGAGGCACTTCTGGCAGGACATCTGCCTGTGATTTTCAGTAGTGGGCCCTCCTCCCATTTCTTGAAACATGCTTTACTTTCTGTGTGAGAACTTTTGTGCCACATTGAGCATTTAGCTTTTCAAAGTGCTGTGTGGCAGGGCAGTGCCTTTCATCTGCTTTCTTCCTGTTGGAAAAACTCTTGGCATAGGAGGAATTTCTTCCCTCTCAATCCCTAACAAGTGTTCCCAGCCCCACCTATCCCTTATCCACTTAACCCTTGCGTGTCCTGAGCCCTCCTGGGGTTGAGTTCTGCAGGTCTGACACCTCAGGAAGCTCAGCCTGAGCAGCATGAGGAGCATCCCCTCCTTTGCCTGACCTTGCTCAGGGCTGAGCCTCATTCCTTGTGACCAGTGGTGTGTGGTGGTCTCATGCCCTTTGATGAAGCTTCTGGAATGAGACCAAAAACCCCATTGTTCCTTTTTGTAAAGTTCTTATTTTTCTCAATTCCTTTTTGCTTTTCTGAGAGTTTCCACTGCTCTTTATCTTCCAAGTCCAACAATTTTTTTTTTTCCTATTTTGGTGAATAACTTATTATTATCAAGAATAAAGATATCATCTTTCAAGAGATTAGTTATGTGAAAAAGGCACAGGTGTGTGAGGCTTTACTTTTTAGGAAACTGTCGCCTTAAAGAAGGAGCTCCCAAGTGACCAGGCAGAAAAAGACAAGGATTCATCCAGCTGAATCTGTTTCATATTTTGAATCTATTTTTTCATATTTTGGTGGCAGTTCCTGCCTGAACATCTGCTTCTAGTACTCTCTGCATGATGTTTTATTTTACTGTTTAACCTACAGAGGTGTATTGTAAGCTAGAATGTTAACATGGAAATAAAAATTTAATTTTTTCTTTGCTGGGGGTTTTTTTTTTCCTCTGGTATCTGCTCAAATTAACCCTTAAACCAGTGGTATTGCCTGACTCTGGAGTACTCAACTACCAAGCAGCTGAGCTGATTCTTAGATTAAATTATGTAGAGAATCCTGGAGGCATTATTGATTTAACTGATATCAGTGAAAATGTTTGGATTAATACAGCACTGACCAATACTTCTAAAGTGGGTGATCTGGGGATGTAAAAATGAGACTTGGTTTTGAAGTGTGGTGATCCAGTTTGGGCTACTAGCTCAACCTCTGTGCAAGTGTGCCATAATCTCTGAAATGATTATTTAGCCTTTTTACTGATTGGGATGTGTGTGTGTTTCCTGCTAGATACAAACTGGAGAGAAACTTATTGGAGTAGGAGAGAAGATGGGTGAAATAAAAATGCCTCACCACCCTTCCTCTGGTTCTCTACATGTGAATTATTTATTAATTATGTCAAGTGATAGGAATTTCTGAATACAGATACAGGCAAGAAGGACCAAAATGGATTGAAATATGTGGGAAGCTCTTGCACAGTATGGGTGTGGTTGGCAGGTATTTCTCCTTGCTCTGTCTCATGGACTTTCTCTCCTGTTGTAGTTCTTGCTTGCCTTAAAGGGCTCTGTGCCACCTGGATTAGAGAAATATGTGAAATAATTCAGTCTAGTTAAAGATGAGGATGAGCCTAATCCTGTTGTTAGTCTGTTACCTGCATAAACCTCCCTGCACTGAAAAGTCTCCACCTAGTTTAAATTTCTGCACACAGTTTGCAGCTCCATTGCTCAATGGGCTGAGCTCCTCTGCTTGCACTGGAAATTCCATGATTATTTGAGCTCTTCCTCAAGGAAGGTCAAGGTAAAGGAGCCCCTGGTGCATGCACAGCTACACATGTGCAAGGATGGTTCAGGTTTTTTGGAAAAGCAGGGTAAAGAGGGTATTGCTGTCTGAAATGATGGAAGGCAGAGCTTGTGGCTGCCAGAGATGTCACAGGATGCTCCCTCTTGCTGGGGAGGGATGAGCATCACAGGAGCAGCAGCTGCCTCTTGCTTCCAAGCCCAGCCAGACCCCAGCCAGGCTCTGTGATTTAAGTGGCAGTATGTTTTGGCTGCATTTGCAGCTGGGGCCTGGAAATGCTGGAATAATGCTCTTGTCTGACCTCAGCTCTCTGCCCCACACCTGGGATGTCTCAACAGCCTCAATTCTTTCCACTGTTTCAAACTAAGTGTCTAAAAGCTCATAAAAGTGATTCCTTTTATTTTTACTCTCCATCCTGACTGCCCAGTGTCTTGACAGAGTGCAGCTGAAGCACCATAAAACTTAGAGAGGATGTAACTTGACAATAATTGAGTTCCTGAGCACCAAGAAAGAGCCCAAGGCCAGGATGGATGGGGCTCTGAGAAACTGTCTAGAGGAAGATGTTCCTGCCCATGGAGAGGGGTTGGAATGAGGTGATCTTTAAGATCCATTAAAACCCAGACCATCCTTTGAACAGTACTGAGCTGTTAAGATTGTCAAGCTCCAAAATAATCAGTTTTAAAAGTGCTAGTTTTTTTCCTGTCCAGTCTGCAGTTACCTTTCAGACTGAGCCAGGATTACAAAACCCCCTTGGTAAATGTAATCAGACCAAGGAAGGAAGGAGGAATACTCACTCCCCCTCCCTTGCTAGTGGTTATAGCTTCATCACAAGGGAGAGGGAGAAAGGGGAATTTCTTAGGAAGCAGAAGGGAAACTATTTCAGTCTCAAGAGACTGCTTTCATCTGACAGAATAGTAAATAAAATGCCTTTATTATTTTTGCTTGATGCCTTTTCTAGGAGGAAGTGTAACACACTAATGCTGGAGAACTTCTATTGTCCAAAATGACTTTCCAGCCCAATACTGTGAGAGCAGGGAAAATCCTGACCTGCAGATGTTTATTTTTGCTAGCAACAAGCTCCAGGATTATCAGTTTCTTTTCCTTATTGTGATTCCTCTCTTCCCTTAGCTATTTTTATTTGCATAATGTCTCAAAAAGAGGTTGTTTCTACAAGATGCAGTTATTAGTGGTACATACAACAATCCCACCAAGGCTCAAAGTCAATTTATATTTTCCTCTATCAGACCTCTTAGGACAATATATTTCACCCCTAACTTGTAATGCCTAAATAATTGTATTTATATTTCCTATGAGACAAGAAGAGGAAGAAAGTTGGACCAAGTTCAGAAAATGTATTTGTTCTATAGGAGGGAGTTAAGTATTCATCAACACACTGATGAGCCTGACAGGTAAATGAGGCTAATTAGCAGCTTTTGGATCTGCTGCATTGGATGTGGAAATGCTGAATGAATGAATGGTGCCTCTGAAAATGGAAGTTCAGTGTGCAAGGGTGAGAGGAGAGAAAGAAACTGAGATTAATCAAGGCTGGTGTAACTTTGCTTGGCTCTTCCCTGGAAAATAATGTTCACTTGGGACTGAACTGACAGAGTCCTTTGCTGGGAGTTTGTACACCTGGAAGATAAACCCTGATAACACCTCTGAGCCAGAGAAATCCTCTGAGTCACATCCAGTCTTCTTCTTCTCAGCTACAAAATGCAGTTGTTTGAACATGTTTATAAGCAACTGCTCCTCATAAAGTTTTTATAGGCCTGGAACAGGTCCTGGGGCCAATCAATGATATCAATTATTTCTCTGATGTCAGAGCTACTGAGCCAAAAGCAGCTGGTCTCTGCCTGAGGTAATCTCTCAAGGAGCATTGCTCTCTTAAAGCAAAAGTGAAGGTGTCTGGGTTTTATTTGAGGTTTGTTTTCTCACAATTCTTGTGAACAGACCCACAACTGTGGTTGGTGAGAACAGAGGAAAAAGGAGCTGTTTATAGAATAACTTTTCCCAAGTGATTCATAGCATGTACCCAGTACCACAGAATTATCTTTGCTATTTCTGCAGGTTGAAAAAATGTGGTGGTGCCTTTTTTTTATGCAAGGAAAAAAACCCAGATGAGTAAATCAAGACATGGCAAAGCTGGTCCCTTCTTCAGGAGCCCATCTTGGCTTTTTCCATGGATGCCCATTGAAAAGCTCAAAGTACTCATGGAACACTTTGTATTAGTAAAAAGATGGAGTCCTGGTGTTCAAGGAATCTTGAACCAGTGACAAAAATAAGACTGAGACTTGCCAAATATTGCAGGCTTAAACCTGACCTCTCTTCCCCATGGAATTGCTTTCCCAACCTCTGCTTTTTGAAAATATTTGTGAAGCTGAAGCCTACACAGTCTTTTAAACCTAGCTGCTCTGGTGTTGGAGCAGAAAGCTTCCAGTTGTGTGTTTGTGTTACAACCATGGGAATATTAATGTCCTATTAACTTCTGTTTGTCAGAGGTGGATATGAACAGGACCCTAAGGCCTTTAAAAATGTCTGTATGTACTTCATGCTTCTTTTGCTAATCTATAAATAATTGTTCCAGGTGCAGAACTGTCATACAGAGATATTTTGCCCAGGTGCTGAAGGACTGTAGACATTTTGGCTTCATAGTTGAGGTGGGTGTGGGTTTTTTTTTGTCTGAAGAAAATGTCTGTAACAGTCAATTTGTGTAAATAGGAGAAGGAAGAGTGGGGATCATAAGCACTTCCTGCAGGCCACATGCTCTGGAATGTTTCTCAATGTTCTTAAAGCTTTCAGATCTTTTTGATGCCTGGTTCAGATTTAGTTCAGCCAAATGATGTTCTATCTGGAGCACCCATCTCTCAAGCATTGTGTAAGCATGATCAGATCTTGTCTCATTCTTGTCCCACCAAGAGCAATTTCTGTTATTAGCTCAATAGCATTAACAGCATTTTTTTATCCCTGACTCTAATCAGTCACACAGGGAGTTGCTGGCTGCTTTTCAAAGTACAAGGCTTTGGGTTTGGGAGCAAAGCAAGGAGCTCCTCCCTTCTTTTGAACCTCCCTGAGATCACTTGTGTTTCATTCCTACTTATGGATTTCTGCTCAGAACCATGGCAAGAGGTGGCATCTTCCCTCCTACCCTTCTCTGACAGCAGTGCCCTTCTTCCCATGGCTGAGTGCATGCAAATTAATTTTTATGTTGCCTGCTCTCTCCTTTAGGTCTAGTTTTATTATTGTTATCTGTGCTTGTGTCTTGGTGGGGAAGGGGTGTGTGTTACTTTTGCTTTTCCTATGGTGGTTCAGAGCCTTGGCTTTCCTGTTGGAGTGTTGCTCTTCTGGGGCTGGAAGATGACCAACAGCTCTGGTTTTAAAAAATCCAAACCCAGCTCCTCCCATTCCTGCTCTCTCCTTTCCCCCAGTGGGACAGTAAGAGGTCTCTTCTTCCAGAAGAAAGTGAAGGAGCAGTGTAAAGATGAAAGGCACAATTTTTTTATCCTGTCACATTTCTTATTGCAATTTCTTTCTGTGACTTCCCTTTTCTGTTGCAAATTAGCACTGGCAGCCTTGCAAGCCCTTATCTGGGATAACTAGGACAGAGAATAGAAAGTGCAGCTACAGCAGCATTACAGGTGGTTTTACAAAGGATGGATTTAGAACTGAGAGATGGCAGCAGCTGACATGGAAATGTTTGCACTGGATGTTCCATTCCCTAACAGGCTGGCTGTGTCAAAGAAAGGCAAACTCTTGTTCCATAACTCCTGTGAGAAAAGTGCACAGGAGTGCTTAGAAGGGGCAAATGAATTCTGGCATGGGTTCTCTGATGTCTCCTGATGTTAATGTTTTTGCCCTCTAACACAAATTCTCTGGACTCAAGACTTTAGAGGACTGTCTTAGTTTTGTCTTTTCTCTTGTCTTGAGAGGAGAATCTCTTTGGAGTTCTTTTAGTTTCTTATTCTTCCAAGGTTTGTCAAAGGGATACAAGGGATATTGGGGGGAAGAGGGAAGAATTAAGCAGATGTTTTGCTTTATCCCACAAACCTTGCTTTTCTTAAGAAACCAGGTTATGAACTGTTAATTGTATCTTTGTGCAATTGGCTGGTGCTGATCTTTGAGTTGTGATAGAATGGGAAAAGTTAAGCCAGTCCTTGAACTTTACCACTAAAGATGACAACCCAATATGTAAACTTATTATAGCTTCCAAGAGCTGGAGGAGGATGTAAGTCCTAAAAGTTACTGACTTTTAAAATAGATTTTAGTTTGCTCTTCTAAGGTGAAATGGTTCAGTGAGAAAGGAGCTCTGGTAATGAACAGTCTCATGACTTCAGAGGGTGCTTATTCTGGTTGTAGCCACATAACCCTTTCACCAGTGAGTATGTACAGTGCCAGAGAGCACAATGCTTTTCCTCTGAAAGTAGGACACAGCTGAAAGTAGGCTGGAGAATGAATATCTGAAAGCCAGATGGTATCAGGCTAATGAATTCTGCCCAGATGTCTTGTGTTGCAACAGCATCTGGTGGTCACTTGGTAGTGGACAGCAGGGTCATCCTGTGGGCTGTGGTGGAGGTCCCCTTAGATATGGCCCTGGGTCCAAACCAAGTCCCTCAGCAGTGAGTCACTGGGTCAGCTCTGTGAGGTTCTTTCATAAAGGAAACTTGCTGGCTTTGCAGGCAGTGCAGCTACAGCAGGGGAGCAGCACATGGGTCACTGCTGTCTTGTCTTTTTTGTAGTCTAGAGAGCACCAAATGAAACCTTTCTCAGTGTCAGAGATGCCAAGCAGCATCTCTTTGAGATGCTTGTGCTGTTTGGAGCACGTTGGGAAGCAATGGTTTGCAAAGAAGGAGCAGCAGTTTGTGCAGAACCACGAGGTTTCATGGTGTGACAGATCAGCCTGACCTCTTTGTGGTTCTATGCTTTCAAGGTAGGAAATCCCCCTGTGAAAGTTTTAGGTGAACTTAGCTTTGTAGCCTATTTTCAACTAGCCCTGAAGTGGAAATTGAGGGTGTGAAATGCACAGACCAGATAAAGCTTGAAAATTCAGCAGAGCATTGCACTGACCCACAGTTTAGAACTTGCCTTCCCACAAATGACTGAGCCCTTTCTTTTCCAAAACAGCAATTTACCTTCACCAGTGCTGCTGAGAAGTCTTGGCAGTGCTCTGGCTGAAGCACTAGTGTGACATCTCCCTGCTCCCAACACTCATCCTTACTTCCCTTGAACTTGTGCTCTTTCCTTTCCACTGATTAACACCCTGTGAAATCTCTTCTGATGCCATCTCCACAGATGTATTTTTTCCCCTAGGGCCATCTACCTGCTTCTGCAAGGGCAGGGACAGGCTGCACTCCACAGCTGTGGTCTGGTATCAGCTGCAGGAGCTGTTTCAGTCTCTGCAGTGCCACAGACACAAAGCTCCTCTGCACAGTAGCAAGTGCCTGTGGCACCTCTGCCTTGGCACCCTCTGAGCTCTTGGCTGGAGCTGTGCACAACTGATGAGGTTTTGCATCTCCTAGATAACAACAGTTCTTTGGAAATCCAGGAAACAGTGGGTTGGGGCACTGCAGTGGTTATGTCTGTGCCAGTGATTTTGGGAGCACTGTTAAATATGTGTATTATATGGCAGCTAATTGCTGACTGGGTGCATGATGTGCCTTGGAGCATAAAGGGAACAAAGATGCACTGGTTGTTCCAACCAGGTCAAAAATCAAAGGTGTGCATGAGTGGAAATCTCTAATGGAACTCTGAATATTTGGATATCTTCTCCTGGGATATCAGAGAGCCAGTGTAACCTATGAGGCCATCCATAACTGGGCAGATGCAGTGTCAGGGCCAGCCTTCTCAAATGTCCTCTGTTCACATTTCTTGGATTCATGGCATGAACACTGAGCATCCAAGCTGTGATAACTCTTAAACTGGTTACACTCTGCTCCTCTGATAGTCTCTGCTTTAGTGATCTCTTAAGATGTAAATAGACCCAAATCAGAGACAGGATCTGAGCTTTCTCTCATATCACACACTTTGAGAACTGTAAACACCAGTGTTTTCTGTGAGACCAAAACATGTAAATGATCAGCTGAAGGAGCTGTGTTTTTATATATGTGAGAGACCATTCTTTATCTCTGGGTTTCTCTAATAAAGAATGCCTGCTGCACTTTAGAAAAGACTACCTTCTTTTATTCTGTTCTTGCACAAAATGTTTAAAATCATAGGCCACCTTATTATTTATCCATGTGCAGGGACCATATCTGGCTGGGCTCTTTTGGCATCTAGCAGAATGCTGTGGGTATTTCATTTGGATGGAAGGATGTCCTTATTTGCATGTCTCAAAGTACTTATTAGTGTGTTTCCACTATAGTCAAACTCTCCTAAAACACAATATTATTTGGTGCACAGCTGTTGCTTCTAAAGTAAACAGATGATTTTTCTGCTTTGCTATCAGATTCTAGGGAAGTAGACACTTCCAGGGAGATGTCTAACAAAGCTGTATCCAGGAGGATTTTTGTCATTGCAATGTGCTACTTTAGACAGATGCAGCAACTAAGTGGGTCTTCTTGTGGGTGGGAAGAGATGTTTTCCTGAGCCAGTCCTGCTCCCACAGCTGGGCTGTCTGAATTCAATTCACATCCTCTCTTGCCACCTCTTCATGAAAAACCCATCTTTTCAATTTGCCCAAAGCCTGAGTTCTGACTATTTGTGGTAGGAGTTGGCCAGACTTGGGGCTTCAGAAATGACTAAACTTGAGGTGGAAACTGCACAGAAACTTTGATTTTGGGAAGGCAAAGATTCCTTCTCCAAATTGTCTTTGCTTATTGGTAAGAAAGAGCTGATGCATCCAATGGGAACTTGAGTTGATTGATCCTTGATAGGAATGTGACCATCACCTCCTTCTTAGCCAAGCTGTGTCTTGGAACTTCAGCTGGGGCAATGGGGTGGAGTGTTGGCTGGGACTTCTGTGCAACCTACTGCAACCCCAACTCTCAAAGGGATGTCATGTCCTCAGATGGGAAAGTCCCAAGTGCTAATTGATTAGGTATGGCATTGTGCAGAATTTACAGGCAGCTGCCAAACATCTTGAGGCAATAATGCAGGCAAACAGAGCATTGAGTTTGGATGTTTAAGCACTATGGAATGGTATTAAATATTACAGCTGCCCTTTCTGCAGACACAAATATCTATTTGTGAGAACAAAATGTCATGGAACAATCTGGTTTTTTCCTCCCTCCTCTTGCTGATAGATTTGTGGAAAGTGAAGTTATTTGTAGTAATTTGGTGTGATTTGTCCTGTGCTTTAACTGACAACTGTTAAACAAAGCAGTAGCTTCTGGGTTCAACCCAAGGGAAAAATGATTTGTAGGAAGCACTCAAGGTATGTGGAGTTTACGTGACCTGGTTTTGAAGCACTTCCTCAGAACACTCACAGAAATCTTCTCTAGATCTTAACATGCTGATCTTGTATTTGTGGTTCAAAGCCCTTACATTCCTGTCCTGCTACCAGATGGATTTGAAGAGCCTTGTTAAGTTTGTGTCTTTCAATGCCCCAGATTGTGAGGAATTCAAAGCTAACCTCAGTGCTTCTAGGACTGTTTATTTAGAGGGCTCAACTAGGAGTGTTACATCTGGCTTTTTTTATAACCACTCAAGCTGTAAACCATCATTTGAGAGCTTGAATTGGCAGCTGAAGGACAGTGAACACCTCAGAGCAGCTCTGAAACAACACAGGCTTCAGAAATTGAAGCAATCCTATTTCTATGTAGTTGTTCAGGGATGGCAAAATGTCTGAGCTTTGTTCTGGAGCCACCCAGGATGAAATCCCTGCCCTGGTCTAACCAGAGCAAGACATGGGATGTCTCTGATCCACACCTTGCTGGCAGGGGGTCAGTGGGGCCTTGCCATGATTTGTGTCACCTCCCTGAGTTCTCCTACAGCTACTTCATCCCAAAATCCTGCATTATGGCCTGCAAATTCAAGGTACATTGGAGCTGAACTTTCCATAAGATAACCCTTGACACAAGGGCTTTTTTTGAGTAGGAACTTGTTCACACATCTCAACACAGGAGAATAAGAGAAAACAGGAACCAAGCTAATAAAACTGGATTTTAACCAAGGATATCCTGAGTTAGAGCCTTCCCTCCCTTCTGAGGTGTGGGACACATCTGTGGTTGGGCTGAGCAGGGACACACTGCCAACCATGTCAGGCTCAGTAAAGCTGAGCTTAGTGCAGGTCACTCTGAATTGACTTGTTCAGCTTCAGTGAAAGCAGGGTTTGGAAAACACCTGCAATAAAATGGCCTCATTCCATGATCACCAGGAAAATTGTAGCCACAGTGATGTTCTCAAAAGGTGAAATTAACTGAGTGGAGGATAATCTTTGAGGACAGAAGTTTCCCATGAGGAAATTCAAAGATTCCCTAGACAGACCTACCACACAACCCTGCTAGCTCTTTAATTTAGGTGTTTTGCTTTTTGGTTTGAGACTCTGAAGGTTTCATCCAGGCACTTGTGTGGCTCTATACTGGTGCCATAAAAGGAATTTATGCTCAGCAAGGAACTGCTGCTTTCCTTGGCATTAATAGATCACAAGTGTGGACCCAAGCAGTGTCTATGGAATTAGGTTTCCCCAGAGTCCACTTATTGGATGGATGAAACACTCTAGTACAAGTAAACACACTTTTCTGCTCCATTCCTCTGTGGTGAGTGAAGAAATGGGGGAGGATGTAATAAAATGTGCTACAGCACAGGGACTTATATGGGCCTTTGTCAGGGATGAAATTTAATTCTGACCCCTGACTTTCTAGATTGTCCTGCAGAGGGAATCTTTTCAGGAAAACCTTTTAGCCCTAAAGCTTTTCACTTCATGTCCCTGCTCCCTTTCCCAGCAGAGAATTTAAAAAGTACAAGAGATGCCATACAATGTGGGTACCCCAGGGAGCTTTCATTCCCATCCACACATGACAGACCTTCTTACAAAGAAAAAAATCCTTCCTCATCTTAAACCATTCTGTAAAAAAATATTGATTTTGTTATAGGAGACAATAGAAGCTCTGATAGATTCTGCTCTATAGATCCTATCACTATGGGCTTTTAGATTCACACAGGGTCATGCTTTGCTTTCAAAAATCTCTGAGAAGTGTAAGTACAGTGCTACCTGTAGTGCTGCCAGGAAAACTCAGCTTGCAGCCGGAGTCCTCAGAAGCATCACTAAGGGTGACTGAGTGAGGAGTGCAGGGGAGTGAATTAACCATGGAATGGCCCTTGCTGGATCTGTGGTAGAGATGGAAAAGTGGTGACACTCCTGTCTCCATTTCTTCTCACCTTGTGGGTTTCTCAAATGCTTCTGGGCATCTCCTTTTTTCCCATTCATCATTGTTATTGCTATTTAAAGAAAATGCCATCCTCTGGACAGTAAATTGCATTTGGGTAAGAGGACAACCAAATTTAAGCTGGTCTACCTCAAGGAGGTATTGAGGGGTTCTGTATGCTCTTCACTTCCCTGATGACAAAATAAATCAGTTTTCTTTGGAGATATAATGGGAAGGATCTGCTTGGCTCTAGCTCTGATCTCTGTCTGTGGCAATCATTGGCCTGGCAAGACTATTGATAAAGGAGCTGAAAGCAATTTTGCTTTCACAAAAAAATTCTGGTTCAGAATTTAAGCACATGCCAATGTAGAACATGGGTGCTCAGATATTAGAAGAGAAGCCAGAGGTGGAGATTACATTTAAATGCACTTGGTTGAGAAATATGTTTGGACTGTACAATAATTAACTATATTAATAAATTGGTGGGAGGCAAAAAAAAAATCAAGCAAACAGCAGTCACCTTCATCTCATTTAGCTCTTTTCAGCAGCCTTGCAAGGAAATTAAAAGTGGAATAAAATAATATGGAAAATGGTAAGATATGCATGGGGGATGTAAGAGGAAAATACATGAAAAACTAAATTGTAGAAATAATTTTAAAAACTAGAACCCTATAGATTATAACCCATTATAGTGATCTAGATTAAATAATTTTTAAAATTAGAACTCTATAGATTATAACCCATCATAGTGATCTAGATGAATAATTTGCCTGTTTTCTCCACCCTACCCATCCTGTAATACAGTGGTATTCTTCAATACACCATGAAAAAGCTGGATTGCACCACTTACCAGTGGTGTTTTGTTTTGTTTTAATAGAACAGAAGTGAATTTGGAGTGAAATCTTGGGTATTGGAGTGATGCAATTAATAAATCCCCTTCAGCACATGGAACTTATGCCCCTGCAATCTGCACTAAGACAGTGGCACTTCTCCAGCTCCTGTTAGCACAGGCACCTCTGCACCACACCTTGCTCTGGGGTTAGGATTTGCCTCAAGGTGTTGAGATGCTGTTTTAAAAACACATGAGCAGATGGAAACCCTTGAAAAATATGACTGCAGGTACATTCACAATGTATACACATCCCCAAATGCCCCTAAAAATTGTCAGTGCTCAATGAGATACTCAGTGAAGTATGTCACATCCAGAGTGTGAGTATATATTTAATGGACAGTAGCAGAAAAATATCTCACTGCTCAGAGCACAGTTTATATGTATTTTCCTTTCCTCCCCTCCCTTCTTCCTCTCACCTGTTGAACCAAATCTCAGTCATGGGCATGTCCCAGCACCTGGACTGTCACTTTGCTCTTTGGAATGCCCAGTTTCCAAAGGAGGCAGTGCTCTCCAGGCTCCTTGTCCTGAGAGGGAGGGAAGGCTGTAACAGTTCAGAAAAAAGAAGTGAGAAGGGTGTGAAAGACAAACCAGCTAAACTTTTTCAAAGGATTCTCAAGTACTCATCACAGAAGCATAGAATGAGTTGGAAGTGACCCTGAAAGATCATCTTGTCCCAGCCCCCTCTGCCATGGGCAAGGACACCTTCTACTAGACCAGAGTCACATCCATCCTGGCCTGGATGCTTCCAAGGATGAGACATCTCCTGGGCAACCCATTTCAGTGCCTCACCACTCCACAGTAAAGAATTTTTCCCTAATGTGTCACCTCCATCTTCCCTTTTTCAGTTTAAAATCATTGTCTTTTGGCTGGTCACTACAGGCCCTGGTAAAAAATCTCTTTTTTAACCAGCACCTGAGAGGCTTCTCTGAGGTCTCCATGGAGCTTTTTCCAGGCTGAACAACCTCAGTTCTCTCAGCCTGTGTTCAGAGCAGAGGTGTTCCTGCACTGACTGTTTTATGGATTCTGTATCTGCTCCAACAGGTCTCTGTTTTACGTCAGCAGAAAACTGTAGATGCCATTTACCATGATAAGGTGGGAAAATCCAAGATCCCTCTAACAGCTGACTGCACCTGTGTGGTGGTGGTGTTGATTGGCTTTTTTTTTTTTTTATTAGAATATCTACATTATTTTCTTTTGTGGAGTGAAATGTTTTTCTCCCACACCCCCAGCCACTGAGTGGCTTCTCTGGAGAAAAAGTGTCCAGAATGGTGACTATTCTACCAAAAGATCAATCTCCTGAATGTAGTATACACCCATGCAATCATTTTTAGGGCTTTCCCAAAGGGGGAAAATGTATCAGAGATTTTTTAAAATGTTCATCTTACCAAACATTTCACTAACCTGGTCTGTATTACAAGAAGAGTGCTCGGAGCTGAAAATTTCCTTTCCCTTTCCAGAAATACACAAATAATTTCTCTGGAATGAAAAATTTGTGCTAATTTCCACCTTTGCACTTCTTACACTTGTGTTACCAAGATAAACTCCAAATAATGGTAAGCATTTTGATTTAATGAGAACTGAAATCTATAGCTCTGTCATTTCACTTCTTCCTCAGGATTCACTTTTAGTCAAGTGGTGAAACATTTCTATTTAGCTTTCAGAAAGGCAAAATTAGCTGGCATGAACTGGCTCTTGGGGGGGTCTGAGTAGCAGGTTCACATAGAGGAGGTGTGAGAAATTGGACTTTGTGGCAGCTGTTGCTCTGTACTTTTCCCAGGTGTCTTTCTCCTACCTTCCTCTGTCCCTGCATTAATTTGGTGGGTACAGCCCCCTCTAAAGGCAGCAACGTGCTACCAAGAATAAAATTAGATTATAAGATAGGAAAGTTGTTTTAAGTGCCCTTTTATAGGGACTGGCTTGTACATCTATTGCTGTGTAATTTTTGAGGTTTGTTTTTTAAGTAAGGTAGTATAAATCTATCAAAACCAAGGCACTGAGTTTGTTTGAAGCCTACTTGAGCAATGAAAGTTGGTTTGTTTAATTAATTAATTAATTAATTATTTTTTTCCTTCTAAAGTCCACCACCACTTGCAACAGAAACCACAGTGACTCACTTTGGGAAAACCCTTCTGTGAAGATGTTTGCCCTCTTTGTCTTGCCACTTGATTTCTTCCCTACCTGCAGCCTGGACCTTGGGCTCTGTGTGTGCTCAGTACCCTGGCACCTCCTGCTTTCCTTTTCAGCTGCTGGTACTCTCTGCCAGTCTGTGAACAGTGGCCATTCAGAACCTGAGAAATTACCTAGAGCTCCCTTTTTGCTGGATGCTGAATGTCTTGAGCCTTTGCTTGTGCCCAGGTGACATTTTGAGGCAGCAAGTGTGATTTGATTGTTCTCAGCCTAGTGCTCGTCCTCCAAATTTGACTAAACTGGGACTCCCTGTTCAGTCACTTCTGTCAGTGTGTCACTTTAGTGACTAAGGAAAAGCAAAAAGATAAGATTGGAAATAAAGGCAAAGCAGTGCTCAGAGAGAAAGTTAGTTGGAAATGCCTTTTGTTTTAGTGGTGGCCTCACTTTCCATTTTGCACACCCCAGCTGGGAGCCAGCACAGGGGAGAGCAGTTACACAACTGGGAACCCCCCCAGTCTGTGGCTTTTCCTCTCTGGCAAACTGTCACTTATGACAAAGAAAACAAAACAACCCCCAAGCCAAATATACACAGTTTCTTTTTCATTTTTCCCACGGCTGCATCATCTGAGACAAGTGTAAAAGACCTTAGTCAAAACCCACAGCCCACATACTGCAACGCTCTCAGCTGGGACAGAAAACCTGATCTCTTGCTTACCTGTGTGGAATCTCTGTGCTCCCTCTGCATGTGCTGAGACCCAAACGTGCTGCTGCAAGGAGCTGCTGCTGTGAATGAGGAAGTGCTGGAGCAGAGGATGTGAGTGTGACTCAGAAATTGGGGGTTGGTTCTCCAGCAAGCTGAGGAAAAAATGGAATTAGTGTCAGCTCTCAGAATAGCACGTTCAGCTGGTGTAAGGACTTGCAAGTGAACTTCTTTACCAATAGAAAAAATCCAGGAACATCCACCTTTGATCTTTTCCCAGAATTGGCTATTCTGGGAAATCATAGCCATTTATGATAATGCACCCTTCAGCTATTGCAGCTCTTTCTAGCAGGACTGCCTTTTGTCCTATAGTTAAACATTTCTTTGTATGGATGTGCTGCTTGAAAATGTTCAGAACAAGGATTTTGCCAGAGTTTCTAAAAAAACTCGTCTCTCAGCTTAAGCAGGCACTTGAGACTTTGCTTAGTTCTTTCTATTGAGAAAAGAAAATAATTAAGGAACTCTTACCTTAGTTTTGACTGATGTTCCTGTATTTGGTTTCCTGTACAGCCAAGCACAGAGGCCACCCCTGGCAGTTTCTAAGCACGCCTTTCCAAACCCTACAGGGCCAAAAAAAGCCCTTTTATTTGCTCTGCAATCAAGCACTGTATTTTCCCTGACTCTGCTGTTGATGTGCAGGTACTGAGCAATATTTACCCCTTATGTTTTCAGCCAGCCATGGCAGAAGCTTTTCCTTTTCTCCTTGAGAGCTCCAGATCTCACTGAGCTGTGGCATTTCATAAAGAAATCTGTTTTGCTTTCAATTGGCATTTGCTGCCAAGGGCTTTTCTTCACTAGGGTGGGTTTTTTTAGCACATGGTTGCATAATTTCACCATTCATTACTTGTGGAAAAATATATTTGGTGGATTCTGTTCAACACTTATTCAAACTGCCAGTTTCTGGGTCATCTCTCTTGCATTGAATTGAATCCTTCTGACATCTCCCTTTGTTTATTTTACAGATGGATATACAAACATCTTAATGCACTCTTAAGTGTTGAACTTTACATTATATAAACGTGCCATGAAAGGCATACCCATTGGTTTGAATTATTATTAAAGAGTATTAAATTATAATTACTCTTAAAAATAAATAATAGTAATACAACCACTGTTCTCATTCATCTCACCTCCTCCTCTACTTGGACTAAGTAGAGAGCTTGCTATTTAATCATCTGGATGAATTTAAATATTAATATGTAACAGTCATACAAAAAAAAATCACTTAAACTTTAGAATAGGCCTGGGTTTTTCTTCTTTTTTAAAAAAATATTAAGCTAGAAGTTAAATAATTAAAAAAAGTCTAGAAAGTCATCTTTCATTACATTAGAAAACAAACAAAGCCACCCACACTCTACTTAATTGTTTTAAAAGTAAGACTTGATAAATCAGTCAGCTTCATGGTAGTATTTCAGCAATGTGTAATTTCTCACTCAAACAGGGCTGTAATGGAGTTGCTCATTCTCTCCTGTGGCAATGATAATCCAGAGTATTTCCAGAGGCACTTCACTTTTGGAAAGCTTTGAATGCCTGATGCAACTCATATTTAGATGGGTGGAAGACACAGCAGAGGAATAAACTTGTGAGTTTGTAGAAGTTATTTTCTCTCTAGCCCTGAAACACAAAAATGAAAGGCATCCAAGACTGTAAATCCTGATGAAGTACCAAAACCATCTATGGCTGCACTAATGTCAGGAGAAAGTTGTATTGGTAGTTTTTTCCCTTTTCTGAGAGCTGCTCTTCTGGAAGATCCTAATCCTGCTCTGAGAGCTCCTCTCACAACAGCACAAGCATTGTCCAAGTTAATTGCTAGAATCTGACTCAGAGGTGCCATGTGCTGCTCCAGATAAAAGAAAATCATAATGAAGTTTAAGGATGTGAGGGTGTTTCCTTAATGCTTTTTAGGCTAATTCCTTCTTTACATGCTTTGAACAAGCCTAAATTTAAACCATCAGCTGAAGTAATTTTCCTGTGTGTCCAGTGACTTCAACAGCTTTTTCCATTACATCCCTTTAAGGTTCTGTGTTTTTAAACACAAGCTTTTCTTGTGTTTTGTCTTCCAAGTGCTCTGGCTTGGTGATTAATGATGAGGATGGAAAGACTGCTGTGCTTGGGTACCCTCTGTGTCTTCCATTCTTTCCTCATGGTGTTGCTGTCCATCTTGCAGGAGGAGGTAGCAGATATGGATCACTAATGCATTATTTCCAAACCTCTCAGTACAAAAATGCAGCAGCCACAGACACCTGTGATCATTTAATGGAGTGAAGGCTGTGGGTCTGGTGGGCATGGCCATGCAGTTTTTACTCCATTTGATTTTCAGTAATAAATACAAAGGAGTCATAATGATCTGTGGTGACTGTTCACCAGGATAAGCCTTTCCTGTGTGTGGCTGAGCTTTGGTTTGGAGTTGGTTTTTGTTTGGCATGGTTTTTTTCCCAGGCTCATCACTGACTCATGTGACAGAAGTGAGGTGCTGTGATTGCTCAGTGTTCCACTGTGCTACCCTGAGTGCAGTCAAACCTGAAAGAAAATTAAGACCTGGCAGCAGTGCAATACTGTCTTAAATTGTTTATCTTGACAGAAAAGACTGAAAGAAATATTTTTTTTTCTTCCCATCCTTCCTGTTCTTTCAGCATTGTCGTATTAAATTTAGTATGGGTTGAGTGACCTGAAGGAGACTGCTGTTATGGCTATGTGCTTTCAAATCCAGTCATAACTTTTCCACAGTCCCAGAGAGGTTGAGCTTGGAAGGGACCTCTGGAAGTGATCTGGTTCTGCTCAGGCCAGGCCACATACTTATTTTCAGGCAGAAAATGTGTGTGTGTGCCCATTTCCTCTGGTCCTGCCCCTGGGCACTCCTGGCTCTGTCCTCTGTGCACTCTCCCTGGAGCTATTTCCACACAGCTCAAATCCCACCTGAGCCTCCTCTGCCCTGGCAGGACAGCCCCAGCTCTCTCAGCCTTTCCTCACAGAAGAAAGACTTGTCTCTTCATTGTGGCCCTTCACTCTCTCTCCTTTAGATTAATGGTACAATTAATTAATTGTAGGGGCAGCCCAGCCTCATTAGTGCTGAGGAGAGGGAAGGGAGGGATCACCTTCCTCAATATTTTGCCTGGTGCAGCTCAGGATACCTTTAACCTTCTTTGCCACAAGAATACAATTCTGTTGTGTTCAACATGGATCCTTTTCATTTCTCCTCCTGAAGGCAGGGGTGATGTTTGTTCTCCTCTGCTTCTCTGGCTCTGCTCAGTTGCCATAATCCATCAAGGATTATAAGAGTGGCCTTGCAGTGATTTCTGCCAGCTCCCTCAGCACTCGTTGGTAGATCTCACCAAAACCTTGAATGGATCAAATTCCAGGTGGAGTTTGGCTTTCTTAACCATGTTTCTGTGTGCTCAGACAGTGTCTCTGCTCCTTCAACCTTACCCAGCCCTGCCCCACCCTCTCATGCTTTCTTTTGTGCCTGGCTTTTGCCATGACCTTGTTCATCCACGCAGGCCTCTTGGTAGGTTTTGTTTTGTTTTTTCTCTTTTTGCTTCCTACACATTGCAATGAAGCAAGCACAAAACAAAACTTTGTTGAGACAAGCTATCAAGCCAACACAAATCCTTACCCTGACTCATGTCCTGCAGGCATTGCCCAATGCCCTGCTGGTTTTCAGTCCCTGGGGCTCCTCACTTCAGTGTTTGGGGATGTCCATGTCATCAGTATCTTTGTCATGCTGCTTTTAGGGTGTATAAATGTGCTTTCTCCCCTCTATTTGCATATTTGCTAGAAGGTTTCCAGCTGAAGCAAAATACAGCCTGGTTTTCCCCAGAACATCACTCCCTTGCTCTGTTACCAGACACAGTTGCCCACACATCTGCTAATTCAAAGACTGAATCAGATGCTTTCCAAAGTCAGAGCCAGAGTGTTTTCATCACCTGTAAGTGAATTGATGAAAGAATTAATGGTTTAGGTATTTTAATTTCCTGTGTCTGGAATATAAACTTGCACTCAGCTAAGTACTGGTGCAGACTGGTTAAGGGACCTATGTATTTTCATTTGATGCTATGATAGCATGATGTGACCTTGCAATATTCCTTTTTCTAGCTGTATATTTCCCCTCTGCTTGTGTTTGTTATCTGAATGGCTTTTAAACCTGCTGGCAGAGTTCTCCAAAAAACTGAGTCTTTTTTTTTGCTGTTATTCATCACATATGGGTGATTGTAGCTGGTATTACTAATAAATGAGAGTTTTTCTCTTTGCCCTTCCCTCACTTTGTTATCAGATGAACCAAATAATACAGACAGTCTTAACCAAGCTCACCTCAGAAGGAAAATGCAAATTCCATTTGTAATTCTGAGCAGAGGACAGCAAAGTTTTTTGGGTAAGGCAGTATAGACCAGCAGTAGCTGTATCTTGCCATGCTCATCTTCTTTACTTCCCATTGTTAAACCTTAATCCTTCTCCAGTTCAAGTGGAAACAAAAAAGACTGTTTCCATGAGGCTGGTGAGCACCTGAATCTGTGTACTTTATTTGTCATTTTGGATTTGGCTGCAGATGAGGCTTTCCAGCCCATGGGAAGCTATCCTAGTTGTGGCTGGTTTCCCTTGTATCCACATATTTAGCTAATACCTTATGTGGTTAGGACTCTTATCCCAGGATGAGGGATATGCAGAGATATGAAGCAATAATGAGTTTTCATTTTGGCTTTTGAACCACCTGAGCAATAGTGGAAGACCTTTCATGGTGCAGCCATAGTAGCAAAAATTGAAACAGCACGTTCAGCTGCAAAGGAAGAGGTGACAGCCAGCAGCACTGCTGTCCAACAGATGTCCTTAGTCCTGGCAGGAGCAGATACTTGGCAAGAAATGTGTATCTGTTACTGAGGCCTAATGACCTGAACATGCCAGCAGGAATGGGAACAAAAATTCAGCTTGACTGTGAGAAAGAACTTGAAGCTGATTTTTGCTACTGCTTTGTTCAGTCTGATCCCTTAAATGATAAAGCTTTTGGGCCAATCAATTAGCTGTTTATTTCTCTCTGAAGTCAATTCCCCCCTTTTCTCAGTGAGTGACTGCAGTGAGTGGCTGCCCCAGGGTCAGGAGGTCTCAAGAGGGAGAATTTGTGCTTTTTCTGTAAAGGTGTTGATGGTTGTATTTGCCACAAGGCTTCTGGATTTTCCTAGGGAATAGCAGCAAGCACTGGGAGGTGTTGGATGTGTTATTTGCTCCATGTACGGTTGCTTTCCTCCCAGCATAAGCAAGACATAAAATAGACAATTTCAGCTGGGAGGGACCTGCTTTAATCAGCAGGGAAAGGCTCTGCTTTGCTAGAAATGTGCAGGGAGCACACCCACCTTCTGAAAGGTATTTAACACTCCAACCAGCTTATTTGCAACTACAGTAACATTTGGGGGTGTACCTGGGTTCCTGTCTGGAGGAATTGTGTAAGCCAGGCATTGAGCAGAGGTGCCTGGGGGAGGTTCAGCACAGTCCCAGCAATTCCACCTGCACTCCTTCAGTGCTGCAGCTGCTCAGGCTAAGGATGATTACAGGAGAGCTTCTTCCATTCAGGAATAAAATTCCTCATGGCAGGAATACCATGAGATCCAAGAGAAAAATAATCCTGCAGCTTGGTTTGTGCTGTCACCAGCTATGCTCTGTGCTAACCTGAGTGAGTTTAGTCGAGTCTAATGCATTCATTTCTGAACACAACTGCAGATCCAGCCACTCTTGCTGTATTTTGTGGAGGGTTTTTTTTTCTCTCTGAAGGGTTGTGTGTTAATGTAAATGTTAGCAGCAATTAAAGTGCCCATTCTGCAATTGTTATCTGTAATCCTTTACCCCTGGCCTATCAGAAGCTGGTCTAATAGTGGGGAACTTGTTTAGTTCAGCAGCACCTGATGTGCTGTGGGTGTCCAAAGGCCCTGAAGGGAACACCTTCCCTGTGGCTGTGACCCACAGGGACAGCAAGGTGAGCAGGGACTTTGTGATGGGTGAAGTATATGGCAACAACTCTTCGGATCTTGGACCTCACCTCACTAAAAATCAATATTTCTTTCTAAATTTTGTGAGAGGAAGCACTGCCTTTCCTAGTGTGAAAGTTCAGGCAGGCTCTAATTACTGTCTGTGTAATTGAGTTGCTGATATTCTGCCAACCTGTGGGGAGCAGCACCTCAAGAAGGTAAAAAATAAACTGTGCTGCCTTGGCAGTGAACAGGGAGGGACACAAGCTTTGACATGTTGGGGTGTGGGGGAGACAGGAATATCTGTCTTCCCTCCCTGAAAAATCAACAGTGTGAATGAAAGCTTCCAGTTGTGTTTGCATCCAGTCTGTGACAGTCCTGCCACTCAGACAGGGACATTGTGGGACCTGTGTGCTTGCTTATCTCCTTGCAAAACTTGACCAGATTTGGCTGTTAAATTGCACTTTATCTCTGCTCAGATACACTTTTGCATGCTGCTGCTTTGTGCTCACCTCTGCACCTGCTGACTGCTTGCAAGGAGCTTCCAGCTGAGATGGGATATATCAGAGATGTGTTATACCAATGTTTATTGCCAGGCTGGGTGCTCTGTCCCATCACCTGGGAGTGCACAGATTTAGATTATGGCTTGCTTTATAAGATGTGTAGTGACAGATTAGTAAAACTGCTGGGCTGTAGAGCCAGGCCTGTGTAGGAGGGGTTTGGGGTCCATTGCCAGCCTCTCACCTGGCTTCTGCCTAGGTGCAAAAGTTCATTGGTTCCCTCCTCACTGTTTGCAGCATTGCCTGGAGACTAAACCAAACAATTCCTTTCCTTTCCTGCCCTTCAACCACACCCCAAACCTTCTGAAATACATACAGGCAGGGGCACACCTCTGGTGCCTGGGATCTCTTGTAGCTGTGGGGTGCTCAAGCCTAAGTTACCTGTGACCTGGGAACACTAAAACCAGTTTTAATGCAAAAACTGGTATAGTAGCAAATAGTGGAGGTATTTGACACAAGGATTATTTAGCTCTGCTTCCCAAGACTCAAAGGTTTATTGATGCAATAAATGCAGCCACAGAATCTGGTGGATTCCTTTGGCCAAGTTTCCTGTTTCTGAGGAACCATTGTTTGACTTTGTTTAGAAATAATTTTCCACTCAGATTATGTTGTGATGCAGTAGGAATTGCTCAAAAATGAAGCTAAGACACATTATATGAAGCAGTTGCCACACAGCCAAAAATGCTGATGAAAGCCACTGGCTCACTCTGTGCATGCCTGATGGTTTTGTGGTTAATCATTCCAGCTGGCCAGATAATGTTTGTTAATGGGAGCTCTTCTTTAAGAGCTACTTTAAATAAAAATAAATTAAAACCAATCCACTTCCCCCACAAATCTTCATCTCCTGAGGACTGGTGAATTGTCACTGGGCTGGAGCAGACTAAAAGATTGTATTTTTTCCCTTCTTTCTTTCTTTCTTGTTCCTCCTCTCAGCTGGATCAAACTGCCAGCATGGGCAGGCAGCTGTCTGCCTCATGGTAGTAATGAAAAATGCAATGTCAAATAACAAACAGATAATCTGAAGTTAAACAGAACAGTTGCGCAAAGTTTGGGGGTTATTTATTTATTTATGTGCTTAATTATGAATTCTTTTAACTTTTCCTGCTCAAAGGCACTTACCCCTCAGCACTGGGGCGTGCTCAGGACTCCTAATGGGATCTTGCTGTGAGGAGACCTGGCACCAAGGCTCACCCTGTCTCCAAAGCCACTTCCTCAGCTTCTCCAGCCCTTCAGTTTCTGGGTGTGCTTTCTGTGTCAGCTGGTGCCAGGAGTGCAGGAGACCTTGCTGGGGTGGTGTCCTCTGCCTCACCCTGTGCAGAATCTGTCAGTGAATTATCTGGTCAGCCCCCCTGCCTCATTCAGGAGGTCAGCAGCCAACTCATGGTTTTGATAAGAGAGTTCAATAACACATCTTGAATAAGGCAGCAGCCCTCTGTGCTGCAGATACAGCCAGATAGAAATATGAGCAAACCCAGACTCCAGTTGTGAAGGCAGTGTACAAAACAAAAGTATTTGAAAGACCAGGTTTATGATGGGACTTGTAGTACTCTGCTGACAGAGTTTAATCACACTGATCTCAGCTGGTCAAAAAAACTTCCAATAAAGGTGATGAAGATATTTCATGTTTGCCTACTGTTATAAAATTAGCTACAGTTCAGGCATTGTGCACCTTTATTCCCTGACCTATTTTTAGTTATGGTAACTGATAACTGCAGTGGTGATACACTTTAGAAGTTGGGTAATGCAATAATGGGAAGTCTGACTGACTGAGAGATGAATTGAGAGGTGTAGAGCTGCTTCTAGTCCAGCATGATGCTGTGGAAAAGTTGTTTTTGCAAGCAAATCTGATCTTGTTTAGAAACTGCAGTCTCAGCCCTGTAATGTGGCAGCTAAGATCTGGCAGAAGAAATGAAAAAAGCATTTGCAGTCACTCCCTGTCCACACTATGGTTGTGTTACTGTTGCATATTACTGACAGATTCTTAAAAGATTTCCAGTTTGAATGAGAGGTACCTTATCGTTTTCCTCCTATTTTTTTTTTTTTTGTGCAGTGTAATGCCATTCAAAATTAGCAAACAGCTTCTGTTCACTTATGATATCTATGGGGGTGAAGGCTGCACAAAAGTAGACTTTCCAGTTCAGCAAGTGGGAAAAGGTCTCTGCAAGCTGGAGATGTGAGTGTAAACACCAATTCAGCTACTGGCAGCCTTGTGTGACTCTGAGCATGACTGTGTGGCCAAGTTTGTCAATTATACAATCCCCCCCTAAGCAGCACTTCTTGGAATTACAGAAGAACAAATAAGTAATTTATTGGTAAATTGTTGGGACCAATTTTGGGCAGGTTCAAAGGTCAGCCTAAGCATCCTTGATGTATGAGTATCTATCTCATATCTATCTACAGCAGACTGAAATAGGAGACAAGCCCTTTTCTGTGCCAGAGTGAAATTGGAGACAGGCTCTTTCCTAACAATATGTAAACAAAGAATTTGTGATTAACTATCACATCATGAGTAACTGCCAAGGACTCACATTTGACAGCAGGGAGCATGGCTCACATACAGTAATTATGCTAAGTGCTGATAACACAGGAAATGTTGAAAGCATTTTTCCTGTGCTGGGAGGTAATTGTACAAACTGACCTGTTGTCACATAAGTGTGTCCTGAATGATGAGTGACATAGAAGCTGCTGCTCTGTAATTCCCTGGGATGCCAGATGCAGAGATCACCTCACAGAACATGTCGGATGCTTTTTATAAACATAGAATGGATGAGCTGGGGAGGGACCACAGTTGGTCATCCAGTCCAACCTCCCTGCTCCTGCAGAGTCCCCTGGAATGCACAACTCAGCATTGTGTCCAGACAGCTTTTGAGCATCTCCAGGGAAGATCTCCACAGTCTCTCTGGGCCTCCTGTTCCGGTGCTCAGCCACCCTCAACAAAAAGCTCTTCTTCATTTTCAGGTGGAACTTTCAGTCCACCAGTTTCTGCCCATTCCTCTTGTCCCATTTTGCAGGAGTCTTTGTGCTGGGATAGACGGTCGCCAGGGACTAAACTCAAGCGCTCTGTATATGCTGAAAGTTACAGCTGCAGTTTATTATAAGAGAGCTGTTCTAAGAGCTGCCTGGTGCAGCCCAGAGTCAGGCAAAAAGAGATAAAAGGGGGGAGAGAAAGAGTAATGGGATAAAAGGGTGGTGGGGTAATAGAAGGGAGGTAAGAGAAGGGTAAGGAGAGAGAGTAAAGAGAGTAAGAGAAGAGGGAGAAGAGAGAGAGAGCAATGGCAGGAGGGAGAGTAAAAAAGGGATGATTTCCCATTTACAATACAATAAATTTCCTTCTATAATGAATATTCTAATTTCTAAGAACCAATCTAATACAAAATACAAATTCTATAGCATTTACATACAGCCATGAATCTTTATATTAACATAATGTGTTACATTTTAAACTCTAAAAGCTGCTCTTTGGACCTTTGGGCTTGTTTTCTGGCAGAGGGCATTGTTCTATCAAGACAGGATTACCTTCAGCAGGCCATCCTATTGTTTCATGGTTATTCAGTAACTAAGGCTTGGCATCTCAAACGTGGCTTTCATCCCAATTTTGTCCATGGTTTCTACACTCCCAGAATTTGAGCATTCATATTTGTAAGATTTTCCTGTTTCATCTTTCCCTACACCATTTCTCAGCCCTGTGGAGCAGAGCCTGCTCCATGCTCTGTATCCTCCCTGCACACAGTGACAATGACAATGAAGTCCCCTCTCAGCTGTCTCTTCTTGAGGCTGAACATGCCCACATCCCTCAGCATCTCCTCACCACTGAGTTGCTCCAGTACCCCAGTCACCTTTGTACCCTTGCTCCAGGAGCTCCACAATAATCCTCAAGGGGGGACCAGATTACAGTGATTCCATCCCATAATGTCATATCATGGAGCTGGTGAAGGCCCTGATGCCCACCACACAGAAGACAGGAAAAGTCCCAAGAGCCTAACAGCTGGGGGTGTTTTCTCCCTGTGGAGTTAGGCTGTACTCAATTGCTCTTTAGAGCAGTTTCTCTTCCTCTGGAAAAGAGAGAGCTTAGAGAAATTACACTTGGGGTTGACATGACCTTTTGTGCATGTTTGCTAAAAATATGAGAATATGTCAAATATGAGAAAGATTTACTTTGCAAGTTGGGAAAGCAACAAATAAATTTTCTTCGACGTAGCACAACATTTACTGAGGACATTAGAATCAGGGTAGCTGGAAAAAAGTGAATGCTTTTTTGAGCTAAATAGATATTTCAGCTCTCACAGGTAAAAATATTTAAACAGTGAATTTGACAACAGGACAGATGCATCCAGATTACTAAGTGCAACACATGTTTTCCCTTGGGGCTTTCCACTTGTGGTTTACCAGCCATGCCACAACAACTTTTCTGTGAAAGTGAGTCCATTTATTAGTCTTCCTCCAAAGCTGCATCAACTGTTGCTTTCCTGTGCATGTGTTTCAGTGAGCTGCTGTCTTTATTGAAGGCAGAGGGATGCTGGTGTTCATGTGCAATGAGCTGGTTTCAGCTCATTGAGGGGTGCAGTGAGCTGGTTTCATTTCTGGAAGCAGGAGGGTGTTCTGTACCTTTGCTCTGCTTGGGGTTGTAAAGTTAGCTGAGAAATGGATGAATCAGCCCAGGCTTAGTGCTGCCTTCAGGCTACTGCCTTTCATGGAGTTTGTTGTGTTCTTCGAGGGATTTTGTTGTGTGAGCCAAAATTAAGCAAAGGTGGGCAGCTCTGTGTTGTGTTTGTCTCCCCTTATGTGAGGGTTTTGAAAAGGAGCACTGAGGGATGTGGCTAAAAGTAAAATTGCCACTTTGGGTGGGGGCAATGGCTTGGCTTGATTTGTCTCTGTATGTTGACAGATTTAGTCAAACATCCAGAAGAATGAATAGATTTTATTTAAAATATAAACATGTAATGTGAAGATAAAAACTGTTATTCTTAAATTCCCAATCCCTTGAATAGTAACAGCCAACTAGGATTTACTGACCTCCAGGGGTAGCTGGAACCCTAAGCCAAATGAAAGCACAGATTTTGCAAGAAAAGGCTTTTGTATTTAGGTGTATCCATGAAGTAGCCCAGAAGTAAAAAACTCTGAACTGCCACAGTTGCAGAATATAAAAATGGAAAACTACTTGTAGGTAAGGCTTCTGTCAGGTACAGCAGCAGCAGAGGCTGCACAAAATTACTCTATGTGACAGGAAAGGAGGAAATGGCTGCAGAACTTCTTACTGAACCACTAGGAAATGGTTACCCTGCACATCTGCACAGATGTTGTTCATGTTTTTGAGGTGTCTGCAAGCTTTCCTCAAGCAAATTCCCTTTAGGGTACACTGAAGACTAGACTTGGGCTCAGAAAATATCTAATATCTGGATTCTTGGACATGGGAGAAGCACAGCTACTCAGCTGGGAGCCTCCCTGAGGATATTGCTTTGACAAAAGACAACTGCTGCCCTATTGCCAAATGGTCCTGGTTCCACGTGATGCGAGTACAACAGAATTTTCACGTGGCTGGGAATTGAAAGCTGATCTTGATGTGAAAAATCAGTGTCTGAGCTCAGAGTTCATACTGGAGTGCCTCTCACACACAGAGCAAGGCTATGACTTATTCACAAAATCATACAATTTAGTCTAGCAACTGGTGCAGGAGAGGTCAAGTGTTTCCAGAGCTCAGTTAAAAATAATAATCTCCATCCCCCAGACACAAGATGGGGAAACTGTCCCATCAGGGCAAGAAAGCTCCTCCTTCAAAATTCCTCCTCCTTCAAAATTCCTCCTCCTTCAAAATTTCATATCATCAGCAAAGTTTACTCTTTTGCTATTTTCAGCCAGTCTGTTTGGGCTGACTTGGAGCTCAAAAAGCAAGGCACAGGCACTGCCACAAGGAAAACTCAGTTCTTGGATTTCTGGACATTCATGGAGAACACACTGATAGAATTTGCATGTTCTTTTTTGTTTTGTTGGGTGTGTGTAAGGATGAGACACAAGCACAAATTCACAGGTTTAAAACCTTCAGTTTAAAATCCTCCCCTGGAAGCCATGGGAAAGTGCTTAAAGAAAGCTTCAGTTGAATCAAGCAGAGCTCAACCACAGTTTTTGTTCCATCCTGAGAAGGGTAAGTCCAGGTAATATGACATTTACATAGCAGAGAGCACTATTTTTAATTGGTCAGGTTTCCACAGCCTGTTTTTTTTCTCACAGCTGGCTCCTGTTGAAAGTGGAAATCCCCTTTTTGGTGGAATATTTGGTAAAAACCAAAATGTTGCTACAAAGGCTTAAAGAAGGCACCTTCCCTTATGATAACACATTCAGTACTTGACCCCATTAGAGCAACCCCTGTTTCTGGGGGACTGGGTCAAAGTATTCTGCCTGGTTCTATGCACAGTAGCAGCTGGTGAAAACAGACAATGGAAGGATTGTACTATAGAAAGAGAAACATGAGAGAGGTCACAAATCTCATTCTTCAGGGTCCTTCAGTTTTCTTTCTTTCTTTTAGCTGCCTTTGTTCACATGCAGTAGTCATCCTCAAGGTAAGGTGACAGCAAGAACGTCCCATGCTCCTGAAACGTGGCTGCTTCTGCTCCTGGCAGTCCTCAAGGATCATGATGAAAAGACTGGACAGCCACCAGCTCCCAGTGGTCTGGCACAGAGCAGCTGAGTCCCAGGATTTCTGCTTTCCCCAGTACAGGTGCCCAAATCACTGACAGTCACAGAGGTCTGTCCAAAGTGCTGGAGTGGTGACACGACTGTTCTGTGGGCACAGTCAGTGGCTGGAATGAAAATCCAGCAGATTTTCCTCTCTCTTGTGCTCTAGAAGCTTTTATTATTTTTTTTTGTCATCTCTCTTGGCAGAAATCTGTCACTTGTATTACAAACAGTGCTGCCACTGGGGGGGTGATGCTTCTCTTGACACATCTCCAGCTGCCCAAATTGTTAGTAGACCTTCCATTTAGACAGGTGCTGTAAAAACAAAATAACTTCTTATTTTTTTCCTATTTTTATTTATTTTATAAATAAAAATGATAGACAAAATAACAAATAATAAATAATCATTCCATAAATAATCATAAATAATAATATTCCATAAATAATCATTCCCAGTATTGCTTTTCCTACATAACTAGAGGAACAAGCTGCAAAGCTATGGAAAATATATATTCATGCTGCTGAGAGAGAACTGACTGGGGAGAAGTCCTGCCTGGATGCACAAAACACTGGGGGCTTTCTGTCCTCATGCCACAGTCAGGAAGTGCCTCTCTGTGCAAATGGAAAAAGTGCCCTCCCTTGTGAAGGGATATCAGTGTCACCTTGGGTTAATTAAGAATTATTTCAGAGAATGAGATGCAGAAAGCCTCTCTGTGGCCAAGAGAAAAGGGATTCCTTCAGATCATAGTTTAGAATTGCTCCAGCTCTGAATTTCTCCTCACCAGAGCATCCTGCCCAACTGAATGGAATGGGTGTCTGGAGAGACAATCCCACCAGGATGGAATTACTCTTCTTTACAACCTGCCTTCCTTCCAGTTTCTAAACTCTTTCTTTGCCTTTGTAACAGCAAAGTTAGTTTCAGTCATCTCATTTTGGTTTGCAGTCTTCAGGATTCTCACTGCCATGAAACAACCTGACCTCCTTCATAAGGTGCCAGAAGCAGAAGTGCATCTACAACAGTATTGAAAAGCAAAATGTGGCAGAGCATCCCCCTGGCTGCACCTCCCCAGGGCCTTATCCCCCATCTACCTCACACAACAGGATTGAAAATACCAAATAATGATCAAATTAGGCTTGAATTTCTCCTCAAGCCCATCCTTTTTACTAAGGTAGTATCAGCTTTATTTCTAAATAATTTTTGACAGACACTGGTTTTCTTTTTTGTTAAGAAAACACAAAGCAGCAAACCTGGACTGATGGAGTCTTGATAGCCTGGACAAACTCTACCTTATTGCTCAACTAGACAATTTCTTCTGACATCTAGCTTAAATCTTCTTTGTTTAAGTCTGTTGTGCCTTAAGTGCAGTGTCAGCTGTGCTAGCACAATAAATAACTTGTCCCATCCTCTCTAAAGACACTCTGAAGAGGGTTGTTATTGTGTCCTTAATCAGCCTGACCTTCTCCAGCCTAAACAGACAGAACCAATCTCTCACCAGAGACCACATTCCCTGGACTGAGTAATTTTCATTTCTCTGGTATTGATCCAAGTTGCCCTTAAGCTGGGATGCCCAAAACAAGGCCCTCAGAGGTGGAAGAGCTTCTGTCATCAGTGGGCCACCAAAGCTGCTGTGCCACCTCCTCTTCCACAAGGTGAGTGGAGAAATGACAAGGAAAAGACAGCATCTGGGAAGGTGCCTTTGCTTTGTTCTTAAAGAACAAATCATGCTACAGCAGCCTTCAATACAAGATAAATATTTACTCTTATTTGTGTTCCAGAGGTTTTTTTTTACTAATGGGCTAAGTCCATGGATCTAACCAAGAAGGGCCTGGTATCTGTAAGTCTGGAGCAAAAAAAGTTGACCTGAAATGAACTGCTTGTGTTACATTAATGCAGTTCCCAGGAGCAAAAGGAGAAAATGTCTCTTTATTTTAAGGAGAAAATCCATCCTCCTCCATAGATTGTGCTCTGCAGGAGAGAGTGCAATGCCTGCTGTTGTTTAGCAAGCAGAAATGTTGGGGAGCAGGTTGCAGTCTGGAAAATAACTGACCATTAACCCAGTTTCCATGACTGTCAAAGAATTTCCAGAAAAAGTTTTTAAATTTAAGGGTTATTTTGCTTCTGCTTGATACTATGAACTGGGTGCATTCACAGCATTTGCTACAGCAAACTATGGTCTAACTATTACAATTTTAGTGAAACCACAGTATTTTTTGCCTGTTCTGCAGAGACAGGCAACAGTCATTAGCTTCAGTAGAAACTATCAAATGAGATATCAAACAGGCAGATGTTTCACCCTGTACTCTTGCAAGTCCTTTGTCCAATTTTTTTTTCCAAATCTGTCTGCATTTTTTCCACCCAATTTTCATTTTTCCCCTACGATAAACAACAAATGAATTCTGTAAGCCAGCTGGCCTGCAATATTGAATTCTTGCCTATAAAAATATGAACATGGTGAAGTTCTGGAGAGCATGTTTTTTCTAGGAAAGGAAGGTTAGTTTTTTAAGCTGGGTGTCTGTAGGCTCAGGTTCACAGACATGATGCAAATGATGTCCCTGTATCCCAGTTAAAGACCACCTAGGAGACAGTGCCTAAAACAGTGCTTCAGTTTGTATCATCCAGCAAGTCTAATCTAAAGGCTTGTGCTGAGCTTGAATACTGAAGCTATGAAGTTAACAAGAGACAAACAAAATAATATGTTTTTAATACTTACAGTTGAGTCCTCCCTGGTCTTCTCTTGGTTTGACATCTGTTGAAACAAATGCATGGTTTCAGCATGTAGGATAGATAACCACAGTCTTCAGAAAAATGAGATTAATATTAAGCAACATCCATGCAGACTGAGGGTTCAATGTGCTAAATGTTCTGCAAAATGCAGTCCAAGATTCTGTTTGCTTACAACCCAGGCTACAATTCAGAAAGGAGAGATTTTGGGATTGAAGTGATAGCCCTGCTCCCTGTCTTGGGACAGAGTCCTGCCTCACTCTTTGGCTGTTTCTGAAGGAAGGACATGACTTTACAAGAGCTGCTGCAGATCCTGGACAAGATCACTACCCTGCTTTCCCCTGGGCTTGTCTGAGGTACCCAGGCTTGCTAACATTGAGGAAGAAGGCATGGGCTGAAAATCTGGATTGTCCTTGTCCATGAAAAGTGTGCTGTCCCTGCTTTGTCCTGTAGATTTTAGCTCCTGGATAGCAGCAAAGGGGTTTAGAGCAAGTGCTCAGCTACACTGGCAGACACAGTCTGGTCCACAAAACGTTTTTTTGGAGCTCTTTTGGAGTCATGCATGTGGGCAAATCCAGCTACACAAGGGTACACATGTGACAGTGAGACCAGCTACATTTCTGCTTGACCCCAGCAGGATCCTGACCCCTAATCATCCATCCAGTGACTCTGAAGCTCTCAGGATTGAATTATGTTCTGATTTCTGCTTCAAACTGTGCTGAGCTGAGCAAGCTACCAGCCCCAGTCCTGTTTCATGCCATCTGCCAGGAAGAGCCTGCAGGGATCACAGCTGACAAACCATGGCCCAAACAGACACAAAGTCCAAGTTACTTTCACATACAGAAATTACTTCCTGTGAGGCTCGGTCACAGGAAAAGAAAACCAAAAGGAGCAACATATCCTGGGGCACTACATTTCCTCCCCAGGGCACCCCAAGTTTTTAATAATGGCATGAATTCCTGCTGCCATGGGCAGGCAGCTTAGTCATGCTTTAACTTTTCCTGTTGGAGAATATTAAGTATTTGGGCAAGTGAAAAAGAATTCTTAAAATTTGGTCATGCAAATGAATGTCTCCTTACCTTTATAGGACACTAGGTTAGAGGACCTCCTCTTCCAGAGCCAGCAGATTAAACCAGTTAGAAGACCTATCACAAAGACAATGCCAATGATGCCAGCTGCTTGAGCACCTCGTCCTTTTTTTTCTAGGTTTTCATCACTTTCTGTACTGCTTTTCTTCAGCTGTGTGTCTAGAATGAAACAGAAAAGGATGTCATAAGGTGTAAATTTTTGCATTTCCTACCAGGAAAATATTTCACCATGTTTTACATGCATTAAAAAATTCTGAAGGACTAAAGACTTGTGCTATTCATATCACTGTGATTTTGGTGATTCCTTCTGAGCAAGACACATCTCCAACTAATTATGTCTAAATACCAGTTTATTCTTCCCTGTCATCATAATGTTTGCATCCTTCTTTCTTTCTTTTTCTTCTTTCCCTCCAGCTTTGAGAGACTGTATGTTTGGGCTTGTATCCAGACTCAGTTGAAAATAAATCTATGATATAAATCTGATGGTATTCAGAAAAATGGGTGAAAACCTGTTTCCCTGAAGCTAGTGAAGAATTTTCACCCATTGCTGCCAACTGAAGGTTTCAAATCACATCTCTTACTCTTTCAATGCAATTGTGAGACTTTAAATAAAACCTCAAAAATAGTAATATGAAGGTCTTCTCCCTGAGAAGACAACATGACAATGCCCTTAGGAAACTAATGATGAGGTTACCTAGTTTTCCTTTAATTTGGGATAACAGCATGGTTTATTATCACATAAACACTCTACTGTGCAACTTCTGCTCTTGTGTTCAATTTTTGTTCCTGGAAATAGTTTAGTTTGCATACACTCATGGGATCAGTGTTTGGGGTGTTCAGGTAAATTAGCTGTGGGTATCCAGCTACAGTTATGGAAACACTCCAACCTCCTTGCACCAGGGTGCAGAGACCTGTGAGAGAGGAGGTAGGCTGCTGGAGGCAGACCAGGAACAGCAATGAGATCAAACAGCCACCTCCAGATCAGCCTTCCCTCTCCAGATTCTCTACATAGCTTTTTGGAAATAATGAACTGCAGCAGTGGTGCTGTAATTGTAACTGCTGGGAAGGAAATAATCATAAAACCCCCACATATAACTTCTTTATATCTTTTTTTTTTCTAATAGCTTTCTGGTTTTGTGAAGAGTTGAGTGACTAAATACTTGCTTTTCCTATTAATCACCATGTCAGCAATAAATAGCACATTATACCTGTGCTATTAGGTACATTGCTCTATTGAGCTCATATTGCCCAGTTGCTGCAGACCTAGTTTAAGTCATGCACTGTATTAAATTGAGTTTTAGGAGACTGAAAACTGAGCTTTGGAACTAGGCAGAGTAAAAAGCAAATGTGAGTGTTGCAAGGCCATTGAGTAGGAGGTCATAAATCATGGATCTGCTGTATGGTGGTCCCTAAAAAAACCTGACTCCCCAAACCATTATGTTCATGAGGAAGGTTAAAAGGTTACGCTCAGCAACTGCCTCAGATGCAAGAGCTTTTCAGTGCTGTTGTCATAACACACTTGGTGGGTTACTCACTTCAGTGTGGAGGAATTAAACATCAAGTCTATGGCTAAGCAGAACTAGAGATTGAAACACAGTCTGAGATCTTCTCAGCACTTTTTGGAGCTACAGAATTAATGCATAGCCCTTGTTAGTGCACATCTACAGACAGAGACACTCTGGTTGATATTCCTGCTACCCAGAAAACATGAGGCAGCCTGAAGGAACTTACAGTTGGCTGATAGATTTTCCTGCAGCATCTCATTTTCTATGGAGCACTCTATTTGCATGTTAGAAGTGGCTTTCACCGTCAGTGTGCTAAAAACGTTGAAAGTGCCATTTTTGTGGGATATGATCTCTGTTTTTGATGCATTCAGTTGGCTGTTGTTCACTTTATTGATCCAGTAGACATTGGGCTTTGGGTATCCATTGCCAGACCTGCAGTTGAAGGTCACCTCTTCTTCAGTGCTGTCATTGTTTTTTATTGGTCCACTGAGTATTGGTTGGCTGTAGCTCACTGGAGAGGGAGAAGAAAAAGAAATAATTGTTGACATTTTGAAACATACTGGAAAGACAAAATTTTGAGATGGATTCTGAAGCCAAACTGGTGGATTTCACACCACTCTCATGACTTAAAAGATAAATGCCTGTAGGTTTGGTTTGTAAGCCAGAGAGTTGAGAGAATCACTGGGAGGGCAGAAAGCTAAAGCCAAACCCAAAGGAAGAAAGGACCAACTTAAGCTTCTGTCACCCAGTTACATGCAAGAGCTCTCATATCCATGAAAAACAAGAAGAAAAGAAAGACACGCTGGGTAAACAGTTTTTACATGCATTCTGCAAGGTTTATATTCCCTGTCTGAAACATTTAAATTAAGCAGACTTCATTTTAGCAAAGGGCAAAAGCGTGTTTCAAAGTTAAAGGTGAACTTAAATATACTATTGAAATAGCACAGATTTGAAAAGCAGAAATGAGAATTTGGGAAAAGTGACACAAGTTCTTACCTGCTAAACTGAGAACCACTTCTGCCTGGTAAATCACTTTGGAATATTCAGTTGTGTTCTGCACTATGCATTTGTATGTATTCCTGTCACGCTGGCTGACATTTAGCAATAGCAGAGAAAAATCACCATGTTCCAACCTATCCCAGAATAACTGAGTCCTGTCTTTAAAGTGAACACACTGTTTACTGTTATCCTCTTGGCCAGACATCAGTGCATGTACGACTGAACACGTTTTCTGATAGGAATCAGCTATTTGCCAATATACTCGTAGATTCTTTAATTGCAAGTTGTTTCTATTAAAAATGCAACTTAGTGTGGCGTTGTCTCCAAGTTTACTGATGATGTTCGTCTTCTCTAGTGCAGTAACTACAAGATTAAAAGAGAGAGAGAGAAAAAAGGGAGGTTATGTGGAGAAAAAAGTAATTATTTTCAAGTACATTCTACCCCATATAGACTATTAATTTTATAGCAGGTGGGTGAGTGTGCTCATTCACATTCCTACCCTCCCCAAATTTCCAGTAGCTAATTCTCTCCATGTCCATTTGACTGTGCATTGTCCAAAGGGACCTTTTCCCTGAAAGCCAACCAGTTTTAATCATTCCTAGTCCCATAATACCCACAGTTCACTTTGTGCACTGACTGCAGACACATATTCAAGCACTAATGCTTTAATAATCACTTCTTTTTTTCTTTTTTTAATTAAGAAAAATGCCAGTTAACTCCACTTAGATCACAAGAAGTGGAAGCATTGATAAGAAAGAGTGTTGCCATTATTTTGAGACCCAAAAAATTAAGGGGAGTAAAAGCAGTATTTCTCAAAGCTGCATGACAAAGCAACCACATTTTACAATCAGTGGCACCCTCTCAACAAATACACTCAGCTGACAAGCCAGCACACCCAGATACCTCCAGTGACACATTTATTAGACATTTACATCTTTAGGGTCACTTGAGGCAAAGTCAGGATTGTATGTGGCTTTCAGAACACTTTTCCTGCCTTCCAGCCACGAGAAAGGCAGGCTCTGCTCCAAGGCAAAGGCAGCTGATGCAGAAAGCACAGGCCAGTGAGTCCCACAGGGCTGAGCATCCCTGCTGCATCCAGACCAGGATCAGCAGGTCTGGTCTGGACCTGAGCCCAGCAGCCAAAACCTCACTGGTGCAGCCGGTTGGTGGCACCAAAGCAGTGTCAGGCAAGAGGGGGTCAGGAATGGGGCTGGATGGGAGAGATTACAGCTGGGAGAAGGGATTATGTGGGTGGATGGTTGAGGGAAAGGAAGGTGACAGGAGTGGAGGTTTGGAATGCAGCAACAGCCTGTGATGAGGTGGGAGGGAGGTGTCAACATTAAAAGGAAACCTGTCTTTGTGAGGGTGCCCTAGACTCAGAAATAGCTCATCTACACATCTGAGTTGGGCACCTGGCCTAAAAAATACCACTGAGCCAGACACAGTGCTTGCAGGGAGAAAGGCAGGATGTTTACCAGGCACTTAAACTCTGCAGGGTGGCACTGGAAGTAACAGGCTTGAACTGCAACACACTTCCTTGGCTCAGACTTTGGGAAACCCATCGGAACAGCAGGAAAAGGAGTGCCCTGGCAAGATGGGTGCAACTCCATCACTGGCCAGAAACAGGCCAGCCAGCATCTATTGAGACTGAATCTGGTACAGTTTGTCCTGATATCAAGGCCAGGGAGTTTCCTTGGTGACTTTGTTGGGGTCCTTCTCAGTGATTAAGCAAGAACAGAGGAGAGAACTCTAAAACCATTTAAATATCACCAGGTGGTGTGATTTAATTCTACCTTTGTTTTGAAACGGATATTTTAGAATCATAGTAAAATAAAATTACTGATAGTAGGAGTAAATTTACCATTAATAAATAGTAGTAAAATTACTAATATTGACTTGATGTATTTACTAATATTCACTTGATACTGTGATACATAATTCTACTCTTGAGTATATATGTTTACATAACAGATAATAATAGATGTTAGATCTGCTTATCAGCAGCTCTTATTACTCCACTTCTAAGGCCTTTTGTTGACAGAGATAAGGACACAGGGAGGTCTCTGAAGCAAGCAAAGCAATCTGAGCAAGAGCATCCATAAGGTCCCTTGCTGCTCTCTGCAATGAAACTGATAGAAACTGATTGTGTTTTCTTTCCCTGATGCATGTCAGACAAACATTTCACACTGAGGAATTCTTTAGTATCTTGTAGAAAACACAGAGATGTTAGTATTGCACATTTTACAACTATGTGCATTTGGCCAAACATATTAAAGAGAGGGCAGTTCAATTTTTACTTTTTCTGAACTTACCAGCTTTCAGGATATGAAGGAGCAGTAACAGAAATCCGTACCTAAAATGAAAAGCAAACGAATGTTACAACTGACTTTGCATCTCTGTTGTTTAAATAAGCAATAAACCAAATTCTGATTGTCTTTATATAGTGGCAGAAGTAGGTAAATTAGGTACTGCTCCCATGTAATGCCCCATTAAGTATTTGCATTTTTGACAGCTGCAAAACTTCTGTTTATACAGCTCAGCAGTGGTTTGGTGGCCAAGGCCATGAATAGCAGCAAAATGCACTAATATTGGAATCAGGGCAGAGGGTATGAAGCTGGTGTTGGACTTGTGCTCTCTTCTGAGATAATTGATTGGCTTGCTGGACAAACAGGCTCTGGAGGCTGTCTGGGTCACTGGGAAGGACAGGGGCTGCACAAGTCAAAACCCAGCTTTTCCAATGTTTTGCTGAAGCTCAAGGAGTTAAGGTTTTGTCTGGTTAAATGGCAAACAGCAGCTGACCATGCTGCCCACCAGGCTGTGCACTCAGTAAAAATGTGTAAACAGGAAACCTGCTGACAGTGGAGAGCTGTGCAAAGGTTTCTCCTGGGAGAATTTGGTGTGTTTGATAACTCAGGAGGGGCAAATCTGTGCAGGAGTTATCCCAAAGGAAAGGAGGCCATAGGAATCCCAGTTTCAGCCATCTATAAAGTCCAGATGATTTAACTCTCATCCCACAGGGGTTTAAGGAAGATAAATGGACAGCACTTCCCCGTGAGTTACTTTAAAATAGCCTTTCACCACCACACCTAGTTACACATTGTGCTCTCCTTCCTCCAGACTGCTGTAGGAAGTGAAAGAAAGATGATGGAAAGTTTTGGAATGAGGACTGTGTGGCTGCAGCTGCCCACCTTGGTATCTTGTCCCAGGTGCAATAAGGCTGCAAAGCTGAGCTGAGGGCAGAGTGACAGGAGCACTGGGCTGTCACCAGCATACCCAGCTCCCCTTGGCAGAGGCCACACTACCTGGGCACTGGCTCTCCTCCCCCAGTGTTCTGAGCCCTGGGCCGGGGCAAAGGGACAGCTGCTCCCAGCAGCCCATTTCTAATCAGAAAATTAGAAATGTTCTAATTTCTAGAACCTCCCACCCAGACCTGTCACTGCCTTCCCTCCAAACCAACCCTGCCCTGCATGGCTCTCCTCCCTCCAAGCCCTCACCTAAGCTCACTCCCCAGCAGCCATTGCTCACTTTGCTGTGCTTTACAAAATCTCTTCCACGCTTTCTGCCCTTTCCCCACAGCTTCTGCTCTCTGTCCAGCCAAGCACAAGAATTCATACATCACTTCCCAGCTTTGCTTCTGCCCAGCTTCACTCCCACCACCTGCCTGGGCACAACCTGGGGCTCCTCTGCTGCAGAGGAGTGTCTCTAACTCCAACCTGCCCCCCAGGAAAATGATCATCTTCCCAAACATATTCATCTTCCCATGCAGAAAGCAGAGGACATTCCTGACACAAATGAAGCCCCATTGGCAGAGACTGAGGTGGAGAAACTTTAGGGCAGAACCTGTATGAATTGTATTATTTTTTTGTATATTTTGTTTTCTTTTTCTGTGTCCTTTGAAATGATCTGATAGATGAGGCTTTAAAAGTTTAAGAGGATGCCCAGTGTGGAAAATTTCTGCTCTATTACTTCAGTAAATCTGCAGGTCTCCCAAGGAAGTACACCTAAACATTCTGTTCTGTCTCTAACAGTGGTTTTTACACGTGGATTTGCATTTAATTCCTGTTGTATTTTTTACACCGTGCAGGAGTCATCACTTTTGTACCAGGCTTGTAGAGGTCTGTTTTGAAAAGCTCAGCTCATGCTCTCCTCAATCTTTCTTAATCCCATGCCTGTGTTTGTTTTATTATTCTCCACTCAGTTAGAAACTATGGATATAGCAACTAATTTGAATAGAATCTTAACAATAACTGACTGATCTTTATGGGACTCTCTAGGGAATTTCCCATGGTAGGCATTTGCTAATGCCAACAGACATTCAGATATTCAGCCAGAACTGACTCTCGTTTGTATGTATACAAAGGAGATCTTGATTTCTTATTTTAGTAAGTGATGCCACAGTCAAGGCTGGACAGATGCAGAGATGCCTCACCCTTCTACTTGGAGGAAGTTGCAGCTGTGGTGTGTGGGGGCAGTGTCAACCCACGATGTTCCCCTGGAGTAGCTTTAATTCCAAGCTTCAATTGGAAAAAGGGAGAAATGCTCTGCCTGCAGACAAATCTCCCTTTTGCCCTTTACATTGACTCAGCTCCTGTGTCCAGCACACTAGCAGTGAGCTTAATTAAGCTGCACTATCTTCTTCGGGTCTTGCTCTCATAATTAAAAAAAAAACAATTATTTTTTTTTTTTTTAACTTTTTCAATTCTTTCCCACACCTTCCTCTTCTGCAGGTTTTTTAAAATACCGTGTGAAACAGGAGAAAGTTGCACTTCCCGTTTCATACATTCTTGCTGGATGAGATGGTTCTTCCTACCAGCACCTCAACTTTTTCATCACTACATCTCAAAGCCATGGGATGTAGCTGCTGTAGCACACTCTAGCCAGGCAAAGAGATACCCTGATGCTTGCAATAACAACTCTGGGGGCTCTGCTCCGCTGCTGAGACCCACTGTGTCCCCTAACCTTGTGGCGACACGGCTCTTCTCGATCAGCAGGAGCCTTGAGCGGGTCAGCTGCGGAGCTTTTCTAACAGCGGCTGTAAAGCAGCGCTACCCTGGGCAATAAAACCCAGGTGAGTCAGGTGCCATCGAAACCTTTCGCTGAATATATCCATAAAAGGCCCGTTAATTGCCTGGGGCCCTTGATGGCCGCGTTCGGACAGGGGACCCCTGCCCGGGCAGGCGGGGAGCTCCGGCAGCACCGGCTCTGCCCGTCCCGGTTCTCCCGTGTCCCGGTTTGCCGGTCCCGGTTCTCCCGCGTCCCGGTTCTCCCGCGTCCCGGTTCTCCCGTGTCCCGGTTCTCCCGTGTCCCGGCTCTGCCCGTCCCGACTCCGGCAGCGCTGCCGGCGGACGGGCCCCACTCCGCAACCTGCCCCGGATCCAAGGGTCCCCTTTGGCTCCAGTTAAGCAGCCCAATCCCCGCCAGCGCTTTCCCTGCCCGCTGCAGCAGCAAAACTCGCGTTTTCCTCAGGGGGATGCGCATCCCTGCCCGGGCAGCGATCCTTCCTTCCCCCGCGCCCAGCACTCACCCTGGCGGCTTCATCGCGCCGGAGCCGGGCCGAGCCAGCTGAGCCGTGCTGAACCCTGCTGAGCTGAGCCCAGCACTCGCTGCCCGCCTCAGGCCGTTCCCCTTTCCCTCCCACGCCTCCCTCGCCGGGGACTTCCGCCTCCCGAGCGGCCGGTGCCGGGCGGGCCGTGCGAACGGGGGACGGCGCGGCCTCAGGGACCCGCACAGCCCGTCCTGCAGTGTGGTGAGCTCAGGGACCCGCACAGCCCCACCGACCCCTTCCACAGCCTCAGGGACCCGCTTATCCCCACTGACCCCTTCCACAGCCTCAGGGACCGGCACAGCTCCACCGACCCCTTCCACAGCCTCAGGGACCCGCACAGCCCCACCGACCCCTTCCACAGCCTCAGGGACCGGCACAGCCCCACCGACCCCTTCCACAGCCTCAGGGACCCGCTTATCCCCACTGACCCCTTCCACAGCCTCAGGGACCCGCACAGCCCCACCGACCCCTTCCACAGCCTCAGGGACCCGCACAGCCCCACCGACCCTTTCCACAGCCTCAGGGACCCAGCACAGCACCACCGACCCCTTCCACAGCCTCAGGGACCGGCACAGCCCCACCGACCCCTTCCACAGCCTCAGGGACCGGCACAGCCCCACCGACCCCTTCCACAGCCTCAGGGACCGGCACAGCCCCACCGACCCCTTCCACAGCCTCAGGGACCCGCACAGCACCACCGACCCCTTCCACAGCCTCAGGGACCCGCTTATCCCCACTGACCCCTTCCACAGCCTCAGGGACCCGCACAGCCCCACCGACCCCTTCCACAGCCTCAGGGACCCGCACAGCCCCACCGACCCTTTCCACAGCCTCAGGGACCGGCACAGCCCCACCGACCCCTTCCACAGCCTCAGGGACCCGCACAGCACCACCGACCCCTTCCACAGCCTCAGGGACCCGCACAGCCCCACCGACCCCTTCCACAGCCTCAGGGACCCAGCACAGCCCCTCTTGCAGTAAGGATGTCTCAGGGACTCGCCCATCCTCACTGACCCCTTCCACAGCCTGGTCGGTGCTGGATGCGGGTTCCCGGCTCCCGCAAACCCTTCTTCTCCTCAAATCCCTGTCCGGTCCCCGTCAGGCGGGATGCCCTCACCGCTGCTGTGAGCCGGGGCTGGGCAATTTTTGCCACAGCACGGAGGCAGCAGCATCCTCTTGGCTCTGCGATGCGCTGGGGATCGGTCCCGCAGCCCCGGGGGAGGGCAGGGACCGCACCCGCTGCGCTCCGGGGTCTCGGAGAATCCTACCTGGGAAAGTTGTTTCAAAGTACATTAGGTGTATGTTTGCATAAATAGCATATTTATTCTATATTTATATTTTGTAAATAGCTGCATGGGATTTGGTAGAGAACAGAACCGCACCTGGAGCTGTCGTAGGTGTGTGGTTTTAACACCCGGGTGTTAAAAAGCTGCGGTTCTCAGTCTCTGCAGTTTCATTTTTGGCTTCACATCAGTGGCTGTGTTTGCCTCGTTTGTTGTCAGGAGCTTCAACCCAGCTGGGACCTCTTTGCCGCCGTGAGTGTTTGTGTCACACAGCACAAAGCTGTCACAGCATTAATAGTTAAAGTCTGCCACGTTCATGTTTTATTTTTTCTTGGTTTTAGTCACCCAGCAATGCAATTACGTTGTGCACAACGAACGTGAAGCTCTGGGGCTGTGAAACCCTCAGGTCTCAAGGCCATTTCCTCTGCCAGCCAGCAGCAAGGAGGGGGATTTTGGTTTTGGGTCCTAAAGCTGACACTGCTTCAGCCTCTCTGTGCACCACTGACACCTGCAAATCAGTCATCAGTCTGGGAGGGTAGATTTAAATTTGTGCTAAATTTAAAGGAAGATAAACATTCCTATGGAATTATGCCTGTATCAGACCATACTTGCATCAGCCAATTCATGTCTTTCACTGAAATATTTCCTGATGGAAATGTGCATGACACTAAAGCTTTACTAAAGTAAAGTATGACTTGCAACTGAGAAAAAAGTCAAGAGAGAAATCACTGTAGCTTTGGCCACTTGGGCAGTTTTATGCAGGGGTAAAGAACAAAAGAAGGTACAAGGCATGAATGATTTTGTACCACTTTTCCAACATTTTTTCTCTGCCTACAGAGTAGCTAGTAGAATTAGCAAATGGAAGAGGTACACTTAATAGAGGGTGAGAGGAGGACAGTGCACAAAACCAATTTTTTTCCTTGACTAGGGAAACAGTGGAGGAAGACAGCAAAGCTGAGTTCTAAGAACAGTCTGCTGAGGAGGGAAAAATGCAATTGCAATTAAAGTATCTTGTGATTCTGAGAAAATAATTTATGAGAAGTGAATGAACAAAGAGGAAACAATAATCTGTTTGTTTTCTCTCTAGCTCACATTTTGTTGTCACACCAGGCAGTCAGGGAATTGGCCAAAAATATCACTTTTAAGGCACAAATTCCAAGATTGTTCCATGCAAAAGAGGAAACCTGTAGCCCTGTAAAACATGTTTTGGGCAAAATGTGCTCTGTGTGTGTGGCAGCAATGGCAATCCATTTATTTATACCCAGAGAAGGAAAGTACTGTGCTATATTTACTTATGTTGTTAGAAAGGAGCACTGATATTCACAGTTCTTTATTAGTTGTGCATGTTGAGATAATTGATTTCCTGTTGTCTTAGGAGTAGCAAGGGAATAACTACATTGGCAATACTTTTCCCAGCTCATGTGGGCATGCTAAAAAGAAAAAACATCCACCATGGTATGTCATTGCTGACAATGTCTCTTGAGCCTCTTGTATTCAGGCCATATTATCCCATGTGGAATGATTCCAAAGAGAGGAGTGCTCTTGCTGTCTGAATTGCCCTCTGCTCCTTTGCTCTGTTTCATTTCTGCCAGATATTCTCTTGCTCTGTTCATTTGCTCAGGACACTGGATAGTCCATCAAAAAATCTCTTTGGGAATAGAGTTCACAGGTTTTAGGGTTCACAGGTTTTAGAGTAAGAAATGCCTTCTGGAGAAGGGTTACTTTCTTTTGCACATGTTCACTACATTGACTATAAGAATGACAAGAGAGAACACAGATGAATAAACTCAACCTCAAGCCAGATGCAGATGCCTTTAGCTGAGGAAGAGAAGGACCAGATTATCTGAAACCATCCAGCAGAAGTTTTCCTTCTCCAGCAGGAGGCTGTTAATTTTTAGGACAACTTCTTCAGCATGGCATTTCTGATCCCACATAACACAAAGAGCAATGGAAATCCTCTGGGCAATTAAAAAAACCCATCACAGCTAAGCCCTACAATTTTTGTTTGTGGTCATGGTGACCATCTGTGAGGAGAAGTGATGAAATGTTCAGAGAAAATCCTTAAGAGCCATCGTGGCAATGTCTGAACAGGTGGAACATTTTTAAAATGCAAACACAATTACATAAAATCTCAAGACTAATACTTACATTACTCTAAGGAGATAAATTACAGCACAGATATTTGCTGTACAAATTAAAGATTACATCAAGAATTTTTAAGAAGCAGATTAAAAAAATAATATTACTCATAGTTTTATAGATATAATTGTAATTTGATTATCATTACATCAACATAATTGTTAAAATAAATGAGCTCTGATTTGAAATGATAAAACATATTAAGCATGGGTTTGAAAACTGATATTGTGTTCCAAGTCTAAATGGACCTTAAAAGCTATTTTAAGAAGAGGTATAGTAAAAAAAGTCTTTACACTACATTAGAAAGCAAATATGTTCTGCACCAAGCCATTGCTGTGAAGTAAAGAATGTAGCAAATTTTGGAAATCCATCTCTGATATGAAAATATTCCCTCTTGAAGAAAATGCCTGTATTCCTGGATATGTTAATGTCAGAGCAAAACAGTGCCATCACATACCAAAAATAATGTTTTAATATTGTCTTTAGAATTAAAAAAAAAAAAAGTTTTTCTTTCTCCTCATGGCACAGTCAAATGGGAACCTGAGTAATGCAACAGGATATGGTATGGGTGCCAATTAGTGAGAAACAGGAACTGAAATCTGTGTGACTTAATGTTGTTTATTGAATTATTTGATAAAATATGGTACTACTACTAGGATTTGATGAGAACTGTAGTTTCATTTTATTGTAAGAAGCTGGCTTGACCCTTAAATAACTCAAAAAATTCCCTGTGATACACTTGCAATACAAAGTGTAGATAGAGTGTAGTGTGGCATTTGGGTTTTTGAAGATGTGGTTGCAGGACAGATGAGTGGTTGGGCTGAATTCCCCTAAAAGCCCTGGTTTTCAGGTCAGCACATTAAGCCTGGGTTAGAGGCAGGTCTGTAGCTGTCAGTGCAGTGAGTACAGGTGGGGATCTGCCTGTGGATGCTGCCTGGTTTTTTTGTGTGTGCTGCCATGCCATGGATGTGCTGCCTCTTCCATTCACAGCAGGACAGGGCTCACCCAGAGAGTAAAAAAGGAACAATATTGCTTGGCTCATCAGCTGGTGGTCAGCAGTCCAGCACCTTCCTCCAGCCCCTGGTGCTCAACATCTTGCAACACTGATTGCATACATGTAATATTTTGTAATGTTTTAATTCTGATTTTCCTGACCTCTTTTCCTCTTTTTTTTCCTGGCACTTGTCTCCAGCTAATTTGGCCTCTTTGTCCTTTTCCCATCACTGACGTTGGTGTGATGTAATGCAGGCAAGATTTGGTGGAGCAGCATACACTGCTGTACCAGCCACAGCTCAGACACAGAGAAGTGGGTTTCATTTCTCAGTTTTGTTTGTCAGATTATTGATTGCCACTTTATTTTGGGGAGAGAGAGAGAGAGGGAGGGAGAGAAAGGAAAGGAAGGGAAGGAAGGAAGGAAAGAAAGACAGACAGAAAGAAAGAAAGAAAGAAAGAAAGAAAGAAAGAAAGAAAGAAAGAAAGAAAGAAAAAGAATCTACCTCATAGAGTTGTAGGTGCTCCTGTGACAGGTGAAGGCAATAATATGGTCTTTGTTTAGACACATTCCAGAGATAATACACTCTGATTTTCATTTCTGAAGGGGAAATTTTGAAGACTGTGCTCTTTTGTATGAAGAGAAGTCGTGATCTGCCATAACATGATGATATTTAAGATGAGTTTTTGCTTTAATGACGCAGAAATAATTTTTTGTGGGGTAAAGAAGGATATGATCTGGCAGGGTGTCAGCTGCTCAGCAAACACTGCCCATCCTGATGTTACTTCCCTGAAATACTCCAGAAAGCAGTGAAAAGGAGATGAACATTGCCATTCATCTACACACACTTGGGTGGTCGTGCTGCACAGCCAGCACTGTGAAGCAAACATTGACTTTGTGACAGCTGAGGGGACCTTGCTCCAGAGAATGCTGCTCTGCCCTCTGGCTCCAGCCCTTCAGCTTCCCCAGACATCAGCCCTTCTGGGACCTGCTCCTGGGCAGTTGGTTTCAGCCACAACACTCCCTTTGCCAAAGAAAAGAAACCCCCCCAGTTTGCTTTCCCAACATGCTGCACCAGAATAAGAAAGCTGGCTGGCCCCCAGGGCTGGCAGACATCCCTGCCTCCTCCACCCAGGCTCCCTTCAGACCTCATTCTTCTGCAGTAGCAGAGGAAGGAGCAGCTGGAGACTCTGGTGTATTTGCTCCCACAGGCACCTGACTCCCTCCTGTCTTGTTTGGGATCTGTTTGTTCTGGTGCAGAGGCTGAAAAATATTAAACCTTTTGACTCCTCTAAGTCACCAGAGTGAGAGGGCCCTGAGCTCTTCAGCAAATGCTTGGCTAGAGCATCAGCTAGACCTCCAGGTGTAACCTACAACCCCAAAACAAGCACATGGATCTATTATGTCAGTCAGTGGCTCATTTCCAGAGCTCATTGTTTTTACTCTTAACAACTCCTTTTTCACTCTCCCATGGCAGTGGTCTGGATTTGCTTCCAGTCTTTGGTTTCCCTTCTCATTTCTGTGCTGGAGTGAAGAGCCTTGCTAGAGTGATTAATTACCTCCTCTCTCCTCTCCAGCTATTTGATGGGCTTTGTGCCACAGCTTTACACTGAAATACATTTTCTGCTTTTTGTGAACTTTGAACTTTCATTGCATTCCTTGCTTTTCTGCAGCTTGAGGAATTATTGGCAGGGCCTACTGTTCTTCACCTGTACAGCAGGTAAGGGTGCTAAGGGTGGAATAGAACCCAAATTCAAAGGCAGTCAGTACAATAGGAGTGATGTGCTTTAATCATGCAAAATCAGGTGCTTTGCCTCTACTCCATCAGAGGAGCAACAAATTAGACAAATTAAAATTTGTGTCTATTCTTTGCAGGGCATTGGAAGTGCTGTCTTCATTCTACTTTTAGCAGACTCTTCCCAAAATGCTTAGTGGAAAATGGAAAAGGAAGAACAGAAAGGCAGGCAGACATACAAAACACTGGTAAACCCATTTTTTAAGACCAGATGACTTGCATAAATAAGCCCAAATTGAGCTCTGAGTTATATGATGTAGAAACTGATTTTGTGAGAAGGACAGGCCAGAGCTCATCTTTTCCTCCATTGTCTGTAATTTTGCTGTGCTTCAGGAAAAAGAGGTCCTCGGTTTTGTTACTTTAAAAATGCAAATAATTTGCTTTTGTGGCCATTTTTAAAGAGTCTTAAGTACATAAATTCAAAATGTTCTTGGTTGTACAGGAAGGTTGGTTTTTTGTTGTTTTGGTTTTTTTTTTAAAGTTTGCTAATTCATGCTCTAAGTGGAAACAAGGACATGTTGCCCTTGTAAAGACAAATATTTATTTCATTATTGAAAACACAGGGCAGTCGTTCAGCCTTTGAGGTCTGAGATTGCTGAGAGATGTTTTAAGATTGTATTCTGATTGTTTAAGAGATTACAGGCTTAGTTTTCTAGAGCACTTGTTAAGTTTCTCTGTAGTGTGAATGAAGAATTGTAATCCCTTTCATTCTTCTCTTTGAGTGTGTTTACATTAGCAGGATCTGTGTAAATCTGCTATTCTGCAACAAATAGCATTAACAGGCTGTCTGCTCCTGCTGTACCTCAGCTGGGGTGCAGAAATGTGCATTTCTCTTCCCCTCATGAGCACATTTATGTGTGTTTGGCACACAGCAAGACCATGAGTGAAGGAATACCCATGGATGTGCAGCTCTGTCCCTCCTCCATCCTCTTTCTCAAATCCTCTGGAGATTTCTTAGGAGAATAAAAGCTGCTGAGCAATCTTTGGACCTTCTCTGAGTGACTGTTTTAGGGAGTAACTCATCTCAGCAGTGGTCATTTCCCTTGTTCCAATAATTTTTATTTGATTTCCCAAAGTGGGTCACCTCAGAGTTTGTGCTGTCGCACATCTCCCTGAAAAGTTGTCTTTGTTTAATGTTTAATGTCTGTTGTTAGGAGTTAGTGTATTTTGGCTGTGGGAGGGAAAACAACAGATGATTACTTTCAGGGAGGAATTTGCAAGGCAACTTGTCTATAAACTAAAAGAAACTTTGGGATTATTCTTCTTGCCCTAGTGGTTTTCATTCCCACTCAGTGTATAATACATCATCCTTGATAGAAAGGAGCTCATAAGACTGCTCTAGAGAAAGTGTTGGGGTTTTAAAATTTTATGGTGGTTTTTTTTTCTTTTAAAATGGACCAGATTGGGCATTCATTTAATTTTAGGGAAAGGAAGAAATTCCAGTTCTCCTGTGTGCTACTTATATCTGCACAGCAGATTCAATCCATACTATGCTTTCAGAATATCAGGACCATGGCAGGGAAATGCATGTGTCTATTCATATGTGCATGGGTCCACAAGAAATGTAAGATGACATTGTTAAAAATCTCTGTCTTCCCCTTGACCATTTCCATTATGAGGATTTCCATCCATGAGCACAGGAGGTTAGGAAAGAAGGCAATGGGAATGAAAACCACATTGGATGAATACATTGGCAATACAGCACATATCACCGAGGCAACTCAAATTTCAGCAGACATTAATCTTTTACTTTGTTCTCTGCATTATATACAGAGATTTTCACCCAGATTCCAACCTGCTGGAATAAAAAATGTGAGCTCCTGTGAGGTAGGAGCACTCAGTTTTCCATTAGTGCTGGTTTCCCCACCCAAACGCCTGTTTCTCCCCACGGGGCGTGCAGGGTTTTGCTGGAATCACAGCTGGAAGGGTCTCAGTGGAGCGTGCACCCAGCAGCTCTTCCTGTGCCTGCAGGCTCCTTGCATGGCCCAGACCCGTCCACCCACACAGCCACAAAAGCAGAACAAGCTGAGAACAGGCAGAAAGGGTGAGGCAGTCACCCAGTGACACAATGGAAAATGTTGTACGGAGTACGGTGCACTTGTAAACACGCAGGGATGTGTGAAGTGTGTGAGTGGCTAAATCACCCGTGGTGGGACTGATGGAAGGCATCCCTTCTCATGGGAATGTTGCTGGCAGTGGAAATAATTTAAGAATATTTGGAGTAATTCTGTCCCTGAAGTTTGGGGGGATTCAATTTAAATCTGTATCTTGACCCACAATACCAGACATACCTCTGATACATATTACAAATGTTTTTAACTTTACTACCTCCTTGGGATGACTCAAGTCTATATTCATTGCCTTGCCAGTAACTCTTTTTTTTTTAGCCCAGCGAATATCAGACTCCAGTAAGTTATCTGGACTGTCTGCTGAATTTATGTCCTCAAGGCTCCTAAATATATTTGTTTCTGTATTACCCCCTAACAGTGTGTTTTAATTGTTTCTGAGAATCTTATCTTTTGGTTCATGACTATGGCTTTGTGTGTATGTCCAGTATTGTCTTGCCCAAGCAGAAGGCATCCATTTGGCATTCTTCTAATTCCCACTGGAAGGATTGAAATATTTGGAAAGCTATTAAAAGGAAAGCAAGTCCTGCAGGGGAGAACATCCCCTGCTCTAGTACCACAGCCTTTTCTGAGCCATATTTTGTAGAAAACATTAACTTTCTGGTGACCACTGTCAGCCTGAGAAAGTGTCTAAAAAGCATGTCCTCGGTTTGCTGAGTGACTGGAGGTGTTTCCCTGGGCTTGTGCTGGGGTCCAGCTGTTGAACACAGGTTGGCTGCATGGCTGGGCTGCCTTTGATGTTGTGACAGGCAGTATTTTCACCCTGCTGAGGGGGTGTAGCTGAGAAGAGAGAGGTCTGCACTGCCTGCACTCACACCTCAGCAGCAGACTTTGCCAAAAGGTGATGATCTTTGAGCCAGGGGCAAGGCCATGGGGTGAATTAGTCTGGGGCCAACATCAAGCAGCAGCGGCAGAGCTCGGTCTCCTCCCAGCTGGCAGTGGTGCTTGCTCTGAGAGTCTTTTGTATGGCCTTTCCTCAAGTGCTGAAAGCAATTATCTCTAATAATTACCCAGTAAAATAATAGTGTAGCTGTAATTTAATGTGATTGCTTTGGTTCTGTGTTTGCTTCTCATCTGTTGCCAGACTGGATGTGAATTGAAGTAACATACAAATGGAATTGTACCAGTTACGTTGGCTTTTTTAAAATGTTTTCCTATGAACTCTCAGGAGATTATATTTTATTATTATTATCCTGTTTCTATTCAGATAGCAAGATAAAACACTTTCGAGTATGTTTGCAGGATGATTTTTAAACTTGTGGACTAAGAAATTCTGTTCTTTCCTCTGATGCACAATCCTGTATGGTTTTCTTAAAACAAGACACATTTTACTATTCTAACCTATAAATAATCATTGTTTTGGTAAGCATTTGGAAAGATTAAAGAGAAATAATTTTTATATGGTAGTGTTTATGTAAACCTGATGGATACTGATAGAGGTTTCCACCCTCCAGGCAAGTAGGTTTTGTAACTGAGGACACACAGGTGTCAGTGGGACTGTCTCAATAAAGGATTTACAGAATAAAGACCTCAGTGTTCTACCATGTCACCACAAAGGTCAGCATAAACAGTCTCTGAGTAGATAATGTAATAACATAAAACCAATCTCATCCTCATGTCAAATAAAGACAATAATGTGGTTGTGGAAGGAAAAAAAAGTATGTTTTTTTAATGCACCATGGAAGAAATATGAATAAGGAAAGCTGCAGTCTAGATTTGAAACAAGATTAAAAGTCAACAAGATTTTATTCATGTAACTGAAATCGAAACCAGGACTTAATAGGGAAATGACACAGAAATCTCATAAATTTTGGATAACCCCTGGCCTGAGAGACAGCCTGTTTTAGTCAGTTTACATATATGCTATATATTTGCAAATATTAATTGAGCAGTTCTTGTAGCACTGGAGGGATTATTAGTCCAAGGCAGGGAAGAATTTGTTAGGTGCATATTTTAAGCATGCCAGCAGACATTGTTATCAAAACTCTATTGTATTGAGAATGTTTACTATCCTTTTAAAAGCATTTAAAAAAGAATGTTTTCATAGTGACTGTGGTAGAAGTAGACACTGAAACTTAGTCATAATTGTGCCCAAACAAGCACTATCTGCTTGTCATTTAACTAAATAAAAATGTGGCCCTATTGTCTTAGGTCAGCTTTGAAGAATTAAAATAAACATATTTTATGTATCAAGAGAATAGTTTAATAGGATTTTCATTGTATACCAAGTTTAGGGCAGTAAAGAGGAACTGCTTTGCAGTTTATGTGATGATATCATTAATTATGAGTTAGGGGAAGGGACTTGCTCTCAAAAAAAACCGCCATAAATTCTGGGAATGCAGGAAATGTAAGGCAGTCTTGTATACAATATGATTAATATCTCTGCTATCTCAAGAAATATCTCTGGTCCTTTCAGCATGAGGACAATACTATGAAGTTGCAAACAAGGTGAGAAAAATCTGGAAGTCCCAAGCCAAGTCCACTGGCCAGCTAGAGGATCAGATCCTAATATGGTGCTAAGTACCTGCAGATAACAGGGCAGGCTTTATTCCTCAACAGTAACCTAAGAGGATGGTGGGAATAGCTGGCTGTTTCACCAGAAAAGGTAGGGCCAGAAGTGAGAACTCTTGAACCTGCATGAACTTCCTGGATGGTCAGAGCAGATGATGTGTCATTTCTCATTATTATCCACTTCTGGATGTTCTCTGTGATATCTCTGTATGGTCAAGGCTTTTGTCTTTTAAAGGAGAAAAATATACAGTTGTGTGCAGCTCTTAGGCTGCAATGTTAGCCAGGTTTTAATATCATGGGGCCATTAGACATAATCTTTGTATTATGGGCTGGATAGGGCAGTTCCCTTCTCTGGTGAAGAGTTTTCTGCTGAAGCCAACACGAGCACGTGGTTCTCATGCTTTCTAAGAATCAGCATCCCAACTCTGTGGGGATGGGCTTCTCCAACAAACAGTAATGCAACACCAGTGATAAATCTGTAGAGCTTTAAATTGTGTGAGTGGTTTGTAGTTTTTTTTAATATCAGACACAGAGCTGTTTCTGGTATTGAAGAACTATCATTAGCAACATCTATTTCTTGTAAAAGCATTGAAATTCTTGAAGAAATAGGTGCTGGAAAGTGAGAAACACACTAAAATCTGAGTGTATTCACTTTACTAGTTCATGTTAGTGCATCAGAACTAGAAACACAGTCAGATACCTATGGCATGCATAGACTCCATGGTCGCTTTTGTGCTAATTTAAAATCACTTAGCATTAATCCATAACAAACTTAGGCCAAGAAGACTTTGTCTAAGATTTCCCACAGCCAAGGATGTTCAGATATGAATCCCAGTGTAACATGAGATCAATTTGTGTGAGATGGAATCCAGGCTTCCAACATCACCCATTTATTTTTCTCTCTAATCCTTGTAGGTCCTCTGCCTCAAGCTCTGGGTAGGTTCAAGCTGAGACCCTTCCTTCATTTTTAATCTGATGAGTGATTGATGTTTTGGCTGAAGAGACCACAGAGGCTGCTGCCCCCACCTAGACCAGGAGCTGAGAGGCTTAAAGTGCCGGAAAATAAACTGGGGCAGCCTTTATGATAAAAAGGCATTGTCACTCTGAAGGCCAAAATGTGCTTTAGTTGGGAGGGACCTAGACTCCAAAGTATGAGGGTGAATAATAAGGGAAAGCAGTGGCTCTTCTGAGAATTTTCAAGGACTTTAGAGAGGCAAGAAAGTGCTTGTTGTTGCCCATTAAATCAAGATTATCCACATATAACCACAGGAGTGACCCCCCAGCACTGCCAGGAGCTGGGAACACTCCAGGCCATGGGGAGGAGGCTGGAAGGGCAATGGGCACACAAGGTCTCAGTGGCCCAGGCTCATGAAAACAGGCTCCTAAATTCAATATTTTAAATAAGAAAGCCATGGCAGTAGAAGTTGTTTGAGAGGGAATATGCTGCTTCTCAGATGTATAAAGATTTTTGTGGGTTTGGCTTAGTGATGTGTATTGGAGGGAGGATGCTGGGGATGCTCAGGGTCAGCACAAGGCCACATGGAGCAGCCACTTCCACCAGGTTTATTTCAAACCAGGAACAGGCTGAGAGGAATTTTGGGATGTGCTCCATATTTGTAAGTGACACAGGATCCCTGAGGTGTGGCACTGTGGCAGAGAGCACACCCTCTCTTGAGCTCTGGTGGTGCCTACTGACACACACAAAAAAGGACTTATACAAATCCAAATAAAAAAAAGAGTGCACCTGATAAAATTTGTGTGGGTTTAATCAAGTCTGTACAGAAGCCACTCCAGAGTCATCCTGAAAATAAAGTAAGGGGGAGAGGGCACTGTGTGCTGTGGCTCTGACTTGGTTTGTTGCCAACCCCAAACCAAGTTGTCTGTGGCTGAGTGCCACGTTCAGTCATTTCTTGAACACAAAACCACTTGTAAAACACTTGTAAAGCACTTATTCCTTGTATCTCAATCTAAATTGATCCTCTTGTAATTAAAAAAAAAAAAAATAGAGGACAGGTAGAAGGATTGTCAGAAAAAAATTCCTTTACCTAGAATCCCAGATTTTGAATTTCTGTGCCACAGAAATGCACAGGGTTTATACCACTGGCAGAGAAATGAGCATGGATACAGTCAGACACTGAATTGCACAATGTTAACACAACTTTCATATAGATTAGGGTTTTTCCAGCTGGTGTAATGAAAAATAGTCTGACAGAATAATAATCTATGTTTTATTGATTTGCATTAATGTGGAAGAAAATAATCAGCAATTCCTGATGGGAAATATAAGCTCCTGGATTGGAGAGTGGCAGTGAGACTTGTATATCATTAAATCAGGTATACTCTTAGAAACTTTTATTCAAGAATTCAAACTCTTTTATTCTTTTATACTGGAGATATAGATCACAGTGCCAAATTTTATTTATTTCTATGCAAAAATTGGCTTGCACAGAATCAGTTTTCTGCTCCCTGAGGATGCATATACTCAATAAGGAGGCTTTTTTTTTCTAAGAGGAAACTCAAAAAATTCTGAGCCAACAGTGCTATATATTGCTTGTGTACTTGCTTTTCCCATAAGAACCAAAAGTCTGTGCATTATATAAATGTGAACTGAGAAGTCTGTGCATTATACAAAGCAGAGAACTAGGATGAAAAAATATTCTCCATGTTTCTCAATTAAAAAAAAATACATTTTTTGATTTGCTAGGTTTTGGTCATTTTGAGTAAGGCTGGAAAGTAAGATGATTTAAAAGTTCAGGGCTAATACACCCTATTAGAAATACTGTATTGCAGGAGAAACTGAATATCTTTTACTAAATAGTTCTGTAATAAAAAAAAAAAATTGATTTCTTGTCAAGTTTTTTAGGCTAACTGTAAGGCATCAGAAGGGGGACAGCTCTGTGTGCTTACCACAGGGTAGCAGGAGCAAGATCTACTCCTAATGCCTGTGCTGTTTAATCATTAAAACCAGTGGGGCAGAATTTGCTTGGTTAATTCCTGATTTCATCCCATGTTTATTTGCTGACCCTAAGGCTTGTCAGGTGTGCTCAGCTTTCAAAAGGGAAAGGACACTGGTTTGGACTGATGCCTGGAAAGGCTGAGCTGGACCAGAGACTAGACAGAGCAAAAGGAGTGAAATAGCTATTTATTGAAAGGATGCACCTTGGGCAGTGCAAGAGCCTGGCTGGGGCTGCACCCAAATCAAATCCAAGATGGATCTCAGTCATGAGTTTTTACACTTTTATAAGTTTTGGTTCCTCTGCAGATTGGGGTCAATTATCCAACCACACCTATGAAATAACCAGGCTATGAAGTCTCAGCCCTCTGGCTTGCCCCCTTTCTCTTGCTGTTTCTGCTTTTTGGGTACCAGTTGTCCTTGATTCTATAGCTAGAAAGGAATTGTTTTGCTTGACTACCCTGTGAAGAGAACTTACTAACACCTAATATGAAGTTTCAGACTTAAACAAACACTAAACAGCAGAGATTCTGAAAAATATAAAAGCTAAAACCCAAGGCATTGGGGCCCCCAGGCAGATAGGTACCTCACAGAATGATTCTGCTCTGAATTAAAAGATTGCTTTGCATAATTCCCCGAGTCCTTGAACTTATCAACTGAGGATAATAAAATGTACTTACTTGTCGTGAGCTTTTGGTTTTGATTTCCCAGGAGGACAGGTCTGGAGCAGTGCTTGCTGTGGATGTTGCATCACTGCTTGGCAGAGGGGCTGCTGCTCTGCGTGCAGAAATCACTGCAGGCAGCCTGCCCTCCCTTAAAGAATGTTCCACCCACCCAACACTCGTGTTCCTTTGTCACCCCAGCTCCTCCAGCCTGGGAAGCTCCTAAAACACTTCAGTGGGTTCTGTATCCTTGGAGCAATTAAGGCAGGAGCAACCAGGCAGCACAGACAGAATGAGAGGATACAGTTTCAAGATGCATCAAGGGAAATACAGGTTGGATATTAGGAAAAAGTTTTTCACAGAAAGAGTGATAAAGTACTGGAAGGGTCTGCCCAGGGTGGATTCACCATCCCTGGATGTGTTTAAAAAAGGACTGGATGTGGCACTTGGTGCCATGGTTTAGTGAGGTGTTAGGGCATGGATTGGACTTGGATCCTGAAGGTCTCTTCCAACCCAGTGATTCTGTGATTCTGAGATTATGTGAGCAGCTGGAACTGTAGGTGGTGATTCAGAATGGATGGTTGTATGTGCTGCAGACACACACCCAGCCACCACCTCCTGTGCTCACCGTGCTTCACAGACAGGTTTTGTTTGCTGAGCCCCACTCTTCACCCTGCTCAGTGTGCTGCTCACACCTCACCCCTGCCCACAGACCAAACCCTCCACGCAGGGTGGGCAGCCAGAACATCCAAGTGGAGGATTTGGTGCCCAGTGGTGGGCAGTGGTGCCAGGACAGATGACCCCCTGGGCATCTGAGGTGAAATGTGGAACTTCAGGAAGCTTGGAAGCACCTGGGCACCAAGGTGACCCCAATGGCACAGAAGTGTTCTGGAGATTGACTGACCCTCCTCATTTCCAGCTGTGAAAATGGCCTTATGTAAAGTAGCACAATCCTCCTCATTATGGAGAGGAGCCCTCCAGACAGGCTGCTGGCCCTGGATTGCAGAACAGTTGCATTTCATCTTAATTGACACAGATGCTTGGGCTTGGGGCTCCTTGTTAAAGCTCTGAGCAGCACATTTGTGTGGGTGAGAGAACCAGAAAGACCATGTGGTTCATGTCAGTTTCATTGCTCAAGAGCAAAATTGCCCAGGAAAAAAAAAGAAAAAAAATCCTCTTTGACCCAAAACTTAGAGCATCCTCACTGAGGATAGAAAGATTCGTGCCCACAGTGGGGGGTCGTGGGAGAGTATTGACGTCATTCCTGGGAACAAGCATAAGAACAGTTGATATTAAAGAATAAAAACTCTTCCCACACTTCCCTTTAATCCACTGCAACTTCATTCTGCAACTGGCAGAGCTCGGCTTCCCCCTCCTGGGGACAGGGAGGATGGGCAGGAGCCGGCAGAGGTTTTTCCTTCTCTCGGTGCTCCAGTGTGGAAATGTTTTTAAACTGCTGACTCTGGATACCTCTGGCTTTGTCTTCTTAAGGGGCTTGTGAAGGGCAAGGTGATTTGGAAATTGAGCCTGTTGAAGCAATGCTACAGCAATGATTTTATCTCTCTTAGGAAAATATTTGGTGTCCAGTCATCAAAGCCCACAGCTGCTGTTTTGAAATGTTCAGTGGTGATAATCTGCATTGTTTTGGTGCTGTAAATAGAAACCCTGTGTGCACCTAAGGGTGCACAGAAGTTAAATTCTGAGTCACAGGAAAATACCTTTGCCTTCATTAACTTGAAAAAATACTTTTAAAGTTTGCAAAACAGTGATTTAAAAGTTCAAGGGTAATTGATGATGATTCCCTTTCAAGAAGAAAGAGAGCAGTATCTGTATAGAAGACAAAGGCATATATTATTATAATGATATGGATGAAGGAAAACAGTGTAGGATTGATCGAGTTCAGTAATAACATCACCCCTTTCAGTCAATCAATCAAAAGACAATGAAGATTGTCTGGGCATAACAGCCCATCACTTGTACAGGTTATTTCTGATTCTTTTTAGTAGCCTGTGAGTGCTCAAGCACAGATCTATAAAGCACAGCTGGTTACTCATGGCTTTAGCACTCATGGAAGTGTCAAAGGCATCCAATCCCTTAAAGCAGGAGCATCTGTTCATAAAACAGCAAAGTTTCAGATTTTGAAGATGCACAGGTTCATTTTCATGAAGGCTCAACTTAATTTTGTACTTCTTCTCCTTTTAAAATCAAACCCAAAGGTATGACCTTTTAATCTCAATTTTTAATTTTTTCAAAAGAAGCCGGCAGATATTTCACCTTTGATGAAGTGGATACATTTAAATGGACACAAATCTGGGAAGATTAAAAGTGAAACTACTATTTGTTTATGCAAAACTTGGTGTATGGTAGTCTCGGAAGCACAAAGAAGTTTGAATTTCATTAGTGGCAGCAATTCTACATATATCCATAAATCTTCTTATATGTTTTATTTTATTTTCTAAGACAGCTTCCAGAAAAGCAAGATTATCACTTATTTGTGTAATTTGTGTAATTTGTTTTTTACGAGAAAGGGAATTGGGGTTTTAAAGTCACAACTTCTTCCCTATTTCTTACATAACTGTTGTCCCACAGGTAATTAGTCTGAATATATTTGGTGAATAACAAATACTTAAAAATCTATATTTGCACAAAACTGAATTAAAGGCTTAATAAAAAAAAATCAGAAAATTGACCATGTATTAAGTAGGTCATTGCTTCATGGTCCCATATAAAAGGTTTGTCTCACATCTGGATTTGTGTGGCTTTCTCATTCTGAGCTCTGCATTTTGTTGTGCTCTTGTGCCAAGAGATATGAAGAGTTACAAATATCCCTATCATATGCTCTAGTGGAATCATAATTATTTTTCCAGACTTTTAAAATGTAAACTACCAGGCATTTTACAATTTTGTCAGTAGACTCCTGAGTACTCTGGTTACTCCCCAAGTCATCATGCCAGCCAAATCATGATACACAGGAAACAAATATAAAGTGCCTAATATAGAGATACCTTTCCAGGCATGTATTTAATAAGAATGCAGGACAAGAGCCTGGAAATTGCCAGACTAGATGCAAATTTCAATGAAAATACAAAGATATTATTTGTGTCCTATTTCTTTATCTAATCCAAAAGTAAAAATTTCTTCCTGTGGCCCCTTCCTATTTAGATATCCAATTCTTGTGCACATGAGCAAAAAGCTCATAGTTCCCCAGTAAGTAGCTCTTATTAATGCATATTCATCAGAAAACATGTTGCTAGAAAAGAAAAGAAAATATTTGCTTCCAGATGTGCCAGCTTCAACTCTGTTCCCAAGACTTCAGTTTTCCAGTGTTACCTGCTGTTGCCCAATCCAACAGCCAGTCCTCCATGATTTCTTTTCAAGAGCAGGATCTTCAACTTGCAACTTTGATTTAAAGAAAAAAATCAAACCAAATATATCTTCCCCGCTAAATATTTTAACCAGACTGATTTTCCCTTGGCCTTAGATACCTTCTGTGTTCAATACTATGAATTTGGAGGACCAGGTGTAAAATGCCCATGGATGCCCCTCAAAGGAGCCACAGGCAGCAGGGACAGATCACCCTGACCTCCATCCTTCTCCAGAGCTCCAGCTAAAACTTTGTTTTTCACAAAGTGTTGCAGTTCTTCCTTAGGTGCTGACAATGGCATCTGGATATTTTCAGCAAGATTTCCAGATGATAAATAATTTCCAGATTTTATAATTTTGAGGAATTGACAGCATGGATCAATCAGGTTTACAGCTGATGGATTGAGTGTGAAAGTATCTGTGAGCCTAACCCTTATGACAGCTTCTTTCTCTTACTGTACTTTTCTCTCTCTTTAATAATCCCCTGTTTTTAATTCCTTATTCAAGCAGTGGAACTGAAATAAAGAGCAGCACTAGTGGGAGCCCTTGCCTGGCTGGACAGCACAGACACAGCCCAGTGACAGGACGAGGGGGAATGGCCTCACACTGAAAGAGAGTAGGTTTAAATTAGGTATTTGGAATAAATTCTTCCCTGTGAGGATGGTGAGGCCCTGGCACAGGTTGCCCAGAGGCTGTCCCTGGATCCCTGGAAGTGTTCAAAGCCAGGTGGGATGGAGCTCTGAGCAGCCTGGGAGGGTGGAAGGTGTCCCTGCCCCTGGCAGGGGGGTTGGAGCTGGAGGATCTTTATTTTCCCTTCCAATGCCCCAGAGCATTCTGTGATTCTATAATTTAACTTTCTTTACTTTCATTACCCCATTTTTTAACCCCTGCTGCTGTCTGCTGAGATTCTTGGGTGTTTTTCTCTGCAGCAAACAGGAAACTCTGAATTTCCACCACCCATGTCCCACAGTTTTGATCCATTTGCAGAACATCTCCCTCAAACTGTGCTTCCATTTTAAGGGGTGGTGACAAAAATCTCCCAGGACTGTCCAGGCCACCAAGACAGACCCAAGGCAGAGCAGCTCTGCCTACACCATGCAGCAGGACCCGACCTATCCCTCCATTTTCACTCTCTAAAAGCTTTCCTCCTTCCACTCCCCAAAAAGATTTGAAATTATTATTTTGTAATAATCACAAATTATAAGATAATAATCACACAATCATGAGAATGTGGCTAATATTCTTGGAATTCCTGTATTGCCTGAGGTATATACTATTTGATGTTTTAGTGGTAAATGGAAAAGGATTTTTATCTCCTAAAAGTGATAGATTGGTGATCTGTATAAAACCATATGTTTCTTTAAGCTAATTGAATTGTCAAGAAATGCCTATTCTGATTTTATTGTAAATTTTTGCCTTACTAGAAGGTCCAGATTCATGTCAGGATTTAATGCTGAAGATTTATTTTGATGTCTTTTATTCAGGAAAGCAAACAGTTACAGTTTCAATCATCCAGACTGCACTTGATTAAAACATCTGTGAACCTGAGTGCATTAATTGACTGTTTTCCTAGTTCAAGGATGTTTTTTGTGTGTATAATTTCTGCCTGAATGGAGAGTCATCTTCCCATGCAATATCAAATAAAGTTGGTTCAATAAACCTGTCACTTATTTTCCACACAATTGTTCTCTTCTGCTTTTGTGGTTGTTTTGCTCCTCAGTGCCTTGATACAAATTTATGACTGCTGGTCAATATGAAATCAATTATGGTTTGACATAGTAGAGTCACAGGGTTTTTTAAATTTTCTGGTGTGAAAAAGATTATGCAGGACTGTCTTCACAGCTTATTATAAAATTCTCCAGAAACTCACAAATTTCACACAATAAATGAGAAATATATTTGTTTGTCACTGTCATGATTTCCTCTGCAAAAACCCAAATATTACCCCCATTCATCAACTAAACCTTAATTAAATGAACCTCACAAACCCCTATCTCAGCAAGGCTCTTGTGAAATTTATTTTATGTTTTGAGACCCTTAGCTGAAATGTGCTCTGCTGCTGCAAAATGCTCCTCTTGTCTATTGAACAAACTCTAATGCCTGCTTCCCACACTTCAGTTTTATCCTGATGTGGTAGAAAGTGAAATTAAACCCATCACATGCTGTATCATGTCCTGGGGAAAGTGCTGGGTTTTGTGCTGGAGGGATCTGGTGTACCAGCAGAAGTTGATAGCAGTGATGTCAGGAAGGACTGAAAATGAAATAAGACTAAAGGCAGAATATTCCAGTGGAATGAAAGAATACTTTTCTGCTATAGACGAAGAGCTGAAAGATTGTTCATGGGGGAAAAGGTATATATTGGGACCATAAGGCTGATCTATGATCCAAATGCATGTCCTTGTCCAAGAAACTGAGACAGACAGCAAATGTGAATTCCTTGCATCAGTTAAAGTTGAGATAAAATCTAATATATGCAACATTGCCACATGACCTGTTGTCTCTACCATTACTCCAAGAGAAAAAAATGTAGACAATTAACTCTGATGGAGTTGATAGAAATATTAATCCAGGAACAGTGTCAAATGATAAATCATCTGTTTTCTTCATCAAGGTAGAGAAAGATTTAGGATTGACAAAGATATTAAGCAAGGGGAATTTTCTGATTGCATGCAAGTCAATGACCTGGTGGGAAAACAGTGCTTCAGTGGGAGGAAACAGCCTCATGGTAATTTTTGACTTTTCACTTTGAAACATATGGAAATATTGTACAGGCAATAGCATAAAAAATCTTAGGGGAAACAGATGTGGCTCAGAGTGCATAGTCCTTCACTAATTTAAGATCCTATTAAAATCAATCAGGGCATGAGAGAGAAATTTGATGATGAGGGGGAGATCATAGGAACTAATGAGTACTAAATCAACACATGAATTGTTCTATTGATACAGCAAATTAATGCATGTTCTGGTGCAGTGAGTGAGGTGTGTTCTCTGCTTCTCTTGCATTGATCACAAGTAAATAAAAAGGGAACTTTACTGTGACTCAGTGTGGGAGACAAGTGGTGCATCCCCACTGAACACTGCCCACTTTGCCACTGCTGCCACTGCAGCTCTTTCTCTGCCTGGAGCTGAATGCTGTGGTGAGAGAAGTTAGGTGTGAATATTCTCATTGTGAAACTGGTTGCCAAGGACAAATCTTGATATAAAATATCTGACTAGCAGCTGACAGAGAAATGTGCAGGGGGAACTCCATCCTTGCAGGTGAACAGCTTTGCAAGGTATGTCTTCAAAGCTGGTCTAACCTGTGTTTCAAAACAGACAGGACAAGGAGGGACTCTAGTTAGAGAAGAAAAATATTGCTTACTCCCTCTATATGTACACAGACCACCTTAAACAGACCTGGTTCTGGTGAATTCTATGGGCTGGCAGTCCCTGAGGCTGAAATCCCATCTCTGTGTGCAGGCAGTGGTGGCCTCAGCTTACCCAAACCAGCCAGAAGGGTCAAGCTCAGGCTCTACACAAATTAAGTCTTTGATATCCAGGGTTGTTAATTAGGATTAGTGGTGTGGTGTAATGAGTTACCTGTTTCCAGTTGTTCCCAATTGTTAGTGCATTCCCCTTCTCTTTCCCACCCTCTCCCCTTCCTCCACACCTCTTCCCATCAGCTCTGCCTGGGGTGTCAGCACCTCAGCCCTGTTGTTTGTTCTGCTCCAGCCCAGCAGAGCTGCCTCTGCTCCTTGCAGGACTCAGTGCTGCCCTTCCTTCCCCTCTGCTGCTGATTTATCTCCCTGCTGCCAGCTGGGTGTCTTATCACAGACAAAAACCTGAGTTGGGCCAGGCAACACAAGTCTTCTGAGTCCCCAGAGGAGCACCTAATGATTTAATACTTAATTAAAGATGACATAATTCCTAAGCCAAAGAGAGAACCATATATCTCATTCCTTATTTGATGTCGTTAGAGAGATTTGGCTCCTGGTTTAGCAAACATAAAATAAACTCCTGTAAACAAATAAATGTAGAAGTGTATCAAATATCTACATTTTAACTGTACATGGTTTTTTTTGTTTGTTTGGTTGGTTTTTTTTGTTTTTTTGTTTTTTGTTGTTTTTTTTTGTTTTGTTTTGTCTTGTTTGTTTGTTTGTTTGTTTTGTTTTTTGTTTTTGTTTTTTCCCTGCATTGGATCAGTAAATCTTGTCCAGGATGACTGGAGCACATTGGTTATTGCATATTCCTGTTGTTCTGCAAGGTACAGCTCATGTGGTGGGGATCCCTTCCCTGCTCCCATTGAGGAGATTTGCCTGTTTGGGGACTTCAGGTCACATTTTTTGTGGTCATTTTTTATAGAATCACAGAACATGCTGAATTGGGAGACACCCATCAGGATCATTGAGGACACCCCAAGAATCCCACCACGTGCCTGAGAGTGTTGACCTGTCAGGCTTGAGCCCATGATCACTTTCTATGAGTGAAATTAAATATCTTGATATGGTTTATCACCAATTTCTTCCTCTAGTGATCCCACTCAGGCTCTCAATATTGAAGTCCATTTTAGGTGGTGCTCCATCCTTCTGCAGCTGTGTGACTGCACCTGTATGTGCTGAAATCCAGCCCTACTCTGGAAGCTGTTAAATAGAGAATATATAAAAAAATTCAAGTGTGAGATCCATTCAATCAGTGCTGCCAAGCAAAAGGATAAAAGAAGGCACTGGAATCATGTACCCAAAATTTTCACAATTTCTGACGACACTGAGAATGCCTTTGGTTTCATAGATTAATGACTTGAACTGTTCCTGCCTCCAAGGCAAATCTGTGAAGCATCAAGAAGGAGTGATGCCTTGAAGATACTCTGATGGGTAAGGAGGAGATTGCTGCACTATGACTGGTGCTTGTGCTCTGGAAACAAAGCAGTGCAATTATAATTTAAGCAGCACCACCTGAAAGCAGATGAGTTAGGGGGAAAATCACCCTTTTATGGTGCTGTGTTTTTCTCTCAAAGAAGGCACAATTTATTATATCACTGTGATAATTTTCCTGAAGATATTTTCTCATCGGTGCTTGTCAGATTTCAATTCATAAAAGCTGATTTTTCTTAGAAACCTGCCTGCTTTCAGAGCACCATCTGCTGGTGCTTCTGGGTCCTGTGGGCTGCAGCTGGAGAGCTGAACTCCTCTGCACGCCCCAGAGGAGGAGAAGGGTCTGGTGGTGTTCACTTGGTTGTGTTGTGAGCCATAACAGCATTTCCTTTGTTAAACTTCTGTTCAGTACCCACCCATCCTGCCAGACTCTCTTTTCTGAAGGTAATTCTTACTCACATTACCAAAAACTTCAAAAGGAGCAGGAATATTTGCATTATGGGGATAATGCTTGAGTGGTGATTTGTGGGCTTGGCCCCTTAAGTTTTGTGTAAGCTCATCCACAGCTCTGTGGCTCTGCAGAGAAAGAAGCTGTGATTTACCAAATGTGAACAAATATGTTTAACAGTCTTTGTGCTGAACTTGTCAGATTTTCAATTACATCTTCTGTTTAATGCTTTATTGCCTCTCATTCCTGCTCAAATACAATTTATTTCTTTCATAAATACAAATGAATTTGCCACATTCGAGGAAAATCAGTGATGACTGATAAAATTTTAAGAATTTATATTATTAGATAGTTTAAGTCTGAATTGTGCTGAGGTTGTCAAACAATATTTATGTGGGTTCTAGCCTGTAGATGGGTTATGAAGGTTCAGTGACCTTTTCTCAGTCAAAGTTATCTTTTAAACAGTTTTGGATATCCTGTGTTTCCTCAAAACTGAAGAACTCTTCTATTTTTAGCCACAAACTTACCTAAATTCCTTAAAGGATTTAGTACTCATATTTTAATCATGGTGGTGACTTAGTTGTTTTTAGAAAGAAAACTCTAACTGAACTCTAAGGTACAAAGTCATTAAAATGTCTCCTAAAAATACCTGCAAAGCAGTTAATGTTCTTTCTAGCCTTTAAATGTGCCTGGAGACTTAACACTGCATTAAAGAAATGAAGTGCATTTAGGGTGTAGGATTATGTGGATATATGAAGTAAAAGAGGCTTCTGAAATAACTATTTTGTAAGCAAAATGTGAATTCTTTCTGGAAGAAAATGGTGTGGATGGTGTCTGAACCAGCAGAGTCTCTAAGGCAGTGGTGCATTGGAGCCCCATGCCCTGATTCACTTTGTCCTGTCACTGCCCAAACAGCCCCAAAAGGGACTGGTAAATCCTAAAAGTACTATTTCCCATGGCACTCCTCCCCTAACTCAGCCTTGCAGCTGTTCCTGCACTGAGCTGCAAGAATGGACTTAAATTCATCATCTTTGCACAGAGGTTTGGGCTGGATTTCCAGGGATGTCTTGTGGGACTGGATGGTTCTCACATTCCAGGAATCCTGAGAGAATTAAAGTGTGGGATCTTGCACCTCCAGGAAGCTTTACCAACTGCAGGCATCTAGAGCAAGAAAGAAGAAGAAATTTGGAGGCTGAAACAGAGAATCTGTTGGGAGGATGACCATGGAAGGTCAGCTTGTAAATCCATATAAAGTGCTGTTGTTGAGTCAGGTGCCACAGTTTTGGCATCTGCATGTTAGATTGTATGTATTTATTGTACAACACCGCTCTGAGGTGGTGTTTTCATTTTAAGGATGGGATCTCTCTGTTTCAAGGATAGAGGTGCTTGTACAATCAGGTAGGATATTTAAAATGCAGAGGAGAATGGCACTGATTTACATCCTAGTAGCACAATAAATCCTTTGTTGCAATCTCCTTCTCTTAGTACAGTGAGTTTGGTGTGCCACTCCAGATGAGTGAAGTGCAGCTTCTCAAATACTTCATTGTACTGTGTTTTTGCAGAAATCTGTTCCCAAATCTCAGCCCCAGCAGTGAATTCAGAGGGCTTGAGGTGGAACACAAGTACACTACTTGTCTTTCATCCTCTGTCAAATTCTGTGTGTGTAGGTGGCAAGCTCAGGCAGCACCTGCCAACTACGTGTTGGTTATTGGCTTGGGACAGAGCTGTTTACATTTAGCTCTGAGGCATCCATTTGTGCACTCCTTTCTATCTACTTCAGAATTTCACTAAAAATCATGAAATTTTAGGTTCTACAAAGTACACAGTCCCAAAGCAGGAGCTGTAATTTAAAACCACTTTGTAACCAACAAAGAAAAATTGGTCTAAAATCAGTTACCAATGCATTGCTTGGTGGCAGGACTATATTTAAGATATGCATTGAATTAGCCATTGAGTGCACAGGGGATGCTAAAGAGTTATATTAACATTTTCCAGACTGACTTTTAGAGTTACCCCCAAGGTGATTGTTGAGAGCTGAGCTCTTATCAGAACATACAATCTCTTATGCTTCAAGGGGGATGAGCACACAAGTGTATAATAACACTAATGCTAATACTAATGCTAATACTAATGCTAATGCTAATACTAATACTAATACTAATACTAATACTAATACTAATCTATTTTCTGTATCATGTTTAGAGAGTGTGCCTTAGCTGATAGCTGCAAAAATGAATCTGTTAGCTGGTAACACTTTCCTTGTTCTTGCCACTTTTGGTATCACATGCAAAATTAGCTGATGATTCCTTTATAGTTTTATTGCATGAGTTCTGACCAATGTGTCCCTCTCCTCAGACTCTGGTGCTGATGTGCAGTTTGCAGTCACCTTCTGCACAGTCACTGCTGTCCCCAGCTTTGTTTTGAGCATTATGTTCATCCCTATCAAGATCCATCTTCGCTTTTCTTGTTGATGTGTCTGTCTAAAGGGTATTTGGTATGCCTTGGGTGGCTGGTGCTAATGTACGTTCCACAAGTAATTGAACATTTCCTTACCTACTTTCCCTGACAGAAAAGAAGTTTGTTTTGTTTGCTTGCAGTCAAGGTGATGCCAGATTTGCTGAATCTTCCATTTGTGAATTTGCATTTTGAAAACTTCTTTGCTCAACAGTGATCAAAACTGTCACAGAGATTTTACATGGGGAACATTTTAAGGTGTTTTTTTCTTTAAACCAAGTGGTATCAGATTTGACAGTTATTGGAATGACCTTATACCACATTAAAGAGACTTTTTTTGGAAAGCTTCTTCCAAAAAAAATGTGGCTTGCCACACAATTTGATTACCATGAATTATCCCGAGGCTTAGATTGACTTGAACACTTAATTTTTCTGTATTCTCCTCCAAGTGTAATTCATTCCTTATACTTTGCATATTGATGTATGACAGAAAAGACCAAGATTTGTCTCCTATTTGAGACAAAAGGCAATTTTTCAACTGCTCCCTTCAAAAGGGATTGGTGAAATCACCCTGGAGGTGTATAGGAGCCCTTGGTGCCAAGGAGAGGAGGATTTGAGAGGGGGGGACCCTGCAGTGCCCCTGCCCTGAGCTGCAGGCTGGGAGCAGTGGAGAGTCTCCCCATCCTTATACCCAGGATCTCTTTGGCACAGGGGAATGCAGACAGGAAGAGATTTGAGACAAAAAGTTCTGCTGGGAGCCAGGCAGATGCCATATGCCTTCCTTCCTTCCTTTCCATGCTCCCACAGACTGTGCCCAAGCAGTTGCTCTGCCCAGGGAAGGCTCAGGCTCTGCCAGAGCAGCTCAGACCAGGAGGGAAGGTTGATGGCTGCATCTCCTCACTGATGCTCTCCTGCTGCCTGGTAACCTGCCTGCTCGTTTCTACACTGCCAGATACCTTCCTTTGGGAGAAGTCTTTTGGTTTTGAAATCTGTGGCAGTTCTGAGGGAGCACTGTCACATCATAAGGTGCAGTTCTGGCTTTTGAACCAAAGGCTGGTGCCCCAAGCACACACACACCATTTTACATGTCTGAACAGCACTGTGCTTGTTAAATGTTTCCAGGATTGCTGCCCAGTTCTGCAGATACAGCATTCTAGGATTATCCATTTGCTGTCTTTCCATCAATTCTGTTTATTGCAGGCATAGAGATTATCTATCTGCCAACCATGGAAACCCCCAAAGTCAAGCTGTGTTCTTTCTGGCTTGTGAATCATCACCTGTAACCTTGACTCAGCATTCACAGGGGAACACTTAGGATTCTTCTGATCAAAAATATTCTCTGTGATGCTGTTACATATTATTTCTTTAATACTGCTTATGTAGAATCCTACCCATAATCTTTCAGCTATGTTAGTTCCATGGAGCTAAGGGAATAAAACAGTGGGAAATTATTTTTAGTCCTTTCAGAGAGGCAGATGTGACATTAAATATGTTTTGAATGCAGGTATATATATATATATATATGTTTTGAAGAAATATCACTTTTCTGGTTATAGTTAGCTGAAAATCAAATTAATATTTGCTTCAAGGTTTTAGTTCCTGTGAGATATGATGTTCTGGCCAGAGGAGAAAATGTATATGGGTGTGAGCTGGGGGTGAGAAGAATACTCCAAGAGACAGTTTTCTTCATTATTAATATAGCTTTTGGATATTCAGTGATTATTTATAACTATAAAAAGTGTGTTTTGCATCAAAGGCAATTATGCTAGTTAACAGCATGTTCAGGCTATGATAATTGACTGAACAATCTTATAATACTTTGCCCCTTTCAAACCTGTTGCTTGGATACCACTTTCTTTGAACTATTATGTACCTTGCTGAAAATTAAATAGTAAAGAAAAGGTCTTAGCAGCTCTTTCCTTTGTCTTTTCCATAAACTCTATATTATAAAATATTTTCAGAAGGGGAGACAAAGGATTGGGGCTTACTGGCAGCAAAGTACTGACAAAAACAGCTGGAAATGAAAGTCATGTACAATCTGAATTCAAGCCTTTGTTTTCTAGATATGTTTGTTTTGGTTTTTTTTTTCGTGCATGCAAGCTTTTCCTTCCTTTTCCAAGGGAATTTGAACTTGAGATGTAGTGAAGCAATTCTCAAATTGCAGTCATCCAGAAGTAACTGGATAATACATCCAGGTAAGTCTCTCACAAATGAGAAGGGTTTGTTCCCTGCTCAGTTTTACTTACTCACTAAAATATGTAATCTGAAAGTGTGAAGTGGAATTTGTGATTTGGAGTTTTTATGTAATGAAAGGTACTTTTGGTCTCCATCTAAATTCAAGGTATTCAATTATTTCCTGTCATGAACTGCTGTGATTTCTTCAAGCTGTGAGCTGCTGCTTTATCTATATGCAAAATCTTCTCAGAAATAAAAGAGGTGTCTTGTTGCAAGGGCTTAGATTTGCCTACAGGATTAATTTTCTGGAAACCTCCAGGTCTATCTAACTAGTTTCACTTCACTCTGATGCATGTGAGAAAAAAGGTTGGGGGTTGAATGATCTGATTGGCTCAGCAGGCAATGTCTTTAGAATTACCTTTTTCTGGGATCATTTTGTCATCTGAGTTGAGCTTAAGACGAGGATTTAAGTAATGTGACATTGCTAGCAGAAATCATGAAGGTCCAACATCTGATCAGGGAGTCACTTGTTTACAGGAAAGATGTTGACTCCAACCCAGGCATAATGTTTGGACCTAGATTAGGAAAAGAGATATTTATTAGATTTGTCCCAATAAGGATGGCTTTTTCTGCCCATCTGCCCAGGAAAATCTTCTGCCTGTGACCCTGTGCTGGGGAGGGCTGTCCTGCCAGTGCTCCTCCCAGAGAGGTGCAGGGATGACTGTCAAGGACAGACTGGATTTTGAGAAGCAGCACCTACCAGAGTGAGTGAAAAGTCAGGACTTTGGAGCAGCTCCTTGCTGCAGTGGGTGATGGGGCAGAGCTGCAAACACAGCTACAGTCCAGCTGCCTCATGGTTCTGCTCCTCTCTGCTTCCTGTCATCACGAAAACGAGCAGAAGCAGAGGGGAAGTTCTTATCTGGATACAGGGTTGGACCACAGGCATCTCCCAGTCTGGATTTGGGGATTTGCCTGTGATCTCTAATGCAAAGGGAATGTTTTGTCACTTTATTTCATAGCTGAGCCATTCAGCAGCACTGTTGAGGTGACTCACAGCAGTGCTGAGCTTGTGACTCACTGCTGCATCCTTTCTGGAAAGACACTAATCCTCCTTTCCTGTGCTTGGGCTGGTTTGGGAACCACAACATTAAGGGCTGAAAGGCACATTTATTAAATGACACATGCCAGGACTGGGTTTTGTTTGTAACAGTGAGGAAATACTTTGTGGCTTCTCTGCTGTTGACTAGACGCTGACACATCTGGCACCCAGGCACCAGAGGATGCAGGGATCTGGGCATTTGTTTCCCTGGTTAGATCTGGGTGTCAAGCCTATTTCAGTGAGTCTTTGGGCTGGATTCCAGAGTTTTTCTTAACTACCAACATCTGTCAGATGTCAACTCCCTGAATCCACCCTTCCTGGTCATGCTATTTTAAGGCACTTATATTTTAAATACTACTACTGCTAATAAAACCCTTATAGATTTTTCTCTGAGTAATTTGTCCTTAAGGGGCTTGGAAGTCCTCAGGTTTCTTCCTGACCAGTGACAGGATGTGGTTTATCCACTAGGAGTCATCCAACCTTTTGCCACACAGGCAGTCTGGCCAAAAGCCTTTGGGATTGCTTGGAGCAGCAGGAGATGTGCCCCATGGATGTAGTAAGTGATAACTCTGCTTCAGTCCATTGTTGGTGCAGCTCTTGCCCTAAAGTGGAAGATTTCTTTCTAAACCAACATTTTTTTGTTGGCTGTGGTCTCTTGGAGCCTTAGCTAGAGCAGGAATGATTTTGCATTCTCTTCATGTCTACAGATATTTGAAGAAGGTGTTTTTATCAGAGCTGATCTCCAGTTACAGTCAGTGGAGAGAACAGGCATTGCTGGGTGTGATTTACCTGCCATGCTTTATCTTTCCTCCTTAGGATGAAGTTGTTGTACCTTAGAGGTACCTGTTTCTCTCAGTAATTTGTAAAATAACTCTTGGAAGAATCTGTACTGAGTCAGGTGACCAACACCCACATTTACTTAATAAATAGGCTCTCAAATGAAATTTATTCATGGAAATGCCAGTTAACTCTGTTACCACAACTCTCTCCCAGGGCTTGGCCTTTGCACATTTTTTAAAAACTAATTAGAGGTATGGTAATTTGGGGTTTTTTTAACCAGCAGAGTTATTTATGTTTGGTTTCTTCTTCCTTGAGGGAGGGAGGCACATTTGTATCACTGTCCAGCACTGGTGTGGCTGCACTGATTCACTCAACTGTGCCAGTCTTTCTAATTATAGCTGCTAAAAAATCACAGAAGGTTTTCAAACAGCTCATCTGTGCAAATACCTACACACCCTAATCAATACAATCATCTTAGCTGGAGGAATGACCTCTGCCTTAAGACTCATTAGGGCACCAGAATGTGCAAGTTTCTACAATTTCTATTCTTAAATTATGAAGGGATGTGAGGCAGGGTCCTTTCTAATGAGAAGAATGTGTTTGTAATCTTTGCTTTGTATATTAAAAAGTTTAGAAGTCTTTATGAAAAATTATTGCAAATCAGGTACAAATTTTTCAGGGTGAGAGGGTTCTTCATTTTCTGAACACTGATAAAATTAAAAACAGCCTATTTTTTACTATTTTATTAAACAGAATGGTGGTAAAGAAAGTGATGGTAAGGCAAAATCAGTCTCAGCAACAGTCTCATTTTTGAAGCTTTCTGCTGTTACAGGAAAAAGTGTAAAATAGAAATCAATATTAATTTAAGAATATTATCTCCCTAAAATATTAAATAATGATGTAGTTTAAAGGCAGGAAAAGCATGAGGCTGGTATTTTACTGAAGTGCTGCTCAGCCCTGCTTCATGTGACAGGTGAAATTGGAGGCTGGGCATGTGCCAGGCAGGGATGGCCAGGACATCCTGAGAGCCTGAAGGGGCTCACAAGGCCCTGCTTCCTACCAGGGATTCATATGGATTTTGTTTTCACATGAAACCATGTGAAGGTGGTGTAGCAGATGTTGGACTTCCAGCCATTAACAATTTTCACCTTTGATGGCACAAGGCTGTTCCATCCCACAGAAACACAAGTTCACTTGAATTCCCACGCTGCCCATATGCCTACATTTCAAAGTTTGCTACCTTATTAACTGCTGAAATATGTTCATTATAATAGCAGCAATGAGAAGTATTTAAGTGCACCTCAAGCAGTCAAACCCCAAAGATTTAAATCTGCAAAACCCATCTGCTCCTAACTCAGGAACTCACATAAAATGTGAAGGTGCAGAGGATTCCTATATTAAGTTTTGCAAGCACTCACTTTCAGCCTTGGAGACATTGGAATTTCACTTGGAAGTGCAAGACAAGCCAACTTTTTATTTTTTGGTCTTCAGTTTGCCTGGGCATTATAAGTCCATGGCTACTGGCTGTTTTTGCTCAAGCTGATAATTTAATTCTCTAAGCACTCTAAGTGCTCTCTAAGTTCTAGAAATTTTAGGTTCAGTTCCTTTCTCTATCTCAGACTTAGCAGTAGCGCCTGTCTAATTGCAAGTCTCTTTTGTGAGAAAGGTGATCGTATCAACTTTAAAAATAAGCATTTGGGTCTGTGACTCCCAAAGTTTGGAGATGTTTCCTTGCAGGTGAAAATAATGTATCATTCAAAACACAGGTCTTGATGACAGTATATTTTCTCTGCCTCAAATATGTGTAGGACTATCAATTTAAAAAGTAAGATTTTTTTTTTAGACTGTGGGAAAACAATTCCTTCTCTTCAAGAGGCAACATGTCCTCTACTGGAAGACTTTTTTCTTTTAAACAGCAGATAATATTTACAATAAATATCTAGGTTTGGAGAATGCCTTGGTTGCTGGAGCTGCCACTTTTCTGAGCAGTGTGAATTCTGAGCTTTAAAGTAAACTGAGAATTATTTTTAAAAAAGGATGTTTCCATTGTAATCAGCTACATTTTCCTCCCTTCAAATGTCTATCTGTTATCAACAAATGAACAAAAAAATCCTGTCAAACAAGTAATAAATATTACATTTCTTCTCTGACTTGTTTTCAATATGAGAAATTTTTCTTGTGCCTGTAACTGCCCTTTCTGTGCAGAAAGATGCCATGATCTGGTGACTCAGCTGTTGTCTTGGAACCAAAAAACCTGGGTTCTCTTCCTACAACTTTCCCAGCTTCTGCATCAAAGAAATGGCAGCAACCAAACAAAAAAAGGATGACTCTCACTGCTTTAAATAATCAGTACAGAAATTAATTTGCCCATTTTTGATACCAAACTTTTCTTCACCACCTACCCTAAATGCCTTTGCTGCAAGGAGGGGTGGATGTGTCATGCTTGTTGCAAGGCTATGTCAAGGCAGAGTTTGTGGGGTTTTTTTAAGAGCTGTTTAAATCTGTTCTGGAAGTCTGTTTCTTGCCACAGAAAATCTACTCACACTGTTCTCTGCGTTTAGAGAACCCCTCTGTATCTTTCAGCATGGAAATTCTCCTTGCACTTCCACTGCCCAGCAAGGGTGAAATGAATGCTGGAAAACTCAGCAGGAGCTGAACTATCCTTTGTTTCCCTCCTTTTCTATGTTTAAATCTTGTTTTTCAGTGGTTTGCAGATAATTCTCTAGCTTCCCACATGAATTCCAACAGTATGACCAGATTCTACTTCGTTTCTCTCAACACCCTTCACAGCCCTAATCCGAAATGTTCACACCAGCCACAGAGGGATCCTGTGCTCATCATGCAAATGACCCAGCAGATAGCCAAAACATGATCTCAGCTGGCCCAGCTGCTGCAGTGCTTGAGCTGAAGTGCTCCCTCAGGATCCTGGGCAGGTGTCTCTGGGCTTTTTGACAGTTTTCCCTGTTTTTGACTGTTCCCTGGGATGGGCAAAGTCAAGCTTCAGTCAATTCCCCATGCAGGAAATGTGTTGTTGGGATGGAGGCTGTTCTAAGACCAAAATGATATTTCTTCACCCAGGGGGATGCAGATAGCAGCCACAAAAGGTGTCCCTAAAGAGGAAGACTCCATTTAGGTGCTTTATAGGAAGGAAAGGTGATCATGTTGGTGTCAGTCCAGCTGAAACCTTGCTGTTTTGGAAATCCTGCCACCTTCAAGGGCTGTTCTGCCTGTTGGCAGTGGAAGCAGAGCAGGGCAGGGCTCACAGGCAACAGCTGAAGAGCACAAGGTCTGTGCCCCAAGCACCTGAGTCCTTCACTCACACTGGTAAATTCATAAATTCTTGAAGGTTGGGTGCTGGGCTGTGAAACAGGCTCTGCTCACCTACCACTGCCCTGCTCATCTTACTTTATTTATTTATTTATTTATTTATTTATTTATCTATTTAGGTGTATTTTTTATCTTTCTATTTGTAAAACTTTCAACTTCATTAAACTTTCTGAGATTCATGGTCAGAAAGTGCTGCTTAAAAATCGAGTTGTTCTTTCTGCTACTTGATTTTTTTTTTTTTTTTTCCCAAGGCTGGGGTGAGATTAGAAGTTTGAGCTTGCATGCTGAAGTTGTATTATTGTTTTGTTTTGTTTTCCTAACCACTTCCACATGCAATCAGGTTTTATTGCCAGCTGCTCTCCATGGTTGGTTTCTGGGGAATGTAGGCTCCTGTTTGTTGTTAAACTCGTAACAGTTGGTTAGTTTAACTTTTTTCAAAAGTTAATTTGTCAGGTTTGGATTTCCACCAGTTGTTTTTACCCAGCCAGAGGTGGGCAATGGAATTAGCAATGATGTGTAAGAAGGGCTCATCAGACCCTCAAATTCCTGTAGAGGGAGAAATGGGCAAGTTTATCACCACCCTCGCATCCTTTCTGTATTAAAATTCAGTGTCTTGGAATTTTTCACTTCCCACAGAGCAGGAACATGAAATTTCATTTAATTAATGAAAGAAAGATTTTTATTTCACAATTTAAAGCAGAAAAGGGCAGGGCTCCCTGTGGTGATTGCAGCAGGGAGCCTGTGAGCCCAGACATGCTGCTCACCAGGGAGGCTCCCAGGGAGGCCAGGAGCTAGCAGGAAACCAGCCAGGTTTCCCTGGGAAGTGTGTTTGCACTCCCTTAGAAGATTTGATTCAATCAATCTGTTCCTGCAGAATATATATGCATTTATTTCAGGAACTGGCATTTTCCTATGGAAAAAAAAAAGGAAAAGGTTTTGCTGAGTTAAAATTGGAGCTTAGTGAGCATGCTTTTCTAGCTGCACTGGTGAGAAAGCCACATGTACTTTGTAATTGCATGTAAATATATGACAATCCAACATACAGTTAGGCAGCTGTACCAGACCTCTATGGATGACCTAAAGTTATCCTTAAGGATTTTTGTACTTTTATCTGTCCACCTAAAGCTAGCACTGGAATGAGCAGAATATTGGGACATTTTTCTTCCTTGCAGGGAAAGACTGTGTGGAAATGAGACACGAGAGAAAGCAGAAGAAGAAACCAAAGATAATTATGGTGAGAAAATGTGTACCCTCTTCAACTTTGCATATTCAACATGATAGCTGTGAGTCCTGTGCATTTCCCTGTGGAATTTATTGTTTTAAACCAACCTTCTGATTGTGGGCTTGATCCCATGGTGCCAACAGCTGGGAGACTTGAGGAGCTGGGTGTCTGCTCTGGGTTTGAGCATCACTTGTTGGTACCAGCTGAGAGAGCCCTGAGCACTGGCTGCTTTCTCAGCAGCCTGGGGCTGTGCTTTCCCCTGTGTTTTGGTGGCCAAGCTGCTGTGGTGCATGGCAGAGGGGACAGAGGTGGTGGAAAGGAGAATTTGGGGCTGGGTGGGGTAGTGTAGCCCATGTTCAGCCCCTCAGGAATTCCCACTGGGTATTCCAGAGGATGGCACATGGGAGGTATTGAGTGAAATCAGACAGGAACACTGTCTGGCCCCAGGCACCAGGTAAGAGCTGAAGCAATTTCTCCTGTCCTGGCAGATGTAATGGGCAAAGCCTGTGGGTCCCATGTACTCCATGGAACCTAAATGGTATTCATGGAAACTGGATACCTATCCATGGTGTCTAGGAACCTAAACACAACAAAAAAAAGGACTTTTTTTTCACACAGGCTGTTAAACAGGGATGACCTCTTGCAAGGGTTTGCATATAACCTTTCTACTGTGCTTGCTCAGAAGATTCTCTTTAGGAACTAAAACCTGTGGTAAGAAAGGGAAGGGTTTAAGTCCTGACAAGCTGGAGATCCTGCAGCATTTCCTACCCTTACCTTTATAATCTTGCCTTGTGGATGGTGCAGAAATCATTATAGGGCCTTCCTGGAAAATCATCCCTTAGATAAGGAATTGCTTCCTTAGAATGACTAATGCTAGAAATATTTCACCCCTTTCTGCAGACCCCTGAGTTATCTCTTTGTGCTTTTATTGGTCCTTTTTCAGTACCTTAAGTAATTGGTTACTTACCTGAAACCTTTAAGTGTTGGACAGTTTTCAATCCTTGATATCACTGGTCCATTTTCTACAGCACCCTAACCCTATAAAAGCCCTTTTAATATTTTATGTGCTCAGACTGCTGCCCAGACCCTTCATAGAAATAAAGCTGTCTGCAGAACCTCTGTGCAGCTTTCTCAATCTCTTCTTTTGCTAGTTAAGAAGGTCCTGCAAGAGATGAAATCACAGAAGAGCTGATGGCCTAAGCTTCAGGCATTGCTTGCATCCAAGAACCTTGTGGCTGAAGTGTGCCTGAAGCAGCCAGGAGAATGTTCCATACAGAACTTTTTATCCAGGCTTGTTGTGGCAGCCTGGGGCAAAACCCCAGCCCTGGCAGCTACATTGCCCTGTTCTTGTGGCTGTAGATTTTTCTAGAGGAAAACTGGGTTTATGTGGGGCCACACATCCAGTGCTTCCAGCTCCATTTCACAGGGAGGGAAGAGGAGCTGTGGTGGTGGGGTTTGAAGCCTCTTTGTCTCTCTTTGGTAAGGCAAATGTGGGTGAGGGAGGAAAACCAGAGCTCCAATTCTCTGTGCATGGAAGTGATGAGGAGACTGATCCCCTGGCAAGACAGAGCAGTGTCACTGCCTGATGTGAAGGTTTTACTATTTAATGATTAGATGAAATCATCTAGTTTCTAGATGCAGGAAATAAAAGACTGTTTGACTTTCAGAATTTTTACCCTTGTAAAGCTGTTGCTCTCATTGTCTTGGCAGAAGAGAGCTGTGCTCAGTCCTCAGCTGGAGCTTGGTTTGTATTTCAGTGGAAACACTTCTTTGGAAATGCCTTGTCCCACAGCACTGAGCCCCAGCAGTGACTCAGTGCTGACTCAGAAGAGAAGGTTGCACTCCCTGAATCAGCCCCAGAGCCGTGGGACAAGGCGAGGTTTTCCTTGGCTCTGTCCATCCAGTGTCAGTCCTGAAGATCTGCTCAGCTTGCTAGGTGGAACGAGGGCACAGCTCAAGAGGCTGAAGTCACATCAGAACATATTTGTAATGAGAAAAAAAAAATACATTTTCACAGACTTGGTTGTTTGTCCAGGATGTAGAAGGAGGTGTGATGCAGGACACCTGGATTTGGAGCTCTCTGGATGCTTATTTTAGAGTTTTCTAAAGGCAAATCATCATTCACACTTCAGAAATGACAAGACACAGGTACTCTTTGGGGTCTTTAAACTGAAATATTATGTTAATATTCTGTCTGATTCAGATTCTGTTTTCCCTGCCCAAATCTCCTTCACAATGGTGGGGTTTGTGGACTTGTTTATTTTTTTTACTCACCATTATATCAGCTGCAGTGCTTCTCATAGGGAGTAGTTGAAGAAGCTGAAAGTTATTTTATGACTATGTAAGAGATGTTATATTACTCACCTTTCTAAAATAAAAGTTGAATAATGAATTAAGTGGAATGATATTGAAAAAGGTAATTTTAAGTTGAAACTTCACAAAGAAATTTTGTCAGATCTGTTATTCTGCAAAATATTTCTTTGCAAAGGTGACTGAGAGAAGAGCCTTAACACAGTATTTGACTACACCTGCATGGAGTGGGCTCCTTCAGCAAGTAATCCTGTCCCTCTCACTCCTGCCATCTGTGACTGCAGCAGAAAGAGTTGAATATTTGCTCCCTATGTATTTATTGCCACATTAAATTTTCACTGGGACACTGCTGACCCCGTCAGCCATCTGTTCTTGGTGCTGGGCTGCCACACAGTGGCCTCCTTCAGAAACCTGGAGAATGGGAGGAGGAAGGGGGAATATCAAGTTGATAGCAAGAATGAGCAAATGCAAACGTCCTGATGCAGTTTACAGTGTCTGTTAATTCCTTACTGGGTGGAGAAGTGGAGTTTTATTTTGTACAGTCTAAACAAGAAGAAACAATCATGGGAACACAGAAAAAAAAGAGGTAGGAAACCCCTGAGTTAACAAACAAAAATTTCTTTCAAGAAATTTATAAAGGAGTTTGTATGAAAATAGAAGAGTTTTCTCTGATTTACCAATACCTGCTTTCTTTTCTTTGCTGCTTTCTTTTTTCCTTAGATACAGACAAATGAAATTTGAGGCTTTTTCCTTTTAGATGAGCTCATGTTGGGAGGGTGCTCAGGGTGGAGGTTTGGTTTTGTATTTCTGGTAGATTGAAGCACAGCCCCTCCTCAGGCAGTGTAGAAATCCTGTTTTGATCCAGACCTGGAACTTGTGTGGTTTTAAATTTCAGCTGAAGTGTTCCTTCCTGCGGGTTCTGCCTTTGTAAAGTGTCATGGAATGGTTTGGGTGTGGAAGAGACATTAAAAACCATCCTGTTTCAAGCTGCTGTCATCAGCAGGGTGTCACCCACTCTCCCAGGTTGCTGAGATCCCCATCCAGCCTGGCCTTGAGCCCTGCCAGGGATGGGGCATCCACAGCTTCCCTGGGCAGCCTGTTCCACCAGCAGGGAGGTGGGAATGGGGTCTGCTTCATCCACTAGGATCCTTCCTGGATTATTACTTTGTGATAAAATGCACGGGGTTTTTGCTGCCCTGTGGGCTGAGATTGTGACACCTTTCACTCCCCTGTGTCTTCCTCATTCCTGTAAAAAGGGAATCCATGGCAGGTGGCCTGGAGAATTCTAATAGTCCTGACCCTGACAGCCTTCTGTGACAAATAATCTGAGACAATAGCAAATCTGACAGTGAGAGACACTCTAACATTCCAAATGCACACTTCAGACCATCAGGAACCCTTAAATGAAAGGATTTAGGAAGTTTGGACTTCAGTGGTGTGTGCCTGCAGTCAGACAAGGTGTGTTGGTTCATTAATATGAATCAATGCCAAGTAAGGAAGCAGAAAGGCAGGGAAAAGAACTCTGTAAGAAAAGACTGCTAAAATCTTAAAAATAGTTTCATTTGGTTATATGCCTGGCTTAGATCTATTATTTTATTTTATGTAATCTTCTGTGATAGGAATGTTCTGTACCTGCTTGTTTTAAAAATAAGAGTCCTGTGCCCTTTGATTTGTCACAGTGTGAATGGATGTTGTTTACAGTAGATGGATGTGAAATGTATTTCAGTAAAAACTCTGAGATCTCCATTCTAACACCTGCTCATTAGTGCTATTAGAGTGGTGAGTGTTTCCTTGGTGAAATTGTTGCTTGCTTTGTCATTGTGGTCATTGTGCTGGTTTCCTTTTATTTTGTCAGAAATTCCAGTGCAGGCAGAGAAGAACAAGTGACTAAGGCAGTTGTTGCAGGCAAAACTCTCCCTACTTGGGGAATTTTTATTTATTCTAATTTATTGCCAATTAACACAAACTTCTGGTCACCTCAGTTCTGATGTTGAAAAAAAAGAGGGACAAAACCAATCAAACAAACACGTTGAAAACCTTCCTGCCCCTTCCCCAGGCTCAGCAGAAGTTTGATCAGCATTCACAGGAGCAAAATCCTGGATGTAATAAATGAGATCTGGAATTGAAACTGCTGTAAAGGGAAGTGGTGGGGCACCAACTTTCCTGGATGTGTATTTTCAATAAAAGCAACCCCTGTCTGCAATCTAATAGATGTCTCTTAATGGTCTGTTTATCTGGGAAATGGAGAACAGGTTAATTTTGGAAGGGAAGGTCCATGCTGGGAAAGTATGTGCACTCAAGATCCCCAGAGGAAGTGTACAGGGGAAACAAAATTCTGTATTCAACTGAGTGAGGTTTTTAGGTTCTCCTCATGAAAATCCCAGTGCAGTTAGCCAGAAAAGAGTCTGTCAGAAGAAACTGATGAATTTTTTATGTGGAAATGTGCCCATGTGGTATCTTTTTCAAGCAATTTCACAAAGAATTTTTTTTTAAAATGTATATATCCATTTTGGAAAATGTTTCAAAAGAATAAGATGGTACAAAAAGAAACTGCATATTTTACTTGAAATTTGATTTCATCTTTAAATATATTCTGTTAGTAAAAATGTGATGAAATTTTCAGCATAGAGAAAGTTTTAAACAGAAAGAGGCAAAGCCTTCAGTGTGTATTGAATTGCTACTGTCATTAATGATTTTCAAAACTGAATAAAAAATTGATGTTTTATGAATTAATGGGAATAGTTTTATTTAATTCCTGAATAACCAATTTCCTATATTTCAATTTTTTAAGAAATATAAGAACAGTATATGTAAATGAAGCAGTAAAGCATTTCTTTAAAATAGTTGAAAAGTCTTAGTTATTTATCCTTTTTTAAAGGAACAAATGTCAGATTTTTTATTCCATGGGGAATTTAGGAAATTATATTTTCTTTTGAGAGTACAACTTCATTGAAAAAGGTGGAATTTCCCACAAATTAAATGCTAGATTTTGAGAAGCTCAGAGTTTGAAAGACAGTCACAAAAATATTTAGTTTCCTGTTGGAGAATGGGAGTTGAGTCCTGAAATCTCTGGCACCAATAAGAGAATTCTTGCTCAGCTGAAAGAAGAGAAATCCCATCACTGGGAACTGGAATGTCCTTGGAGGTATCACTCAGTGTGCCCTCTGAAAGGTTCATCCCACTGGTCATGTTTGGAATTTTGTGGGGTGTGTTTGGGGCAGATAGAGGTTATGACACTCTTGTTAAAATCCTCCTGGCTTGAGAGAGAGAGGCTGTGTGGGAATCCTGCTATCCCAGCTGATTTAGGGCATCTCATCTCCTTCATGGGACTCTTAAAAGATTTGGAAAACTGCCAGATGTGTTCTGAGTGTGAGGGATCCCTCCTTGGTGGGATGGGACAGGAGAGAGGACACTAAAAGAATTGTGACTATTCTGGTTTTGTTTCCCATCCCAGGTGTCACAGCAAGCAGGACCTGGGGCCTCTCACTGGAGTGTTGTTCTGCTGAGTTTGGATGTGGGTTCTTTCCAGGGCTGTGTTGCCAGTTGGAATTTTTGTTGGAAACATGTTCCTTCAAACCATCATCAGTGTCCTGGGGCATTGCTCCAGGTCCTGCCCTCTCCCCCAGCAGTTTTCCCCTGGGATGCAGGGGTTTCTCCTGGATACCTGGGCTCTGGCACCATCTGCTGTCAGTGGTTTCTGTTCCTCAGCAAACTGCCTCCTGGAGCTGGGCTGTGAGACTGGCTAGAGCACAAACCACAGAAAAATAACCTGTGGGTTAATCCAAACAGAGCTGAAGTGCTGGTGGCTGTGAGTGGGCTGTAAAATCCACGTGGCAGGTTAGAAAAACAGGGAGAGCCATTGAAAACAGTGTCAGTGTGCCTGGGGTGGTGGAAGGAGGAGGGAGAATAGAGTTGCACAGGAGCTGAGATGGTTTTCCCTGTATCTCCTGCAGTTTGGGTAAATGCTGACTGAAACTGTTTTGCAATCAGATGAGGAGCAGAGGGTCCCATCTCCACTGGGATGTGCTGGTTGCAGTGTGGGTATGATCCTGATCTTCAGTAAATTCAGAAAACCCACATTTGCAGCATAGCAAAGCAGGGACTGTTGTGAAACCAACTGCAATAAAACTCAATAAAACTGAAATAAATTCTGGCCCTGCAGTGCTGTATTTCCAATATGCTCTTCCAGTGCTCCTATTAAGCAAGATCAGATCTGAGGAGGTTCCTTGATTTTCTAAGTAATATATTTTTCTTGCACTCCTTATCATTCCTATAATGGATTTTTATAACATCCAGCTTCTTTCTTCAACTGGAAATAGAGCTGTTCTAAGTGTAATTTTTGAGAGCTACAGCTTAGGAAGTTTTAACTGGCACCACAACACAGTGTGCATTCAGTGTCAGCAGTATTTGGTGTGTTACAAAACACTCCTTTGGTGAATTTTACTCTAACTCATGTCTGTGTTGCTGTCCCAACCCATTTGCCATCAGTCAGGCTGATTTAATCAATTTAGAAAGAAGGGGAGCACTGGAGGAATAGTGTGCCAAACCAAGCAAAAGCAGAGCTGGACCTCCAAAAATTATAAAAATTTCCTGTATCATAGATAGTGACTCTTCATGATCCTTGTGAATTCAGAGGTGTTGGCAGGTGAGTTTTAGCTTCTTCAAATTTAAGAAAAAATGTCACACTATATATACAGCTTGAGAAGTTTCTGAAAGAAGGAATGTAAGTGTTAGAAATGATCTTGGGTTATTTCCTTTATATGAGGAGCATCCTGCTGAGAAGGTGCTACCCTTTGTAATATTAGTTTTTATAATAATACCAGTATTTTTTACAGTGTGTTACTCCCATGTTCTTCTTTTTCACCAAGAAGCTTGATGTAATATAGAGGATGGCTCAGGGAAATGCACTTCAGAGTTTCTTAGCAGTGATCTTTCTGCAGTGGTACAAAATGGATTTAATGACAATGTTTTATCTACAGGTAAGTGTATGAGACCCATTTTAATTGGCTGAATATCATTATGCATGCAAAAATCCAGAGAGTCACATCTGAATTAAGTAAATCATCTCACCACATCTTTTGGCTTTAAGCCTTAATTAATTTCTAGATTTTTCTCCATCTACCACCTCCTTTAAAGACTGCAGAAGAGAGATGACCTAGCCAGCAGTGATGGCAATCCATGGTTTTCCTTGGACAGGTCTTCCAGCCCTAGGGAATTACAGCAATTGGGAAAATATGTAATGAAGGAGAAGGTTATCAGGTTTTAGCTGGAGAATGAATTAGCTTGAATTTACTCCAATTTTTCTATTTTGCTGCTAATTATTATTGCCACATGTCTGAGTAGTAAATAGAAGAGTGATTTAAATACCATAATGAAAACAAAACTCTTTTATGTGCCAATATAGGGAGTCTTCCAGTGGAACTTCTGCTGGACTCCCTGCAAAGATGGTCCAGCCCCAGGGAGAAAATGTACCTGAATATGATTATGCAAAAGAGTAGGTGATTTCCACCTTTGATCACTGGCTGATCATAAAATTCTGAAAAAATTATCAAAAAGAGTGGTAACAGTGGTTTTAGGAGTGCAGTTTTACAGCTGGTGAGAAGCACATTGCTTTGCCACCCTGGCCAAACATAATGCATCTTTATTTTTTTCCTTCCTTAACCCAGGAATGCAGCATGTTTGACAGCTCACAGGCTGAATGGGTCCTTACAGGAGGAAAAAATAAAAATACGCGGGGTGTGGAGGTGGTGTTGTTTCTCTTTAATTTGTGGTGGGGTGGTGTTGTTTCTGCTTAGTTTGTGTAAGGTTAAAAGCAGGTATTTGGGAACTTATTTGCTGTCATTTAGAGGGTGTTACAGGGAGGTCTTGAACAGGAAATTGTGAAAAAGGAAGTCATATGCCTTTGAATTAATCCTTTATAAATAAGTGCAACCAGAGGGGTTGAATAAAGGCCAGGATCTATTTGCATAGGAAAGTAAATTATGCATGTTATAGGCATAGAAGAAAAGGAGAAGAGCTGTGTGGCAGTGAAAATGAACTGTTTTCTGTAAAAGGCTGTTTTTTACTTTATATAATTATGGCACAGTGTTGACAGCATTCATGACATCATGTGATGTGTGTGATGTCAGCAGCTTGGTGTCATGCAATTGTGTATTTTAACTTGCATTTCAACAAGAAAAAGACAAATACTTGGGTTTTCTTTAAAATGTGAAACATAAGGGCTCCAAATGAAAATAACCCACAGCCCCCACCAAAAAATGTTGCTCCATTTTAGGGAAAGCTCCATCACTCAGCAGAGGGAGGCAGCTGTAGGTGCCAAGGTAGGGATGCTCTTCTCTTTGCTCTGCTGAGACAATTTCCCTGGTTTTAATGACATTTCTCCTTCTCCTGACCAGTGAGATCAGAACCAGTGTCCAGCTGTAAAATGGCAACATGCTGAGGAAGTTGCAGCCTGACTGCTTGTAGTTAATCCATAAAGTAATTCTGTTTCTTAGACATTTATCTCTTCTGCAGGACTGACTTGGGTGATAATGTGAGGGGAAAAAAGCCCCACTCAGGTAAGAAAGTGAATTTTTGCAGTTCACACTGCTTCTGAAGAGCTTCCTGGTGCTCTGCTGGCAACAGAATGATAATTTTCCACTCTGCTACATCTCAATGTAAGACAAAAAAAATCCTGTTAATGGTGAGCTGCTATGTTAATTAGTTAATCATTGAATTGTTTCTAATAGCTGTTTCTATTTGGGCAAGGTAAAGAGATATAAATCTAGCTATGCATATTTATTTGTAAATCTGGAAGACAGGAGGGTTTATACCTGGATGTATATTTCTAATTGGATGGATTTCTAAGAATGTGATTTACAGAGAAAAGATATTGACTACAGACTTAAAATATTTTCCTTTTGGGAATTCAAAGTCACTAATTACTCTTCAAACCTGCCTCTTGATTTTTTAAAAATTTTTATTGGTCTTTTTTGGGAAGAGAAAATAATTCAAGTGTGCTGTGCTTTAGTGGTTCTAACTGATTATAGTTCTGCACTTAATTAATAAGAAATTATGGCAAATAACTCTTACTGTTCAGCATTCATTGAAAAAAAATCCTGAGAATAATGGAGGCCAGATGAGAGAGAGAGAGAGAGAAAACTCTGAAAAGTGGGCTGTGGGGCAGCTGCTTTCCCAGAAGCCATGTTCTATAACCCCATATATGCTTCTTACAGGTTATTTATTTGGGAAGTAGAAAATTTTGAAAGGAAAAGTCTGTGCTGGAGGGATTAAAATCTGATCTTTCACCCCAGTTGTGTGTGACCTTTCAATCTCCAAAGTTTGGCTGATCTTTTGAGGTGTTTTGCAGATGGGTAGCATTAATTTGTGAATTCCTGTGGAGTCCAGGTTGTGTGATTCCTGATGAGGAGATACAGGGTAGCTGCATCCTAATGGAGCACAAAAATGTAGATGTGTAGCTAGGAATTTTTATAGATTGTAGGCAGAGGAATAATGTCAAGTTTTTTAAAATCCTGAGTTTATCCCAAGTACCTCAGTTATACCTGGTACTGAACAGCTCTATCATGACAGCACATGATGCTCTTTAGGTGTTACAAGAGAAAATACCCTCACCAAAGCACACTCCACCTTCCTTTAGTGTTTGAAATTTTACCACCAGGTTTTTTCATGAGGTTCTATTGAATTGTGCTGTGTCTGTGAATAGCATGGGTAATTAAGCCATCCCTGAAGTTCCTTCTGGCTCCAGAGTTATGGAGTAACATATAACATTCAGTAAGTTCACAGTGCATTCTTGAAGTACATGAGACAAGTTTCTGAAAACATGCACCATGCACTGCCAGCTAGCTCTACCAGCCACATTTAAGCTGTTCATTTACTCCTTTCTTTGTCTTACTTGTGACTTTATCACTTTACAGAGTAAATGCAGATGTCTGAAGATCAAAACCCCCCCCAAATGCCTGTTTAGAAAATTTAGAATAGAAACCAACATGAGTGGGTAGTTTAGGAGTTCTCTCCTGTTGTATCATGGAATAAAACCAATTTGTTATCTTTAATGAAATGAGGCAGTCTGAAGGCAGAGAACAGCTCGTGTTTACACTGTGGGAGCATTGGAGAAACTGTCTGTTCCCAAATTCAGGGTACAAATTGTTTTGCAGCTGAGGGTCAAGAAGAAAATACCGTTTTTTCCCCTCTCCATATCCTGCAGGATGCTATAGAACAATTAAGTTCATTGGGGATGGGGGTCAGGATTAATCCTCTCACGGAAACATCTGCAATTGGTAAATATCTGAGCTGGGAGACCCTCTTAGAACAGAATATGAAGGATTTCCACAATGGAACAAACCAGCTTTTATTCTTTCCTTTCTCCTGCTCTCAGCTCTTTGTTAAGTGGCAGATTTTAAGATCTGACATGTCGAAAAAATGTGTCTATGCATAAGGGGGAGATAGGAAGGAAGAACTTCAGCCAAAATGAACATTATAGAGCAGACAGAGGATATGCTTATTCAGGATGGGATGAAAGAAGCAAATACCTCTCATGGCATGAGACCATTTGAACTTTCAGATACCTGGAAAAAACAGCAAAATTTCTTCTCAAGAGTAGAAAAGCATGGAAAGGATGGAAGGGGCTGGTTTGTCTCAGAAGGACATTTCCCCAAACACAAGTTAAAAACCATGAATAAGTGATAGATACTTGCTGCTGACTTGGAACTAACACTTCTTTTTGTCTTTATTTCTCTGTCATGAATTTAAAAATGCATGTAACAGATATATATTCAAAAGTGCTATTTTTTATAGACCCTCATATTTTCTGGCTGAAAAGTTACTCCAGAACAGAGAACCTGAAACTTCCTGAGCCTCAGGCAATGTGGAGCCATATATGATAAACTCCTCTGCCACTGTAATTTTACATGGCTTATTTGGCTTGTGCTTATTATGATTTCTGCCTGGTTTTCTGATGAGTCCAAACAGAAGAGGCTGATTCTGTGGTAGCATTCTCTTCCAGCAGAGAGTAATTTATTTTTTGTATAGATACATCAATATGATAACTTTTCTGTAAGGGAAAGATTTGCCTTGATGTTTTTGCATCAAGGCTAAGTGGGAGGAAGCAAACTGAGTCTGTCTCAGCTGATGTTTTGAACTGACTGAGACTTGCCTACCAGACTTAGGGAATTTATTAAATGTGACTTGTGTGGTATATATTATACTATTAAGCTCCCTGCCTATCTCCTGCCAAAAGCAATTTCAATTAGAGCACTTTATTTCCAGGACCTCCCCACCCCAACCTTTTCTTCAGTGTATCTGTGTTTGACAGTGGTATAATTTTGTAGATATATGCATGAGTTTAGCACAAACTGAACCAGAACTGGCTGTGCTGCAGAAGTGAGAGCTCTCTTTAGACATCTACTAAAATCCCTTTTTCCCCCCAAGAGGTTACGAAATTTTCTTCTACTGAAAACTCACAGTATGTGGCATCAGTGATAAATTGATTTGATTTACTTTAGATTTCTTAAATAACATTTTGTTTCTTTTGAAATTGCAATGTTGGATGCAACCTGAATCTTTGTAAATTACCCCCTGTTCTCAAACTCCTATCAGCATGTTTAATATAAACTGCTGTTATCAAATTAAGATGTTACAATTCAAGAGTGTCTAAAACATTTTGTTTTTTTTTTTTTTATGTCATATGTAAAGTAAATATTGTGACAGCTGTCTTACTGCAGATGTCTTCATAATCCTCCTGGTAAGATTTCATATTAATGAGATTTTTCTGCCTATAGGTTTGATTTCATGGATGCTGCTGGGTCCCTGCATTCACCACTATTTGCTTGAGCACAACACCAGCCTATAAATGTTCTCCTCTGTCTGAAAGGTGACTCAGGCCAGGACTAGAAAGTTGTTGTGTGTCTTCAAAAGACTGTGAGGACACAAACAGTGTCCTGATGAGCCTCTGAACCCTCAGAGCATCTGAGACTCTGTATTAGGCACAACACACAGCTGGCCCTTTGCACTGGCCCAGGGATTTCTCTGATTATTGACAGGGTTTTGGGAGTCACTTCAGCCAAATTTCCAGCTCAGATGTTTGTCTGAGATGTGGATGTGGGGCTTGAAACTCACCAAGGCTAGGGTCTGTCTCCTTCTCCTGGAATCTTTGCTTAAAGCATTCCAAGGAAGAAAAATAATTCTCCAGAGGGTTTTCTGATCCTCCAGAGTCTGACTGGTGTGGCATCAAGAATCTGTAGTTACTCCTTATAAATTCAGCAGAGGGTGAAGTCAGTTCTCGGTTTAATAGTAATTTAATTTAATATTGCAGTAAATTGTGCTCATTTTTGTGATGCCTGTAAAAAGTGCTGTAGAAAAAGAGTATTTTATATTCTCAGAGATACTGCAAGATGTGCAGAAACGATTTGTCTGTTTCCAGGTTTCACATCCCAGACTTAGGTACCCCTTTTAAGAAAACTGGGCATTTCAAAAACACTGAAGGACCAGGAAAGGACTTCAGAATAAATCAAACAAAAATGAAAGAATATAGCAGCAATTTCAAAACTGCAGAGAAAAGTAAATTCCTGACAGGAATATCCAACCTAGTCAGCCTCAATCTGTGGGGCAAGGAAGGATGCTGAGAACTAAAACCAACAGTAGCTGAAAACCAGAAGTAGCTAATAAAGCACAGTTATTAGCTGTGGTTTCTATGATGCTTTAACCCCCCAAAAAAGGCTGACCCAACAAGCTAAAATTCCTTGAGACCCCATCCACAATCTTTTTACATTACCACTAACACTTTAGCTAATAATTAGGAATTCCTCTGGTTTCCACTGTCACTGTATGAATCATTTGGTTTAAATGTGGGTGCCTTAAGTGAGTCTGAATGATTCTGCTGGAATCAGCAAATTAAATAGACCATTTAATCTTCTCAGCTGCATTTACCTGGCTAGAGGAAACGTGGCACAGACGTTTTGAATGTTAATGGGAGACTTGTAAAAATGAAGGTTCCTCTTACTTTTGTAAAGGTCAGCAGAATGAATGGTACAATTCACATCACCTGAAAAAATGAAAACATCTTGGAAAGTGTCAGAATTGAAAAAAAAAATTAGTATTGAAATGAATAAACATGTGAAGGAATTAAGTGAAATGGGTACTGAATTTGCTTTGGGTCTAGGGATGAGCAGCTAGTGGGATCTGGATAAGGAAATAAATTGAAAACCTAGACTGGGAAATCTAATTCTAAATAGATAATTGGTCTGTAATATCTCTATTTCCCCCACCCCTTTATGGAATATGTGATCATTGATTAACCAGCATTTTAATGAGTATACACTACACACTTTAAAGAATCAGTTTTGAGGCACAAATAAGAAAACCCTGTGAATGTACTCTAATAGTAAAATATGTAATACTCATAATTACTAAGTGTTGAAAAACTCCCCACTTTTCCATTGCAATAAAATAGGTGAACTTGGCAACTACATAAAATAATTAAATGTGGGATACATTGAGTTTCTGTTTAAGTATCTCCTTTGAAGTAGTTACTATTCTTTTGTTTAATTGAAAAGAAAAAAGAACCTGCTCTGCTTATTTTCTGAGAGTTCCCTTTGAGTGTTGCATTTCCCATCATATTTGTGTTTTGACTATTTTTTTAAAAAATCATTTGCTTGAATGGTTTGTTTCTGTATTTTTTTTTTTCTTTTAGCTTTTCTTCCATGCCACTGATTCAGTGCCATTTTCCTGCCTCCCTGGCCCCAGGCTCAGCAGCATCTGTAGGTCAGCTTAGTTTTGTGCAGGCTGGTGAGGAATTGCTGTGGGCAGCAGTTCTGTGTGGAAGGAAATGCTGCTACTGCTTTATGGGAGCAGATTACATTTCTCACCTGAGGGGCTACCGGTGGTTAAATTGGTTCTGTCGAGCTCTCTGTGGGTTCAGAGCCCTGAATTTATTCAAAGTGTCCTTAACCAAAACCAGCATTTGACTTCCTTGCTCATTGGAAGACTTTAAGCCCATCTGCTCTAAATGAATCTTCAGGGATCATTATTAAAGTGTCAGCAAGGGATATCACTCAAGACTGGAGTGCCCTTGCTCTGATTTCAGTGAAAACACAGACAAGGAAATATTCCCTGCCCCAAGGAAATGAAATGGGTAAGACAAAGCAAACAGAAGCATGTGGAAGGGAATGAACTTGTTTGCAGTCACACAGTGAATAAATCCGTGGCAGACCTCAAGGTCTCTTGAATTTTGTGTGGTTGATTTTATTTTTTTAAATAAATGCAATAGTAATTTGAAATGGTAATCAAATAGTCAGAAATCCCCTTTATATCTCTTGTTATAACTGGAAATACCCCTTCTGTCACATGAAGTGATCTTCCTGACCTGCTGCAGTCCATAATCCCCATCACCTGCCCCTCTTCCTTCACCTACCCTGCCATCTAGGAAAGGTGTGAAAGAATACAGCATTTATAATCTTCCATCAATAGCTGTTTATTGGAGTCAAATGAACTCCAGAGTGAGGAAAAATTTAATTCATAGAGGTGGTACCTTCTTTTGAAGACCAGGAGTTTGGGAAATTGTTTTTAATAATGAACAGGTCAAGCTATAAATCAGTTTACTGAATGTCACATATTGGTGAGAGGAATAGAAACAGTGGAGACCACAGACATACTGTGTCTTTATATTGCTTTTTAATCTGGTTTCCAGTTACCTTTTCTGCATATTTATTTCCTCACCATCTTCCTGTCTCCCATGGTGGTATTTTGAGGTGCTGCTGTGAACCTTTATGTAGGAGGTCTCCACCAAGGCAACTGAGTGAAGCTGTAGATGTGCCACCACCTCTGATTTCTGATGGGACACAAAGATCCCTCTGCTTTCAACCCAGCTGCCTTCCTCTTTTATACTCAGCACCTCATCTCCTACAATTCTGTGGAAAAAATAATAATTAGTACTGAGGGAAATGCACACACATATACAAATACATACACATATAAATATATAAGTATGTATGTATATATATGTGTGTGTGTGTGTGTGTGTATATATATATATATATATAAAGATTTGGGCCAAGATTTACACAAACAGTCTTAGATTTTAAAAGCATTTTTTAATAGAGATTAGATCCCTGTTTCAAAAAGCACTCTGGGGTTTCACTCATGCAGAAAGTCACGACAAACCACCACAACATGAAGTAATAGCAGCCACTGGCAAAGCTGAAAGCAGTGGTGTGGATTCAGAGACTGAATTTGTGTCCACACACCATGAAGCCAATCCTGCAGGGTGTAGTCATGATAATCCTCATGTTGGGGTGTTCTCTCACATCAGCTCACTGGTTCTGCCTGGTTTACAAAAAGTGTTTTTTTGGTAAAATAACCAAATAACTTTTTCTACATTAATGTGAAGCTCCCTCTGCAGCAGTGGATTCATTCAGGCCTTATAAAATGTGTAAGTGATCATTTTCACATTTAGTAGCACCTTGAGGAAGAAGTTAGGGTTAAGTTCCCATTATAGCAGGCACTGTAAAATCTCACAGGATTTTTTCCTTGACAGGAAATTTCTCTTATCTAAGTATTCAAGAATAGCCAAATTTAGGAGGTGAAGTAGTGATGCAGAGAAGAAAATAATCTGCCAACGTCATGTTGCAAGACAATAGAAAAGATAAGAAATTAAACCATAGACCTGATTCAGTGTCTTTTCAAAACCACTATTGTGTCCCAAAATTAAGGAGTCAGACTTAAAATTATATTTAGTAGAAGACAAGAAATACAGTAGAACTGTCCACCTTAAATCACTTTTCTGCTTTTTGTGGTGCTCTGGATTTTCTTTCCTGCTGTTTGCCTGATATTTGGGGACAGCTGAGGAACATGGACTTGCACTCTGCCCCAGCTATGTGCTTTTAAATCTTCCTGTCCTTTAAAGCATGGAGACTTTTGATTGCTTATTTTCTGCCTGACTCTGCCCCTTCTGAGCAGAGAAGGTCATTCAGGCTCCCTGTCCCTGTTGCTCATGAACAGGGTATTTTTCACATTGCTTTTTGCATTGATGGTGCTTTGTACTGCAGCACCTCCACTCTGAGCCAGCTGCTGGCCCCTCACCTTGTTCTGTGGGGTCTGTGCTCAGAGCACGAAGATTTTTCTTGCAAGTTTATCTCCTCTTGTTCCCTACATGCCTTTTCCTGTGTTGGATCTTGTCTGTCTGATTTACAAACCAGAATTTCTCCCATTGGCACAAGTGAGCCACAAATGTGCCTTAAATTAAGGAACTTTTAACAACTCCAAGCTGTGTGTTGATGTGTGAGTTCTTGAGTTAATAACATGAGCATGCAGCTCATATTTTGCTGCTTAACTTACAGTCCAAGGTGTCTGTTCTGCCACAGGAGTCAGGGCAGTTCATGGTTGGCCTTCTGTTAACTCCTGGCAAGAATGTCTATGTCCTTTCTTCCCAACAAGACAGCCAAAGCTTCTCCTTTCTTTTCTCTGTCCTGCTCCCTTTGATTAGGTTTTTTTTATTGACTTCATTGTTGTTACTCTTGCTCCAGTGCTTGACCAGATTTGTAGACTCAGAAATGTAAATGTTGCTTTTTTTGCCTGTTCAGTCATAAATTCTGTTCTGGTGTGTGTTCTGCCTGGCTGACCATTGGTGCTGTGCTTCTCATACATTTATTAGGGGATAGCAAAAGAGCCAGAGTCTCTGAAACTATATTCACTCCTTGCAGGGACATTATCTGAAGAGATGCTGCAGGTTCTGCTCTCTCCATTTAAGCACACACACAAGCTGATTTCTTGGCCTCAAACTGTTCCATTTGGGGCTTTTCAGTTTTACAATATAGCTGGAAAAAATTAAAGAGTCCTGGTGTTTTAAAGAGTCCTTCCTTACTGTTTTCTGCAGCTCCTTCCTTGCTAAAAGAGAAGAAGGGCTGAAACAACATGGGAATGAATAAATGGTGGGATGATGGCAAAACCAGGACTACAACACAGGGAGTGAGTGCCATGCAATGCAGTGTAAAGAACTTCAGGGTAACAGCAATGACAATGCCTGAATCAGGAACTGGAGTATTTAGGAGGAGAAATGTTCCTCTGTAGAATGTCAAGGTTTTCCTATGTATTCTGTTTCTTGTCCTGTGCTTAACACTGATAACACCAGAAGGAAATCCCTATTTTCTCCTTCATCCACAATTCTGTATTTCACTTAAAATTACCTTTTCCTCTCTTAAAATTCAGATTTTTTTTTTTGTTCAGATAGAGTAGGGTGATACAGACATCTCAGTGAGCACTGTCCTTACACATTGTGAATCCTGAGGGCTTTTTTTTTTTTTTTTTTACAAGAAAACAGCTCTGGAGATAGATTTTCTTGTTTCCAGCTCGTGAAGTCAACTATGCCGATCTTTCCACTGGTGGAATTTTGGATTCTTCTCCTGATACATAGGTTTTGATATTTGCATGACATCTGCTAGTACAGACAACCAGGTGTGGTGTGATGAAAACAAGGTCTATGTTACTTGGGAAGTTATATAATCTTAAAATCTGTCATAGGAACATAAAGTACTGGAGTTTAAAAGTGGAGTATTTGTGAGTCTAGAGTAGATGCTTGCTTTTGTTGAGAATAAATGCTTGGATGTTTTCACAAAATGACTGGAGTTATGGGCATTCTGTTAGACCCTTCAGCTTTCCCACTTGGCTGCTCATGAAATTCCCCAGTTTTCCCATCACATACCATGGTGGGCTTTTCTATGGCAGCTCTGCTGTGCTACACTTTTCCCCAGACAAGCAAAGTCTTTGGGAAATGGTACCCAGGCAGGGGAGTAGGAGATCTCTGTAGCTTCTTTTCCTGATATTAACCAAACCTAGGCTTCATTACTGCCTCTTTGAAGAAATTGCCAAACAAACCCAAATTATAATTGTTGTGATGTTTGACTTTGTCAGCTGTGAAGACAAGCGTGTTCTGGACTTCTGCTCCTGCATGGAGCAGGGAACAAGCACAGAAAATGGCTTGGTTTCAGAAGCTGAGAGGAAAGGGAGCTCTGTACAAAGCAGACAAGCCCAACCACAGGGTGAAGTCTGGGCTTTGAGGGTGAGTCGGGTGAGGGGGTAGCTGAGGTTCTCAACAGCAGTCACACATTGATGAGACATTTTGCTCAGCTTGTTGTGCTGGCTGTGTCAGGCTCTGCTGCTCCTGCTGCCTCCCCAAAACAGCAGAGGCACCTCCCTGGCATTGCCTTGGCACTGAGGGGCAGGAGCAAGGCTTGTCCAGGTGGCACTCCAAAAGGATGCAGCTTTCCTAGCTCAGGGTAGGATCTTGGAAGGAAATGGAAAAGTCTGCTTTATTTACTGTCCTTTTTCCCTTTCCCTTCCCTTTTTACCCCCTTTAGTGTGTGCAATACACATCTTCTTTGGAATCTCTCCCAAATGATGGTGTTCAGCCTTTTCGTGTCATGCCCACCTGCTATTTTTCAGACATTTCAGAAAATTACTGGTTTCACAATAGGATTGCAACATATGTCAGGGGGATGGGGACATTGGGACAAAATTGGAGAGGGAGGAAAATACAAATGCATCCAGAGCTGTTATTTCATGTTAATATGCAGATGTTTTTTATTGCATAAAGATGTGGGGAACCATGTGGAACTCTCTCCTCACTCCTTTTGTCCCAGTCCTATTCCCCAGTTTTGCATTATGTTTGATTGTTGCATTTCCTTGTAACCCAGAGTGTGCATGATCTTTGAGGCACCATCTGTTTGCTTTGTGCTGTCTGAAACACCACCCTGGGACCTGGCACACACGGCCCCTGAATGCTCTGATGACACACATTAACATCCTGAGGAACAGGGCAGTTCTGCACTTCCCTGATGCTCCTGCATTCAGAGTGTGAATAAAACAAACTCCAGCCCAGGGGGCTCTTGAACTCCCCACAGTCAATAGGAATTGGTGCTGCTTTGGAAATGTAGGTGAAGATTGCCACGAAGCATGTGTGTTGTTACAGGTTTCTGTTTGGAGTATATTTGGACAGAGTGTGTTTTCTCTTGTAGTGCAGTGTGAAGACACAATTCTTATTGCTCATTTTGGCTGAGTTAGAATCTGACCCAGCTGTCTTTGAGCTGCAGCTGAATTAGCTCCTGAGTCAGTTATAATCCACTTCTGAAGTGTGATAGGAATCCCATTTTCCCTGACTCATTTTTAGCCTGTTGTCAGTAATTCAACACGATCTTCAATAAAGATATGACAAACTCCATTTTTCCCCATCACAATTGCCTTTTAAAGCAATAGCATTTTTCTCAGACTGTATTTTTCAGTTTGTTTTGCATAGCCCAAAACTCAAAGCCACAAAAGAATAATCAACAACATTTAGGTATTTTGGTGTCAGCATCCTTTTCTACAATGCAGTAGAACAGAGATGAAGCATATCCAAAATAAGGTCAAAGATTTCTCTAATATTTAAAGAGAAAAAAATATATATACATTTATATACATGTTTTGTGAATCAAAGCTGAATTTTGTCTGCTCCAAGCTTTCCATTTTCTTTCAAAAAAAACCCCAGCTCTGAACTTAAGCTATAAAAAGGATGAAGCATCATTGTGAATGCTTGTAGGAAAAAAAAAATAGGACACCACTTGAGGGCAGCAAATGCTCAGCTTCTCCCTGACAATATAGCAAAGTATCAGGAGGAAGGAGACTGTACTTTTATTTTCCATTCATTTATCATGAAATTTTTGATTTGTTTTACAAAGAGCATTGTTTCCAAATAATTGCACAGATAAAAAGATTTTTTTTTTAAATTGCTGCAAAAATAAAAAAGGGAAATTTTGTTCTGGGTTTTTCTTTTTGCTTTGGAATTCAGCAAACATATGAAGGTGCATGAAAGTTTTTTGAAGGTGGAAGAGAAGGAATCCAGCAGTAGAAGCTAATTTTCACCAAATATGTCCTAGGAATTTTACATGCCATTTGTGCAAGTTCTTCAAGCTAGAAAATACAGAAAAAAACCATGAACTTGAACAGAAAAAATTTCAATATAAATGATAGTGTGAGATCATGTAACTTTCAGAAACCTAAAGAATGAAGACAGTGTCAAAATACACATTTGATATGTCAGATTAAATCTGCACAAGAACCTCTAATCCTAGCACAGACTCAATTCTTACAGAATTTGATTTCATAACTTTTCTTTTCCCCCAAAATGCTCAGCTTTAAAATGCAGAAAAATGATAAAACTCAATCCATCATCTGGAGCTAAATTTATGCCTTTGTGCTCCCTTAGCAGTTTCAGAATTTAGATGCCAAGTAGGGATCTTTACCAATTAGGGTAACAGGCTGATCAGCAGGAGGTTATTTGGGAACTCGGTGGAGAAGCCCATGGGGGTTTTTGTGATTCATGGTGATGATGGAGAAGTGCAGGTTTCAGTTTAGTTTTTCACTTTCTCCCCAGTGCCATCTTTCCTCAGCTGACTCTTTTTGCACCTTTCCTTGTACTGGCTGCTGCCTTCTCTGTACAGATCTTTTGTCCTCATTGAAGTTTCCCTTCCTCTGCTCTGCAGTTTGAGCTGCTCCCCTTCAGCCCCTTCTTCCTCATCCTCTCCTGAGCTCCTTTCCCATGTCAGCTGGAGTTCTCCTCCTCCCACTCAGGGATGGGAGCAACCAGGAATCACTTTCACCTCCTCTGCTCCGTGCTGCAGCATCCTCAGCTTGCTGGAAGATGTCAGGGCAGGGATGTCCTGGGACTGTGTGTGAGTATTTGGGGACCTCTGAGTCTTGTACAGCACAACCCGAGCAGATTTTCACAGAGGCTGCAAATATCAGCACTGTTTTCATCCTCATTTTTGCTAAACTTTAATTTCTGGTCAAAAGCACGGAGTTGCTGGAGAGTTCTAGTTTTAGGGTGGCATTTATTTTAATGTTAGAGAAAAAGTGAAGTCAATTTACCATTTTCAGAAACGAGTGAAAAGCATAAGCCAACTAAAAATATATCTGCATACAGAAATAAAATTCAAATTCAACGCTTAATGCGATTCAGCACCATAATAGGCAATTTCAGTTCATGTGAACAGACTTGATGAGGTTTAATTGAAGGCAGCCTTATGTAATTGAAAATGTAAAAGGTGTCTTACCTGTAGGTATTGCCATTGGTGTTACCCCTGCTCTGTTTCTCTTGTCTGAAGTCATATTTTCCTGTGGATGCACAGGAATTTTGAAAGGGGATAAATGTCTCTATTTCACAGATGTAAACCCACCACTCAGAAGCACTGTTGGTCAGAGTTTTCAAGATTTGGCACTGCTTTTGCATTTTAAAATTTTCAGCTTTTTAAATCCAATCTGTGAGAAAGAAACTGTCTTTTCCACAGTGCCTTTACATTGTCCCTCCCACTGAAAGTAATCTGGGGCTCACAGACCACTCTGCAAAAATCAGGGTTTATCTGTTTCAGATGAACTCTGCAGAAGCTGGACATCACTAAAATGCTGCTTTTTTAGCCTATCTTGCACAGGAAATCTGTTTCAGAGCCAGAAATACAGATTGAATCTCAGGACTTCTACACCTTTGGTTCAGCAGCAAGGCCATCTGTCACTTCTAATTCCTGCTATGAAAAGGATGATCTAGTTATCTTTGATGGAATAGTTCTGAATTTGCAAGCTACATTCTTCTTCTTTTCCTCAATTAGATTTTCCTCCCCTCCTACATACTGGAATCTCTATTTGAAGGTTCAGCCTTGGTTAAAGCTAAACCCCAAAAGAATGATGTCTTTTTAATCACTGGCTCCCCACTGGATATGATATAAACTTGCAAAACAGGCTAGCTCCTCTCACCAAAGCAATCTTGACTTGGTTCCAAAGGGGAGAGAAAACAGGTGAATTCCTTGTCACTTTAGATTTCACTAAGGATATGCAGAACTTCTGCTCCATTTTAAGCTTGATATATGTTTTGGAAGGTAGAGGATTTAGAAGGAGGGGATGGATATTTTTTCAGGCATGTCTACATCTTAACCAGCATCTGCATATCATTCCAAGGTTACTTTTAAATCTTCTGGATTCTCACTCAGCTTTGTTTGACTCTCAAAGGCAAAGCACTCTTTCTCATAAGACCATTAAATCATGACAAGATTGTCTTTCATAATGAGGAAAAAATTCCATTTTTTTCCTTTGGAGAAAACCATCCTCATCTTCATCTGGGTAAGGAGATGCTTCCTGAATAATAATGTGTTCAGTTTTTCACACGTGTTTTCTTGGTGTAAACTACAGACAAAAAGCACATGATATAATTTCATCCTTTTGCACTGTAGGTGAGGGAATGTCTCAGGCTGCTCCATCCAGCTATTCTTTTTCCCACCCATGTACACATAAACAAATTCCTGAAGCTCAAACTCAGCTGTGTTTCTGTAGTCCAGGGCATGTCTCTGCTGTTAAATTTTAATGGAAATAAGATTGAAATTTTAGGGATTAATGACCAATTGGCAAAACTTCAGCTGATACCTACTTTATCTGCACCACTTCTTCCAACCTCCCTTCTACATTAAATAACTGAAAAGGACCGAGGAACCAAAAGCTGTTTCTAGGATACAATGTGCAGCACTTCCTACTCTTGGCTCACTCTAACTTCAGCCTCTCAGCTCTGTCATTTTTTTCTGTCTATGAATTTAAAATAGCTTTTGCCACCAGATAGTGAGGTGGAAGCAATGCATTTGTCCCAGCTGTGAGTGGCATCACCTTGCTACCACTGTAAAATTGAAGGGGCTGATCTTCACATGGACTTTGCATTAAGGTAGTTTCCCCACCTTACTTGTCCTGCTGTTGGGGTAAAACCTTTCCTGCAGTGAGTTCAGAGGCTTTATGTATGTGTGTGAGAGCACATATGTCTGTCTCTGTGCAAAGCATGGCTTCTCTGCATTGGCATTCCAGCTGGCAGTTCCTGGAAAGCTGTCTGGAAAGGCACCCTGCAGCTCCAAAATCTTCTGCAAAAATGAAATCATGAATGATGTGAGCTCCCTCCTCATACCTGTGCTGTCCTTTCTGTGCTGCAGCACGTGGGCAGAATGGGAAAGAGATGCTTGCTTTTTTTTGTAATCCCTCTTTGAAGGGAGAACAAATTCCATTTTTTGGGGCCATTCCAGACGAGGGAAAGAAAAGCCTTTTGAACTGGGCTGCCCCAGGTTCATCTGGGTATAAACACTTTGGGTACATTGATCCATTGTAAACTCCTGGAACAGGAACAGGATGCAGGTATGGTGGACAATTACTATAAAACAATTGCTGCTCTATATCCAGCCAGTTTACAGCTTTCTTGTGTCCCGAGATATAGGTGCTGGTTTCATGTTCTTGGCAGCCCTCCACACCCATAAGTCAAGGTCCCCTTTTTGACCAGGAGCTGGCAGGAGGCTCACAGATCAATGGTGAAGGGCTAAGGAGAAAAGCTTCCCTCAAACTGCAAAACTGAAGAGATTTTTTTGTCGTTTAAGCTCAGGAGACAAACCTCCTCAGCAGGATTTTCCACTTGCAGTACATGATTACTCTGAGATTTAGGAAGCAAACAAACAGTAATCATTAAGAGCAGTTTATTAAACAAAATAAATTTCTCCTTGTGCCGTTGACTAAAGAGCAGGCAATTTAGCTGTTCCTAATTACGAGGTTATGCCTAGATTTTTCTAAACTGAAATGACAGTTTATATACTTTTTTTTTTTTTTTTTTTTTTAGGCATGCAGTAGCTTTTTGAGGCTTGTACACAGATGAACTCTTTGGTATCTCCTCTGTCCACAAGTACTGCCATGTGCAAAAGATTGAAAATTGTGCTGTAAATCTTGGTGCTGCTTTTAGCAAATTGCAGAGGCTTGAATGCCACACACCCACAGTATTTTATACCTGCCCTGATGTTTAACAGGGAGGTGTTTTTTCTCAGCCAATTCACTCAGATACACACATTCACTCCAGGCTCATGTTTGGGATGGCAAAATGAAATAGTTCCCATAGTTATTCCTAGAAGTTAATTAGCTGTGACAGTGGGAAAGTGACCACCTCATGATTCTTGGATATTTATAACAAGGCTGTCACTTGCTAGGTTAGTCAGGTCATGGAGGAGACAAGAGTGTGAAGTCAGGTTTCTGGCAGCACACAGAGCTGAACCTGCATCATTGCTCTTCCTTGCCATGGCTGAGATGTTGGCAGGAAGGATGTCTTGGTGCAGGGTTTGTAACAGGAGCCCAGCTGTGATCCCTGTTTTTGGGAAACAGGGCTTTGCTGTGCTGCAGACTCTGTAGGAGCATCTGCATTTCCTTCATCACATGCCTTCAGCCTGGCCTGGGATCAATGAGATGGAGATGTCTTTTCTGTCTTTTCTGCTGCTGCTTTTGTGAGCTCAAGGTCAGAATTCCAGGGGCAGAGCAGAGCTGTGGCAGAGGATGGAGAAATGTCACAGGGCCACCCCTCAGCTGCAGTGACTGCACCACCCTGCTGCCATCTGCACCATGTGCTGGCTGCTCCTGGGGGCACTGAGACAGGTTTGGGGGTTTTTTGCCTCTACTTTGTGTATTTAACAGGTGGATCTTCCACTGTCATGCCTCAGGACTTACCATAGCTGTGCAGTTCCCTAATGCACTAGGAGATGTTTGACTTCAATTTTGCCATGTAATCAAGACTTAATGTGCTAAATGTGTTAGCTGTAAACTGGTATCAGCACAGCTGAGCATGACCTGAGCAGCTGGGAATATTCCTGAGAGCATTTTTTGTGGTTTTGAGAGTTAAAAGAGCAAAGGAGTTACACCAGTAGAGGAAAAAACCCTCTCAAATTACATGTTTTGTTCAAATCAGAAGTATTTTATTGGTAATGATAGGCTAACCTGGAAAAGATTATTCCAAAGATCTTTCTCATTTTGAGTACCATTTATAAATGTTGTCACTGCTCAGATAAAGAGATATCTCACACTAAGAGCACTATGAATTACCATCATGACAAGGAGAAAGCACAGAAGTTCATTTTTTGTCTGTCTGTCATTATGGTCCTTCAGTTTTAGCAGGAAAAAACTTTCATAGAGCTTCAGCATGATTTGCAGAGTGTCATTTCTCATTTCTGTGTTAAAATTTCCTGCTCATAAATAGTGTGCCAAATGTTGTAGTGGGTTTGTCATCTGCCCAATATTCTTCAGAGAAAGCAGCTGACTGTTGGCTTCCCTAATTATTTCTTCTTCTAATATTGTTTCCTCAGAGTTAGCTCGAAGGGGGAACAATCCCCAACTATATGTGTATATATATAATCAAGTAAAACCAGACATTTCTGTCAAAAAAAAAAAAAAAAAAAAAAAAAAAAAAGTAAAGCTTTGGAACAAACAAACAATAAGTTTCATGCAAATGTCTCTCTCTTAAAGCTGGCAAGATTTCAATAAGCATTTTCTGAGAAGTATTCCATTTTATTTTACTGAAAGGTGGGACACTGCTTTTTGCATTGCTGTGAACCCCCACTGGAGAGCCAAGCTGGGAACCTGCCAAACCTCTCATACCTGCAGTGACAATGGGGAGCCATATCAACACACACAAACCCATATTTAACTAAACTGTTCAATTGAATTCTAATCTCCAGCTAATCGCTAAGGTTGGAAAAAAAAAATCCCCCTATTCATGTTTTATTTCTAAAAAATACCTTTATGAGGTAATACAAGTGCATGAATGGATGAGAGACTCAAGCACAATGCACTGTCTGCAAAGCTAAATGAGCTAGGGGGGTCACATTCTGTTAAATATCTCACCCATGAAACTCTCAGTTAAAAAGAAACTTTAAATGGAGTTTGGAAAGCCACTGAAGGGCCTTTTTTTGAGTTCTCAGGGTAGAAGGTGATGCAGAGGTTTTTGTTTTGCTTCACTCCATAAGTCTCCATAAGGCACACAAATCAATGAGATTACAATAGTAATAACAGTGGACACCAATTTACGTGTATTTTGGCACATTTTGGGTTCAAAACAGAGCTGCAGCCTCCTGAAGAGAGCATGTATGTGTGTTATAGGGCGTGGGGAGACCTTGCACCCCTCCTGCTGCAGGACTGTGTGCAGGAGAAAGCGTCAGTCTGGTCTGGGCATCACCTCCAGTGTGACTGCAACTGTCCAACCTAAACTCTTCCAGTGTGGCTCAGTGGGAGAGATCACAAAAGAAAAGAGGTGCTCCTTGACTTCTTTGGGGGCATATTTGAGGTTAACAATGTGGGGTTAAAACACACAGCCCTTAATTCAGGACTTACACAGCCCCTCATCATTCTTTGCAAGGCAATGGGTCCTCCCCTCCCCTGGTTTTACCAAGGCAGGACTGATGTTCCTGGTAAAAGCCACATCTGGAGAAGGTATCTACCTGTTACACAACCACAATATAATTTCACATGAGGGTGCTGTGCAGCAATTGTGAAGAACAAGACATTTGGGTGCAGCTGGTTCTCAAGCACAGCTGCTCAGGTATTTTGAAAAACTGTTTTCCAGAAAACTCTTTGCAAAGCAGAAAGGTCTCCCCTGGACCCTCCCCTCACAGTTTCAGGTGCTGACTCTCTGGGTCTGAGTTTCCATCTTTTTTTCAGACCCTGAAGGCCAGTCTGGTCTGTGCTAATGTTTGGTTGGGGAATCCCACAAAACTCTCCATGAGTATGATGGCTCCTCTTTGCTGATTTCATGAAATTCCTTGCAAGTAGCTCATTCTTCTTGAGGCTCTCCTCCCTGCACAGCAAGGCTGGGAGTATCCTTGGTTTAACCTGGCAGTGAGAAGCCCTGGCACTCACTTTTAACTGGAAAGACTCTCCCTGACCCACCTTTCATACTTGTGTAGAAACCCTGGCAGCAAAAATAATTTTCCAGTGTCTCCCCATTTGTCCTGTGACTGCTGTGCCTCCAAATCTCACCTTTCTCGATGTGAATAGGCCAATGTGCCCTTCTTGGCAAACACTTGTTGAAGATTAGAGCCAAGCAAGTGCTGTGGGGGCTATCGGGTGTCTCCGAGGTAAGGCATGCATAAAACATGAGCACAGAGTCGTAAATAACTCGGCCCCTCTTCATTTACTCTAAAATAATGACGGTTGTTGAACTGGTTTAAAAGGGTTACTCTTTCACCCCGAGCTTGTTCTAGCACCGTGGGAAAACGACAGGAGCACTGTTTGGTTTAAGGGATGTAGTCATGCAAAACCTCTGCTGTACCTTCTGGAGGAAGCTGGAGTGTTTCAAGAACTAATGAAGGTGTGAATCATCACAATTCTGAGTTGTCTGATAAAGAAATCTTTTAATCTCTTGTAGCAATGCAAGGGCTCCGATTGCTGCAATTCTCTTTTATAAATTGTGCAATAAAATATGGAATAAATCATTGTGAATGAATCCAGGATTATCAGCAGTCTTTTCCTTTGATATCAGTATTTCTGACCGGTGTTCTTGAAAGGCTTTTACTTGTTAGTTTAGTTTTAGGAGACAAATAAAGTAATTAGTGCTCTTTCTTTCTTTCCTTTTTTTTTTTTTTTTTTTTTTTCCATTTTATGGTCTGTTCTTGGCACACTTAGAAAACATTTGAGCTTGAACAGTTAATTTTCAGTTGTGCCCGTTAGCAGGAATTATTTCCATTTTTCAAAAACAACATAAGAACACAACCAGGATGAGATACTGGTTTCATTAAAAGTATATGCAAAGGGTTAGGTGTTTTGTTGCTTCTGTCCTTTTTTCTATTTTTTTTTTTTTAATTTTAATATATTTTAAGCATTCAAAATGTACTAAAATTATTCAGCTTTATATGTGTGTGTTTAGTCAACAAAACCCTCAGGAGTTCCATTTTGAAAAATATTGTCATTGTTTCTGGAGTTTGGCTCCACATGCTCTGTGTGTTTTTACAGGACAACATCTCTGGTCTTTTACAAAGGTTTTATGTTTTCATTTATACAAAAGCCTCAGAAAGCCATAGCATGTCAAGAAAGTGAAGAGCTTGGTTTAGACTTTTTGTGAGTCCTTTCAAGATCAAGAAAGATATACAATCAAGTAAATAGCTCAAATTAGAAACCTCAGAACACAGCTTTGATATGTGACTCTTCTCATAATATACAATATGACTCTGATTAAACTTTATCACTTTATTGATCACTTCCTAGGCAGCAGATGCCCATTGGCTAGAGAGAAAATCAAACATTATTCACTGCTACTTTGACCGTGGATGGTAAACATGTATTTATAATATACGACAATGTCCTGTTGTAAGAGACTGGAATTATGGAGCTAGAGAGGAAGAATACAGCCATAAAAAGATACAGCTTGAAGTGTTTGGGTTGGGTTCTGTTGTGATTTATTCACCAGCTCCTTGTGCAGGTGCTGCATGTCCTCTCATGGGACCTACAGGCAAGGGGCAGCTCTGCTGGGTGTCCATGAGCATCCTCCATGCACTCTGGTTTCTAAAGGCTGAAAGAAGGTGTCCACTTACCTTTTGGAAGTTAATTGTGGTTTCTTTTTTTTTTTTTTTTGTTTTTTTTTTTTTTTTTTGTTTTTTTGTTTTTTTTTTTATTGCTGGAATACCATTTACTAATATTTGATGAGCGTGTGAAAAAAAAAAAGCGGAAAAATCGCATCAATAGCAAGATTGCTCATGGTGCTTTAATTATTTGGTTCATTTGCTTCACACAGGAAGTTATTAGGTGAAATAGCTTTGTGTGCAGATTAGAGATGTGTGACACACTGGCTAATTGTCTGGTGGTGCAGCTCAGATGAGGGTCAGGCTGCCTGGCCTCTGTCACCTCCCTCCCTGTGTACAGCTGTTTACAGCCAGCAATTGGCTTGGGAAACCACTCACGGCTCAACCTCTGCTCATGTGTCAGTCAGGATGACTTCTTCCTACAAATCATTCCCAAACTGGCTTAGGAAACTGCTTTGGGTGCTGGAGGGAGGAACAAAAGTGACTGTGAGCTGTGGGGGGTCAGAGAATAGCTTGAGGATGAGGTTGGTAGTGAATGGGAAAGCCATCCCTGCCAGTCACGGTTGTGTCTCCTGGGGCTCAGAGGTGTGGTAGGCTGCCAGTAAAATGTCCCTGGGAGGGCTAGAGAGGTCCTGGAGATGAGCTGAGACCCCATTGCTGCTGAATAAGGGAGTCTCTGTAGGTGGTGGAGGTGCATTTGTGAAAGAGGACAATAACGAGGAGAGTACCAGAGGTAACTGAATCACAGCATCTTCCTGGTTTATGGCAGTCCAAGGGCTGGACAGGAGGACTTGACAGGCCTGAGCTCTCCTCAGGGGTCCTGAAATGTTGAGATGATGAAGGATCTGTGAGGAGAAGGGAGTTCCCTCTGTGCAGATCTGCATTGTGGTGAGGGCCAGCTGGAGTGAGGTCACCTTGCTGTTCTCCTGCTCTGAGCACATCTGTGGGCTCATGGTCCCTCTCATGTGGCTGCAAAAATGATATGGATGCCTGAGCATGTGTGATCACACTCAGTCTGTAATGGGCTTTAAATACCATCTGATGCAGACACAATCTCATGCAGCAGTTGGGACTGTGTGTGAATTGCTTGATTTCCCCTTGGGTTTCTTTAAACCTGAGGCAATGGCACAGCAATCTAGAGATAACCTGGTGTAGAAAAATAATAGAGATGCTTCTGTTGTTCCCTTGCCATTTTCACTTCCTTTCTTTTTCTTCGAAGCCCCATTTATTTCCCCGTAGAACTATGAAATAACAGGAAACAAGAACACCCCAACTAGGCAACATCTCTTCTGCAGAACTGCAGGAGATCACATCCTTTAAAAAGGTTAATGAGGAACTAAGACTTTTTTTGGTCAGGATAAAGAGAATTATTCGCTTCCTGGTGCACTAGAAGCATTCGTGAAACCTTTTAGGAAATGGCATAATGTATTTTTAGTGCAAAATGAGGCTAGAAAGGAGTTGCAAAAATCTGTGCCATCAGTCCTGGATTTGATACATCCAACATTCAGCAGCTGCAGGTTTTCTTGCTTCCTTTTTCGATTGAAAATGGATGCAGAGAACCTTAGTAAAAATATCCTTATTTTCACCTATCCTCATCAGACTCTCCCTAGAAAATGCACACCAGCCAGTGTGTGTGAGCCAAGCTGGTGCTGGACACTGATCCTGCTGGACACCAGGTAGAGTGCACAGCTCAACCCTCACTTTCCTCCTTTGAGAGGACTTTTGTGGCTCAGTGCCCATTGCCATTTCCCTGCCTTCCTCTCCTGGCCACAGAAGCTGCTTCCAGGGCTGCTACTGTGCACACTCAGAGATATTTTCTTTTCAATCTCTGCATTTTAATTGCACGTCCTCCTTTTCAAAAGGCTGGATGCTTTGAGATAATGAAATCTTTCCACAGGTCATGCTGCTTTCTCTTCCTCTGGATTCCTCTATTAACAGAAAGCTACCGGTTTCCAGAAGGAAATTGTCTTGATTTCTTTATAGCCTCAATCTGTTCTCACCAAAGCCACTGGCAAACCTTCTGTTTATTTTTCAGGGATACAAAAACTAAGCCAAATGCCATCAGGCAGAGATCAGCACATTTACTGAACCACGAGCAAGGCCTGGGGAGCCTAGTTAAGTAATTCATTACAGCTTCTTTGAAATTCCTCACTAAGTAGGTTTGGGGTTGTTTTTTTGCCAGAAGTGCTAGCTTGCTTAAGTGGAAACGTTTTGTGGCAATGTACCAATTTCTGTTATCTGGAAGGCTATTTTTGGGTCCCAGGTGAAATTTTAGGGGGAGAAAAGGAGGCAAAAAAAGACTTTTTATTTGCAATACTGTGCTGAACAAATGCAGCAACCATGGCTTCTGGGCTAGAATTGTTTGCAATTGCCTGAACACATCCGGGCAGATGGACTCAGCCCTTGATTTCACCTGTCCAAATTGAAAGGCATTGGAAAGAGGATTGGAAAGGGGTTGGATTGGATGATCTTGAAAACCCAACCAAGCCAAACCAACCTGTGACTCTATGAAGTCTTTATGTTTGTGATGTGCAATTGCTGAACATTCCTATTTACATCAAGTTATGAAAAATTATGTTGGAATTGAGAGGAAAGTAGAAGCATCCATCAACCTGAGGAAAGTAGAAACATCATTAAACCCAATATTTTCCTAAGGATTTGAATTCCATGTCATGATGAAGTGTGAAATTCCCTGTCACAGGACACAATGTTAATTCAATGCTCAGAAGGCACTTAGAGACACAGAAATTCTTGTCAAGAAGTATCAGCAGAAGCTGTTTCTAGTTTAAGAAATCACTAGAAACTGGGCAAGTGTGTTGAATTAAATCCATGTCATCTTTACCTTGCCCTTACACCTTTCTCTCTGGCTGTGTGGTCACTGTCCAAGACAGAACTCTGGGCTGATGAATATTTAGTTCAGTCTGATGCAGCAGGGTGTTTTATGCAATTTTAAAGAAATTTTGCATGAAGGCACCAGAAAAAATAATTCCTGCCCCCTTCAGCTGTGCCTGCTGTGCAATTAGCACTGTGTGTCTGTAGCTGCACTGGCTCTTGCAGCTGAGATCTTCCACGAGCTCTGGAGGTGTCAGGGAAGGAAAAATGATAATAGAGTCATGAGGAGTGCTGGGGCTGGAGCAAGACCAAATACCCATCAGCATTCCACTGGTTTGGATCCATCACTGACAGTAAATCAAGGTCAGGGATCTGCATTAGTGAAGGTATTCAAATACCTAAAGCTCACCAAAATCTCTGTGAGTAAAGTGCCTGAATACTTTTATAATCTGGATCCTAACAAAATTAATAAATAATAATGTTTGAGTTAAATCAGAGTGTTGATTTGGCTGATTCAGGCTTGATGGGAATACAGGAAAATTACAGTTGTCCTTGAATAGTTTAAAGTATCACATGGTTATTTTGTGTCTGAAACACTACTATCAGCTTACCTCACTGCTGTACTGCATTGTGTTGATGTCACAGGCAGTTCACAAGCAAAAAAATGAAGTAACTAATGATGAATGCTTGTACCTCAACAAAAGACAAATCAAGATCTGCTTGATTACCATTTTATTTATAAGAGAGACATATTCTAAATATTAATATTAAGTTATCTACATTGCCCAAAAGTATAAATATGAAGTTCCAGGGTTTTTGCTTAAATGCTGAGTCCCCATCTGTTGTATCCATGGTGATAGCAAGACTTTTGCTCTGATTCCTTTTCAAATCAGTGTTGTGACTCCTAGTGATTTTGAAACTGCTTTCCAGCGACTCTGAAAATTAATGGTTAATCAAACAATCTCATCTTTGGCTCAGTTATCTATGTGCAAGCACCCATTATTAAGTAGCAATCTACCTCCAGCATCAAAACCTTTCATTGTGGTTTGGGTTCTTGTGTTGTGTCTGTAGGGATAGGATAATCTATTTGAAGAAAATCTGATGAAATTGCACTAAAGCTTTCTACATCCTTTATTGGGAAATATAAAGGTCAAGCTCTTTCTTTGTAGGGATTACTGAGTCCATACAGCCTCAGTAGTAGGAGTGAGCAATAGGAATGAGGGAGTGGGGTGATAAATCAGAGGAACACTTTCCTCAGGAGATAATCTCTCTTACAGCAATTTGCTCTTGGAAAGATAGTTAAGGTTTGTCTACCATCCTATCTTTTCTGGAAATTTTTGGGTAAAAAACCCCAAATATTAAGTTAAAAGATGTGACTATAGGGAGAAGAGAGGTTATAAAGGAAGTGTGTCCCCATGTGCATGTTTCAGAGGGAAGGAGTGTGCAGAAGTACCTTGGAAAGCAAGTGAGAAATATTCTCAGTTTTGACAGCTGTGGAGTGGGAAAACTTTGATTGTTCACCCCACACAAGGGATGACATGGGACTAGCAGGAACCTGGATTAGCACAGAGTGTGGGACATGCCAGTGGGAAAATCAGTGTGTGACTGCTACAGCTCTTCCTCCTCTGTCTAGAGACTTTTCCCAAGCTTGGACTGAATCAAATTAATACATGTCTGATAGGAAACTTGAAAATCTTCCTGGTATTCATCAGGAACTGCAGGTATCCAGAAACTATGTATTGCCAAGCTCAGCTTGAACAAAATGAGAAGTACTCCAGAGATTTACTGTGCTGTAATTTGTCCTTGAACAAAAATGAAGCTTAAAAAAGATTTAACAAACATTCACACTTTCCAAATACTTCTCTGGGGTTCTGGCCTCCCACTTGGCTGTATACACTGAAGATGAGGGGGGAGAAGCCTGCACTGTGGTTAATCCCCCTGACAAGGTCACCTAGATAAAATGTTCTTGACTGGAAAAAGCCAGTGAAGGGTTTGCACTGATGCTACATACATGGCTTGTCATTAACATACATTACCAGTGAGTGACAGGTAACCTGAAGTCCTGTTTCTGTGACTGTGCAGGGCTTTTACAGTTTTTAAAAAAACAGCTGAAGGTTTTCCCTGTTTCCTCCTCAAGTGAATGCGCAAAACATTTGGCTCTGGCCATTCCTCACACTTGCCATGAGAGAGCTCTTCCCTGAGCCAGTGATGACAGAATGTGGTCCATTTTTTAAATGAGGATTTGCAAACGCAAACACATTCACAAATCAAGTTCAGTCAGGGGATTCCTCACATTCCTGCCCTGAATGGTCTCCAGACTCCATGAAAAACTGGTCTGCACTCCATATGACCATGTTTTTTTATTTTGCTCAAGGGGATGTCAAATGATAATCACTGTCAGCCAGTTTCACAAATGACTAGAAATTATCCTCAAAGTCAGTGCTATCAAGATGGAAGGTTTCTCATATATCTTGTGCTATCTCTGATGTACAATAAGATGCAAAATACCTCTCTTTTTTACAAACAATTAGACTGATGGAAGAGATGCTTTTAAAATTTGACACTTCAGTTGGTGGAGTTGCAAGACATTCTGGAGGACACGATCAGAGTTCAAAATGAACTTGGTCAGACAGACAGATGAATAGAGAACTTGTCAGAGAGATGAATAGGTGAATAAGCAAAAGGGTGTTCGATGTACCAACTGTGACATTTAGGAAGGAGAGTACAAATGCCAGTCTGGAAGGCAGCAATATGGGAGAGGAAGGTTTAGAAATGAGAGTGGAACAATGCTGTTTTAGTCAGCAGCATGGTACTGAAAAAATGGGAACATCACCCTAGGCTGAAGTTGAGTTTTAAGTAGTTTGGTAGTCTTAAAGGTCTTTTACCAGTACTTTTGTGATAAATGCCTTGTTTAGGTCTGATGGTCATTTATCCTCTGTGTAGCTGCTCTCCATTTATTTTTGCAAAGCTGACTCATTCATTATAGCTAGCTCTTAGTAAAGTGAAGCATTTAACTGGAAGGGTTGGCTTATGGCTCCAAATTAGTTTTGAATTTATTGATACAGCCCAGTGTAACAGCTCTTAAAGTCCACATGCAGCGTGGGGTGCCTCCTCTCCTTGGACTTTTTTTGTGAGAGTGAATTGTTCCATGGAGAGAAACAAGGTGCTGCAGAGAACATCCCAGGGAGTCTTCCTGGAATTCCCATTGTCTGGAGGAGTCTAAGGAAATCCACCCAGGCTAAGGTAACATTTTGTGGCTTCATCCATTCATATGATTTGGCTGACATAGATTGATGATTCCTATATTGAATTAATCTGAATTCTGCATTTCATTAAAAGCCAGGGGACCAAGCTAAAAAATTGCACACAGACTCTGATTTTCTCTTTTCCTAGCACAAGCAATACAGAAGGCTTGCTAACTAAGTTAGTTAGTTAGTTAGCTAAACTAAGAAACTATCTTCCTTAGTTTCTCTGTGCTTTCCTTATCTCTACATAACTATTTAACCAATACACATTTAAACAGAAAAAGCTTCTTACCTTTGTATCATGTATCATTGCACAAATTTGACAATAGCTTAGCTATCCATCTTACGTGCTAAGAGCTTGGTTTAAAGCTTTACAGCAAAAGGAAACTTCAGGTGGTTTTCAGTGGAGGCAGAACAGACTGTATGATGAAAGAGTGGAAAGAGTTCTAACTGATCAGTCTGGGGTCCCTCTCAGCTCTACCATCTTCTTTTGGAAGTTTCACAAACTTCCATGTGACCTATTAATATTTATTCCTGAGTTATGAAAGAAGGGCTGGGCTAGATGACAGCCTTGAAGTGGCCTTTAATTTCTATGACTTCTTCATTTCTTGCATAATGCTGTATGACTTCAAACTGCTTGTAGGTAAGTGCACACTGAAAAATATTTCCTTTGCATCCCTGAGGGCACCTCCAAAATGAAGGAAAGCATGGAGAAGTAGGATAGCTGAATGGGGCTTCCAAAATCTAGCAGATACTACATCTTGTCTGTCTGCAGATCTCCTCTGTGCTGCAGCCTCTGCTCACTGCTTTGTTTGCAGAGATAAGTTTGTCTTATCTGGAAATATCTCTGTACTTGGAACTTCTAAGCAGAACAGATGTACACACCTCCTCATACTGTAAAGTAACCTGTGAGGTTGGACTATCTGGTCTCATAAACCAGACTCTGTCATCAACAATCTGCTTTTTGAAGTTTTCTGCATGGGTTAACTGTAGAGTTCCATCTCCCTCTGAAGATAAGATCAGAGACTGGACCATCTCTGCAGCAGTAGCCAAATGTTTTCCTTTTTCTTTCCTTCTCTCCCTCTCTCATGCAAACACATACACAGCTAAACAAAACACAAGAAAACAAGTAGAAATAATTGTGATAAACCAATCTAATATAGAACCTGTATGAACAGCCTCAGCCTCTCCAAAGCTTTAAAAGCATTTCTGACTGACTTGGCTGACAAACCCCCATCACTCTAAACCTTGTTCCTGCTGTTTGTGCCTGAGTAACCAGGAAATGCCTCCCAGAGAGACTATTGCTCGTTTTTCCTACCAGTAGTGCACAAGTTACACAGACCTACAGCACAGCTGTTCCAAGCTCTTGCCTGAAGACAGAAATGTGATGCACAGTCCCCAGGGAAGGTCAGAGCAGCAGTGGCAGCTCCTGAGATGTGCTGGGCCCACGGGCACAGATGTTGTGCTGTCACCAGGGCTGTGCTGTGGGGTGAAACCCACACCCAGCTCTGGGGCAAGGGAGCCAAGCTGGGGCCAATCCCTCATCTGTCCCTGAGCCCCATCTCACAATGGAACAGCAAACCCTCCAGGAGCTGCTCTCATTTCCTGCCTCCAAGCCATTCACAGGGTTTCCCAGACTTGCCAAGGTATAGGAGGTGTGTCTTGGGCTTTTGTTCCCTGCAAGAGAAGCATGAGATTTTCTTTAGAGGAAATTAAGGCTTCTCTCCACAGCCTGTAGCTGTATAGAACAGTCAAGTTCTGTCTTTTGGATTGATCTTCCCAAGATCAATTAAATCTGCAAGATTCCTGGCCAATTAATTCTTGAGCACTTTATTATTACACTCATCTGAGCTAAAATGGCTATGGAAAATTCTCTTGATATTTTGGGTAAATTGCAAATACTTTTTCCTCATACTCTGAAATAAGCATGCATTATCCCTAGAACCAAGATTTCTTGTATTTTCCCTAAATGAAAGTTTAACATTTATTGAAATCTTCTGTTGATTAAAAGCTCTGAAAAGTGTATCCAAAAGACTAATCGATATTTTAAATACACTCAGATATATTAGCTGCTTACTGTTACATAGAGAAATAATAAACTTGCTATGTGAGAAGGTAAAATTCATGAATAATTCATAAATGCATTAATTTATTCAGTTTTGCCTTTTGAATTGATTTGGCAATTATTCTTGTACTGCACATCATTTACAAACGCTTAGATATAAATATTTACAGTTGCAAATTTGTGGTCAAATAATTTCTGTTCTCTGATTGAATGGCTTCTGTAGCACACCAAGCAGTGCAAATTGTGAATTTTACTGTTAAATATACAGCTGGGTGGAATGTGGGTGCTGAAACGATCAAGTAAAGTGGATACATACTGACTGCAAATATGGCAACTAATGTATTTTAAATATGAATAAATATTTGCAAGCAGGTTTTCTTCATTTCTTATTGCAATAGGAGCAAGGAAAAGACCTTATGTGTTGTGCTACCCCAGACAACAAAGACTAATATCCTTTTGGCACTAATATTTTTATTGTTTATTCAGCTCTTCTTGCTTTATCCTTTGTTTGCATTTTTTTTTTTTTTCCTGCTGATTGTGTTTTACATCTTTCAAGGATGAACATTCAGGAAAATGAGAATTCCCTCTAAATGGGGATGACTTAACCCCACAGTGAAGAGAGGATCCAAAAGCAGAACATTATGGATCTGTGAAGAAAATGATGGTGTCAGTGGAAGGGTTAATTCACAGTGATTTATTTCAGCCAAAGAGACTTGCCTCCTAAACTCCCCTATAGTTATTGGAGAAGGAGAGACTTCTCTAGAGGAGATCAGGAGCCTAGTTTTAAATGCTCTGAATCACTCTGCTAGTCTGCTTATTTTGAACAGTTCAGTTTATCTTCCCTCCATTTCCTACTTGATGCCCCAATTGATGAGTAAGGATTTATGCAGAATGAATGGATTTCACCTTTTATGAATAAAGCATAGCATTGTAAGCATTTAGAGAACTTGGTTTGAGACTAAAGGACAAGTGAAAGCATTAAGAAGCATTATTTTATATATTTCTCTCTCAGAACAGTTAGAACCTTAAAAAATCCCAGCTTTAAGCATTTAAGTAATTTAATACAGTGCAATAATTCAAAGTCACTTCATGTGATTTTTTTGTTTTCTTGAAGCACTCCAGAAAATTGTTTTTCCAAAGTTCTTTCACTTTGAAATGCCTGCACAGAAGCACTTGAGGCTGAAAGTAAAGCTAATCATTTGCAGATAGCATGCTCAGAAAAGAACAAAACCTGTGAAATTACGAACAGTTTGTTCTGAAGAAATAAAGACGAACACATTAACATTCAAAGCAATCCTAAAGCAAAAGTAGGTATTTCAATGAAAATGCATTTGAGAAAGAGTGGATGCTCAGTTGGTCTTCAAGCCAGAGCAGTGGTAGCCTGGTAGGGATGCAAGGGATGCTCAAAGAAAATTTGTCACTGTGTGTATCATGAAAGGGTGTGAAACCACCTTCAAACTGTTTGTGACTGTTCCCGTCCTGGGATGAAGTTCTTGTGCTCAAAGAAAAGCCTCACCATCTCTCTTGGGTTGCAATACAGGATGTGGCCAGAAATGTGAATTCTGTCCCCATCTGTTGAAGCTGGGTGGGGCAGTGATCCTTATCTCCATGGCACATATTATCTGCTAATGGGCCATCTTTAAACCAGCTGGGGCAATCATCTTTATCTTTTCCACAACCCATCCTCCCTCCAGGAAGATATCATCTGCTGCTGGACCTTTCCACATTATCCCTGGACTTTCAGAGGAAAACTACACCCTTCTACAGGAGCACTGCTCCAGCTGAACCACATCTGCCCCTGCAGGAGGATGCAGCCACCGTTGAATGGGACTGTGCCAACACCCTGACTGACTGACGGGTGTCAGTTTGGATTCTGACTCTGGCAGTGTTTTGGGATTGTTCTTTGTAATACTGTATTTCTATTTTAATTTTCCTAGTAAAGAACTGTTATTTCTAATTCCCATATCTTTGCCTGAGAGCCCCTTAGTTTCAAAATTATAATAATAATTTGAAGGAAGGAGGTTTACATTCTCCATTTCAAAGAGAAGCTCCTGCCTTTCTTGGCAGACACCTCCCTTTCAAACCAGGACACCATCATAGCAAACCAACCTGCTGGAGCTTCTTCTCCTGAGGAAGCAGCAACCAGGGCTGATGGAGCACCTCACATCTGAGTGAGTCCTGGGTCAATGTGCTGAGCTGCAGCTGATGCCAGGAAGGAAACTCCTGACCAGCAGCATCCTCAGGGCCTGCTGTAGGTGCTGTCCACAGCCTTGCTCTCCTTAGTGGACTCCCTGTGTCTTTTTCTGCTTGGCACTGGGGATGCACAGGGCTGTGGATAGCATCCTTCTGGCTCATCAGCATCTCAGGACAAGAACTGCCGATGCCTCTGAGCTGAAACTGGGTAATTTAACAAATGCTTCTACAGGTGTTGAATAGTGCATCTCTGTAAGGGGGCCTCCAGTAGGACACTCAGGACATCCAGTTGCCAAGGGCTGTTCTGCAGGGACCTCCTGTCCCAGGTACCCATTGATGTTCCCACTTGTGACACTGACTCCCTGCTGACATCTGCTGCTCTTTCCCTGTGCCTTTGTCACCCCTGTGCTTGCTGAGGGCTTAGGAAGACCTCCAAGCACCACCACAAATGATTTATCATTAAAAAGACTGTTCTAAATATGATTTCCATTATGGGCAAGGTCCATATGAGGCTTTGTCCAGTTCAGAAATGCTGTAGGAGGGGAGTGATGAATGAGCTCCTTAGGGCTCTGCCATGTGTGTGTTCCACTTGAATCACAAACACAAATTGGGTACAGGTGAGGCCACAGAGCCACTGCACAGAGGTGAGAAACTGTGCTGGTGAATCCAGTGAGGGTGTAAAGGATGCTTGAACCTGGCTTCCTGCTCCTGATGTGGTGCATTGTGGAACAGTGTGCCTGCAGTTAACTCCTCCTGTCATGGGTGAACAGACAGAAATGATATTTGCTTTTTTGTGCAGTGCTAAAACAGTCTTGTAGTCTCTTCACACTTTTATGTGAAAAGCAGGAACAAAATTCTGCTGTCACTGAAATGAGTTGTCAGAACAACTGCATGTATGAATTTAATTTCACTTAATATTTAATAACTAGCTAGCTTTTCTTGGGATCATGATTTCACAAGAAGAGAAAAATCAGAGCAGACCTCCTGCTAGTGTGGCACAGATACAGCAGGAACTGCAGAATTGCAGGGTCAATACAGAATGAGATCCTGCCATCTGTAGCCATTGTGGGTAGCACTCTACTCCCTGAGAGTCTGCACTTGGGTCAGTAGGACTGTGTAAAGGAAAGGACACACTCAGTGTTTATTGAGGAACAGAGTTTGACCTAAGCTGCAAAATACTCTTTCCTTTGCAAAGAATAAACTGGGCATGGCTTAAGGCAATCCTTGGTATCTGCTGCCTTTTGTGAGAGGGGTGAGATGTCTCCTCACAGACCTTGCATGTTTTTAAATCTGTGCTGTCCAGCCCTTTCCAAAGTCACATAAATTCCTCACTCAGCCATGTCATGGCAATATTATTTTATATAAAGCAGACTTTTATATAGCAATTTCTACAATGTTTGGAACAGCAAACACTCCTGTATGGCAAACAAAGCTAGAAACACTCAACCATCAAATGATAGCTCTATAGTTTTGACATCAATAGCAAAAGTAATATTTCTGCTCTCTGCAGGTTGGCAGATATAGGTGGCTGTGGTCCACAGAGAAGAATAGGTGCTGATCTGTTTCCTCACAGTTTCATTGGTCTGCAGTGCTAAAAGTCTTGTTAGTTCTTGTCCTTGGCATGGTCAGATGCATTACTCTGAATTTTGAGTTAGAAGAACCATTAGGGACAAAGGAGGGAACAAGAAGACCCACAGCATATGGTCAGTCTGCAGGCAAACAGCACTGCCTGTGCTAACCCTGATCCATGTGCATAAAGATGGTCTGGGAAGTTAATTATGACAGGGGAAAAAAAAAAAAAAAAAAAAAAAAGAGAGAGAAAGGGCTGCAGGAATGTGCTCCAAATGACAGCAAATACAATTGGCAGGATGACTGAAACTCAGTCCCTGAAGAATCCCTCCAGGATATGTAGCTCCCCTGACACAAAGTGAGTGGCTTATTAGCTGGATTTGATGATAGATTCATTTGCTACCCATAGCCAGACTAACATGTGTAATTCTTCCTCTTTTGAATTTTTTTTTTTCTGCCATTGGATAGGGGCCAGCTCCATAGATCAATTTGTTTATTTGTGGTGGGGTTTTTATTTCTGATGGTGGATGAACCAACTGATAGGGCCATCACTGCCTTGTGAACCCAAGGATAAATTCACAAGCTGTTAGCAAAAGCACTGCCTGATACCTGTCATCTCCACTGAGCAGGCACTGCTCCCTTCTCCCCAAACTCTCAGGATGGCTGGAGGCACCTTTTCCTATAATGTTTTATTTTTCACTGAGCTGCACCCTGTGCTTAATTTTCCTTCCTACTTTGCAGCTTCTTCTCACCAGCCTGCTCCATTACGTGGGTTTATTCCACTTTCAGATCTCACAGCTCACCAAGTATGAGGCACAGGGAGGAGCAGTGGCACAGATTTCAGATTTCAGAGAATCTGGCTAATTTCTCTCCTGGCTGGTATTAAGGAGCAAATAACTGAAGATCTGTACCTATTCATTTAACTCCCCAAAGGTTTCTGAAGACAGAGGAAAGTTAGTTTTCAGGCATGGCCCACCAGATGCCAACAGGGGGAGTTTCAGCTCTGCCTCAGATTTAGGCCTCTGACAGTTTCCTCACCTTTGCTGATATTGATCATGAGGGATAAAAGTTATTTATTTTCCCACATTTCAATAACATTTCTTAACGCCTCTTTCCTTTAAAGAAACACTTCCTCAACTCTTCTATAGATTGAAAATGAAGGCTCAGTTATATGTCTTGTTGAAATCCTTTTAAAAAGAGACCAACGATGGAATGGTTCTACACCTTGTTTTGCTAGAAGGAAAGAAAGCTAATTTGCCTCTGGGACAAATCAAAAGCAGATTTTAGAGAGTAATCTCCATTTCTTTCTGCTCCCTGAAAACCCTGATGATGAGGTTGACTTCTATTGGTCATTTTGCATAAACTAAGATTTGAGTGATAAGTTTTTAGAAAACCAAAAATCTGCTTCTGGCCTATCAGTTTAAATCAATTAATTCATAGCCAGATAGAAAACAAATATAAAATAATATATAACTCGTTTATATGTTTGTTTGTTTATTTAAGGGCACAATAAATGGGAAAGACTTTCATTGTAAGGAGACAGAAAAACATCTTATGAAAATGAAGCTCAGTCCTAAGAGGGGGTGTAAACCATGCTTGTGTAGAAATGAATGGAGGAAGGTTTTTTGAAGAGACATTTTGTCTCTTTATAAACAGGATGGATTATGTCTGTGCAGTGCTGCAGTCAGTTCATCCAGGTCCCAGGGAATTGCAGTTCCTTTTCTTTTCACAAAATTTCTCTTTTCTTATTTGAAAAATTGTTTTGGAAATTGGCTTTAAACAAGGAGGACTGTGTATTTTTTTGTAACAGCAGCATGATATTTCCAGTTGCTACTGAAGAGGGTATCTTCCATATAATGAGCCTCTAGGGTTCACTCAAGTTGCATTTCAATCATTTTTTGCAGCCATCCAGACCAGACTTCAGCTGCTGAATCTGCTTCATTTCTGGGTGTGAAAACATGAACAGATTAAATCCAAAGCTCTTCAGAAGAAAGCTGAAATGTCCTGAGTCATCCAATGAGAGTTAACACTAGCTCCTCTTTTTAGAGACTTATTACCTCTGGCTCTGAGCTTCAAAACTACAGCTGCTTTCAACTCTGTTTCTCAACTGAGAGGGTCCAGAGCTGTGATCTGGTCAACAGAGGACAGGGTGGGAGAAATTGTCCTTTGGCAGAGCTGGGCAAATCCTGGAAAATGGACTTCCTACTTTGTAGAAAGAGCATTTCTAAGGGATTAAAATTCTTCATTTTCCACTTGGCATATGAAATTTGAACACAAGCTTTGTCTTTTTCTTCATACTCACCCATGGGAGGGCCATGTTCTGTGTAATATACAAAAACACATAAGTAAGGATGTCTGTGTATATATGTATGTATGTACACACACACATATATAAACTGTAATTGCCTATTTCAGAAATCCAAATTAAAATTCATATCTATAGCAGTGATAATCATCATTTCACTCAGTCCAGTTTTGCAGTCAGTTAAAAACCTTTTTAATTAGTAGCTATCAGCAATCCTGTGAGTGGGTTGCTGAGTAGAGAAGGTTAATGCTGTATCTGAGGGGGAAGGGAGACAACTTGCTGCTGTAGGAATTAGGACATTTTTCTTGATTTGATGAAATTGTGTTGGAGAGAAATCCGCTGTGTCTTGATATTGACATAATTACACTGCATATGCTGAAACATCCCTCTGTAATGGGCTGATCCAAAGGGCAAGGATGGCCTGGTGAGGTTTGCCGAGATGCTCTGTCTATTCCCATGCCAGCAGACCAGCCAGGAGGGGTGAATGGTTCCAGGGGTATTGGGAGGGATGCCAAGATTAGTCAGGGCTGGCAGGTTTCACTAGGACAGTTGCAATATTGTGGTAATACATCTGTCTGGGCACGGCTCTTGAGTCAGAAATGGAGAGTAAAAGTAATTCCCAAGGATACTGAAGTAGGTCACTCCATCCCTGACCGTGACCCAAATATTTCCCCTGAGAGTGAAGCCTCATTTCACACCCCAGCCAAGCAGTGTGAACACAGGGCTGGAAACCATTCCAATTCTCCTGTGTGTGAACTTCTGGCCAGAGCCCAGACTGGTTGTTGAGGGCACTGGCAGAGAGTGAAAGAGAGAAAAGGCATGTGGATGTAGGGAGGGTGTTCAGACCAAGAACTGAGAGAGGCTGTGCCACAGGATTAAGGCAGATGTGAAAGCTTGCACAGGTAATTCCACTGGTGTCTTCGCTGAGGGGAGGTTTCCACCCCGGACACAAGGGCTGCTTGCACACAGTGGGATGCTGTGCACACATACAAGGCCCCACACGTCTGCTTGTGTGGACACACCAGTTCACTCCGTGCCAGGTGTCCCCTGGAGCAGGCAGCAGGTAGGGAAGGAGCCATGGAGCAGCACACACGGGGTGGTTTGGCTGTGGGAGAAGCAGGCCCGCAGTGCCCGCGGCCATGCTGGGCGCCAGGCCCATGTCTCATCCATGCCCTGCCAGGCTCCGAGCAGCGCTCCATGGGATCAGCAACTGGAGATGGATCCTGCTGGGAACCAGGCCCGTCTCGTCTGTGCCCTGCCGGGCTCCAAGCAGTGCTCTGTGGGATCAGCAGCTGGCATTGGATCCTGCTGGGAACCAGGGGAAAAGCAGCCTTGAGGCCTTGCCTTTCTCAGCCCACACAAGGACAAGAAATTATACAATGATTATACACCTGCAGGGTGTGTGAGAGATGTGTAAGTGTCTGGTGATGTTTTGCAGAAAGCATGTTTTCAAAGAGGTGTTGCCTTCTTGGCCAATTAATATTTTCTATTTTGTTTTGCACATACTACCCTATATATGTATAGCGTTTCTTTGAATAAAGCTCTCTCTCTTTTGCATCTCCATTACACAAAGAACTGTGTTGCACTATCCTTTTCGCCAGTCTCCTATACCCTAAAATGCAACAAACAAAGAGGATCCCAAAGCTGTATCCTGTAACTGAGGGATCTGCTCCTTGTTTGGGAAGCATGTACAAAATGTTGCTTGGGAAACGTGCAAAATGGCCACAGCAGGACGTGGGGTGCATCTTTCTGTGCCCTTGGCCAAGAAGACAAAACTGCTGCTGTCACAGCACCATGGAAAGCACCAAGGGTCACGATGGTGTTTTAAACAGGATAATCCAGTCACTGCGGAGGCAGGTGATGCATGCATCAAGTGCACAGCTGGCTTTGCAAACCAAAAAATCAGAAGTCTTCAGAAAGAGTAAGAAGGGAAGCATCAGTTAACTTGTAGAATAAAAGTGGACATTTGGTGGAAGAACGTTACAAATTTTTAATGCTAAATGAAATATCAATAGAAAATGCCTTATATTTCTATCTATAACTCCCAGGCGGACTTACAAGGACAGTAAATAAAATTGTGCTTTTATGGAGTAAGGCAAAGATGCTGTCACATCTTTTAGTCAAAAGTGATATAGGATCATGCTGTCTCTAAAGAGAAAAGGGACAACTACAGGGGGGAAATATCTCTAGAAGAATTGTTGGTTCTGAGAGCTCTCTCTTTAAAGTACAAAATCGCATGAAACACTGCCAGGAATTAGAGAGGAATGAGAGGCAATGCTTTAGAAAAAACAAAATAACAATATGGGAAGCAAGTGAGTTGTGTCTGCCATGTGCCTAAGAACAATAGCACTGAGTCAAAACCTGCTGGATTTGGTTGAGAACGCTGTGGTTTAGCAAGCCCAACTGGGATGAATTTGAATGCTCTTTTTGTCTTTCAACAAGCCTGTAAAGGCTGGCAGAGATCTGGTCAGCTGTTCAAGCCCCACTGGAGAGTCCTCAGAGTTCAGTTTTTACATCTGGTTAGGGGCCCAGTAGAAAAATTAAGGGTCAGGCAGGTTGTGTTTGAGCAATGTGTGGAATGGGTTTATTCTGCATGGAAGAAAAACGTTTGTTGCCTCAGAAAGATGTGTCCTCGTGCACTCTTCTGAAGCAGGGGATTGCTGTGTAAATAGGAATGTGACAGCAGTTTGGGGAGTCATTTCATGCTTATGACGTTACACAGACTAGTTTAGCTCTTTGTTTAAGGGCTCATGTCCAAATTGATTCAGGTCCAATTCAGAGCTTTGGTCCTGCACCTTGCTCCCTCTCTTCTTGCCAGCACTGATATTTGCATGGTCATGCCATGAGACAGTTCAGGGAACCAAAATTCTTAAAGGCCTCAGCTTTTTCCTGCAGAGTTACTTTTTACCTGGTTTGACTCCCTGAACCAGCTCACAGCAGGGTCATAGCAAGGCCTGGAACTGGCACACAACATCTTGCTGGAATTTGTGGCTGGAGTGAGATGGAAATTTCAGGACTTGGATTGGTTGAGCTCTTGTGGAAACTCAACTTACAGCAATCCACCCTTCCTCCTACTCCACTGAATTCACTTGTAAACCTTCAGTCCCCTTGGATATTTTATATCCATGTTTACCTGACAGTGAACTCTTTAACTGGACTCCTGCACTCATCAGCACTTGTCCATTTGGGTCTGTGAAATGCTGTGGGCTCCCAGTTTGGAAGGCTTAGATCTCATCATCCTGATGTCTCCTTCTCAGGTCAAGGCAGCAGGGGCATACAGAGAGGTCCAAAGACTCCCTGCCATGCAACTGGGTTCATGCTGACTTGTATGGGCACATCTTGGGAAGAAAAATGTGTTGGTGTCAATGTCTTGTCCTCATCCAATGCTGGTGAATCTTAAGATCATCACTCATCCTCTGTGCATAGGAAGGCTATGCAGTCATATCCATTTACTGTTAGGAAGATATCTATGTATGAAAAGAAATAGACCTCAGGATGGTAATGATTTGGTTCCATCTTCTTTATGAGGCCCAGAAGTATCCAACAGAAATGTGCATTTTGGTGTACTGATAGAAAACAGGGCTTTGGAGCATGGTCTCAAATGGTGCTCCCTGGGAACTTCCTTACCAAACAACAACATCTCCTTCAGTTCAAAGAAAGTAAAAGTATTTTCAAAATTTGGCATGTCAGTAGTAGTTGCAGTTGCTGCAGAGATATTGAGCAATTGTGGCTGAGCGTGGGAAGTGGCCTGTGAAACCAGGAGAGGTGGGGAAAAGTCCCAATATAAAATTTCTCTCCTAAGTGTGGGTCCCACATTTTGTGAAGGCCTGAGACTCTGACTGTAATTTCTGCTTTTCTGACAGTCTGACTTCCATTTGCCAGTCATTGTCATTATTTTATGCTCATCTGTTTGCTGTCATTATTTCTGCTTATTCTACCCCAGCTCATGTGTTTTAACTACTAATGGCTTCAGGTGGAGGGACTTGATCTTCCTTCCTTTATGTCTCCTCAGTGTTCCTCTGATGCTGGGTGCAAAATGCAGGATTTTTTTTCCCCCAGAATGAGGTTGTAGTTACCTGAAGGTTGGAAAAATGAACATTGTAATTCAAGGCAGTAGCACATAGCAGTGAAGAATGTAAATCGTGCTTTTCACTTAGCCTGGTTTCCTACAACCCCCTTTTTTTTTCAGCAGGAGCAGACAAGTGACTATTCCAATAATTAAAAGGAATACACCTGGAGAATAAACTGCATAATGAGTGTCCCAGATGTTGAAACTTCAGCTCTCTGATTGTGCTTTTGGTCCCCACAGATCTAAAATGCAGAAGCCAAATTCCAGTTTAGAGCTGCTGCTTTCAGATGGTAGCATGAGCTCTGGTATCAGCACCAGTTAAAGAACATATTATTCTTATATTAATTATCCTTTTCCGGTGCATACCCCAAAGTGACACTTAACAGTAGGAAGACTAGAGAAGAAATAAATACTGAAATGTGATAACATTCATTTTATATGATTTACCCATGGTCAGAAGTGAAAGCAGTGACATGATAAGTGTTTCTAGTTTTAATATACCTGAAGAGGGGAGAGAATTACTCCCACTATGGAGCTATCTAGGGCTGGCTTTGGTCATATGGAAATATGTATCTTCTATGCCCAGGGATGATGGGGAAAAATCTAGAGTAGTTGTACTCCTCTATGTATGAGTAAACTGGCTGTGTTTCTCTCTTATTCAGAGGATATTCATCTTGCCTTTTAATCTTAGAATATAAGCAGGGCTGAATCTCAGAGAAAAGGCTTGAAAAAAACCAGTAAATTTCCTTTTCTTCTTATACTGCTTCGGACACCCTTTTATGAATAAAATGGCACGGCCAAGCGTGAAGTAACAAAGGAATTGTAAGCAGAGGCCAGCATGTGGGAAGTCAAAACTATCTACAGCTGAATAACATTCTTATTAGAAATGAAGGGCAAACAGGAATATAATTTATTATTGCCTTTCTATGTGGCTTCAGAGATCACATAATCCAAAGTAAAAAATGGCATGCATATGTTCCCTAAGATATTCTTCACCATAGAGGGGCTATATATCAAAACCTTATTTCCTGGTAATGAATTTTAAATAAGTGCCCAGGGCATCAGGTCACTGATGTTTCCACTTTGCAAACTGGGTGGGCTATGAAAGCCCCTAGAGCCCTTCAAAGGCGCCTTGAAAAAAAGATCCCTAGCTTTAACTGACCAAACTTTTCAAGAAAAATACCTGAAACAATTAGGAGAATGAAAACCAGGAGGTCAGATTACTTGGCCCATGGCTGAGGATTTACATAAATAGGCCTAACCTTTGACTTGAAAATAAAAGGTAAGTACAGAGCCCTGACAGAACAGCAGGTCATTGGTATTTACTCTGTAAAGTACTGCCTCTGATGCTATGACAAAAATGCCAGGAATTCCACTGATCACTGTGTGCTGATAGGGCTCAAAGGTATGCAGGCAGCTAACAGAAACCCAGCCTACCTGAGTGATCGAAACTGCATTACTCCCACGCGTTTATAACCCGCAATCTGCCAGCGTGGGAAAGCCTGCAAGGCCTCAGACTAATTCCTCAGGAAAAAAAAAAAAAGAGAAAGTTTCTGTCTTTAACCATTTTTTATTGTTTTTATGGTAGTTTGGGCAACGTATAATCAAAGTAACAAAAATTCTCGGAGAGAGCATCTTGAGATATTTTCTTCACAGTGTGTGCTGCTGTTCAAGAGACTCCAGGGCTGGTGTTGCCCATGCAGGCTGAGATTGGTACCACATTCAGCATCGTGGGACTTTGTCAAAGATGAGCTGTGCTTCATGTGTTGAACTGGTAACCAGCTGTAGGCAGCCAGTCCCTGGCTCAGTTTTTAACAGAAGAAACTCTAGACAACTAACCTGCAGGAGAAATGCCATGCTGTGTGTTTGTACTACATTTTGTCAAGCAATGGCTGTGTGCTCACAGGTGAGAGGGGGAAAGGTGAACAAAATAAATTTTGTCTCATTTTTAGTTCTAGTACAATAGCAAAGATGCTTTAGATGATGTTTTTTCTTTTGTACATGGATAGCAGAGAAAGAAGGACCCCTGTGAAAGTGGAAACAATAAGGGCAGAGTTTTTATGTTCATGTTTTATAAAGAGAGATTTAGTTTCCTGTTCCAGTTTGAGACACAAGCACACACCAAGTATCCTGCAGGCCGTTTCAAACTTGTTTCACTAATTAATCAAAAGTGATCCATTACAGAAAACCTGCAGGAATGTCAGAGATGGATGCTTCTGCTCTACTGTTTCTGACTTGCTTGTTGCAACAGAGGGGGAAGCTGTTAGTGCCTGTCTAGTAAATTATTGAAGGATGGTGTAAGAGAGCCTGCTGCCTTCCTCTTGGAGGGCCAGGGAGCCTGGGGCTGCTCAGCCACAAGCTGCTTTCCCTGCCTGCTAGACCACTCTGGGGTTTTGGAGGGAGGTGGAGGAGCACCCCACAGCTGGGTATTGATCAGAGAGGACAGGCTGGCCCCATGCCCTGGGCACTGCCTGGCCAAGCCCTGAGATTTTCACTGGAAAGCTGGGCAGGCAGTGCTGAAGCAGGAGGAGACAGTGGCCACCTGAGGATGGTCAAGCAGGGTGTTCTGGTGAGGAGATGGGTGTCTGTCCCTCCCTGTCTGGCAGCTTTGGGCACTGTAGGAAGAGAAGCCCAGCCCAGTCTGACCAGCATGGGCAGGGCAGCACTGAGCACAGCTTCCTTTTCATTCTGGCCAACAGGCATGAGCTCAAAGAGGAGTTAAAAGCCTTTGAGGGACATTCAGTCTGGAGGGTGTTCATGGTGACTGCAGTCCCTTTGTTAGTCCTGGTACCTCAATTCTCCACCAGCCTCACGTGGACCTCCACTGGGCTTGGTCCTCCTGGACAGAGCAGCAGCCAAGCAGCCCCTCCTCTGAGCCAACTCTGTGATCTCCTCATGCTGGGAATGCCAGGCTCCTTTGGTGTCCCTGTGTAGGAGTGCTGTGCTGGCACTGTGGCACTGTGGCACTGGTGCATGGGCCTGGAGGCTCCAGGGCAGGGGTGTTACCCATCCATCCTTGTACTGTGTTACCACACACCTCTTGCATGCTGAGCTGTGCTCCCTGCCCTGCTCTCATCATCTGATTCTGCTTTGCAGGCAGGCTGTTAAGGGCTGCATCCTTTGTGGGGTGCTATCCCTGCACAGCCCACTCACAGACTGAGTGCTGTCAGGCTACATTTTGGCCAGTGAGATAGATTTTGTGGAATGATGAACTGTGTACCCGTACCTTGACCTGTGGAGCAGCACACTCTGGTTGTACTCTTCTTCTCTCTTTTTACAAAAATGTCCAGTATGTAAATCCTCTCACCCCATTTTACCATCCAAAACATGTCCTAGCTCCCTGTGAAATGCCTAAGGGCAGTATTGAATTCATCCTCATGTGATCTCTGATGGTAGGGGGCTTTTTATTAATGGTACTTATGCCACTCCATTCTTTCAAAACTACAGGAAAATATTTAGTATGACAGGACTTTCAGAACATTATGCTGCCATTTGCTTTCTTCAGGTAATTATTTGCTTTTCTTAAGATCACTGTTAAATATGGCATTCACCCTGACATTCCCTAGTGGCTGTTCAGTCTGTGCACATGATATCTTTTCCTTCAGTCTCTGTACCTAATGGAGCAATTCACCTTTCCAGCCCCTCTTTTAGCTTCTGCCTTGGAGGCAGAACTAAACTTTCACCCACTACAAGACCTGAATGGAATTTGTTTGGGGAGACTGTTGGGGTTGGATCCTGGTCCCAAAACCTCATTATCAGCCCCACCAACATTGTTTTGTCCCCAGACAATAAGTACCTTTCTTATCAGATAAAAGCAAAAATCTCTTTTTCAAGAATTTTCTTAAAATTTTAACCCCAAGGAGAACTTTTTCTCCCCTAGGTCTGTATTAGTTGAACATGTTATTTATTCCTCCACTCATCCACTTCCTGTGCTGCCTAATAAAGGTAAGACCAGTCCTGTAAAACCCAGATCAGCCCAGCTTGCCTTCTTTAGCCTATAGATTTAGCAAGACCACAACCTAGACCAGAGATTTGGGTACCTACATTCAACTGGAGATTAAGATGCCCCTTTTTTTGCTCAGGTTGGTTGTCCACTCTGCTCCAGGCACAGTGCTGTCCCCAGCTCTGTCAGAGCCTGAGTGGTATCCCCTGGGCTGCTCATCACATGCTCTCCACACATTTGCAAACTCCTCCAGTGCCCTTGTGTAGCTCAGGCTCATTAGGTTGCTTCCCACTGCATAGAAGAGCTATTTCATATATTCACTCATAGCTGGGAAGCATAAACATTCAGAAGCAAAGCATTCCTTGAAGTCATAAGGATGGAAGGCTGCAGTTGTAATATCTTGTGTGGAGAAGCCCATTTTCTCTTGTGAAGAGCTCTCAGGCACCATATCAAGCTTGTGTTTTGCTAGAGGAGGCATCAGCTGAAACAGCAGCAGCCAAAAGGCATTGATTCGTTTCATTTATTTTTAACTTTCCCATTGAAATGCCTGAGGGGGAAAAAAAAAGAAAGGGAAATCACTCCCTTGGAGAACCCTTCAACTCTGGGAAAGATACCTACTGCAATCTAGAAACAAGCTTGTTCAGGGAACAGCCAGGCCAAGCACTGCCCAGGGGGCTGCAGTTTGTTCTTTCCTAGTTTATTTTAACAATGAGCACATCCACCTCTTTCAAAGGCTGTTGCCGTGGGTTTGGTTTTTAGTTTCAGCTTTGTTTTTTGGCTTTTTTTTTTTTTTTTTTTTTTTTTTTTTTTTTTTTGTTATTTTGGGGTATTTTGGGTTTTTTTAGTGGAGAGCTGAGCATATTCCAGTCATGGGGGTGGAAGGCAGGGAGAGCAGGGAGAGCCGAGCCTGGCAGCCTGGGCTGTGCCAGCCAGCCGGTCACAAGGATGCCTGTCATGTGCTGCTGCTCCTCACACAAAGATCCCTTTCTTTCCATGCCCACTGGGTTCTCCATCGATGAGAGGACCTTGTCCTACGAACAGAAATCAACGTCCTTAATTGCAGTGTCACTGATAAAACATGACTTCTTTACCAATTTGTGCGAGCACTTTGACCTCCTGTCTCGGTGCAGCAGAATTCCAAGGGTTTTTTTTTTTTTTTTTTTTTTTTTTTTTTTGTCTCTGGCTCTTTTTTAAGGCTGTGCTGGAAATACTATAGGAAAGTTTATTTAGGGAATATATTTGATCTATCTCAAGCAAAAAGCTAAGCTTGTGCACTTGCAGTTGAAATTGCACTGAATTGTCTGGAGTGATTGCTAGCTCTAAAACAAAGTGGATTTCAGGTTATGGTTTATTTTTGTTTAAATTTAGAACTGCTTTTGCATGAATAACTAGTATTATGTATTTTCAACAAAAATGAGAATAAAATTTCTGCTCCACACAACTTCCATTCCTAAAAATGTGAAAAACTTAGGAAGGTTGAAAAGAAAGGAAAAAAAACCCAACAGTGCTGAATAGCATGGCTAAGCAGCTGTCTTATTTTTTGTTCCCTAAATTGAATTATTGCTATAACTGTTCTTTCTAAGTTAAGATCTCACTGGGGGAAGGAAGAAAGTTTCTAGGTTTCCCAGCAGGGAAGTCTTTAACAAGAAGTTAATGTAGGATAATGAAGGGGTCAGGAAAACCATAAGCACGAGGGGATTGTCCAGGAGGCTGTGCAGAGAGGAGTACAAATAAAGATAAGGAGGGAAATGTGCAGCAACCCTTTTGAATTTCAACCAAGCTCTTCATGCCACAGCACATCACCCTGGGCACAGCAATCAGCAGCACCCATGGTCAGCGTCCCAAGTTGTCACAGAGAAGGGAAATTTCTTGTTTGTTCACGTGCTCTTCTTTAAAGGGAAATACCTTACAAGTGACAGGATTTAAAGTCTAGAAGATACTTAGGAAGACAGTGCTGTTTAAACACAAAGCTGAACTGAAAATGGAGAGATTTTTGGGATTCTGAGATTATGCTTGAAGTTTTTAACATTTAGCTCCAACAGCAGGGACATATAACAGGACAAATTAACTGAGCTAACAGACCACTTAGATTTGCTGTTGTTTTTCAGTCAATAGGTCACTTCCCTGGGTTAGGGGTTGTGCTCTGCCAAGCAGCAGGATTTTCTAGCTGGTCCTATATTGATGAGAAAATAACTCTTGGATTCTATGGTGCCATAGGTCATCAATAAAATAAGAAATTATTATGTTCTTCAATACTGCAAATATTCTTAGAGTATTCAATATTAATATTCTTAGAGTATTATGTTATTTTTCAAATATACTAGAAGTTTTTCAGTATATTAGAAACCCATATCAGCCAATTTTTTTTGCAAGGGATTTTATGGACATTATCTTCTGAATTCCACTCAAGATGCTGCCTGCTAATTGTGCTGGTATTTAATTCAGATTTAGTAAATAGAGTTGGATTTGTCAGTTAGGTCCCTTTAGGCTTGGACACTCAGAAGTGTTGTGGCCATGGACACTATTTAATCATGCAGATGTAGGTTCCTCTGTGGTCTGTATAGTTGTGTTTGCATTGATACCCCTACCAGTGGAATAACTTGCCAGCTTTAAACACTGTGTACAATGGATGAGAGACAGCATGAGTAGCACTGAGTTCCATGAACAGACCCATATTTATGAACAGCATTATTAGCAACAGAAAAAAATGCTATCTCATCTACCAATTTCAGGACATTTTATTGTTCCCTGATAGCATAAGAAGACTCCACGTTCCTTATTTCAGAGAGAAGTGTTTTTTATCTGTGAAATGTCCTCACTTCTCAGAAACAAATGTCACAAGCTAAAATACTCAAACACTGAGGAAAGTACCAGCTCTCTCCTTTCCTTTTGCCCTGAGCAAAAATGAAGTGTTGGCTAGCTACTGGCATTTTTTTTAGAAATTATGCCTGCTCAGTTATTTATTTTTATATTGCTGCAACTTTTTTCCTGATTCCTGCAGAAATGAGGCTTATGCAATCCTGCTGCGTGCGCTTGTATCTTCGTCACTTCCACACCCCCGAAATCTTTTGAACCTATTGACAAATTTCAACCCATTGATTTCTCAAAGAAAATCAAGTTCCTACAAGCTTTGTGAAGGTAACCTGCTCACAGAGAGGTTGGATGCAGTGTGAACAGGCACCATTTCAGACAGAGGGAAGCCCACTTTTAGGAAAATTGTTTATTTATAAACACCTGTCCGTGGGGAGTATTTCAGGGAAAGCTGTTTCCTTCTTTGAACTGAAGTCAATTGAGTTTGAGGCTCTGGTGTTTCAGCAGCCAGGCTTCAATGAACTGATCTCCACAGCATGTGGGGATACTGATTTGCAGTAATGATTTACCACCTTAACCACATTTAAAGCAAATGATTTTAAAAACCACTTAATTTTCCATTTCCTCTCCTTTTTTTTTTTTTCTTCCTTTTTGTTAAGAACCAAGAACTGCCCAATAGCCTATCTCTAAAGACCAAGACTTTATGCTCACCACCCTAGAAGTCAACCCTTGACCTTTAACACTGTCACTTTTCTCTGTGGATTCTCTGAGGTTAAAGTTACAGAATTGCTGAAACAGATAACAGAGTGCAGAAGGCTGAAAAGTGACTGGGACAAACCTCCAGGGACAAAGTTAATCTGTTGGAGCATTTCCTGTGTGTACTTTGAAACCTCTCAATTTAACTTGATCAAAGCATGAGCCGACACGTTTCAGCTCCCTACTGAACAAACAAATTTGCTGCTTATCGTTGTTGCCACCTCAGCCTTTAATTTACTTTACTTAGTAAACCAGTACATGTTAAATGAACAACCTGGTTACTACAAAATGCTAGTCTCCAAAAAAGGCTGCAGTTTCCCCAACATTATTAAGCTCAGCACATCACAGACCTTGTTTTTCACCACAATCACAATGCAAAAGGAAGCTTAAGCCACAACCAGTGTGGTCAACAGTGGCCTCTTAGGGACCACTAGGTCCATCAGCATCCATTGGCTTGTATTTCAATACCTTGAGATTCTACCTTTCTTTTTCATTAATTCCCACAGGACATAAGTGGACCAAGAAAATAAATGGTGGTGCTTTCAAAACACATTGGATTAACACCTTTCAAAGCACATATGGATTAACAGATCATTAAAGCATCACATTTTTTTAATCAAAAGCAGTAACTAATATTTTTTTCAATGTTCTGGTAGTTGGGATTCTTTTTCTCAAAAAATATCTTTAGTCAAGTTAATAATAATAGTAGTTAAGTCTAGTGTGAAGTGTTGCATGAAGGGAGCATGGCCAGATAGACTAATGAGCTAAAGTGGCTGCTTTCTGTTTTTAAACAAAAACAACTTGGGAAGTTTTTTTAAACTAAATCTAAAATATTTTCATTGTTTTACACTTATTTAAATCCACTGGTTTATATTTTCCAGCATATTTGCCTTTCCTTATTCTCAGGGAAATTGAGTCAAATGGTTTGATTTCTGTGTCAACTGTTCTTCAGTGCTTCTCTGTGGCTGCAGAACTCCTGAACTAGAAAATTACTCCTGTCCCTCCAGGATATAGATTTCTGAGTCCACCATGCAAATATTGAAATATCCTGGGCTTGAGGAAACAATCAGTCAATAAACCAACCTCTTAAACCAACCTTCCTTCCAGAGCAATGCTAGAAGGGAATTTCACTTGATAGAGGCAAGTACAGATATAACCTGCTCTTCATCCAAACTGTGGCTGCCTTTGGCAGTTTCTTCCCTTCTTTCAAGTAAAACTGACTTCTTAAAACATTCTGCAAGCTCAGATATTAATCATAATCAGTTTTTATTCTACTTCTGTGTTCACCACTCATTGAAAATGCAAAATACTTAACAATGTGAGTAATGATGGAAAATTTCTAGGAAAGTGCAGTGCACTGACAGGTCTCCTCTTGGAATTAATGGGACACATGTGATGCTCTCCTGAACAATTCCCTGAGTGTCATTCACAGACTTGTGAGCATCTCTGTAGGAAATCACAGGGCAGCCAGCCACAAATGGCAGTGTCTGCTGACACAGATCAGCCTCCACAAGCAATTCAATAAGAAATGTATCGTGTCTTTTCCCATAATAACCTCAGACTAGTTGAGTTTAGTGGTTTGTGAAGCTTGCAGGTGATCTTTTGGTTTAGCTGCTATGTAAGACTTTTAATTCCACAAGATTCCTTCCCAATGTGGACTTGCACTGATTACTTTCTTTCTCCATGTTATTAATTTAAACAAATTAAGCAACTTATTTTTCTACCTAAATGAAAACTGTGCCAGGCAGAGAAAACTCCTTGCCCAAAAGAGAAGTTATCAAAAATTAATGACCTGCATTTTTGGGTTAGCTTTAGTGAATTAACTGTAATTATTGCAAGATAATGCAAGATGTATCATTTTGCCAACCTGTTTTCAAATTTGTCTAAGGAAATCTAAGTGTAACTAGTTGCCATTTTCAGGAAAAAATATAGGCAGCAGAGTTGGCTGGGCAATGTTTCCATGTTGCTCTGGCATGAAGCAGAACTCTAAAAGTATTCTCCAAGCAGGGAAAAGAGCAAGTTTGCTCTGGACTAGGTGGTAGCCTGGTGCTTGTTTTTCACATTGGGGTTATTGGAGGAACTGATTTAAGCCTTTCATTGGCTTGATCTGGGTTTCTCAGGCCAGGGGGGATTCCCCTGACCCCACTCCATCAGCTGCTCTGTGATGGCTCCCCTTGAATGGGTCTGGCCATGGAAGCTGCTTGTGCTTCTCCAGAGATGTTGTCTGAGTGGATTTGAGCATTGCTCTAGCATGAGGGACACTCAGATACTTGCTTCTGAGCCAAGTATTTTTTATTTATAAAAAGTGGAAACTTCTCCAGTGGGTGGGCTTGGAGAAGATTCCTTTTCCTTTCTATCAAATGACACTGATGGGGAGAACACCTAATTCTGAAATTGAAATACCTGCATCAGCTCCAGCAGCCTTGACACATATTGTCCTCTAGAGTGACACAAGCTAGTTTTTGTACAAAAGTTGTATTTTAACATCTCTACCTCCAAAAGATTCTCTATTTATTAACAAGTTCATATTTTGTAAAAAAAATAAAATGGTATTTATAGAAATGTCCATAGCAACTCTAGAGAATAGAAGATCAAAGGACTGGTTCTTTAGTTCTGTGGACCCTCTCACTCAGTCCTCAATAAAACTTCAATCCTGTGACTCCCCTTCTCATCCCAGCTGGTCTTGGCACAACTAATGACAGAACACCAAGCTGTCTGAAACATGCTGCTAAGGGCTGCAAATGCCCTTGCAGGTATTCCTGCCTGTGCTGAAGCAGCCAAACAAGTCAGAGCCCCTAAATGAGCAGGGCTGCCTGGAGGCCAGCAGCCCAGAGGTGACCATGTGTGGAGCCCTTACACAGCTAGTAATGGTTTTTAGAAGAAGGATGGAAACAAAATATTTAAAATCCCTCACAAAGGAGTCACCATCAGCTGCTCAGCTGTACTGGAGGCCCTGTCTCAATGGAAGTCTGGTTGGATGGTTGGGAAGTACATTCTGCACAGCCCTGGTTACTAAAGGAGTTGAGCCAGGATTTGTGAGACTTGCATGCTCTTGGTCCTCCTAAATGGATATTTTTTAAAATAGTTATTTTTTTCTAGACAGTTTTGTGGGTGGGTAGAGACAAAAGAGAAAATAGACAGGAGAAAAAAAATCTCTTTTTCTGTGACAAGGCCACCTGCTCATGTCTTCTCAGGGTGGTGGCCTCGTTGTGTGTACTGCTTCTCTTTTCCTCCACAGACAGCCACTGTTACACACATCTGCAATTTTCCAACCATGAATTATTTTAAATTCAGACATCAGTTTTAGCCTTCAAAAATTAATCTTTGCAAAGCATCTATGTCAGGAAAACTGCTGTCCATTAGTAGGAAATTATTCAGAAAAAGGAAGACAATTTGCTTATTTATGTAAGAAACTGCTGTACAACTAAATACAGATATAGGTCAGTAAAATAAGTTCTTTGATCTATTGCTACAAGAAATCAGTGTAAATATGTTTCCCGATAAGAGTTGCTACAGCATAATTGCATTTTACAAACTGTAGTGTGCTATTACTCAGGAAATGTGTTCACTGATATACATGTCACCACTCAGCCTCATGGCTGAAAGGTTTGCTTTTTTCTCTTATTTATAGTTCTTGCACATTTCTTAATAAGGTGATTAAACTCATGAAGGCATGGAAGAGAGTACAAACAGGGAAAATTGATTCTAGAGCATACACAACCACTATTGATATAGACACCAGCTGATTGTTTTCAAACATATGTAGGTTACTGGCATTTGAGATTAAACAGCAAGGCAAATATTGAGAGGGATTAATTTATACTGTCAGCTATGACTGTTCTGGGCTTCATCCTTTTGCTGGGATAGATGAGAGCATGACTCCATCACAGCTGTAAAAAGTCTTGTTCTTCACAGAGTTTTGTTCTGTTTTAGGGGGAACTGTGCTCACTGTAGAAATTCAGAGTCCCCAGAGGTTTCACAAGCTGCTCACTGAATGCTGGTGGTACTGAATGCCCACCAGTTCCTCACCTTAGGGCAGATTTATCCTGGGCTTTAGTGGGATTGCTGATCTGGGAAGATGGGAATGATGAGAACACTGTTAGAACGCCAGCTGTGATTCCCTATTTACTAGGGATGCTGCCATAATAATGAAAGGTATCCAGGTAACTCCTTTCAAGGTTTGTGAACCTACCTGAGCAATGCCTGCTGGACAGAAATTGTTCAGCCAGGCAGGACTGAGCTTATTAAACATTGTCTCAGCATGAAAATATGTATATGAGTGTACAGGTTTAAGCAAAGCCATCTCATCAGATTTAATATGGGGGATATGAAAAGACCATTGTTAAAAACAAGAGTGTCAGGGAGGTGCTTGCAGTAGTATTTCTTTGTTTTGGAGAGCCCAGAAGCAGAACCCTGCAGCAGGATGGGAAGAGCAGGAGTGCATTCTGCACTCTGCTTACAGAGGCTGGGATTTGACTCCTTGTGGGCTGCTATAAAGTTCCATTTTGGCCAGGCATGGTATTCACAACAGGGTAAACAATCCCCTTCAGGCTGGAGTGGGATGATCACCACCTCATGGTCTGTAGTAGGCAGCAGAGGAGAAAACAGTGGGACATTCCCGAGAGAGAGGATGTGGTTCTGGGCTCATGCCCAGAGTGGGAGGCAGTTCCCGCATCCTGACTTGTCACTGGCTCTGGAGCCAAATGTGCAGCTCTGCACATCGTGTGCTTGCCATAGGAAAACAATTCCTGCAGCTGGCTTCCCTGCAACAGCTCCAGGACAAGGCCTTCCTGGGACAGCCTGAGGCAAGCTCTTGCTTTTTCTTACAGGAGGTGCAATATGCAGCCACATGAGGACAGCCTGAAATCAAAATGAAACTGAAATCTGATTTGTCATTGTCTGGTCATTTTGGAGGAGTAATGGGAGCCATTATCATCATTTGGGATTTAAGTGAGCCTTGTGCTGTTCCATGACTTTACTGCTCCTGACCTCTCTCCTCAAGGTATCTCCCTTCAAATTTTTGAGAACCAGTGCCTTTGTCTGACTGGGAAATGGTTCAGTAATACTTGCCTTGCCTCTTAATTCACTTGGAGACTGACTGGTAGAAAGTGTTTGGTGGGACAGTCTAAGCTTCTGATGGCAGTTCAGACTGTGGTCAGGTTCTGCAAAGCTAGAAATGACTGTTGGTGATGTTGTCTTGTTGTGGTTGTAAACTCCCAGAGTATGCAGAAAAAACCTTCTCCATAGAGATATGTGGGATTATCATTGCCATAGTTGTTAGAAATTTAGCTTTATCTTTTTATCTCTCAATGTTTTTTTTTTTTACCTTTTAAAAGATGTTGGAATATTGAATAAAATGGGGGAAATAAACCTATTAAAATGAATTAGAATTATGTTTTAAGCAGATACCAGGAAACAACATTCATGTTGCACACGGTGTCTCAATTTGGCTGCTTTGGGACAGTACAGTCTCTAATTACATGAACAAATATTTTTGAAGTCATATGATATAAAAATATGGACTATTTAAAACCTTAAAAAAACATGAAAGTCCCACCAGTTATGCTACTCTTCCTCTGCTTTGTTGCCCTTGTGGGTCTGACACTCATTTTCTACAAAAGTTCACTGACAGCACAGGGGGTTTGTGAGTGAATCCAAATGTTCCTGACTCCAGTGCTTTCCTGAACAGAGATAGATGTATTAAAATTTTGAGAGGTTTTCCTCACTCAAGCCCATGAAGATTGCTGGCAGGAGCCATAGCTGGAGAGCAGAGGCCCCTGGCTGGGAGGAGGATGTCCCATCACTATTAGAAGAGCAGGGCTTATCTTTTTCAGATTTCTGAAGAGAAATCTGAAGAGAAGTCTGGAGGGATTTCAGAAGAGAAATATGTAAGAAAGGAATAGTCTGACCCAGACATGAAATTGTTTTTCCAGTCTGTGTGAGATGTGTGAGGGCATCTAACTTAAGCCATCCTACTTAGGGATGAGAAATTTAAAATAAGGCTCTGGATACTAAAAAATAAGGCTATTGATAAGATACCTGCAAAGCATGAAAACAAATTAGATGTCTCCTTCAGACATCAGGCTTTTCCTCAATCTCTTCCTCAGCAGAAGCATTACATGGAGAAATGCTTCCTTCTGTACAAGCACTTTTCTAATGGTTAAAGTCATTAATGAACTCTGAGAGAGACCTCTAACTCCTGTTTCTTGACTGCTTCTAATAGGCTGCATGAACTCACACAGTCTTATATCCCTGAACTTCACCTTATTTCACTGTAAAACAGCCTTCTGCTTTCAATGTTACACACCTCACACAGCCTGTGAGGACAGACTTTATGTAAAGCCAGCAAAGATTTGCTGGGGGAAAAAAAAGTGTGGTGTAATCACAACATCTTAGAGTTATTATCTTTTGCCATTAAAAGAATTGTACTTTTGCATGTGAGAAAGAGAAGAAGGAAAGATGCTCATTAGCAGCTTCCTTCCTCAGGCTCTGAGCTTGCAGGGGCTCCTCTCTGAGAAGTGTGAGCACAGCTGCATCCCACAGCAGCCTCAGCTGATGGAACAGCTGCCTCTGCAGTGCAGTGCCATCATCTGCCTCTCTCCCTCAGCCCCACTCTATTCCCCATCCCCTGCACTGGCCTGGATGTCCTCTGCTCCTTTGTGGAGCCATTTTAAGGTGTAAAAGTGGAAGAAAGCTGCCTGTGACCTTTTGTTTGTGGAGATGAGGAAGGCTCTGAAGTGTGGCAGGACAATCAAGGTGCCTCAGGGTGCTGCAGGAGAGGGGCAGGGTGATGGGACAGGATAGCAGAAGGGGCCAGCAGACACAGAGACTGCCAAGGAGCCACAGCCTTTCCCTTCCAGCCAGAGCTCCCTGGTGAGATGGCAGCTCCTGCTCAGACTGCCTGGCCTCCCTAGAGCCCCACAAACACCAGTGCTGCCAGGACTGCTGGGGAAGTGCAAGAATGAAGAGGAGCAATGAGAGGAGTGAGGATGCTGTAAGATGGGACTAAAATCAAGAATTACTTTAGGAGAGAGAATCAGGAGTCTGAGAGTACCATGGAGAAAATGCTGATTCATGGCTCTGCAAAGTTGACCAGACTGGGGTTATTATGAAAAGTTTATCCAATGGTCTGGATATACCATTTTCCCACAGTAGAAAATGCCAGATTTGCTCACCTCCTAAACTCTGCAAGGAGTTCTGGTCCTTCCTCCCTCCCTTAGAAAGGATAAAGTTTAATTAATAAAGGCTGAGAGAAGGGCAGCAAGGATGAGTGAAGGTACAGGGCACCTCACCCTTTTCTAAGGGGAGAGACAAAACAGAATAATCACCCTGGAGTCTGGAAAAGAGACCTGGCAAGGGAAGAGAGGGGCTGTTGGTTTGTGGTCTTTGTGGTCCTTCATGGGGTCATCAATGTTGTGGTTGATGGGTAAGAAGAAAGTGAAGAAAGAGGTGTTTCACTATTACTTGATAAAAAGGGAGGTGAGCACCCTGACAAGTTACAAAAACAGGATGATTTAGGTTGAAAGGGATCCCTGGACATAATCTGGTCCAAACTTCTCTCTAAGCATGGCCAGCTTAGCTCAGGATTTGTCTTTGGTTTTGAATGCAGGATGCAGATCCTACAGCCTCTCTGGGAAACTTCTTCTAGTTGCTTCTAGTCTGAAGACCTGAAGCAAATGAAGAAAGTGATTCCTGCATTGATAGATCACTGGATATGTTTTACTCATAGGATGCTATGAGTGGAAAGTCTGAATTGCTTCATCAGATGACCAAAACACAAAAAGAAAAACGCTTCCTGAGCTACTAAAACTGTGAGCACAACATCTGGCTTGAGGCAGCAGGTTGAGGAATCCACATGATTCCCACCACAATTTATTTGTGCTCTGCCCTGAAACACCTACTACTGACCACTGCCAAAGGTCAAGTATTGGTTTTGAAGGGCCTCTGGTCCACCCAGCATGATGGCCTTTGGTCTGATCAGTGGCTGACCCAAGCCTGGCAACACATCAAGCAGGTGAAAATGGACTGGAGCTCTTAATGCTGCCTTCAGTTTTCACAGGACAGCTGCCCAGGCAGGTTTGGACCTATTTCCATCAAGCATTAAAAACTGGTTTCATAACATCTATTTTTCTGTCAAACTTTGTGAATAAAACAGTGCAGGAAGATGTCGTGACTAAAGCAAAGCTTTTTATTCAGGCAGCAGATGAAGTGTGTTCGTTTTAGAAAGGAGTAGGAGTCAGGAGAACATTCAGCTTAAGCAGGCAGACCAACCCTGGTTTAGCTTAAGGGAAAAGCAGTGACACCAGGCCCTGCATATCTGATGTGAAAGACTGGGAATACAATACTGGATTTATTGTTCGGGTTATACATTATCCCAGAAAACTCTGGTTTTATAGTGGTGAAATCTGACCACTTGCTATCAAGAGAGAACTTGAAAGTGCTGCACGATAGGAAAGCTGTTTTTTTCTTGTGGCAGTTATTTTTATTGACAAGCTTTCAGACACCATGAAAGAGTCCACTGCTACTCAGCAACAAAATACTGTTCACAACCAGCCAGAGGAAGATTGAATGCATGAACAACAAAGCAAATGAACACCCTGCTGCCTCTCTGCACATACAGCTGCTTGTTCAACCTTCAAAAATAAGTAAATAAAATTTGCAGATGTTTTGACTGGGAGATAAAATGATTCCTCAGTGCAGAAATGTCTTCCATTTGTTGGATGCAATGTGCTGCATCTTGTAGGAGAGGTGTTTCTTTCTGCAGTGTGTCATCTGCAGCAGAGCCCCCTCCCTGTCACATCAGACCCCTCCTTTCCCACTCACAGGAGCTGATAATCTCTTTGCTGCAGAAACATTAATTGATTGCTTGGGGGAAAAATACATTGAGAAGCAATGCAATGCTTTATTTATGGGTTAGTTGTTGCTTTTCCTCCTGTGAAGTGCTTTCACTTCTGGTGGCTGATTGTTAAGGAGAGCAATGCTGTGATCACAGGCAAAGGCTTTCTGGTGTCTCTGTCTTCTTGCTCTAATTTCTGCTGCTCCCCATGCTGGGCTGTGCTGCAGAGGGAAGTTCTGCAGCAGCTGGGGTGGTGTCCAGGGCTCAGGATGGCACAAACCAGGGGCTCTGCAGGGCACAGCAGGCAGGTCCCAGGCAGGGGATGAGCCAAGGGACCTGTGACAGGCACAGTGCCTGGATCTGCAGCTCTGGCTCCAGAGGCTTAGTGCTCCCAGGAGTGGCATGGGTGAGATGTGGTGGATGAGAGGTGGAGAGAGCTCATCACAGACACCAGCTACACCAGCTCACCCAGTGTCTGAGTCTATGAGCAACAAGATACCCTCATTTCCCCTCCACATGCACTTGCAGGAAAGGAGGAAGCCTAATCTGTGTCCAGTGGGGCTCCCCCTCAGATGAGCAGCTCTGGAGCCAGGACTCCTTCTGGATGGCAAAGGAAGGGCAAGCTGGACACCCAGGTCTGCACATTGCAAAGATGGGGAGACAATCAGCATGCACATTATTTTGGTTTTGCAGCTTGTATCTTACCCAAGCCTTTCTTTTTAGGGATCTCAGTTAGAACAAGAGAAATAGCAAAGCTTTTAGTAAGATCAGTTTCTCTAATGACTCACCAAGTGCTACAAAGTCAAAACAGGTTGCTTGTGCTTGAGAGGTATAAAACATGTCATTTTTATGGTTACTGTACAAAACACTGCATATATGCATGCAAGGGAACATTTTAAAATCTCATAGAGGTTTTTTTCTTGTGCAGCTAGAGGCTCTTTTTTCTCATTCTTTTATTCTTGTGCCATGATTTGTATTAAGCATTATTGCTTTAGCAATTAAGCAAATTTCCTCACTGCACTCTGCCAGTCAGAGTGCTGCTCCTTTATACTCCCAAAAGAAAGGAGTATAAAGTTGATGTACCAGTGTCCCAAAACAGTTCCTTTTGCAGTCCACTAGAGTCTTTTCATTGGTGTTAAAAGGGGCATCAAGTTCTGAAAGTGCTGGGGAATGAGTAATACCTGCATCTGACCTCCAATAAAGACCTGCAAGTCCATCAAATGTCTGTTACATAATGCTATTTTCAACAACATTAATACACCTACATTTCTTTAATGTCTTTCATTCCAAATGAAATTTCACCACCACAGTGGAAAATGTGCCTTTACTTTTGTAATTATACAAGATTTGACAAGAAAAATATCCCTTTCAACAAAGTCTGACAGAAAAACAAAATTCCAAGGAAATAGAATATCTTGTAATGCAATTAGAGATTTTTTCAAAAAACTTTTGAGGGAAATACTCTGATTTCTTCAGAACAAGACAGCCATTTTAGGATTTTCCATTAGTTTCTTAATCTCTCCCACCTTTAATATATTTTTAATTTTATTTTATGGAACATGAAGCATCCAGAGTTACCCAAGCCCCTAGAGGATATAAAAGAATATAAATAGTAGCATGTGATATTTCATTGGGTGGAGAATAATTCTTGTCCATCCCATTCCTTTTGCAAGTTAGGGGATGCCTCTGCTACAACACTGGGTGTGAGCTGCAGACAAAGGATGCTCAAGACATCCCTGAATTGTTTTTAGACCTGCCTGAAAAGATCTCTGAAAGGAGTTTATCTGATGAGTTAAAGCAGCAATGCATGCAAGAAGTAGCTCACATCCTTGAGATCCTTGGTCTCTTTGTGCAGAGCTGACTTACCAAACCCCTGGTAGGACTCTGCAGGTGAAATGACCTTTTTCCTCCTCTTCCTTCCTGCTGGGGGACTCTGCCAACTGGTTACTCAGGGAATTTGTCCTTCTTACCATGCTGCTTACAGGATGAGGATTTCTTGATGAAGACTCTGTTGAGGATGGGGATGAAGTCAAAATTTAACCACACTCTTCTCTTGCAACACTGGCTTCACAAGGGCACTTCCCCTGCCTGGGCCATGGGGAGGTGTTATAAAAACAGGTGGAGTTTTAACATCACTCCCACATGGCACAGTGGAGAAAGTCAGATTCTGTGGGTTTTTTCTACACTGTTGTTCTGTGACCTGCACAAGCTGTTAGAAAAATGGAAAGAGTTAAATGTGGTGGCTTTTGGGAGTGCCTTCCCACCTTGGTGCAGGTATTTCCTGCCCAACAGCTCAAAAATGGTAATTCATGGAACAAGATGCACATTTCATTAAGAAATCAGTGATGACAGACACAATCTCCAGAGTGGCTGTTCTGTGCCTTGCCATGGTTCTGGCCCTCCCCCAAGAGAGAGGGCTTGGTGCTGGTGGGTACCAGGACACATCTCCAGGGCCCAGCCACCCGTTGTAGGGGTGGAAGGAAGAGTTCTAAATGGTCTTTGCACCCTCCAGTCCTATTTACATCCTTATGTGGTCAGAGAAATCTTCAACTAAAGCAGTCTTCAAGTTCTGAGAGAAAAGTTCTGACTATGTCTCGTGCAGTGCCACAGACTGGGGACAGCCCCAGCAGGGAGGAGTTTTACAGCAGGATGATGGAAAGGTGGGTTTGCTGTCCATGGATGGCTGACCTGCAGCCCAACCTTCCCAGGACTGGCCCAGTGACTGCTCTAGGCTCTTGCAAATGTGGCTTGCACGTCATCCTCCACAACTACTGAGCTGCCCTGCTTCTTCAAGATCTTTAAATTTGGGTTTCCCCACAGCCAGACCTTTCTCAAACTGCTTAGCTTTTTTTTTCCTAGCACACCCACATAATTACTCCAGCACAAAGAGTGGGCTTGTGAAGCAGCAGCATTTTAAAAAACCACAAACTCTGATCTCAAGGCAATCTTTCCCTCCCACTTCCTCCCCCTTCAAGCAGGGGTGTCAGCCGTGCTGTTTCTTTCAAACTTTCTCTGAGTCATCTCATCAGGCAGCTTGTAAATACTTGAATGCATCCATCAATGTCAAGTCAAAGTAAGTAGCGGCACATGCTGTGCAATGGACTTTGCCTTGCTCACATTTCTCTCTTTTTCAGGGATGCAGAGAATTTAGGGGTGACCCTATCTCCCTGTACCATCAGCATACACACAGAGATGTCATCAAAGATGTTGTCTCATTGTGACAACAAGATTTCAGAAATAAGATGAGCTGCTTAAATTCAAGAAGGCTTCAACTCTTCTGAAACTCCCACTACTGTATTATCCAGAGTGGAATGCCCTCATGTAAGATGCTCCATTCATTTCATCCTAAACCTAAACCTAAAGAAATTTGAGGAGCTGCATTACCAGCATGCCTTTGAGAATTTGAGAATGTGTCATTGCTAACCATTTTGGACCAGCTGGTCACAGCATTATGAACTGTTGCTAGAAAAATATTATGTTTTCATATTACAAGGGTACAATTTGCTGTGTCATTGCTGCATATTAAAATCTAAAAGGCAGAATGTGATTCAGAGGGTGCATAGAACACAAACCACCTCCTCAGAAGGCAAAAATCTCTGCTGAAGGGCAGCATTGCTCCCAAGTGTGACTGATAAATATGTGACTCTTGTTGTGAGCTAAATGGCAAAGTATGGACCCTGCACCAGGGCTTTGCTCAGCACAGTGCATAATTCCCTGGTTTATCTGCTAGCAGGATGGTTTATGGTAATGAAATCATGGCAGTGGGAAGAAAGGAAAAGTCTTGCAAAATTTCTGAGTTATTCCTTCCAGATGGCTTGGAAGGAAGGTCTGGTGTCATCATGATATTTGCCTAATAAGTCTGAAGTGATCAGTTGAGGTGGATGAGTGTACTCTCAAACAAGTATATCTGTGGAAATATGCTCCTCCCCAACCCTTCCACCCAGACAGGTTGGTTATGTGTGGAAATGACACTGTGAGCCAGGAACTCAGCTCAGTGCTACCTTATGGAATAGACTGGGGGGAAATTGTCTGAGTAAGAAGAATGTTATACTGCAAAATGGAAAGGAAGGTGTTCTGAACACTCTTCCTCCTCTCTGCTCCAGCCCACAGAGAGCTGAGCACAAGTCCTGCCATGAGGGGCATCTCACTTGTATCTGCTGTGCTTTTAAAACATAAGGCATCGAGATCTCTCTCTAAATTCAGTGGCCTGTCAGAGTAAGATACTGGTTAAGGTGAGTACAGATGGTAGAACTGATCCACAAGCAATTTTTCCCTGCCATGGCCAAGGGACATTTCAAGGGTTGCCCTTCCCTCATTTTTCTCAGGGAGTGCAAGTTGAAAATCAGGATAATTGCACAGCAAAAATGCTTTCCATCTCACTCCTTTATTTACTTTTTTTCATGATTTCCTTCCACTCCCAGGTGAAGGAATGTAGGCTGTTTGAAGAGCTGATCTGCTGGGGTGGGGCATTAACTTAATTTGAAGCATTGCTGAATATTTAGTCATGTTCTGTAGGAGTATTAGAATCAGAAAATTCTTGGATTCCTAACAAACTCTGCACGTGTACATGATCTCCAGAAAGAGAACAAGTGTTTAAAAACAAGGCTCTGTACACAATTCTGAAGTAATTTAAATAGAAGATATATGTATATATATATATATATATATATATATATATATTATAATTTAAGTTAAAAACATCTTGCAGTACTACATTACTGACAGCTGAAAGTCAGACACCAACTGTGATGGCAGAGATCTGTAAAGTGCTTTAGGGAAAAATTACTAACTGGTATAAATCTGATTTTAAAATAAAGATAGCACAAAGAGAAATTTGAGTTAGTTTAAATAGGAACATGCCATTTACAAACAGAAATCTCTTTCCAATGGTCAAACTGGTCGACCAACACTGGTTTATTAAGGTGGCTCTCTTATTTTCAATCCATTATCTTGTGCTGTGGCATGTGACACCTTGCTTTTGTGACTTACATTTTCAAGTCAGGACACTTCCCAAGTCTGCTAAGGACTATAGCTGGGTCAGAACTGAGTTTCTCTTCTCTAAAAGATTTTGTGTTCTCAAAAAAAATTCCCAATTTGGACAAGGATGAACATGAGCACTAAAGTGAGTATTTAATCCAGGGCTTACAGAAGTGTTTTCAGTATGGAATCACCTTGTCTATAATTTTCTCGGAGTAATAGAAGTACATATTTTTAGAAAAGCATAACTGATTAAGTGATAGCTTTAGAAACAAAATGTATAAATTTTTTTTGTTTCTGATCCTGCAGACTCCTATGAGAGATGGAAGTCACACAATGCATACTGGAGGGGTGTGCAACAAGAACTGGACCTGGTGTTTTCAAACCAGGTCCACTCATAGTTCACAAGCACTGGCTCCTGGCTCTTTCAGTATCAGATTTCAGAGGAAGGTAGAAATTGCTTGCAAAGCACAAATACTTTTTAGTGAATACACTTTCACTGTGTGAAAAATGAGCTTGAAGGTGATAGTGGATGACAGATTGGCTGATTTATCCAACTTTCATGGACACTTTTCCAGCTGTAGCTCCAGAGCCATAGTCAATATGTAGTCATCTAAATACTTCCTGGAGAGGCATAACGAAGTAATTAGCTGCCTAAGCTCTATCAGATATACTTGCCCCTATGTGCCCACAAAACTGCTCCTGTGAAAGTCAAAACATAAATCTGGGAGGGACTCCAGGCCCTAATATTGTGTTCACAATAAAAGTGAGGCAAAGGCAGCTGCTGTATCAAAAACCTCCCATAACTTCCATTGTCAAAGGCAAATTGGCTTTCAGCTCTCACTGGTCATTACCCAATCCCTCACCAATCCGTGAGAGCAGCTCCCCCAAAAAGCCACACGAGCATCATTCCCTCTCACACAGCACCTTGACTTCAGCACCAGGGTGCATCTCATGCCCTGACTTATCTTGGGACGTGCTGCCTATGAATAATTCAGGACATCTCCAGACAAGTTTACCATCTCACTCCAAGTGAATAAGCAGCAGTAACAAATTCGATGCAGAAGTGTAGCAACAGCACAGCTAGTGCGAATCAAGGGAGGTTTCCATGGACACACTTCTGCTCTGTGAGGAGGCTCTAAGAGAGAAATGCAGAGCAGAGCAGGTTCAGGATGCTCCGGGGAGCAGCACCCGTTGTGTTTGCCTGGCCAGGGGGCAGGAGTGTGCGCTGGGAGCTGCAGGCAGAGGCAGGATGAAGGCTGTGCCCATCCCTGCAGTCGGGGCTGCTCCAAGTTTGGCCGTGCTGTGCTTGTTAATCTCTGCTGCTGTGACAATGTGACAGTCCTGGCACTGCAGCTGTGCCAGATGCTCAGAGCCTGGCTGCCAAGCCACACCGTGCAGAACACTGTCACACACAGACCTGTGCACATGAATCCTTCGGGAGTGTAGACACTTTGTTATAACATTGAATTGTTTCTGGGTACATAGCTTCCTGATTTTAACTTTTTTTAGGCAGAAATTGTAGCAACCAGCTCAGAGGCTAATGTTAGAAACAGGCAGAATTCTTGTGACAATGTGTTTGGCAAGGATAACACTCAGCAGATTTCAAGGACATTTTGACAGGAAACTTTAAGATACATTGTCAGTGCTATAACGAGAAAGAATATCCTGCTATTAACATGAATCTAGATTTTCTCCTTGATTGTTTGGTTAATGATCCCAGCCTTGTTAGCTGATACCAGGGAAGATCTAGCAGCTAGAGGTCTGAGATGAAGAAGATGAAGAATGGTGGATTTCTAAATTGGAAAAGTTCAAAGGTAGAAATGGGTAATAAGGAAATGAAAAGAAAAAAATCTTTGTGATCATCATCCAAACTCTAGGGGGAAATGAAAAAAATCTGTTATGGATAGGATTCTCCACTCAGCCCTTCAGGTCGAAGGGTTTTCTTAAATTTCTTTCTTTGGAGAGAGAAAGTAAAATGAACATGGATTTAGGAATATGGGGAAATGTGGAATGTGGGACACTAATGGGAAGACTTGGAAATGTTCTGGTATTTGGCCTTAATCAGCGAGGAGGAGAATGCTGTTCTTTGGGGAGAATGACTTTACCCTGCCAAAACTTGTCACACCTAAATTATTTAACTATTCCTGTTATGCTTGTCCCTTGCAACATCTGAGTAGCTGAAAGCTGGCCCAGCTTTACTGGTGGATTTGGGAATTGGTTGGTGTTTGGGATTTGGACTCGCAAAATTGTTTAATTTTGTGGTTTTTACCACAGTTTGTTTCTTCATTCCAATGTTCCCTTCAAGTTCTCTGAGCAGGGGGTGTCTCTTGCCATATGAACATTTCCTCCTTCTGGTAGGAGGGGTCCTGCTCTGGGGCAGGGGTGCCTCTCCTGCACAAAGCATATCCAACTTTTTATTTTACAACTAGCTTCTAAGGGTCTTGCTTATCTGTTATCTGCTATTTAGGTAAAGAATCTACAGCAAAGAATCCTATAAGTCTTTCCAGCTATCTGCCAAACTAATTGAAAAAAGTCCCATTAATTTCTTTCGGGCAATTACTGCATGGTGAATAATGCAGTAAGTCACTCCAAGCTCCTGTGTAACGTTTCCTTGCTTTATGGATTGTTTCCTAGCATGCCTGCAGCAGAGCTGTTTATGTTGTTTTCACTTTGCAATTTTGTGCATGAAGAACTACAATAAACATAATTAAAACCAAATTTCCCTATCTCTCCTCCTATATTTCTTCTCCAGACTCTTCCCTTCTCTTAATCTTCATTCTCTTGCTTCCTTTCTCTTAAATTTATTCTTCTTTCTTTACTCTTTCTGCTTTTCCTTCTGCTTTCTCTCCATTCCCTCTTATTTTCTGCCCTTTTTTTGTATCCTTGTGTTTTCAGAGCCCTCAAAGGGCCTACACTTAGCATAAGCTGGGATTTCCAGAGATGGCAAGTTTGTGGGTAGATGCCAATAAGATTTGAAGCTGAAACACAATCATACAAAAGATCTACAAACTCTTGCAAAACTGGCTTGTATAGACTCATACCTCTGAATGACTTATGAGCAGACTGTCTACATTGCTTGTATTTTCCATTTAAGGTGATCAAATATCTTCTTTCTGCCATTCATCCAGCTGCCTCATTTTGTATCTATCAGTAATTTTCTTTCTAAGCAGATAACTGCTACAATATTGAAAGCACAACAGGATTTTATTCCCTAAAATGTCCCTTCTGCATCTGGGTTTGAATGCAGACCCTATTTTAGGGGTCAAGATTTTAGGGTTCTCCAGGCTGTGTTTCTGCATGACCATGGGTTAATCAAATCAACCTTGGTTTTCCACTTCCCATCTGCAAGATGGAGATATTGACTTCTCTGTAAATTTCTTGGAGTTCTACAGATGACAAAGGTCTTTATTGTAAAAAATGCTTTTTTCGCTTATTTACACCAAGAAAGCACTAAACAGTTCTTGATGAGTGTTCAGCCCTTGCATATAGAGCAGGTGAATGCTGACTACTGGAATGAGGAGGGTGAAGTTTTCCACAAAATTTAGCAGTTCATCCGAAAAATGTGTAGAAACTGATGAGCATTACCCAGTGGGATTTTTTTAATTACTTCTTCTTCTTCTGCATCCCAGGAAAAGCCATCACATCTCGTTATGCAGATTCTGCTCACTAAGTGGGAATAATTGGCTACTGGAATGGCACTGCTTTAGGTAGCACTGTCCATGACATTATGACAAAAAGTGTATCCCTTTCAAAAAAGAAAGAGGTGCCACCCTAACTGTGCTGAATACCAATATCAGTTTGCAATTTGCTATCTTTTCTAAGGGCCCCTGTAGCACTTGCTCAGAAATTTTGCTTGGTCATTGATAAGGACTGTAGGATTTGGCTTCTAATGAAGATGAGACAAATTTCACCTTGCCATCTTTCAGAAATGTCATACTTGAATTACAGGAAAATGCTCCAGCTCAGCACAGAATCCTGTTCTGACAGACATAATGAACCATAGATTAATGCTTTCATGCTAAAATGTTCTTTCATGCACCTTTGCTAAGTTTACAACACGAAAAAATGTCCCAGGGTGTGGAATGGGATAATCTTTTTTTCCTTAGAGCTTTGAATGTTATTTACCAATGAAAGAAAAGAAGGTGAAAAGGGTTTCCCCACCCCTTCACCCCCTCCTCTATGCTTGTTGCTATTACCAAATACCCAAATGAAGAAATGAAGCAAAGATGAAGATGAATTAACATTAACCTATGAGAAGGACTTGGGGAGTTCCAAGACAGGTGGGAGAATGAAATCCTCTGCATGTCAGCAGCTGAAATGGGACCACTTGGAGGAATTACCAACAAAACTCACCATGTTTTGTCAAGTCCAGAATATCTACACTTGCAAACTACTTAGTGCTGTAGTGTTAGAATACTTGGTGCCCCAAATACAGCAGCAACAAACCTTCACCTAACAAGCTTTTCTAATCAATTAATTTAAAGGGAAGGGGAGAGATGGAAGGGAAAAGATACAGCTTGATCCAGATTTTGTGGGAATGGGGAGACAAACTTCCCTTTGACTTGCTGCCTCAGGCCCCTGGAGACCCCTTGTATGTGAATTTCAACGTGGATGTTCCTCACACGTCTCCAGTCCAACCCAGGGGTCTTGGCAGGGACTCAGCCTAAGGGTGACCCAGGGTTCATCTCACACTGCCCCGAGGGCAAGGCAGCTCTCTGTTTCCACTTCAATTGTGTCAGTGCTAGCCAGGGCTCACGTCTGCTTCCTCTCTCACCCCACAAAGGGAAAATGTGTGCCACAATGCTTCCTGTTTTTCACTGCCAGCTGGGTGGCGTGCTCGGGTGAAGCTCATTAAGGCAGCGTGTGGCACTGAACCCAGCCAGGAGTGGGAACAATCAAGTTCCAGCATCTCAGTCCTGAGTGGACTCAAGTGGAAATCAGGCTGCAGAGCACAATCAGACCAGAGACAAAACCTGAAAGAGGGGAGGCAGCCACATTTAGAGCTCTGAACAAGCCAGGGGAAGAGGGCATGTGCTCCACACAGACGGGGAATTGTCCTTTGCCTCAGAGCACACAGGAAGGAGAGCCCAAAAGGAACACCTGATGGTGCAGAATTGCTTATAGACAGAGGGGTTTGCCTTCTTTCCCACAGTATGAAGGGCTTGTCCATTTGGGTAACCCTTTTCTGGCTGATGCAGCCAATATGCATTACAAAACCATTATCCCATTAATTAAGCTTTTAAAAAACCATGTTTCTTGACAAAAGCACCCACCTGTGTCCTTGCCTCACTTTTCTGTACTTTATACTCCTCAGCTGTGATATCTCTCCCTCCCTATGTTGCACCTACATTTTCTTAGGCCTTTCAGGCCAAATTGTTTGTATAATGCTGGTCATTTTGTCCTACAAGGGCTTATTCTTCTCCCATAGCAGGTTATAGAGTTGTTGTGTCTGACTCCAATCTCACACGTGGAATAAAAGATGAAGAAAAGCTGTCTAGTGTTTCACTCTCTCTCCATTCTTGGTGGCTAAAACAGGATTTCATAATAATGTTTATGTTTAGAATTTCTGCAGTAATAAGCAGATCAGTATCAGTGTGTATGCAGTAAGTTTAAAGAGCTGTTAATAGACAGTTGGATGGCTTAGGAATTTAAAACCTTCATTACTATGTCATCAGTTCAAAGCCAACTCAGTTTACCAGGGATCCCTGATAGCATCAGTCTCTCCTTCCCAGATGAAGCAGGTATGCTTGCCCAAACTTGGAATTGCATTGCAATTCCACAGAAAAATCAGGAATTGCAAACTTTTCATTCCACAGTTTCCTACAAAACAACATTCTGAAAAATGGTGTTTTTAAAAATTTCAATGCTCATTTTAAAATTTCATTTGACTTTCAGAACACTCATAAACAGCCAAGATTATGAATATGCCAAAAAATAGAATGATGCAACAATAAAATATAATCTAAAATATAAAAAAACTTTCTCTTTTTAAAGAATGAATTCAGAAAGTCTATTTTACAGTTATGATCATGCAAAGATATATCCTTTAATAATGTGACATTTTGGTTATTTTCCCGAGGGAAAATAATTGTGAAAGGTTCCATTTGGATTTTTTATAGGAAAATATATCTGTGGTAGTTGTTGGAGGTAATTTAGGTTAATGTGCTTTGAATGTCCTTCTGATATTTTGTGTATGCAAATTCCTCATGAAGAAGGGAAGGGCTGGTTACTTAGAGTATTCCATTTAGGATGTCCTCATAATTTGCTGATGATCTTAGAGCAATTTTTCACAGTCACCAATTGTGATCTTGCAAAATGGATTGGAACAACAAGGGAGGGAAGGAGAGAAGAAGAAGGAGAAGGAGAAGGAGAAGGAGAAGGAGAAGGAGAAGGAGAAGGAGAAGGAGAAGGAGAAGGAGAAGGAGAAGGAGAAGGAGAAGGAGAAGGAGAAGGAGAAGGAGAAGGAGAAGGAGAAGAAGGAGAAAATAACACAGTGTTTAGTGGTGTACATCCTACATGGTGACAGTGTGTTACACACTGCTTTCCCCTTCAAATGTTCTATAAGGAGACAGTGGGTTTTAAATAAAGCAGTTGTAAGTTTTAGATATTTTCCTGGTGAGACCCCCCAGTTAACATCAGAAGGCTAAAATGTAACTCATTGTTTGTTTGTCTGCCCATTTCCACCATCATGAGAAATTCCAAAAGTTTTCCACCAGTGATGGGTTTCTGCCTTCCAAAGCCAAGTAAGGAGCTCAGAGAGGCTGATTGTTTCCTTGTCTGTGACAAGTCACTTTGTATTTATCTGTGTTGTTCTCCAGAGGGAGGATTTTCTTAATTAATTGGATTCTGGTAATGATAATAGATGAGATAATGGCATGGTAAGTCCAGTTTTCAGCTATGGAAATGCTCAGGACATTGGTTGCACTTCACTCTATATTAAAAAATGAGAAAAATTAATCATCCCTTTGCCTTTGCTACTGTCACTAGGAATGTAGGTGCCAATTAACATAAATAATAAAGAAGGAGGAAATCTTCTTAAACCACAAAATTTGAATGTGGAAAATTTCCACTTTAATTCCTGAAAAAATGCTTTTTTCACTTTTTTAATGGAACTTTTCTTGGGCCATGACTCTTTCCTCCAGTGTCATGGTTTTCAGCATTTTGTCTATGAACACTTCATGGTCCACAAAGAATTCCTAGGGTTCAGGAAAAGGTGAATAAGTAAAGAAGGTTCATATATGCTCTTGAGTGATGTATACACATGAATAGTTGTGGAAAATTGAAAAGGTTTGGACATCCATAAAGCAAAAACTTGCTCTTGAAATCAGTGAGAGAAATTTTGGACGTGGGTATCTGGAAATTATGTGTTTAGTCTAAGAAATTTTCCCATAAGCTATTTCAGAAGTAAGTTAAAATGATGTTAGATTGTTTCATGATACTTTTTAAAATGTGCAATGAAACTGATAAACTGATTCTCACCTGAGGGTGTCTAGGAATGCCAGACAAAGGATGCATGCAACATGTAGGTCCTGTTTCCCTAAGAGGTCACACAAGCTCTTTGAGTAGGCATGAAGAGCCAGAATTTTTCTTTTAGAAAAACTCATGGTTAAAGAAAAACAGAGAAGCAAATTGCTTACTAATATTCTTTCAAAAGAAAAATGTCATTTGAAATTGCTCCATTCCAACCATCAGGTTATAACTCCCTATTTTTCCTTCTCTATTTTTCTGAGCTGCAATAATGACATGTTGCTCCTGGTATGGTATCTGACATCAGACTGATCCACATACTCTGGATGCCAGGGAAATCTGACAGGTTTTGGTCATTCTCTGATATTCTCCTGTATCCTGGGGCTGGAATCAGGTAACACAACTTACAGCAACAGGCACCTGCTGACCTGCAGGTTTCTGTAGATAAACTGCTCTTTATTTGGAAAGCTTTGTCCTATTGCTGAGAGAGATCTTTTGACAATTGCTATTATTACAATTACTAATTTTTTTTAGAAACAGAAGAACTCCCCACACTTTTTTCTGCAAGGCCAGTGTGCCCAGTAAAGTATTCACATTTTGTATCATCTGAGGGTCTGAATCCAGGCATCTTTCTACTGATGGTTGTGTAGAATCCTGCCTTTCCAGGGTAGTGTAGCTGTATATTGGGGTGTAGCTTTCATCCAAAATCCCATCTTTAACTTAAAATTAACTCTTTGGGTCAAGACTTTCAGATTTTCAGACTGGTACAAGTAGCTCCATGGCCAGAGATTAGGTCAGTGAGACCTACATGCACTGAACTTCTTTGGAAATCAAATTCCTTGTGCCTCTCTCTCCTACAAAAGCTTTACTTGTGCAGTGATGCATGAGCAGTTTTGTGGATGTCAGTGGAGCAACCTCCACATGTGCAATGAAATACATGAATATTTGCAGCATTGAACCACTTATTTTGTGATTTTCTTGTCTTGATCTTAACTTGAAACCAGTGAGGCTTGAAAAAAATTGTCTTACTTCTTGTAAGAGATGAGGTGAAAAAGTGAAGCTACTGTTTATACTGAAGAAATTTCTGAGTAATCTCCAGGTAAAATAGCTAAAGCACATTTATTTTGAAGCAGTTGAATATTGTAGCCTAACTATGACTCATAACTGCCAAGTTCAGCATCTTAGAACTTAAAAGTGACTGCAACTTCATGAGAAAAACCAGGTGGAACTGGATAAGGTGGCACCTTGTAGCATCCTTCTGTGACAAGGAGGTGATGTTTTCTGGACTGCAGCATCATTTCACTTGTTAGTTGTTTACAGATACCCACAGCTGAGACAATCTGAGTCACAGGATGCCACAGGAAAGTTTGTATTTTCAAAGGAACTGAGTGATTATTGCAACTCACTGTGATTGTGTGAGCATCTCTGAACTTTTCACAATTTCATGAGTGCAAAACAGAAGAAGGTTCAAAAGTTTTTCTGTTCCTTCCTTTCTCAGTGTGACTTTCAGCTATGCACAACCAGGAAATTCAGCAACCTCTGTATCTTAGATAGATAGATAGATAGATAGATAGATAGATAGATAGATAGATAGATAGATAGATAGATATTCTGCTTTTTCTTTGGGGGTGGGGGGCAGCTGTAGTACCAGATGCTTGAGAATCTCAGCTATCAGCACCAGGTGTTTCCTACATGGAAGACTTGTGCAAAGAGAATTTTCATGAGCTTTCAGGATAAACAAAATGTTCCTTAAAGCTACTTAAGTGTTCCTTCCTGCTATAGAGTGCATGGGAGAATAATACCCTCTGTTTAAATTATTTGTCCTCAAAAAGTGAAAGCTTGGCTTTGGTGACCAGAGGAATGGTTTGCTCAAAGGCAGCCCAGTGAAAGATGGAATGAAATTCTGGGTTCCCTGTAACCAAATCTCTTTGGCCTCAAGAACATCCTTAAGCCTTCAGAGGTAATTACAGAAAAGAGCTTGCAGTGATTGTTTCAATATCTCTGCAACAGAACATGTATATCACAACATGTTTTATGAAATGCTCCCTGGGTAATGTTTGGAAGTTAACTTTGCCATATGAAGGTAAAAGTTCCCCTCCTGTTTGAAGGGTTTCATGAAAAAAATAAAAAAAAGTGGATCGCCCACTGACAATTTCAAAGACCAGTTTTAACAATATCACACTTCTGTTTGTTTATAGTAAAGCTCTTGTTTAAACTTGAAGATTCAGGGTTGTTTTGCCCTGGAGTAGTTTTGTTGGCACTGTTCATAATCTTTTAAATTCCAAGCTAGATTTTGGAGGACAGTCAATGTATTACTTCATGTGAAAACTATTATTCCCTATGAATAATTAGCACTCCATTCTGAAGGATGGTGAACATGAGGCTTAGTGCTGAGCTGCTGCTCAGAATGCTGACTGTGGTTTTCACAATTTGCAGTCCAGAGTGGAATGAGCTGTGGGCTTGGGCTGCCTGAAACACCTCTCCCAGGGGTATGGGCTGCTCACTGAAGGAGCCCTCTTTGGGAGAAAGCTGATGGAAAGATTTTTCTGCAAGTGGATGTCTGTCCTCCCCAGCCCCAGGTCCACCTGCAGGAAGAGCAGCTTGCAAAAGTGGAAATGGCTGCTGTGGAATTCCTTGCCATGTGGAGGATTGCAGCTTGGAAAGTGACCAACTGCACACCCTTGTTCAGCATCCTCCTGTCCACAGGGGTGCCACTGAAATTTTTATCCATTCCTGAAGGAGTCAGATCCTAAAGCAGAAAAAGGATGATGAAGAAAAGCAGGAAAAGGCAGATTTTGTTTGTGTGCCATGCTTTTCAGGCTGTCAATCCACATTTCTCTCTGCTGGCCACACTTAGAAAAGCTTCTTGTAATCCTGACAAAGAAGTTTCATCTGTTTTCTGAATTAATCTGTCATAATGATGTGGGGATATCAGTGCTGTAAGGCTGCTGTAATCTATGTAATACAACCTAGATATCTTTATAGATGATTAATTCTAGTGTAAACCATTCACCACAACACCCACATAACTGGGATGTGAGATACTGATAATGTTGGACTCTGCCAGAGCACGGGAGCCTGTTGCACAAAGAATCCATACATAAACCTAAGATATTGAAAAAGATAGTGCATGGCTGCTCATGGAATTGCTAGAAGTCATAGCAACCTGCAGAAAAATTGATCCATATTTGGTGCTGCATCTCTGTCATTAAGCAAATGTGATGATTTCTAATGGCAGTCTATGAAAATAATTTTAGTTCCAGGACTTTTCAGAGTGTTCCCAGGAGTTTGAAATGTCTCAGAAATTACTTTTCCAGATGAATCGTGGAATTTGTCTATTAGAGTCTGAGGTTCAGGCCACAGATGTTTGCACATGACCTCAAAAGTCAGTGAGTATCCCTGTGAGAGGACAGAGAAAGTTGTTGAATGTCAGGAATGTTGACCTGAGCTATTTTTACCCAATATCAAAAAGTTTCACGCATATTTATAATTATTCTTTATAATTTTTTTCCCCTGGATTGAATATTCTGGTAAAAATGTGGATCCTCAACAGCCACAAGAGAAGAGTAGAATAGGAATTTGCACCCAGTGAACATTAAAACCTTATGTGAACACTGTGGCCATATCACCTTTTTTCCTAACAGGCATTTTTGAGAAAGAGAGTAAGTGACACTTAATTGAAGATTTCTAAATTAAATACTCTTCCCTTTATGCCACTTAAATGCCAGAATATAATTTTAATGCCAGAAAGGACTATTTAGGATCATCTTGCTTGACAAAAACCATAGCTTTTTATCAAACTGGTTTCTCTTTTGAGCCTCTAACCCTTGGTAGGTTACACAGGTTCAATTTCAAGGCTTTACCTGAGAAGGAATCCAGTGCACCCTTGAGCAAGTGATTTGGTTGGAGATCTTGGGTGTTAGGAATGCATGCCTTTGCTCCTGAATGCAGTTAGCATCGTTGCCAGATGTTGGATCTTGCTCTGCCTTAATCCATTAGTTTAAAAAGCCCTTTGCTGTCAGAGGTATTTACAGACCATGTTCAGATTCTCTTGTACCTTTCTGGGGATAAACTAAACAGACTGAAGTCCAGGAGTCATAAAACTCCTCCTTACAGAAAGGTTTAACTTTGGATTGTTGCTCCCTCTGAAAGGTGACTGTAAAAACAGTGCTGGGGAGTTTCATGTTTATGGTTGTAATGGTTTCTGTATAAAGAGCTTTGGTCTACCAGTTAAAACACAGTGTGACTGCCTGCCAGACCTTTCAGTTTTATCATAGTCTCTGAGGGAAGTTGAGATTTTGCATCCTGTCTGTCATCACAGGCAGTAAACACAGATTAAATCAGACCAGGGATTGAAGATTGCTGTTGAGGTCCATCCCTGCATCCCTCTCCCCTTGGAGGAAAGGGATCACTTCCTGCTGACATCAAGCCAGCTCATGCCTTGTGGTGTGACTTGGAAGTTCCTCAGTTCCCCAGTGCCCTGTGTCCCTTCCTGATCCCAGGAGCCACGTCCAGCCCAGCACTGTACAACTGGGGAAGGAGAGGCTGGAGGGCAGTGCCATGGGAAGGAGTCCTGTGGAGAGCTGAACGTGAGCCAGCAGTGCCCTGGCAGCCAGCAGGGACATCCCTGTCCTGGGGACATCAGGGACAGCATCACCAGCTGGGCAGGGCAGGGATTGTCCCTCTCTGCTCTGAACTGGGGCAGCCTCATCTCCAGTGATGGGGGCAGCTTTGGGCCACAGGAAAAAAGATGTGAAACTGTTGGAGAGTGGCCAAAGGCAACAAAGATGGAGAAGGACCTTGAGGAGAAGCCGTGTGAGGAGGGGCTGAGGGCACCTGGTCTGTTCAGCCTGGAGGAGACTGAGGGGAGACCTCAGTGCAGTCACAACTTCCTTGTGAGGGGAAAAGGGGCAGGCACTGCTCTCTGCTCTGTGGTGACAGTGACAGGACTGAGGGAGTGGCCTGAAGCTGTGTCAGGGCAGGTTTAGGTTGGGTATGAGGAAAAGGTTCTTCCCCAGAGGGTGGCTGGGCACTGAACAGGCTCCCCAGGACAGGGGTCACAGCACCAGCCTGGCAGAGCTCAGGGAACATTTGGTCAGTGCTCTTGGGCACATAGTGTGACTCCTGGGGATGGTGCTGGGCCAGCACTTGGGTTGGTGATCCTTGTGGGTCCCTTCCAGCTCTGCATATTCTGTGAGTCTGTGATTTTGTGATTTCTCTGCTCCTGCTACTCCTTCATCTTCCCCAGCAGCCAATGTCACCCTGTGAGTGGGACAAGTGGCCCTGTTAATGAGCCACAAGATGGGGCAGAAGCTGCCCTTGCTCCTTCAGCCACACCAGATCTCTCCTGCAAACCCCCAGTGAAAGAGTCTGGTGCTCTCCAAAAAAATAAGTCCAAGGTCCCCTAGTGCAAAAAGCATCAATTTTGTTCTATGAGAGGATTTCACTTTTACACAGTCATTTCCTCACAGCAATGCTGCCCTTTGAGGCAAAGAAACCTTGTTTTTTCACTCCCTCTTGTTCCAGTTGGTGGGTGTAAAATGAAAGAAAATTCCATACTTTAAAGATAAGAATTACAAAACTAGTGGATTAGACTGGTGCCTGTAAGGAGGAAAACCTAAATACAGAATGAGTGAAAGAAAAAAGGAAGATGAAATGAAGGAAAGAACTGAATATTTGAGGAAAGAATACACAGTTTTTTTCTTCTTTCTACTCTTTTTTATCCCCACCACTCCATCCAATTTATGTCTTTCCTTTGGTTGTAGGCATCAATCCAGCAACTATATGAAGCAAATAATTAGTGCTATGTATGGAAATAGTATTATTAACTTAGGTGACCACAGTCAAGATCAGATTTCTGTTCCTTTTTGTTTTTTTCTATAATATACATGTAGAATTATATTTCCCATGATGGAATATTTCCTTTGCCATTTGTTAATTGCCTCTTTTATTATGAAAAGATTTTGTACTCAGAGAGTTTACAAAAGGCCATAGGGCTCCAACAGCACTTAGAAACAGTCAGATCTGCAATGAGAAATAAAGGGATGAATTAAATGATCCCCAAATGCTTTCCAAGCCTGGAACAAGAGCTAAGGCTGTCTTTAACAAGTTAACTTCTCCCCAAACACATCCACGTTGTCAGATAGGCAAATCCAGGCTCTCCTGGATTAGCTGCACCTGGTACAGGAACAAACACTCCAGCTGGTTTTTAACAGGTGGGGAGCTGCATCTGAGCTCTGGGGAAACTCTTTGGATCTGCCCCAGTTGCAGGGTAACAGGTGCAATACTGGTCTCCAAAAACCCTAACTACAGACCATAGTGTGAGCAACCTTCTTGACAAAATACTGGGAATTCAGGCTGCAGTGCTCTAGGCTGGGTAGCATCACCCTCTTTCCTCTGCCTGATGATTTTACCATATGGAAAACATTTCCAAATGCATTGCACAAGCTGTGTCCTTTTAATTACCATTAATGATATTTAATTCTTGAAGATATATGTCTGCTTAAATATTTATTATAAATAAACCCACACTATAGAGTCCATTTTAAAATGTAAATCATCTCTAAAAAACAGATTTAAGACAGATCTTATGTAATATTTATCAATTAAAACTAGTTTCAGGGATTCATAGTTGCATAAGGATTTATAAATAAAAAATAATACTGGGGGATATGTTTCATTTAAACTATTTTATTTTCTTTAGATACAGTTATATCTAATATTTTGGTAGTTAAATTAAATTCCTGCTACATAATTTACATCTGAGAACATAAGCTAACATCTAATTCAATTTCATCTTCTTTAAGACAGATAAAAAATATATTTTGCAGATTTATAGTGACATTTTGGGATTTTTTATGATTAACCTGATAGGACACAAGAAATGTGTGTATGTATGTATGTTAGCAGTCTTCCACCATGGCTAAAGTCTTCTTGTGAAGAAATTAGGAAGGCTGTGGATTCATTAAAACCAAAGGGATCAGAGGTATTTGTTCCAAGTGTTGTCCAGACCTGGCCCTACCTCAGCTGAGATCTAACACAATTCTGGTCACAGCCTGTGTTGCTTCAAAAAAAAACAGAAATTCTGCAGCTGCTGCTGCCTGAAATGTTTGGTTGGTGTAGCCAGTCTGAACTGAATTGGAAAGTCACTATATAATAGTAACTTTTTCTTCCCCCAGAAAGATCCTATTGGGAAGTTAATATTGATATATTTTATTCACAAAGTATTTGAAACTTCCTGAGCCTGCAGAGGTTGGTGGTGTCCTAGAAACATCTAGATGGAGAATTTTGTCCTGGTATTGTGTGGATCAGTTTGTCCTGTTTTCCTGTATCCCTTTGTTGTTCCTTATCTCAGTCTCACACAGGAAACTCTTTCAGACACAGACCAACCTTTTACCAATTATACCAAAAGGCCATTGTGGCAATCTGTTTTGGATTCCTGTAGTAACAAATGTCTGAAGACTTTGAACAGATCTTGTTTGAATTGCAATGAATCTTTAGGGGGAAAAAAATCTAGTTGTGATTTAAGTATTTTCCAATGATAGAGAATCCATCACAATCCACTGCAACTGATAAATGTCAATTATCAGCAGTTCTATCAATCACTATAATTTCCTTTACACAACCACAACAAAACCTACCTATCTGTTTATTGTTTATTCACAATTGCAGATGAATCAGATCTGTTCAGTTTGGGAATCTGCCAGATGAAGGTATCCTCCTGCTGTGCCACTCCATCCCAAAGGACATTGCACTTCTCCAGAAATTCAGCCCAGGACACATCAAAGAGTTTTGGGGGAGATTGCTTTACTTCCCTAAAGAGTTAACAAGCAACAGGGATGGACAAATAATGAAATATGTAACACTGTGCATTTCACTTCTGCCTGCTGCAAAATGTCCATGAGCAGCACATACATTATTTAATGAGGCTTTTCAGAATTTCTGCACAGAGCTGTACGTTGGTGTGTGTAGGTGAGAAAGGAGGGTTGTTATTCCTTCCCAACCAACAGGCTGGAAAATTCCCTGTAAATATTTGGGTCTTGAGCAATATTAACTGTGATGGAACATATCAGTATTTTGGTATTCTTTCTGGACTTGGCCATCAGAATGTATTTGGTCTTCAGCTCTGCCATGCAGACACATAGTTGGAAAACTCAAAAAATTGAAACAAAACAAAACAAATCTCCCCTTCTTGGGCCAGTCAGGGTTTACATGAGACACCATTATTGCAAATCTTGTGTTTGTTGGTGAAATCCATGGACAAATCTTGAAGTGGATGCACTTTACTGCAGCCAGGCTGGCCCTGGCCACGAGAGGTTTGAGAGCTCCCTGCCAATGCCAGCCTTGGTAAGAACTGGATAACAACTTCGAGTTTCACTCTTCTCTTTTCCCTCACAAATACCTGCACAGCCCCTGACTCACAGCCTCCAGCAGCAGGTAAATCCTCAGGTGGGCAGCAAAGGACAATAATCCCTGGAGATATCCTGGTCCACCCACTGCCTCCAGGGAACAGGAGTGGGGACTGGCACAGCAGCATGGAAGGCTTGAGGGCATTAAAATGAAGATTGCTTTTTACTAACAATCCCCTGTGAAATTAGCACCTACTTTTCCTGACTGATTGTTTGTTTGTTTTTTAAGTACCTGACACTGAAATGCAGCTAACAGGCACTCTTGGTATGGCTTGTATTATGAAACAAGAAATTATTTTAATTGCCCTAGCAATTCCCTTCCCTTGTTGCTGTAAACAAGATGATTTCCTTCAGCAGCAGTCTGACTCATGTCGTGGTTGACAAAGGAGCTGCTCCCTGGGATCAGGGCTGGTGAAAATTGTGTGGGGGCTGCAGCCTCTCCCCTCACCTGGACCCTCACCTGGGGCTGCAGCCAGCTTGGGATGCTGCTGAGATCTCTCAGCCCTTTGCTGTCCTCACCCAGCTCAGTTTGTGCAGATTCTGCCCCTCTCCCTCTCTGCTTTTCAACTTCTTTCATTTACAAGTCATTTCTCATTTTAGGATAGGGGAAGGGAAGAGCACAGAGCTGGGAGAGCTTTGAGAGCCCAGCTATCTCTGAATTATTTCTAGATTGAAGTATCTTTGTCAAGTTTGAAGGGGTTTTTTTCCCCTTGAGCAGGTTCATGTCCTGTGAAAGGATTCAAGTTAAGACCGAAAAGCAGCTGAATCCAAAGGAGTAGAAAAGGGATATTGGTGCATGGGAAAATCCTGTGGATTTTCTCTCAAAATGTGCTGATCTGTAAATTCATGCACTAAATGCAGGTTGTAAATATTATGAAAATACATCTCTGGCACTGCACAGCCTACAGAACCACCTCCTCTGTTGGTGTTGGCTTTGAGCTCACTGCTTCAAAATTATTGATTTAAGCATTTTATTATTGATTATGTAATTAAAGTGTGAGTGAAGGAAGGAGCACGCAGCCAGTTAAGGTATTCAGCTGCAATTTATATGACTTTATGAGACACATTATTTATTTGTGTCTTGCTGTGGGATGAGATTGAAATGTGTCTTTAGGTATGCTTTTGGCCCTTGGCAGGTGAAACATCTTGGATTAATACCAAGTCTTAAGCCAGTAGCACAGTTATATGAACACTGCCCTTCAGCTTTCATATTCTGGATGCTTAATCATAATGCTGTAGTTAACTAAATGCCTGTAACTTTCTCCATAAGCCTAAGAAGTCTGTATTATTAATAAATAAGTCCTTTGCTGAAACTTTTAAAACTCCTCTATAGTCTCAATGCCCAGGTGAAAAAGGGAGAGATGAAGGGAGATTTTCAGACACTTCAGACTGTAGAAATGACATCACAAGCTTTTTTCTTAAATTCATAATATTTTTCTGCAGGCTGCATATGCAGCTTAAATTGTGTAAAAATTTTTGACATTATTTAAGAGACATAGACTTCTCTGGAGAAATATCTATTTTTCCTACATGTATCTCTCCTGGTGTTAGTGGAACTGCAGAAGCACACAGATGCCCCAATCAGAATTTGCTCATAGACCTAAAAAATCCTTTGATACTGATACACACACATTTTAATTAAGTAAAGAAAACATGACTTCAAACTTATTTGTGTTGTAGATGATACAGCAAAACTAAGCCAGGTACTTCTCAAGCCAATATTATCCTTGAATCTGATAACAACAGAAGTAAAATCTTCCTGATGCAAGGGAAAGAGACATAGAGAGCATTTGGGAAAAAATGTAATGCAGATTCAAGGACTCTTAATTTCTATTAAAATCAGATATGAAAGCAATTATAATATTTTTGTGTGCCTGTATTAAATTTTGTCAATGCCAAATTAGCTGGAACAACAAATTTTTAAAAGATACCTCAAGTAACTTGCAGTATTTATCTTGTCACAACCAGAATTTTCAGGTGGATATTGTGCTGGTTTGCTGTGGCCTGAGATGAAGGAGAAGAGATGTTATTTATAGTAACTCCTTCCATTAACTCAAAGCTTGTACTCTGTGCCACAGAGGAGCATCCAGCAGTCTACAGAGCTCAGATTACTCCAACTGCTCAGACACCAGTCTGGTCTTCATTCCATAATCAATAATGATCCATCCCTCCTTTTATTGCTACCTAAGCATAACTACTAAATAGATATGGTGAGAGATATAAACCATTATTACCACTAAAACATCTTTGTTCTACATCCTGTCCATGACACAGCAACACTCTTTTTTTTTTTTTTTTTTTTTTTCTCATCCTTTGAAAAAAAAAAGATTTTGAAAATAATTGCTATGTTGGTGAAGTGGATTTTCCCTTAAAAGCCTGGAAACTTTTTTGGGAAACTTCATGCAACTAGGTTACAGTGTTCTTTCACTTTCTTGTTTTCTAATTGCACATAGATTACAGCCAAAGACTTGGTAGATTTGAACACATAGAGCTCAAAATTGAATTAGATTGCAGTTTTTGCATTTTTTTTTTGTTTTCATATTGCAAAACCCTGAAGCCAAGCATGCTGACCTTGAGAACACTCCAAACAATGAGGCCCAAACTCATCTCCTATAAAACCCTAGAATTTTTAATCTGTTACAAAGAGAGCAGAAGAGTCTCTTGGTATTGATACTAATATTATCAAGGTTAATTATTCAGTAATTAATTACATTTGGTTCAAATTACTAGCTTTTGCTTTCTGTTCTTCATTTGTTTGCATACCTGTGCCAGCTGGTCACACAGATTCATGACTGGGTTCCTTCATTTGGATTGCTTGATACTTTTTAACAAGAAAATTATAAGTAAAGCAACTTTGGCTTTGGATTTTATGATACACAGTCCTTTGAACAAAAATTTGTAATGCTCTAGGGGTCTTGCTAATACATAAAATCCAATTTTACTTCTGAATAGTTGGGGTAGTAAATAACACAATTCTTTCATAATCCTTTGTATAAAATAAAAGGAATCTATTTTTTTAAAATCTGCCAATCTTTCATGGAAAACCAAATGGTATTTTAATAGCATTGTTAATTTCTGGTTAGTAACCAATAACTAGAAACCTTAATTATCCAAGATTGCTTTTTTCTACATTTTATGAATTCTGGTTGTTTATTATGAGTTAACTCCTTAATAAAGATTTGTGTAGGAGTGTTTTCTTGCCTTTGATATGAGTAGTTTTTTGCCCCTCAAATTCTGTTTAGAATTCTGAAGGGCAATTTTTTCTCCAAGATGAATCTATGTACAAGCATGAACTCAACTGCATATGAAAAAAGTTGAGGGCAAAACCTGACCTCAAATTTTGATTTTGTTCAAAACCAAAACCCAGGTGAGAAGACTGTGTTTTCTAGCACTCTGTCAAAAATGAGCAGTATTGAGAAATCTAAGTTACTCAGCACAGCTGAGAAATTCACAGTGCAGTCAAAAAGGATAATGTAGTTTTCAGGTCTGTGGGTTTAAACTCCAGCAGTTTAAAGGAATGTTGCTTAAACTGATCATCTTTTAAGGAAATATGCTCAGTAGCCTCCCAGAATGAAGACTGGCTTGCTTATCAGATTTTCTAGTAGATACCCATCTACAGACCAAGAAGAAATGTAAAATTCAGGCAAATAGGACATATTTGCAGTAGGGAAAGGTTCAAAGTCTTGTGGTTGAACTGGAGGTGTTCACCTATCCACTGGATTGCAGCAGTCCTATGTTATTAAAAACTATTATCTCAGCAGGTTGCAGATGTCCAAAGTATCCAAGAGTTTATGCCACTAAACCTCATGCCACAACTACACCTTGATAGAATTTGGCTTGGAGCTTAAAAACTGATAAACTGAAAAAATTAAATCATAGTAGGGAAATCAGCATTCAAAATAACCCCATTACCTCAGGATTAACTCTGGCACTGTGCAGGGTGGGCAGCATGGATTGATACTCCATATTTATTTTCTGAATGTGGTCTGAATTAACTCCTGCATTAGGAATTTTATTCCCTAGGTTTGCTCAAACTGAAATTGCATGTATATGCTTCACTTTTTTGCATGTGAATTGAGCATTCAGTTTTAAGGCAATCATGCACATCAGAGCACTTACAGATCATTTCAGATATGAGGAGAAAAACATCAGCTCTTGGGTAACCCAAACCTGTCCCAGCCAGGTATCTCTTCCTTCCAGGCTCACTGTCTCATGTTTCTATGTAAAAGTCAACATCCTTCCTGGAATGCTCCCCCTTAGGGGGAAGAGTAAAGGGGAAAAACAGGGAACTTGTCTGTGAGACAGTGGTATGCCTTTGAATCATTGATCCTAAGGACACTGCTGAGACATTCTCAAGAATTTAGTGGCTTTGGAGCCTGAATTCCATCTTGCCAGTGGTTTGTTTTTTTTTTTTTTTTTGGTTTTTTTTGGTTTTTTGGTTTTTTGGTTTTTTTTCAGTGCTAAAACCATGGAAAGCTGAAGAGTTTTTTTCTTATTGTTTCTATTTCTTTTTTTTTCTTTTTTTTTTCCTCTTCTGGCAGTGAAAATACTGGTTTAAGGTTTTACTTTTGTTTGGAAAGAACAAGAATTAGTCCTCCTCTCTGTAGTCCTGTGTTCACCTACACTACACCAGCATGAAGTCAGAAAATGATGTTGGTATTAAAAACTGAATCCATTTCTTTTCCTGTGTTTATATCATCTGTGGATTATAACCCTGCAGCTGCACTGAGCCCCCAAAAGTCCATAAAGCTGCACTTAGTGTTTCCACATGTAGTCTGATTGCAAGGACACATTAAATACAAATATATTAAAAAGAAGGTTTCAAGAGCAGGCTTGACACTCTTCCCTGTAAGTCTGGAATATAACCTCACTTTTTTTTTCTGTAATTCTAACTATATTAATATAACTAAAAAACCAATTTTAGTCAGAGTATGAATTCTATCTTAAAAACTTCATTTATTTATGAGCAGTGTTATAAAACAAGTAGTATTTACCCTGGAATGTCTCTAAACTTGTTGAAACTGTAAAATCCAATTAATGCTGTCTCTTCTTTACTTCAGTCCATTCAAAAAGCAGTGTCTAATTCTTCAAAATACTGACAGAAGTGTTTGTTAGCCTCACAGAAAACATCCAAACAGTTCATGGAATGTATGCCTTGGGGAAGCATTTGTTTTTCTTGTTTGGTCAATTAGACACTGCCTTTCTTAAGGGAGGGTGCATTGTAACATCAGGCATGATAATAAACAGAAACACCAACGGGTTGCTGCAAAAAGTTTGGGTTGATGTTGGGGTTCCAGTTATGCTTTGGAGAGCTCAGGCACTCAGGGAAGGGATAATGCACACTGAGGAGTCTTCTGCACAATTTTGCTTGAGATTATTCAATCTGAGTAGCTCCAAGCTTCTTATGAAGCTGATGGTGCTCTAGTGGCAAGAAGTGAAAAAAAATAAAAAAATAAAAAAATAAAAAAAATTAAGCTACATGATTATTTTTTCAATGTGAGCAAAGGGAATTTTAAGCACAAATGCTATGAAGAAGTTATCATGATGCCATCAAAAACATTGGGAAAGCTTTTCTGCTGAAAAAGAGTAGATGTACAAAGCATACAAATTCTTGAGCTGGATGGAGGTTTAGAAAGTGCTGATTCAACACAGAACACAATGATTCCACCAATATCTTTATGAAAAGTTTTGCTTTATTTCAACACATTCAGGATGCATGATGTTCACTTTAAGTTTTATTTATATGCTTATTTTTAGATTTATCTAAGGTCAAAATTATATGAAGTAGCAGTGAAGCATTTTTCGTAAATATGAAGTGAGTAGTTAATTTTGAATTATTTCAATCTCACCAAGTCAAGGATCACAGGTTCTGAAGCCTTAGACCTTCCCATGGGGTGGTCTCAGGTGGGAAATCATTAAATTGCAGAGGGTATGTTTCCTTTCATTGGTTCCATTTGCAGGTGCTGCTTTCACAGTCACAGGCACAAAGTCTATCCAGCTCTTGCTCTTTCCAGGAGTCTGGTTGTAGAATTGCTCTCAAGGAGCTCTGACCTGTTCCCCTGTCTTTTTGGTGTGTCATCGGTGATTTAAAATGAAATACAAAGTGTATTCCCCAAAAAACATAGCTGTTGGTGAATTTCCTCCTTTGATTTTGTACCTACCTTCCCTCTACCTACTCTCTCCCTCCTGAACTGATTATGTTGACTCTGGAAGAGGAGGTGGCTGGAAAAATCCAAAACCACACACATCTGTGCTTCTCTCTCTCCCCACTGGGTTGCTGAGCACGTATAGAAACTCTGGACTGCAGTCCCCAGCAGGCCTGTGGCAAACCATAAGTAGGACATGCTAACTGTGATTCTCTCACAAAGCCCTTTTAGGCTACACCAGCAGATTTCACTCTTCTTCCTTCTCCAGGTTGCTGTGGGAGTGTAACTGATGCACTTCATTAGGGTTTGAAATTGTGTGAGTAATCTTATTGTTTCTATTGCTCTGTGTAAAGTGTGTATAATCACCCTGCTTCCTCATGATGGTATGAGTAACCCCTTTTTATGACAAGCTTTTTCCATATTCCCTATTTTTTGCTCTTTATCTTGTCATTCTACTCCTGCAGCTTTGGATTGATTCAGGTGAGGGAGGAGGCTGGGAGATGGGAAGAAGGAGAGATGCAAAGGGAAAAGAAAAGAGCACTTTTCCTTCTCTCACCTGTAACCCTGATGGTTCAGTTTGGCTGTGGGCTGGGGATCAGATGGTGAACCAGAGGAAATCCCACAGGCTGTGGCTGCTGAGGGCTGTGGGTGCAGTGGGGGTGCCTTGTCCTGCTCCCAGCAGGTGGAAGTGATGGTTTGGTGAGGGTGTCACCATCCCAGGGGCCTTTTCCACTCTCACCCTGCCAGTGCTGAGCTGAGATGGGAAACCTGGGGCCAAGGAATCAAGAGAAGGCAACATCCAGAGTTTGCTTACAAGAAATTCCTTTTGAGAACTCATGCCAAGAGGGATTTGGAAACCAAAATCTTGAGCTGGTTCTGGGCACAAGGATAACATTGCTCCTTACTCATGTCTAGCAGTTACCTAAAAGCACTGAATGTAAAACTAGGCTTAATTATTTCACATAATTGACACATTTGTTTTCCTCCTGCTGTGTATGCTTGCTCTTGCTGCTGCTCATTATTCAGTAATGCCATCACATCCAGCAGCTTGTAGTGCTTTTCCCAGGGTGTCCCTGTGTCCAGACAGTCATACTGGGCTCTACAGTCACATGTATTTTACAATATTCCTCTGTCACTCATTTCCACCAGCGCTGCCTCTGCTGAGACATTTTGCCACAGGAGGAGATGGCCAGTGTTGTTCAGAGCATTTCCTAAAGGCTCAATAAGACTTTTTGTTTTGAAGTCAAGGGTTTGATAGACTTCCTGGGAATGAGACAGTTCCCATCCTCTTAGAAGAACAGGAGAAGCAGGAAGAAAGGAGATTAAACACCAGCTACTGGATTGATGGATCACTTTGCTTTACTTCCTTTGCAATATACAGACATAAACCCAAAACTTCCATCTTAGCCTTTGACATTTCTGGCAAACATAAAATACAGACCAATAGAAAAACAAAAGTAGCACATACCAGGAATCAGTCCCACAAACCCAACTTTTTTTTCTTTTACTTAGTTGCCACAAAACCCTTATCCCCCTATTGTTATTCATTCTCTTCCTTCCTACATACAAGCTCAGCCCCTTGATAGAGAGTCCATTCCTTTTTAGTGTCTACTGTCTTTGTGGTAACATTTTTATTTGCTTGATGAAAGGGTAGGAAACCCACTGGTGATTTTCCATTGCTGTTTATTTTATGCAGAATTTCCTCAGATGCTCAAGCATGGGTATCTGGGGATCTTTTCTTTGTAGTATCCAGCATGGAAGGGAGTTGATCCTTGTTCCACATACAGTAAATACTCAGCATTAGCAACATATCAGTGCTTAGTTATCCTTGAATAATCGTTGTTGCCACTGGCTGGAAAACAGAATAAATGGGAGGGGAGGCATACCCTGGGCAAGTATTGATTGCTGTTCCAAGATATTGCCAAAAAATGAGATCCACAGAAACTACAGTGAAACATCACAGTGCAAGTTGGTGAGACACTGTGTTCTGAATTGTTTTCAACTTTGTTGAGAACATTATTGATCTTCTATATCCAAGGGGACTTGGTTTCCTAAGTATTTTCATTATAGCTTCTGGCTCACCTGCAAGCACACTAAACCAAGAATACTTTGTCTGGGAACTAAGTGGTCTCTGGTCTGTCTTGCCCTTGAATTGAATCAGACTTCTAAGAGACTTCCTCAGCCCTGATGTCGTCAGCAGAGAACAGTGTTATGTTGGAACATGAGGGAAATATTAGATCATGGAAATTAACTAAGTGGAAGGACTTAATCTAATTCCTTCATCCTAGGTTATTGTTCTTTCAGAGTCATAACAAATTAGGAAGACTATGTAGTGCAGGGGAAAAAAAAGAAAAACACCTTACCCCAAAAAGCCCCATGAAGCAAAACAACAGACCCTGGCTTATGATGTCTTTGCCCTGTGTTCTGATGTGTCCCTACTCTTGTCTCTTTAATACACATCATGTATTTTTCAGAATGTGCTCTCTGCTGTTGTGCATGGAGCTGTGGGTTACAGATGTTAATAGGATGTGGTAGAAATTAGTTTTAAAATTTCTGGTAATGAGGATTGTGCTGGATGTGGTCACAGACTGGTGAGATGATCCACAAGTGGTGCTGAATGTGATTTTTCTGTTTTGAAAATATGCATCCCAGGAGTGGGGCTGATAGAAACTGCTGCAAAAAAATGGAGATTTTATTTTAAGAGGTAAGGAGAGAAGATAAAGGGCACTTACTGCAAACTGAGGCTTGTGAATGTGTTGGCCACAGTTCTGATGCCCTGGCAGTGGCTGCCACATGAGAGAATCCTGAGCCTGAGGAGGGGTTGGGGCAGTTTCCCAGCTGCCCTCAGACAGATGGAGGCATGGATGGGTGCCAGAATCCTCTGTGCTCTCTCTACAGGTTTTATGTGACCCAGCAGAGCACTACTGAAACAGCAGGTCCTGTACCACTCATGTAGTAAAAGCTAATGGGTTTGTTGCTGAAATTTTTAGGTTTTCTGTGTGCAGTTGTAAGGATCCCATTTATCTAACAGCTGTGCTACTGTTGTTTATGACCACTGGCTTGAATGAGTTACCAGGAGCTGTTCAGAAGGGGCTCTTTGCCACCTGTGGCTGTTTTCATCTATGCTCTTGTGTCCCTCAAAAAGAGCTGGGCATTAAAAAGGTGTGACTCAGCACAGTTGTGTCATGTCACTTATTATTATTCTTGCTGAGAGCCTTGGGTATTACCTCAACACAATTATGAAACAGGGCCCTATTGTGGTTAGCCCTGTACACAAATATGCTGAAGGGGAGTCCTGTTATAAAATGAACAGTACAATGAGCAATACCAGCTAGACACACTAAAATGAGTGCAGAAAAACAAGATAATGTTTTAGCCATCAGTGTTTGAGTTAGTCTGCAACTGCCTCAGCTGAAAACATAGGATTTCTAACTTGTAAAAAACTCCTTAAAAAAACACAAACATAAACTTTACACCATATTTGTGAGCCAAACAGAAGCAAAGGTTTTGAGGTGGTGAAGCAATTGAAAGAAAAATTGTCTGCAGGGTGATTAAAATAGGGAACTAGCAAACCTGGGCTTGCATGCCATGGTCCTTGCTGAAGAATGAGTCTGTTCCTGTGGCTGGTGGTTGTGCTCCCAGTCCTGTCCCTCTCTGCCACCACACTTTTGGAAAATGATTAGTGGCAGGACTGAGAGTGTGCTGGGCCTCCCATCAGCTGGCTCAGACAAGTGGACACTGCTCCAGAGAGGATTTCCAAAATCCAGCTTTGGTCCCACAGGAAAGCACTGGATCACCCAGAGATCCCATTAAAATAAAGGTTCCAGAAATTTCCAGTCTCTCTGCTGCAGAGCTTGAGCTCAATTAGATCAAGAGCTGCAGGATCTTTGCTTTGGCTCATGGATGACACACTTTCTGGGGGTCTGGTTTGCCTCTCACTGCCAATGAAGTTTTCCTCTAGGAAAAGTCTGATGAGTTGTGGGTTGGCTCTGGCTGGATACCAGGTGCCCACCAAAGACACCCTTTCACTCCCATCCTCAGCTTGACGGGGAAAGAAAACTCATCACAAGGTTCATGGGTTGAGATAAGGACAGGGAGAGATCAGTCACCCATTACCATCCCTACCATCATGGGCAGAGCAGACTTGATGTGAGAAAATCAGATTAATTTATTACCAATAAAAGTAGCATAGTAAGAAATTAAAAGCATAACTTAATATACCTTCCCCTCACCCTTCCCCTCTCCTGGGCTCAATTTCACCCCCATTTCTCCACCTCCTACCCCTCAGCAGCACAAGGGGACAGGGAATAGAGGCTGCAGGCAGTTCATCCCTCATCTCTGCTGCTCCTTCCTCCTCAGGGGGGGACTCCTCACACCTCTATCCTGTTCCAGTGTGGGGTCAGATATAGGGGAAGCTTCCAGCAGCTTCTCACTGAAGTAGTCCCCAGCTTCCAAAACCTTGCCTCAAAATACAAGCAACCATAGAATGGTTTGGGTTGGAAGGGCCCTTAAAGATCATCCCCCAGAGGAGCAGGGACAGCTTCCAACAGACACTTCTAATCATGCCATGTGTCCAATCCCTGCCTGATGTCTAATAGGTCTTGTGGCTGACAAATGCATTTGATTTTAGGGAAGCCTTGAATGGGCAGCAGTGATTCTGCTTTGGGTATTTCCATGAGATCTCCATCAAGACTGAAGTACCACCATGGTGGCTGAGAGGAGATTGGATTTGTGGGTCAAGAATGCATTTTCACATCTCTGAATAGTGTAAGAGCCTTTCAAACTGATCCAAGAGCACACAGAGCTTCTGAGGAAACTCTGTTTTCCCCTGTGACTATGGTTTCTTCCTTCCACCTCCCCTCAGGAGTTCAAGAGCCAGACCTTGCTGCTGCTGCTGCTTCTCTATAAAGCTGTCCAGCTGAAGTCCATTAGGCCATGGCAAGTGTCCACAACTGAGTATCTGCACCATGGATTGTTTTCTTCTCTGATTAAAAACTCAGGCAAATTCTTCTCATTCCCTGATTTCCCAAAGTGCCATGATCAGGTGTGTACCAGCACACCAGTTCCTCCTGAGCAGCTTGGAGTGACACAGAACTGCTCTGTGGCACATCCAGCTGGGGATGCTGCAGACTGAAGATGTCATTTAGCAGCTCCCTCTGAAGTGACCCTTTTTTTCTGGCTGAAAATAGAAATAGAAGTTTTTCTGTCTCTCAGGACAGGTTCAGAGCTGCAGCAGGTCAGTGGTGTCCAGGCCAAGGGAAGATTGCATCACTCAGCCCCCACTGGTGCATGTAGGAGCACCAAGCACGTTGTTATTGCTTATTTTACCAGGTAGGGAGGTGAACCAAGCACACAGCAAATATTGGATGCAGCCTCAGAATGAGTATTTAACCTGGGGGGGAAAAAAGCACATCAGAAGATAATGTGGGTGTGTTGGGAGGGGAGGTAATTTTAAACCAAAAAATATGGTGTTTGGAAATGACTGTTTGATTCACCTGGTTTCCTAGAGCTGGAGGAAAGATGTGTATTGTTTGAATCAAGGAAAGTCTTTGGGGAGCCATTCTGAGAATAAAAAATGACATGATTAGTATGAGCATTGTCTAATTGTCTACCCATAAGACTAAAGAATACTTTTTTCCCTACTAAGCCATGCACAAGTCTTTTGCTGAATGGCTGCTTTTGGGAGACTGACAGTGCCAAAAGTACAGGCTGGCTACCCTTTCCTGTCCAGTTGACACATCTGGATGTATCAGTCAAGGAGCATATTGTGAAAATAATAACATTTTAAAATTAGACTAATCACTGAGATAAATAATTCATGCCATTACATAAAATAGTTTCAGGTAGTTTAGGAAGTGGCATCTGTGTTGTAGCCAGATGCAGCTGGATCTTGTCTGTCTCTCAGTTGTGGAGTTTCTTTTCAATTGATACTGACATGAAATAACTGAGACAAGTCCAGGTACCTTGACTTTCTGTTTTCTGCTTATTTTAATGCTGGCAGACTCTTCTGGATTCCCTACTCTCCTTATTAATTATACATTGAAAAAATAACAAAATATTATGAAGCACTGCCATGTCTGTGGAATCCAGCATATTGGATTTTTTGCCTGGAGTGTCAAGCAAGATTAATTATTCTGATAACAGCAGGATTAATCCATTCATCACATACAGTGAAAAAAAGCACTGTTAACATTCAGACTGAGTTATTCTCAGTCTTGAGAGGTGCAAATGGCAGAACTGGCATTTAGAGGGCATTTGTGTCTTTAAAAAGCCACATTCCCCTGTTACCTTCTCCTTATCTTGGGCCAGATTCTTGCAGGGCTGGCTGTTACCATGGGGGCAGCAGGCAGTGCTGTGCTGGGCTGTGCAGGTACAAATGTTTGGCAGAACCCTCCAATGTTAGGTAGAGGGTATAATTACCCTGTCATTTAACATTAAAAAAAAAAAAAAAAAAAAAAAGGAAAGAAAGATAAAAAAAGAGAGAAAGAAGGAAGTGATTTTGTTTTTCTGATTGCTTTAGTTCCTGCTTTCCTGAGGTGAGATTGCCAAGAACGGTTGCATGGCTTCTGAAAGCAAATTTGAGGTCAGACAGTGAATCAAAATCAATTCTTGATTTTTGTCAAGTGTGAGCTGCAGCCAAAGGGTCTGATTTGGGAAGGGGGTGAGCATCCACCCTGGCATCCTGCCCTCACTGCTGCTTCCAGCTGCCAGCATCTTCTGTGGCCTCCCCATTCCTGCACTTCCTCTGAACTGATGGAACTCAGGGCCAGGATTCCTTCAGCTCAAACCCCTCATGTTCAAAAAACACATTCTATTTTGGTACAGGGGAAAGGAAAAGAAAGTTAGATCTCTGGAATGTGCCCTCATTAAAAAGAGGCAGGTGACTGGCTGGCTGCATGACTGGAACTCGTCTCAGCTCATGCACTTGTAACTGAAACAACTCCACTCTCCAGAAGTCTCTAAATGGATTGCTTTTGGTCAGAGCAGTACACAGACATTATAAAACCTGCAATTACTTTTACTGTAGGGCCATAAAATATAGATCTGTTAAAGTCTGGGTACAGAACACATGGACATCCTACATTTCCGACCAGCACAGATGAAAGTCTATTATGAATGATGAAAACAAGGTACTAGAAAATCCATTAGAGCTATTTGTTCCCACTTGCAATGATAGTCTCTGTAACCACATTAAATCAAAGCATCTCTGGGACTTCATTACAAATTTCTTTTATCGATACCGTAAGCTGATATAAATAACAGTGTAAGAAAATCTGGGAGAAGAAATTACATTGCATTGTATGATTTAGGGATTTGTGATCAATTATTTAACATTTCTAGTAGAGATGCAGTTAATGTTTTCATTGGAGTGGGACCTGTAGTGCTGGGGACCATGTGCATATTGAGCAAACAAAAATCACTGGTCTCGAGTGCTCTGACCATTTAAATTGGGTTAAGGACATGAGAGTGTAAAATGAGAGAGCAAAAATGACTAAACTCATCTCTAGATACCACCACTGCTCTGGGATTGAAACTACAGTGATACCCAGTGAAAGTGAATTTGCTTTTGAACTCGAGGAAACAGTAAAATCAGAGACCAACAGAAACCTGTGGTCACTGTGTGTGACAGCTCCTTCCCCATGCTCTGCAAAGCTCCTCCTTCTCTCACAAGCAGAAACAAGGCTGTCTGGTATCCCTTCTGGAAATAATGAGCTTGGTCAAGAATAGCAAAGAGAAGTAGGTAGCAAAGAGAAGTAAGAACTGCAGGTTTTTGTGGTAAAAATTGAATCAAGATTTTCTACAAGGGCAGGTAGTGATAGGACAAGGGATCAGGCCTTTAAACTGAAACAGGATAGACTTAGATTGGATATTAGGAACAAGTTCTTTACTGGGAGGGTGGGGAGACACTGGGACAGGTTGCCCCAGGAGGTTGTGGACTCTCCATCCCTGGAAGTGTTCAAGGCCAGGTTGGATGGGGCTCTGAGCAACTTGGGATAGCAGCAGGTGTCCCTGCCCATGGCAGGGGACTGAAATGAGATGATCTTTAAGTCCCCTTCTAACCCAAACAACTCTAAGATTCTCTGATTCTATAATTAAGATTGTTGTGTTTTTTGGCAAGACTCAAAACCAGCCTTGTTCTTCCTGATCCATCAGGAAGTTTGAATTTGAGTTTGCAGGTCTTATGAGCTCAAAACATAAAAAAGATATATTAATCAAACATGCCAATAAAGTTGAGAGAAAGTAACATGAACACAAAATAATAGTTTCCCCCCCACAGATTCCATCCCCCCTCTGCAATATGCAATTATCATGAGTTGGTTGTCAGTCCTGCAATAACTAGGCACAACAGCATGAGTTAGGAATGTATCATCAATTTATCATCAATCTTACCTTGTAATTTCTTTCCTTTTATTGGTCTATACAACCTCATCATACATAAATAGTGGTATGCAACTTTGTGAAAATTGTTCAAAATGAAAAAGCCCACCTTGAAATAAATGATACCAAACATAATTTTCTAGCATAAATATCTAATTTGCATTTTAGAATTCCAAGATGCTTGCAACCCCAAATTATAGGAACTGTGACTTGTTGACATAGATGAGGAGACGTGTCTGTGTCAGTCACTGGCTCCAAAATAATTTTAAACAATAAAAATGAAACTCAAACTTGCATAATGCCACATTTGCAGGGACTGCCTGTGTGGCTGCAGTTCAGACAATGAGGGCAGAGGCTCTAACTACCTAAAGAATATGAAAATCCAGTTTTTACTCAAGGTGAAAATCTTGGGGTGTCTATTTAGCATTATCACCTTGATGCATTTGTCCCTGTGAGATGGGTGTGTCAGGGAAACATGTTCCTGTCCTGAAGGATGGTACTGCTGTAATGAAGACAGATTCCAGGAGTTTTCTTTCAGGATGCACGTGGGCAGAATGGGGTGGTCTTCTGAAGGTCTCAAATGGCAGAGAATTCTTTGTCTCCCTCTAAGGCTAAAGCCCTGGAGACCTTCCCCGAGGTTTGGAGAGTTGGAGTTGATGCCATGTGCAGGAGCAAACCCTCAGTGCTTGTTCCTGACCCCAGTCACAGCCTTGCTGTCAGTCACAGGGGCTGGTTGACTCCAACACAAGCTGCAGCAGCTGATCCTTCACCCTTCTTTGGGTCTGAAAGTCTGGGTTTGTTGTACTGCTCTCACTCTTTGAAAGGAGGAACTGATGTGAATATCCTAACCAAACAGAGCCCTTGGGGCAGCCACTATTCCTAATTTGATCTTTAATCAGTGTAATCATGGAAGCAGAGTGTCTGCATTGCTGACATTCATGAAGAAAGCAGGGGACCCTCCAGGTGGGTGTTGCAGCACTATGTCAATATTGCCCCTTTTTCTCTTCACTTTCACTTTTTCTTTTCCACTTCACTGTGGGGTGGTATCAGAAAGGTGCACCTATCAATTCTGTCCCCAAAAGCTACAGATTAAATAAAAACACAGCCTGCTGTCTCCCATCAGCCTGTCCCCATGGTCTCTCTGACTGAATACATAGCAAAGCCAAAAAGCAGGAAAACCTCCTGTCCTCACAGCAGTGACATATAACCAGTGTTCTTGTCTCTAGTATCCCTAAGAAAAAACCTTTTGAGGTTTAGCTGAAGCTTCTGAAAACATCCTTGAACACTGCTTCTGAACACATCAGAGTTACAGCTTTTGTGTGTATATCTGTTTACATATGTGCATGTAAATATTTTTGAAAGGTAAAAATCCAATTCAACTTCCACTCCTTACAAGTAGAGTGTATCCACTGGGTTTAATAGGAGAGTAAAATTAGGTCCCAGCTCATGAAAAAGCTTCAGTCTGAGCTTTGAGGAGGTGACACCTACCAGAGACTTTAATTAGTCATGTCAGCAAAAGCTTTGCTGACTAAGGACTTCCATAGCTCAGCTGGTCTGTGGGGCAGCATCCAAGCTGGATGCTATAGGATGTTGACCTCTCTTGAGAACCCTATGCAGCAGCCAACCATCTGCAAAACATGCAGAGTAATCATAATAATTCCCTTGGCAGTCTGTTTCAGAGAGGAAAGGGAAAAGAAAGGATAAAAAAAAAAAAAAAGGAAATTAATTTCAGTTAGTGTTGAAATACTCCTGTGATTATTGCTTTCACATTTTTCAGTTTGGGGCTATATATTAGAACATTTCTACTCTCAACACCAAATGTTGTAACAAGGTCTTCAGGGCTAAGACAGAAAAGAAAACTTGTTATACTAGTTTGGTATTCTCCCCCATCAACAAAGATAGATCTTGATTCTTAAGAGGAAATGTGTTTTAGGGGTAGTTAACCTCATTTGTTAGTAGCCACAAATAGCTTTAATATCTAATTGTAGGGATGGCCAAACTCCCTGACCCCATGAACAATATAACAAAATCTTCATGTGCCTGACAGTCTGTTATCCCAGAATTTCTAAGAGGAAGGGAAATAAGTTTATTCAGGGGTTTTTTATTCTTTTTTCTGAAGCTCTGACATATGAAATACCTCAATATTGCTATGTGGCTGTATCTGATGCCCTGGACTCCATTCCTCTGGAAGCACTGGCAAGGGCAGGTGTTGCTTTGCCTCTGGCTGGTGACTGCAGCATTCTCAGGCCATGTTTTGCATGAAATCCTGTTTACACAGGAGGGGTCAGGAGATGGAAGTGTCCCCAGGTGGAGGAGAACCTGTCATGGTGCATGGGGCTGACTTTGAAATAAAGGCACCCATTACCAGGTTCAGTTCTGAAATTTGTTACTTGTACAAATGGGGGAACAGAAAGTAAAAGGAGACTATTTTTCATGTACCACATGTAATAACCCTTTAAATACTCTGTGAGCCCTCTAGTGGTGCTGTCCATGCCCTGGAAACCTCCGGGAGGCAGCTGGAGCCTCAGCCCTTGGTGTGAGAACCAGCACTGCAGCCTGCACATCTCCTTTTTCCTGACTGCCTTTTAAAACCACAGAGGTTAAGGCTTTATTTCTGCTTCCCCTGATAAAAAAATTCTTCAAAACGAAGGTATGTGGCTCCTACATGCCAGGCAGCTGTGGTGGACAGCTAAGACAACGTCCCTACTGTGTCTGCTGCAGGTCTGGTTTTCAGCATGCTGTGCTCTCTAGGGTTAAACAGCATAGTCAGGATACAGCAAGAGTTCACCAGAGAGGAAAAATTTGGCTGGAAAACCCTAAACCCATTTCTAAAAGAGCTCATCTACAGGATTTCTGTGCTGTGAAAAGCATCACTCTGCTTTTATTCCAAACACAGTTTGGAGAGCTCCTTTATTTTTTTAGAATTGACTCATAAAGACTACAGGAGGGCAATTAGTGAAATAAACCTCTAATCCTCGGTGCAGTGCCTGCTATAGGACTGCTGTTTAACAGCCTCCTTGCTAATCAATTCTCTTCAGCAGCCTAAATGCCATAGATGCTATGTAAATAAATGCAAGTTTAAGAGTGTTCTACAGCGAGCAGTTACAGCTATGTTCCTTCTACTCCACCATAAAATCAGCAGGCATGTTAACAGATATCTACTCCACCTTGCAGAAATGACTTTCCTTGTTCCTTTGATTGCTGCAGCTTGGGAAAAACAGAAGCAGGGAACAGCAATAAACCTGCTTGTTCTTCTTGGGCAGCACCTCAACCATCTGATACCTCCATGGAACAAAGGTGCATATTTTAGAGTCAAAACAATGCCCACAGTTTAGGTGGCTGGTTTATTTCTTCTGTGATAAATTTAAAGCCAGACTCTCACAGTCAGAGCTTTCTGGGTGAAATGGCTGCTCCTTGTCACCTACATAACATTCCTACAGAGGAGAGGTTTTCTTTTACAAGTGGAGATGTTTTCCCTTACAAATTGGGATATTAGTGAAACATGTAATAAGTATAGTTTGAAAGGAGGCAGTGTGCAAAATCCCATCAAAGACAAAAGAAACCCAACCCTGCTGAGGGTGGTGGCAAACCCACATCTTCTTTAATGGAACTAGAATTTCAGCCCTAGTGTGTTTCTCACCCTTAAAGTAACTTTTTTCTTTTCTAAGGAGGGTCAAAGAAACCTGAAAAAACTGTGTGTATTTGTCATTTCCCTTCTGTGCTGTTCTGAGGTAAGGGCAGTGATGCTCAGAAAGAGATAATTAAAGCCTTAATGTTTCCAATCCCAGTATCCTCCAGCACAGAGATGAGTGTGGAAAAAATGAAGACACAGGGAGATGAAATTACTTGCTCTGAATTATCCATCAGAACTTTAAACAAAGCACAGGTCTTGTGTGCTCATGGCATTGAGCAGATATTTTAAACCAAGTAAATAGGATGATGCTGTGTCCTGCAAGTTTCACTGAGTTATTTATGCAACATTCTTGTCAGTCTTCATGCTTATGTTGAATAACAAATCTTAAATAAACTAAGCATTTTATTTGAGTTGAATGACAAATCTTGAATAAACAAAACATTTTATATGAGTATATGTATCTAACATTTAAGAATCTTCAGAAGCTCCAAAGTTCCATTATCTTGCCTTTGTAGAGAACTGCTCCCTTCATTTTTTTTTTAGTGTGCATTTTTTAATAATTTCTGATAATATTGTGATACATATCATCAGCTACTTCAAAAACTCACTTTTTAAGAGATTAATGATCTTAATTATACAAATTCTTTTTGCCTAGTGGGAACTCATTAATACAGCAGCATCTTATACATTAATAGTAGCTAATTTCCACATATATTATTTATCAATATTTTAGCATCTAGCACAGGTGGTGAGCTTTTCAGTGACTAAAATGGTGAATGAACTCAGGTAAATTGTACTGACAGATCATGTGCACCATGTGCATGACTGCTGAAACCTAAGAATTTCACAAAAATAGAAAAAAAGATGCCACAGGGCTTTTTGCTTCTATCCACACAGAGACACAAAATTTTCAGCAATTTTAATAGGCATATTTATTAAGGATAGAGAACTGGACCTGTTGACATAATGCACATGCAAAACCATCCTGGAGTTATCAGTTTAACTAATAGGCACTTAAATGATTTCAAAAGATGCTGAGAACAGGTAAGATTGCTTGAAGGGGAATCTTTCTGAATTCAGTAACTGAAAAAGGTGGCAGCAAACCCTGTAAATTCAGATCAATGCAAACAAAAGGACAAAGTGCTGGTTATGCAAAAAAATGAGAACTAAAAAGAACTCAGTGAGTTCTGGTCAAAATCCACAATAGCAAAATATAATACTTTTTTTGGAGAATGTTTGAGAAAGTTTCTTTATTATAATTTTAATTTTAGTATGAGATGTTCAGAAATTTTATTTTTGGTTTTCTTAAATCAGCAAGATCTTATCCATTTAGGAAAAATAGTTGGGGTTTTTCCTTTACCATCCATTAGACTGAAAATGTACTTAGTATACACTTAGTATAAAATAGATTAAAATTACATAAATAATAATATATAATTTCCTGCCAAAGATTTAGGTCTGCTCTTACTAAGGCTACTGGTTTGTCAGGATAAACCATAGATTTATGTTCTAGTGGGGAAAATGCAAGGTGAGCATCATGAACATGTAGTATAAAACATGGGTAATTTTATTTAAATATAAATATTCTTTATTTTTAAATACCTATAGATGTTCTTTATTTTTAAATACACATATTGGAAAGTTCAAAAACCCAACAAATTTTTGTTAACTGTTTATCTGTACTTCAGTGGTAGCAATAGCAGAGTGGTATTATTGTCCCCCCTTCATTTCTGCTGCTTTGGCTGTGCAGAGGGAATTGTGTTCCTAGTTCTGTGGGGTCAGGAGCTGCTGAGAGCACAGATGATTTCTAGAGGGGCTGCCAGGAGCTGAGGCAGATCCTGGGCAGGGAGTCACCCTGGCAGCCTGGGAACTCCAGGGATCTGTGATGGACAAGACAAAAATCATTGCTATTGCAGATTAAACAAAGCAGCCTCGTCCCTGGAGGGTGTAAATAGAGAATCATCAAGGTTGGAAGAGACCTGCAAGATCATCCAGCCCCACTGCCAACCCAGCACCACCAAAATCACCCCTAAACCATGTACCCAGGTGCCACATCCGGATGGTTCTTGAACACTCCCAGATACTCCATCAGCTCCTTGGGCACAGTGCCTGATCACTGTGTCAGTGGATTTCTTTACTAATATCTCATCTGAACCTCCCCTGGTGACACTTCAGCCCATCCCTTCTTGTCCTTCCACTTGGGACATGGCAGAGGAGACAGACCCCAGCTCACTACAGCCTCCTCTCAGGAAGTTGTAGATGTCTCTGGGCTCCTTCCACGATCACAACTGAGATAAAGTAACCTGATAGAAATGAGATAAGGTAATCTCACAACTGAGATAACGAACCACAAGCCCAGAGATGTCTATTTCTGTCAACTCTGATGAATGAATCTTCAGGAACTAAAATTTTTCTGTATGAATTTTGTCCCCTGTTAAGCCCCCTTCCATTCTAAGCACAGATGGCACAGAACCAGAGGTGGTGAGTTTTTACTAACTGCATCCCTGCAAACTCAGTGCCCACCTTTCAGTGAAAGAAAGGTCCTGCTCCATCTCCCCTGTCCTTTCTCCCCAGCTGCAGGCACCCTTCTCCCTCCTCATATTGGCTTTGGAAATTGTGTGACCTCAGGGCCAGCCCACTCACTTGACAGGTTGACATATCTGGCAGTAAATTGTTCTTTCACTTGCATATTTATTTATGTGCAGTGTTGGATTTCCACCAGGTCAATTCTCTGAATTGATTTGCCCCAGGGCTACCTGATCACTAGAACCATCCCAGGGGAATGGGGCAGGAGAAAAGAGGGTGAGGGGCAGGGTCTCCTCTCTCCTGCTTGGCAGGACTCAGAGGGAGGTGAAACCATAAGCAGGAGATGAAGCTCACTGGCAGCTTGATGTCCTGCCTGCTCCTGTCACTCTCCTGTCCTGTCCTTGCACAGCCCCAGCACTGCAGGAGCTGCCTTTGACAAAAACCTGACACTTCCTCACAGTGCTGGTTCAGCTGCACTGGCAGAAATGCATTTCACTGCTGGGCAGGCTGGCAAGAGCCTGGGAGTGAGCAGGCAGGGCAGGGACATGGAACCACAGCTCAGATGGGACACAGACACCTTAAGATGCTTTGGAAGTGCTCTGAGATATCCAGAGGAAACCAGAGCTCTAGTGTGGGATTGGCATCCTTAGAGCCCCTCTGAGTGTGTTCACGGTGTCCTCTTCCCACATCACTCAGCACATCTTTCTCCTCTCAAGAAACAAATGTCTCCTTATGGCAGGAGCTGGGGATTGATTTAAGAACACATGAAGCCAGCTGAAAGGAAAATTCGTGTGACAGCTATCACAAAACTGCAGCTCTAGCAGTGATGGCTGCCTGGATGTTGAAACAGTGCTGAAAGAGAGTCCAGCTCAGTGCAGGCACTCGTCAAACCCTGACATGATGGGAGGCATCCTTGTGTTCTCACAGACGTCCCAGAAGCCAGAACTGTCTTTCTGCATCTGCCTTATAAAAATTTGCTTCTTGAGCTACAAGTATCAATTCAGTTTTCTTTCCTTCTGGATGATGAGCAAATGCAAGCATTTGAGTTTATCAAGCCACAGCTGTGAGATACCTTTGACAGGGAATCTGCAAACCCAAACCCCCTGGTCTGATGAATATTCTCAAAACTAAGCACATTCAGACTTCTGTGCACTGAATATCACACAGGCTTGAACAAGATGTGAGGGACTGGTAAAACAGAGCAGTGAGCTTAATTATGGAACAAAAAGCAACTATGAGAGCAACTGTGCACTAACTAAGGGTACCCAGAACTCAGAGATTAACTCTGTCCTCCTGAGAATTGAAGGACTGGCTGTTACAGGCATGGTTTATCACTGTGTTAAGCCAATTTTATGTTGGTGTAAAAACAAGATTGCAGAGCTGTGCTGAATAGACCTAAGTATTCATTTCCCCCTCTGTTCTGTCATGCACTCTCACAGATATAAAACAAGCTAATGATTGAGAAAATCAAAGAAAAACCTCTAAAAATGAAATGGTAGAAATGTCAGGTGCGGGGGAAGAGAATCATTACACTCCTTGATCAATGCACTTCTACTGAAATGATTTGGCCTGAGGGGCAAGAGAAATTTATTGGAAAGATAACATGCAGGAAGATGAAGACCTTTTGCAAAGCAGCCTTAAAATATCTTTCATGAGTAATTAAACAAGGCTGAAATTTTCTTAAAGACTCTAGAGTCAAACACACATCTTCTGTGTTTGACCACCTCCATCTCACCATGTTATTTAATGCTTGCAACCCTTTGAACCTTGTTCTGTTGTTACTGAGCTTGTTGTACATACTTTATTTGTTCAGGAGACACTTTGATTCACAGTGACTTACTCACAGCATAATTCTATTCAAGAGAAACCAGCATGTGACTCTCTCTACAACAGCAGCACATTCAGAGTGGATAGTTTGGCACACATTGCAAAATCTATATTCATCACAGAGCATGTGTTCATGCCATGAGAATTCATATTTCTTCTTTAAAACTACACGAGCCCTTCTCAAGTGTAAAAGGCATTAGGAAGTGCACTTGAAAACACTCTGAAGTTCAGGAAATGCCAAGGAACCTCATTTCTAAGCGTGTCTATTTGCACAGAAACGTCAATATGCAGAATGACTGCTGGGCTAGAACAATGCAGGAAAAGAATTTGCAGAAAGGGGGCCAGTGTGGCTGGGATGAGCATATTGTGAGAAAATACACCTTGCATGGTAGCAGGGCTCTCAAATAATGGCTTCACTTTATTCCATCTATGATCATTAACTTCAGCTGTTTAAAATATTGCAAATATATTCCTTATGAGATTGCTTCAAAGAAATATTTGGCTTGCAATAAGTCAGTAGTAATCAGTGGCAATGGTACTTTTACAGTAAATGTACATGAAGTTTATGAGTGGCTACACAGTAGGACATAAAAATATCTACTTGGAATTTCCAAGTTTTATGGGTTTTCTCCAGAAAAAAACCCCCAACCTTCTGAGAAACCCATTTACCCAAGCAGATTATCTATGTAAAGTCATTTACTGTAAGAGAAAGCAGACTTGTGTCCTCTGTACTGCTTACTTTGATTAACTATAGATGGTTTGCCTTTTGATTGCTGCTAATGTTTGGTGGAACCACTTGTTTTCCTGCAGAGTTAAGAGCATTAAAGAAGGAGGTATTGCCTTCTTTTTAGGATGAATTAATTTTAAAAGAATTTTTGTTTAAAAGGGTATTTTAAAAATCCTGAAGAAACAGAGATTGCCCAGCGTCTCACCTGTTCACTTCAGGAGTGTGCATGAGCAGACACCTGGGACATGGACCTTATTAAGGAAGAAGGGAGAATATTTTTGTAAGAAACACTCTGTTAAGTTATTGGCAACAAATCACTTATCCCTCAGGACACACAGCACTTGCATTTCTACTGGCAAAACCTGGAGGGAGCCTGTTCTAAGTTTACCTGCTATTTATTCTGAAAGGTTTTAATAAAGACTTAATTGTAGAAGGGTTTCCAAGGAACGTCTTGAAAGTGAATGTATCCCTGTCCAGGGAAAATAATGGTTCTGCTGCATAGTTCAGAATCTTTGGGATTAAGGATGTGACTGGTGGAATTTATGAAAAGTTGTGTAAATAAATACATCAAGATGTGATCATTCTCCTCATAATTGCTCTTTCCCCTCCTTTTGTGCTATTTTTTTCTTTGTTGTGCAGCCCTGAGTGCTTGATTTGGGAACTGGAGCAGAGACCTGGGGTCCCCACAGTCAGGATGGGCTGGTCCCACCCTGATGTGCTTAGGGGTCTCCATCCTCCACACACAGCTTGTCAGGAGAAAGCAAACAAAGCAATGCTCAGGTTTCCTTGTGGGTGTTCAGAAATGCTGAACCTGCTGTGGGTGGAGGGTTCACCACCCTGCGGAGCTGATGATCTGCTTTCCTTTTCTTTCTGTGGAGGAGTTTGTTGACAATGGACCATTTTCCACCTGAGAAATGGAAGTGGTGTTGCTGTTCATCCTCCCTGCTGGAGGTTTTCAATGGCAGGTGTGCTGCAGCAGCCCTGGAGAGCTGGAGGAGCCCACTGCTCTCACACCATGGAGTCAGAGAAAGGCACGTGGGCTTGGAGAGCCTTCTGAGAGACTCTTGAACCTGAACTCAGCTGCTTCTGTGCCTGCTGGGGATGAAAGCAGAGACCCAATCCTCCCCAGCCAAGCTCAAGCTGCAGTAAAGGGAATTTCAATCCTGAGGGTTTTGCTTCAAGGCTATACAGACACCTCCATTGGGTCACTGGCCTGTCTTTTTATTCCAGCACTGTGGTAGGAATGTAAATTAGGACCAACAAAGAACAAAATTATTTCTGTTCCTAAGTAGATGCTTAAGTTAAGGCCATCAGATGCAAGTTTTAATTATCATTGAGGTAATTGAATACCAACATTTTTTCCTTTGTTTCAGGCTGTAATTATCTCATTTTACACCTTCATGGTCACTGCTTATTTTTTTTGCAGTCCCTCACACTGATTTAAAAAACCATCTGACCATAATTAGGATTGAAACTAGGAACAGCTCTCCCTAATAATTGCAGATATGATAAGCAACTGTAATTTATGTTGGCTCTTTATCACCACCAGTTTTACAAAAAGCAAACAAACAAAACCAGGTTTGCATTCCCACACTTGCTTTTTGCCCAGCCTGTTCCCTCCCCTCCTGGTTTGAGCTGTGGGCACACAATGGGGAAGGTGTGGGCTGAGCATGTCTGTCTGTCTGTCTGTCTGTCTGTCAGCTGCATCTCCCCAGTGTAACATGGGATGAACCTCCCTGGATCTCATCCACCTCCTCCCCTGTGCCACATCCTCAAGCACTGTCCTGACAGCAGCTCACAAGGGTGTGAAAACGGAGCTGACAAAGTCAGAGGACCCAGTGGGTGGGAATGCACAACACTGAGTGTGTTGAGAAGCTCCAAGGAGCCAACACAGAAAAGTTTGGCCCCAAAATTCTCCTCCCAAGTGTGTCTGCTGGCAAAGGTCCATTGCAACCTCTCTCATTTCAAAATACTGCAAAAGTACTTTAAGAATTAAAATCTATTATGTTTGTAAAAATAACTATATTTGGGGGAGTTACAGCTTTATTTTTTAGACATAATTGTCTAAAAACCCAGATGTTTCATGTTTAAATCACTTACCATGAACTTAGAGGTCTGATTTTGGGACTCAGGCTGGTCCCAGGGTTTAGAGGCTTGGGACCATCTGATAGACCATCCATATATTGTCACTCTGTGATGATTCAGACATTAAAATTCTCATTTTTATGATTTGTCTTTCAGTGCGTTTTTCATTAATATTAACATAAAAATAAACCCCAGAAAGTAATTAGGTGTATGAATGTATCATTAATACAAGTGTTGAATGATTAGGTAAGATAGGAGTGCTTTTTCTCCTCCCTTGCATTTCCATGGAATAAGAAACTGTAATATGCCTGAAAACCCTCCTTCAAAATGTTGCTTCACAATCATTGACTAGAAAGATCAGAATATTTCCTGAAATAATGTGGTTTGCATAAGGTCACAATAGAGATCAGAGGGAAGAATTGCACCATGTGGCAGTTAAAATATGTCTTTTAACCACTGAATTTGCTCTTTTATAATTTTGAATATTTCCTCCAAATAAGCATAACCAAGATACCTCCACATATGCTATTGTGCATATATCTGTATTTATATACATACATATATATAGCAGGTGCAAAGATTTTGGTTGTACCACATGCAACTGCAAAAGCAGTTACTTCAGAAAATTAACCAGTAATAAGATGCTGTAAATTTTCTTAGAAGGACTAGAAAAATCTGATTAAAGATTAGATTTATTTAAAAAAAACTCATCTGGAGAACTCTTCTACAGTAAGCAGAAGTGATTTTATCACAGTGGGGTTGGACAGCTGTCCCTGAACACCACTGAGTTCAGCATGCCCATGGCTCTATACTCCTCTCATAATTGCTGACTGAAAGTTATAGGAAAGTAAATTTAAAAAATAAAGGGAAAATCAGAGTATTAGTTGTAACAGAGCACTGGAAACCATGGAGCCACAATGTGTTGTCTGGCTGATGGTGTATCCAAAGTTCATCTGGAAGCTGAAAGGGGCTGCAGGAAGATGTTGAATACACCTGAGAGATAACAATGTAAATCAGGCTTTGTGGCAATTAAGGTTTGTGTGCTGAAAAGAGAGGCCCGTGCAGGTTTAGATTAGTGAGTGGTGCCAGACATGATTGGTGCTAAAACTTCAAGCATTGATTGCCAAATTTGTTGTTATTCCCATTCTGGGCAGAGAGTTTGGAGTAGGAGAAGAGTCATTAGCAGCAGCTCTCTCAACACTTACCAGTGTCATGATGAGTAAAACACCTGAAAACATGCTGTGCACCCCTCTGCAAACTGGCTGCTGACATGGCCCTGTAATTTTCTCTTACGTTTTGTCTTTTACCTCCTGGTGTACAAAAATTCTATTTTTCCACTTTCTTTTGCCCTAACCCTTGATTTTGGAGCCTGAAATGAAGCATATGACACACCCTTCAGTTCTCAGGGTCAGTAGGAATACTCACTTTCTGAGAATTAATCACACACCAAAGAGGCATTTTGAATGGCCATTTTAACCTGCAACACTCTGCCATGTACCAAAGAAAGCTGTACTGGCAAGGATCAGTGTTATTCCCAATGCTGTCTCCCCAGCTTTGTTTATGGCAAGAACCTGTACTTATAATTTATCAGAATTCCCCCCTGAAATCTGCTGTTATCATGTAAAACCAAACAGAACAGATGTTGTTATGATGATGATGATGATGATTATTAACATTATTATTGATGTTTACAAATTAAAGCCTCTTTAGGGGAGCAGTCACCTGCCTGTTTAAGTTCCATGGAACTGACAGGACCATTGAGGTCCCCACGCTTGATTAAAGGCTGCTTTAAATAGGAACAAACCTGAACATATGTTTAATTGCTTCACTAGAAGTATGGAAAGTCTCATTTTCTTCAAAGGATGAACCTTTGTTCCTTCCAGCCAGACCATGCAGGTATAAATCAAGCTGAGAAACCTCTCCCTGCAAAAATCCCCGGACTGATCAAACTTCACACCTAATTACAGAGCTGGTGAACCTCCCTGCGCTGAGGGGGTTTGAGAGGCTGCCTGGAACATCACGGGCTGAGATGCCTTTGTCGGGAGCATTGTGCTGTGATGTGCAACGTGGGCAGATTCCTGGGGGATGTTGACAGTTGGTGGGAAATGCATGTAGGAGGAACTGGGTTACGAAGACCAGGGGGTTTAATTTTTTTTATTTTTTTTTTTCTCCTTCTCTCTCTTGTTGTATTGCATGTGGGCTTGGAGATTTTTGGGGTTTGGTTTGTTTTGTTGGCTTTTTAAGGAATGGGGAAGGAAGAGCTGCTGGTTTTGGGAAAATCTGGCCACTGCATGCAGTGTGTCATGAGCCACTGATTCCTGAAGATTTGATACTGCACTGGTCCTGCCCTCCCAAAAGGATGCTGGTTGGTGCTCTGAAAGCTCTAATGTTCTTTTTTTTTTTTGCTCATGGCATTTATATTGAGTACTAATAACTTGTTAAGGTATGGATTTATGTAATAAATTAATTAACTGTGCAATGTTTCCTCCACTCTCTGCCTGCCAGTCTGTTTCTGCTGGGACTTGTTCATTTTTTTTCCCCAGTTACAAATAGATCTCAGTATTACTATTTGCTTTTAAATGATTTGTCAGGCTAATATTTTTTTCCCTTTCACACCAGAAGGGGATTTTCTCCTGTGTGTTATCCCAGCCTGAGGCACAGGGCAGGCATGATTTGGGTCTGCATTGGCAGTGGGTTTTCCACACACAGACATACAGAGTTTAAAATTCACTGGCTTATAGCAATGCAAGGATAGGCCCAGAAGCTCTGCCATTGGAAAAGAATGAATCTTACCTTCATGAGCAACTTAGGTCTAATATCAACAGGGCATGAGAGATCCAAAGTCATAATGCCATTAATTATTTTCATGGCACCCTCCCTTCCATGCTTTCTGCTCCCTCTCCTGAATGGGTGCTGGAATTGGCATGATATCATAGCAGGATATATTTAATCTAGAGATGCTGTTTACAACTTCTTGAAAATTATTTCTTGAACTTTATGGATTTGCATATTCTAGTTTTCTTCATATGCATTCAGTCCATTTTAATTCTGCTAGAACAAAGAGTTCCAGGGAATAGTTTTGTATTGGTGTTATGAGAAAAAATGCAGTCTTTTATCACTCCTTATGGATTTTTATCATGTAATGTTTCCACCTTTTGAATGAGAGAAATATTGAATAGGAGCACAGGATATTTCATTTGTATTAGAGTCATCATATTGAAACCTCTAATATATTCCTTCTTATTTTGTCTTTAAATTAAATGGACCTAATCCTTTTTATCTTTTCACATAGAAAATTCTTCATTCCTCTATTTATTTTAATTATTTTTTATCTGAATCCCCTCTGTTGTTGTACTATCTCCTCTAAAAGCACTGGCCAAAACTGAACACAGTGTCCCTGTTGGCAGTGCATTATTCATTTACCTGTCACATTATGCTGTTTATAATATTTTCCACTCTGTCTTACGCCTCATAATGCACAATTTGTCACTTTTTTTCCCACAGATTCCTCACTCTACAGGAGCTTTCCTGCAGAGCTGTCATCAGGAGTGAACCAAGCCTTTTCCAGAGTGTGGCAGTTTATAAGTCAATAAAGTGCCTGTGACTTTCCAAATTTTTCTTACTGATTGTTAATGCTCCTCACTTATCAGCTGCCACTCACCTGGCCTTGTTAGGGTTGTCACCATGTTTTCCTTCCATTTTAGACAATAATGTGTTCAGCTCTGGACCCTCACAACAATAAAGACATTGAGGCTCTGGAGTGTGTCCAGAGAAGGGCAATGGAGCTGGGGAAGGGGATGGAGCACAAATCTCATGATCAGCAGCTGAGGGAGCTGGGGGTGTTTAGCCTGGACACAAGGAGGCTCAGGGGGAACTTTATCACTCTGTAAAACTCTCTGACAGGAGGTTTTGACCAAACAGGCATTGGTCTCTTCTCCCAAGAAAAAAATTACAGGACAAGAGAAGAAAGTCTCCCTTCAAAGCAGGATTTAGTTTGGATATTAGGAAAAATGTCTTCACAAAAATAGTTGCCAAGCATTGAAACAGGCTGCCCAGGGAAGTGGTGGGGTCACCAACCCTGGAGGTATTTAAAAGACCAGAAATTGGTCTTCTGTATAATATATTAATTATTATACATTAAAGTATAAGCATGGCACTGAGGGACATGTTTTAGTGGTGGGTCTGGCAGTGCTGGGTTAACAGCTGAAACTGGTGCCTTTTCCAGCTCAAACAATTCTGTGATTCTGCATGTGTGTGTTCTGCAGATGCTCCCACATAAGCACACATCCCTCTCTCAGGTTCAGTCCCACCAGTAGCCCTGCTAGGAGACACCAGACACCCCAGCTCAGTTTCTGCCAGGCCATCTGGGCTCTGCTCCTACTCCTCCTCTCAGAGGTGCTGTGCTCCAGCTGTCAGTGCAGAGCTGGCACATCTGCACTGCTCTGAGCTGGCCCAGGTGGAGCTGGCAGCAGTGGGGGAGGCTCAGAGCCTCCCTGGGATGATCTCTGTGCTGATACACCTCCCCTCCTGCAGCACAGGAGCTACACTGGTAAAAAATGACTCACCTAGAGCTCCTCACCTCCTGCTGCACCTCCAAGTGCAACCTGTGCTTGGCTTTCACATTGCACCCACAGCAGGGTTTCTGCAGCATCCTGGGCTGCCACGTGCTGAACAGCCTTTCTGGGGAAAGAAAACCACTTTATCAGAGGTTTGGGGTTAGTTCTATTGCATAACACCCACTGAGGTAACTCCACTGATTCTAGATTCTTTTAGGCTCCATCTAGCAAAACTCTATTGCTTAATATTGAGCTACCACTAGTGGGATTTTCCTGTGCTCACATGCAAATTTGTGCTCCTGTGACATCCTCATGTTTGAGTACTTGGCTGAAGAAACAAGCTGCTTTATGGGATGCAATCTCTACACTTTAACTTCTAAAAAGGCCATTTCTGTGGCCTGCAGAGCAGGTTCTGTGGTGCTGTGCTAGAAAGGCTGCTGACTGATAGCAGGAAATGTTGGCTGCACTACCTTGCTAAGCTCTGGCCAAAAGAGCATTCAGATTAAGCAATAATTTAAGCAACATCATGAGGAATGGGGAGAGCACATGGCCAGTTAGTCACCAGAGGTACAGACGCAGGCAGAAAGTAAATCCCCAACCTGTTATAGTAATGCACTTAGTTACTGGAAATGCAATATGAGCCTACTTTCATGGGCAAGGATGAAAGAACTTGTTTAACCTTTGTACAGCATTTTCCACCCACACACAGGAGTGACATCAGATGCTTCATATAGGTAAAAAAACAAGTCAGCATTTGGGAGACTCCTGAACAAGAGACAGAGATAACCTTTTACCTCTAAATTTGTGCATTTAACTTGTGCTGGGTCACTTGAAACTTCTTGCTACTTATTCCTGGATCCTAATGACTCTGACAGAAAAAAGAAAAAACCTTTCAGCCCTGTGTGTAATGCACTGGATGTGAAGCACTTACTGGAAGGCATTTTATGTTTGTGCATGCAGTATAGAGTAAGGCTTTTGCATTTAAATTGGGGGATGTTTTACTTTTGAATATCCTGAATATCATTGGCACTGGAGAGGGATTTCCACAAGGCCAGCCATTAGCTGGCTTTTAAATAAGATCATAAAGCCTGGGAATGGGAGTTTGAGTGAGCATCACTGAGCCAGACAAGCAGGGCAGGGCTGGAAGCATCTGGCCCCGTGCAGCACCTGGGTGGATTCCAGTGCCACCTGAGAAGTCCTGCAGGATTTTTGAAGTTCAAGATTTTCTGACCAGCTCCATGCTAACCTTTGTGTTACTTTCAAAACATGTTGGGGCTTAGTTACTGTGTGTCCCAACATGCAACAAGAAAGAATTTGGTTTTAATTGATGGTTTTGATTTTTGGAACAATCTGATTTCTCTTTCCTCTCTCCTGCTCATCTCCCACCCCCCAAACAAGCTTGATAAATAAAATTTGAAGTCCTGGGAGAAGCAGCATGTGTTGGTGAAGGGAGAAGGTGGGGGTGGCAGAGGTGGTGGAAGGAGCTCAGTTTGTCAACACAACAGCCAGGAAACAAGTTATTTATAAGGCTTGTGGTGGAGAGGGGGCCAGCCCACATGTTTTTAAAAAAGGGCTTTACTAATCACATGGTACAGCTAATTCTGGTATTTGTAAACACATTTCACTCTGTCTTGGTGGATGAAAGGAGAGCTAAAAGAGGATCACAGTTCAGGGCATGACAAGTCCATCTCTACACCCAAGTGCTGCCCCTGCAGGTGCCCAGATTTCTCTGGACTGCTGAGATGCTCCTGAAAAGCACTTTGCTGTCACTAGGCAAAGTATGAATGGAAGTACATGGGAACTGGTGCTTTCTTGGAATTCAAAAATCCTAAATAATGGCTCTGACAATGCCCAGCCTAAATTCTGAATGCATTCTTAAGCCACAGAATGTCTCATTTTCAGCTGGGATTCATGACTCTCTCAAAAAGGAAATTGACTGTGAGAGGCAGATGACCATGAGACTATGCTTGGCTGGACTGACATCAAAAGAAGTGAATTTTTGACACACAAAGATTTTTAAATTCACTGATTCAGTACAGTCACATTTATACATTTTTATATATATATATATTTTTTTTTTTTTTTTTCCTGTGTTGAGCATAGAGTGAGCTATTCTTGTGGATTGAATGACACTCTAAGTCCCATGATGGAAGCATGACACAGACTTGACATTGCTGCTACATTCCTCAGTTCAACAGCCATGGGAAGGCTGTATCCTCCTCAGTCAAAAAGGTCAAAAAAAATAGCTTTATCTCCAGAGGGATAGTCTGCAATTTAATGTTTGGCCAGGCAAACCCAAATCACATGTGTATTTCCTCATATCTATATACATATCTATATACATGTACATATACATGCATAGATAGAAATATACATATATGAATATAAACAACAGTATTGCACTCTTAAATACAGTTATATTTACTTTCTTATAGTAGAAAATTAAATAACACAAGTCCATCTCCCTTTTTTCCTTGAAGAGCAGTAAGAGACATAAACATGTGACATAGCAGATATGCAAGTGTTTGTACTTTATTTTATACTTGGAAAAGTATAATAGAAATAGATACATGTATAATAATAATAATATTAATAATAATAATAGTAAATTAAAAGCCATACTTAGGTCTGCCTTGTTAAAGAAATCAAAAGCAGAGAGAAGCTGCAATAGGTATTGCTGTAGAAACCTCCTGAGTTATGTCCATTTATTTACTGGTTTGAAAACTAAAATGACTCCAGGGCATGGGCTGCCCTTCATGCTCTGGGTGTGACCCCAGTGGGATCCTGCAGAGCTCTGGAAGTGCAGCAGAGCTCCATCACCCTCAGGAACCTCACAGGCAGCATGGAATGACATTTCTGGGTGAAATTCTGGCCCTGTTGACCTTGGCAGGTGTTTTGCAATTGGAAAGAGAATTTAATCCTCTTTTTCCAGAAGAGAAGCTGAGAACCAAAATTTATACCCAGGTATAAAACTGAGGGAATTTTATACTTTTGGGTATCAGGGGACCAGCTCTTAGTTTGGAAGGTCACTGGAGGAATCAGGAAAAGAAGTAATAAAAAAATCCAGTGGCAATTTCACTGTGTTCCTGGTGTTCCAGAGAGGTAGGAAATGAAGATCAGTTAAAATTTAAATGTACCTTGCTGACAAGATTTACCAGAACTTTCCCACACCTAAAATTAAGAGTATGTACCTGACAACTTTTACTCTCCTTAAAACAAAGCAAAAGACATCCAGGAGCAAACCTGGAAAACTACATTTTGAAAACTAGAAGTTTTAAGAGAAACAAATATCTGGAAAAGATCTTTTAGAGGATGCTTTGGTACCCTAAAATGCAGAATACTCTGTCCCCTTCCAATATTGCATAAAAATGATGGAATTTGCTGCACCCCAACATCACCATGAAGGGTGTTCCTTCCTGGCCAGCTGAACATGACTTTGAAAGGACACCAAAAGGAGCACTTAATTAAAACTTACAAACCCTATTTAGCCTGTAAAGTCTTACAAATAGGGGAAGACAAAATAGAATTTCTATTTTATATATACATATATATATATATATATATATATATGTGAAAATAAGATATCTAAAATAAGATATTTCAGCAATCTACTCTGTGTCACTTCTTAGGTCAACTAGAACAGAATGCATTTAGAGACACACAAAGAAATTATATTTCCACTTAAGTATGAAAATGGACTGTACAAACTTCCATTTCAGTCTTTGGTTTTATTTTTAGTCTAATATTTCTATTTCTTCACAGAGACAATGTACCAGCAAAAGCTGTCCCGGCCCTACAGAATACAGAAATTGTCTCTAGTAATTTGCAAAGGTGTCTGAGCCCAACATTCCTCACTGGACAGTTTGCTGAATGTAGCCTGGTACTGCTCTTCCCAGAGGACCATAAATAAATTTTTCACTGCAGGTACAGGAGGCTTCTTGACTTTAAGACTCTCCCACATTCATATCAGGCTAATCTCTGTTCTGTGTTCTTGTGTTACATAAAATAAATGAAAGCAAGCAACATCTGAATTCCCAACTATGATTTCTGGCTGATATTTTTCCCAGAAACAAATTCAGGCAGTCAAATCCCAGCACTCCACTCCAGTTCAATTTGTAAAAATACAATTTTATGCTTTCAATGTTGGATTGTAATTCCTTGGGATTTTACCTATGTTTTGAACCATGATCAACAAATGATAAATAGATCTCATCTGCAGATACCATCAGTCTAAAATGTTATAATAACTTTGGCTAATTATTTAAATTGATTGCAAACAATTCTAATGAGACTTTTTAATGCAAATTTATTTTTAAATGATATGTAATTATCTTAAATTGGGACAAGTGTTTAAACTGGCAAGCAAACTAATTGAGACAAATGTCTCAAAGCCATGATCTCTTGTTTAGGAGAGGAAATGTTAAAGTAAGACTGACAGGGGATAAAACTTTAGGATTTGTAGAACTTGTACAGAGTCTGTAACATCTTAATGTCAAATCAGTCAATCCATTTCAAGTGTGTTCTTTCTAGGCTGAGTATGGATCCAAACCAGAAATCTGTGCTTCAGAAATACTTGGTTGTTTTAAAAATTCTGATTCTCTATGCATTTTATGGACTTTGAGTAGAACTGGATCAAAATGTCCATGGAGAGCAGTTCCAGCACCAGTGATCCATCTGTGAAGCTGTGTGCTAGCATTGATCAGGCTGTGTTGCAAGTATTGTGAAACTGCAATATTTGTTCTGAAAAGACACAGATCCTGAGCTCAAAAGCCTCAGCCACTTTATTTTTCATTAACACACTATTTCTAGCACTGAAGCAAAAAACTTCTTTTTTTCCTGTACAAAACACGGCCTTGACTTATTAATCAAAATTATAATTAGACTCGATTTTGTGCTTTCTCTTTTAGATATTTGTAGGGCAGAGACAGCATTTAATAAGGGAAGAAAGAGCCCAGAGTTTTTCACTCTCCACCTACCAAGCCCTGGTGCTTCCCTGCAGAAATCCCTCACGTCTCCCATGAACCAGGCAACAGCAAATGAGCCCCTGCTCTTCCTGCTCAGATGACCAGCTGGGTAACAGTTAATCCTGACATTTTAAATAGAACTGACAATTCAACAATAGTTGCTACAGCTGTGAGGGAGTTCATTATGCCAAGGGACTGCATCTACAATGCACAATGGGAGTGAATCTGGGGAGGATTTGAATAAAAAGGAGCTGAGCTGCTTGGAGGGGAGATGTGGAAGATTAAATGGAGTCAGGAGCATGGAGGCTGCCTTTGTGTAAATATGAACATATGAAAAGAGGTTGTGAATTTTACCAGGGAGGTGGGCTCCCCATGCACAGCCTCTGTGGGCTGAGCTTCCCTATCAAACCTGGATTTTGCCAAAGTGCAGCACAGCGTGAGGAAGCTCCAGGCAGAGGAGAAGCTCAGGAGGCCAAATAAACCAGCCAAATAAATAAAGAGAGTATTGGACACCTAGGAAGAGCACATGTTGTAATTCCTTTTCCCTCTTTTAATGGATACTAGAAGACAAATTCTCTGTTCAGGATGATCTGTCAAGGCAGATTTCAACCGTGCTGCATCGACTTCCTCAGAAACCCCTGCCCAGATGTTGGCTGATAACAAATATTAAGAAAGGTGGGCAGACAGTAATGGGCTGCAGGCTAAAAAACATAATTCAAAACTACATAAAAATGTGTATTAGGCTATTGGGAGAGCTGTGCAGTGCCCTGGTGCTGCATGACCCAGCCTAAGGAGAGATGTGTGACACAAACCTGCACACAGAGTCCTTAGAAGGCAAGGAGCACATTAAACCACATCAAAACCTCTGTGAGCTCCTGCTCAAATGCTAACAGGCAGCTTGCTTGTGGAGCAGTGGCAATGATAAGAGAGACAGAGAATGTAATTGGCTAAAAATAATTTTACTGCCAGAATGCTCTTTTAAACTGCTTACTATAACTTCCCAGCAAGCTATTTGCAATTTCAGCCTGTGTTTAGCTAAGTTTCATTTTCATGTCAAAGTCTGGAAAAGAAAACAAACAAAGAAACAAAAACAATAAACAAAACAAACAAAAAACACCTCCAAAACAAAAGAACAAAAAAAATCAAAACAAAAAAAAACCAAAAAAACCCAAAAAAACAACAAAACAAAACAAAACAAAAAAAAAAAAATAAAAAAGAAAAGAGGAGGCACTATAATCCTATGTGTCTGCTAAGAAAACTAGTTGACAAGAGGAAAATATGATTTGGCCAGCAGTCTTAGCAACTTTTGATCTTTTGGAAAAACTTAGCCTGGATGAAAAGAGAGGGAGTGTGTGAAAGGTGTCTGATGGTGCGTTGCTGAAGGGGGGAGGGATGAGTGGGTTGTGGTAGTTGTTTTTAAATTGAATTAATAAAATGTTTGCAAAAACGACTTGTGTTCAGTGATTTTCTTCCTGAGCTAAAAGGAAGCCAGGAGAAAAGCCAGCCCCACCTGCAGCCCATCAGCTCCCATCACTGCTGCTGGGGTAAGAGGGATACAGGGCTGTATCCCAGGTGAGATGATGAGGATGAGACTCTGCTGGCTTCAAAACTGGTGGTGCACCACAAGCCCTGGAATTGTTTCACACCCCTGGCACAAGGTTCAGTCCCACAAAAAACAGGAAAAAAATCATGGAAGGATGTGGGTTGGAAGGGATCTTGAAGATCCTCCAGTTCCAGCCTCCCTGCTACAGGCAGAGATTGAGTGCTCATGGTGCCCTGTGGCTCCTGAGAAATAATCTCAGAACTAATCTGAGAAATTTTGGATCAGCCAGGACTGTGCTTTAATTAGGCACAGCAGCATTGTTTGAAAAACCTGGCAATGCACTGGCCATGGCTGGTATTAAGAGAACCTGAAAAATTATGAGAGAAGCCCTTGTAGATGGCTTTTGTTTCATTGTTCTTTACACAATCCAGTGCCTTCAGAGAGTAGCTGTGCTCTTTGTTTATTATTGTCATTAGCTTTTATTAGATTCAATGCAACTTACCTCAGAGTCCCTCTGTGTTTCAGTTTCTGTTTTGACACCATTATTCGTACTGGGGAAAATTTCAATATATTGTAGAAATTATTATAAAGAAAATTATTATAGGATAAATTATTAAAATTTCTTATATAATATTTTAATAAATAATGACCAATTGTTGAAAACATATTAAATATAGATATTTCTGCAGCTGGCTGAGGGGAGACCAAGCAATTCTAGTAGCTATGAAAGGTTTATATTAGTGGTATCTATAGGAAAACAAAGGATTTTTAAAATACAAACTAAGCAATACCTTGATTCAGACATGGTTTTGAGGTGAAGATCTGTAGCAGTTCTATTCAATTGGTTGACTCTGCATTTATCTACCACGGTAGCTAAAACAATTTCTTTTAATAAATGTAAAAATGCTGTGGAGCTGAATGATATTTGTTTGCTGTGCAATTAAACTGTTAAGGTCGACATTTCAATTACCATCATTAGCCCTGAGCACCCTGCTGAGAGGGATGGAGTCAGTTTACAGCCACACAGAGCGCCCTGGCTTCAGGCTCTGGAGAGCTGGGCACGGCTCCCTGTGCTGTCCCCTGGACACCGTGTCTGGAAGGTCACTTCCATCCCCAAACAGCCTGGAAATGATGGTTTAGTTCCAGTCCAGCCCCAGTGTTTCCCACTGCAAGCCAATCTCAACAATTTCAGGTGCTGAGAGATGTGATAGCTGTTTGCACTCAGGGCATTTCTTCACTGTCCTCCTGTTGTCAACTTTTCCTCACACTCATTGGAAGCTCTCTCACCTTTCCTCTCCTGTACCCTCTATTCCCAAACTTTCTGTGCTTCCACATCTTTAACACAGCAGAGCCCTGTCCTGCTCAGAGGCAGCTGCCTCTGGGACAGGACCTGCAGAGGGGAGTGAGGCTGTGACAGACACACAGCCAGGAATTTTTGTCTCTTTCTGCCCTAAGGCACTGCCCTCCCCAGCTCCACACTGGCATTTCCATGACCATGTCCCCTGGCTGAGCAAGGCACTGGTGACAGGGATGACACTGAAGGTGTGAGAAAGGGGAAGGTGGCACATGCAGAGCAGAGCTGGCAGTGCTGTGGAGCTGACCCCAGCTGTGCCAATGCCCAGGCAGATTATCCAATGCACCTCAAAGGTTTCATCAGGAGAAGGCAAGAAACTCCGGCTTCAAGAAAGGAAAATTTGGAGCAGTTCTGTCCTGTATGGGGAGATAGTTCAACCTCAAACACAGATTTTTGTAGGGTGCCTCACATTTGTGCATCATCCCTGAAGTTACTCCCTGACTCACATCCAGCCTAAATGCACTACATGAAGGTGCCATCCACACAGGAGCCAGAGGACGGATGGACCTTCCCAAACCTGCAGGCAGAGCTGTGCAGAGGTCTCAGGGGGCTGCAAAAACTCTTCATTCAGGATGCCTGACCCTCTCCTTTCTCTGTAGCTTTTCTTTTCTAGCTCCCCTTCTGCAGGGGTGGGATGAGAACAGCCTGCCTGGATTTTGGGTGCATTTCACCAGTGCTGGATGGGGCCTTTTGGGAGATTTAACCACAGTATCACTGCAGCCAGCTCTTTATTGTGTAAAGTCAACAATCCAGGCTGTGGGGTGAAGAGAGGCCCAGCATGAACCCCTGGGGCTCTGGCTGCTCTCCTCACTCCAGCCCAAAGCTGAGCATGCATGAACAGGAGGGTGTCTCCACCCTGTGCTTCCAACTGCACCACCCAGCCCCTGATCCCAGGGAAGGGGGAACTGATTGAAGCCCAGAATTACAGTACAAGCATTGCACTGGCAGGTCTGCTAGTGCAGAATATCAAATTAAAAGTGACAATAACTTCTTTTTTTTTCCTTTCTCTCTTTACTTTATGAGCATTTTTCTCATTTTTAAGTCTGGCAAAACTGATGCAAAGATAAGGTGACTTATACAATGTCATTCATTCAGCAAGTATCAGTCAAAATAGAGACTGAATAGCCTGAATCCCTTTTATAAGCAGCTTTTGTCTCATATTTTGGCCTGACTTAGCATCATCTCACACCCCAAGGACTTTTAAGTGTATACTGTCTTCAGCAATGCATGACAGGGACTGCATGACATTTCCCAGACTCCTGAAAACTTAATACAGGAATCCAGTAGTGATTCTGATGTGCTTTTATGTGCACATCAAATCAAACCTCACCTTAGTACACAGGCACATTACAATGTCAGCTTTATCCCCATCACAACTCTGTTGGCTTTAATGGAGCAGAACCAGAAACAAGGTTTGGCTGTGAAATGTTAAAGCAAGTTTCAGGAACAGGCTTTTCAGCCCATGTGCAACAATTTTCCACAGTGGCAAGAAGTACATTATCCAGCCAGTGAATGAAATAGAAACACTGACAGTCTGAGTGTGATGTTGAAGAAAGTAGCTTTTCCTTCATGTGTTGAAGGAAAATGAACTGCCTGTGTTTAAATATGTGGCCAAGCACATGTGATGAGTAACATATAAAATGATTCAAGAAAAAAAAAAAACCAGGACATTTTCAGCATTGCTGGGAGCCATGCTTTCAGACCAGAATTCACACTAAATCCAGGTGGTGGGACTTTTTTGGTTTGGTTTTTAAAAAAAGAATTAAATCCAACTCAGGTTTATCAGAATGTGGCAGAAAAAATTCCTGTCCACAGCATTTTGCCCAGTGGGGAAGGTCATGGTGTCAGGAATTTCACAAGGACAACTGGCATCATCCTGCCCACAGCATTTTTCCCTGAGGTGGAGGTCATGATGGCAGAAATTTCACAAGGAAAACTGGCACCAGCAGATTTCCACCTTTCAATTGGTTTGGGGCCAAAATAGTAATTGATTTTTCACTTTCTGCTGGAGGTTGTAAATAGTTACACTGTCTTTTTTTTTTTTTTTTTCCTGTGGGTTTTTTTTCATCAGTATGGCACTAATCAGCTACAACAGAATTACTTCTGATCAAATTCTAATTTCTTCACCTTATCCTTAAATGTAACAATTTATATTTGGCACATTCAATCAAATTTGAACTTAGATAAGCTATCTTTAATGAAATATAAAATAAATGACAAAGAAGATTGAAGGATTTCTTGAGTACCACTGTGAGTAGCAAAACCAAAGCAAATTGGTAAATGAGTATTCAATTCCTTTATTTAAATGCCTACAGAGTAAAAGGTAAATAAAAATGGATTTGACAGTGAGTATGTCCAGAGGGAACATTTCCTTATATTTTACTTTATAGTGGCTAAACATTAAGTCAAGCCTTTAAGTTGAATTTAATGTATTAAAGCAATAACAATCAAGGCATGAGGCATTTCCTGGGCATTAATGACTGACTGGGAGAGTTGATGGCCATTAACCTTGGCTAGTCATTAATTTCCCTGAAAATTCCCTGTGCAAAAGTTGTTAGTGCTTTTCATAATCTTCTTATCTTACATGTAAACATAAACATTTTCCTTCATGTCCAAGAAATTTTTTAAAATAATCCATGGGATGGAGTGACCAGCAGGAGTGGGGCTCCAGATGTTCCTTCCAACCCCAACCACTCCTTGACTCTGGGAAAACAGAGTTCTGACCACAGAAAAGATTCTCTCAGGAAATCCTTGTGAGTAAATGCCAAATTTCCAACATTTTCTAAAGAGCCTGCATGGCAACAGGTTCATGAAATCAGATTCTGAAATGTCTCATGGAGTATAAAACCAAAAAGGGCAGTTGTGAGCCTTTATTCTGATGACATTAATTCTTTGTAGACATCCTTTACTGGGTCATCTTTGTGCATTATTAGTTGTTATTAATAAAGTTCACTGCAGTAATATCTCAGGGCCTTGGGGAGTATCTTCCTTTTGTGTAGAGAGAACAGAACAGACCCCCAGACATTCCTAAGGCATCCACAATCTCACTTTTCCTACACTGCTTGGAACAATAAATAGATGATCCACAGCAGCTCTGAGGAATAGAAATGGTGATGGTATTCTTTGACTGGCTTTTATTTTTTTCCCTTGATGGTATTGATTTAAAACTTTTATAAAAATTAATTTATAAAAATTAATCTCAGGAGAGGGACAGAGCCTGAAGATTTTAGTTTTAGGGCTTGCAATTTGCAAGAGCAATTGCAAATTCTTGCTCTTCCTTTTGTTTTGGTTTTCGTTTTTTTTGTTTGTTTTTTTTTTTCTTTTCAGGGTGTTTTTGGTTGTGTTTTGGTTTCTTTGTTGTTTGGTTTTTTTAATTGGATTTTTTGAGTTTGTTTGTTTAGGGATTCTTTGCTGGGCTTTTTTTTTTTTTTTTTTTTTTGTTTTTGTTTTGTTTTGTTTTGTTTTGGTGGATTAATTTTCTTATTTGATGAAAAGGTTATTAGTTAGCACCTTCTAACTTCACCAACATGCTTTCAGGCATCATTAATTCATCTTATAATTGGCAATAAAATGTTCCATCTCATACTGTAGCCTGCTTAAAAATCAGTCATTGCTAACAACAAATGAAAACTCAGCATGTGGAAGTGTTGAAAAAGATGCTGAACCATGTGTAGGGAATTTTCTTAATCCTGATATTTTTGTGCACCTGTGAGGTAATTGGGGCATGTGAGCCCATGATTAAAGGCAGGTAGGAAAGTAACTCCAACCCTGTATTAGACCTAGGGATGAAATTAATCACTACACATGAGGAATAACCTCTATGTTAACAGATTTGAGATATACCTCCCTCAGCATAGAGAAGTAAAGAAAAAAATCCATGATTGGCAAAGGGTCACTCCTCTTAAATCTGAAGTGCAGCTTCTGTTTAGGTAACATTGCTACACAATTTTCTGTAGTTCTGTAGATTTTTTTTTTCATGGATGCAGCTCTCACAATAAGCAGGGAAGTGGAAAGCAGCCCTGGCTCGACCTGATCAGAAGAAAATAGGAAATATCACCTCCCTCTGTGCCCTGTCCTGACTCTGAAAAGGAGAAAGGAGGTCTAAAGAGGATCCTAAATCAAAAGTACTTCATTCAGCAGACTCTGGGGAAACTGTGACCCAAGTCACAATCTGAACTTTGTGGCTGATGCTTCCTGCTTGAATGGGCTACATTAAAACTTAAAACCAGTAAATGAGGTTGAATTGACAGAGGGGAAAAGACAATTCAGATATATACTGTGTTGCCTCAAACAATGGCAAAAAATCCAGTAGGAAACTATAGAAATCTGTATCAGTGCCTTTTGTTTTTTGGCAAAATACCAGATATTTGACAAAACTGTTTCCACTAACTGAAACAATTGCCGGTGAGGAGGCTGTATTTTATCATTTGAAATGCAGCCCCAGCTGCAAGAGTTCTATTACATTGTCTAGATCAATGTTTTATATTTATTCTTATCTTATAGGAGCATCAGATACTCATATCTTGGAAGGTGTCTCTTCAAGTGTTCAGTACTCACACAAGTGATAACACAGCATTGGAGTTAATTTCACAAGCTGTGAGTTCAGAGTATTATCATGGAAAGATCTGGGAGTTTATTTACATCAAATTGACCCATAACTTAGTTTGGCACTTGCACATATAAAATTTGTGATTTCTCCAGAGCTTTCTCTCCAAGATGTTCTACAATTCTTCCTCAGGCAATCAGTCATCTGATTATCCTACTCATTGCTGTTATAAACCCCTCACTCTAGAAATGTGTATATTGCATGGGTAGTTAGAGACAGAGCCCTTAGAAATAAATTTTAAGAATATATGCCAAAGAAATCCAAACTACTGGAAGATGAACAGCCCACAGGTTGCAGTCTTGTGAGCTGAAATGTCTGTAGGGACACTGGAACTTTTCCTCCTGTGGAACTGTGTAGTGGTTGAGGAAGTGTAATCAGGCAGAAAGAGATGTTTGCAGAGAACTGCAGTGACTCATTAGCATGGCAGCTATTTGGTTAACCAATTAAGGAATTATATTGATTTACACAGCAGGTTTTAGAAATGCATGTCAGTTTTATTGCAAATGCTTTTAATAACCAGTGTTATTAACCAGTGTCTCTAAATAGGTTTGGTCCAGGGAAATGGTTGCATTAGAAAACAGATTAATGAATGGATCCAATGGCTGATGTGGACAAAAAGGGATATATTTCCTAGGGAGTTATGTGGTCATGGACATCTATTTTGTAGACCCATATAAGCTACAATCCATTTAAAAGTAGTTAAAAATTTGTAATGATTTCCCAGTCTGTTGGAACTGAGCTCTTGCATTTCAGATGAAAAATACAGGGTTTTTTTTTTTTAAAACCTGTATTGGAATCTAAATGCAAACTGTATTGCTTTTTGCCTTCTCCTTGAAGAGGGTTTCAGCAATCCCATGTATTTTTTTGTGAGGGGGGAAGTGACTTGAGATCTACTGAAATCCACTTGGAGAAGAACATGGTAAGGGTTTGGACAGACCTTTGGTGAAAATCATTCTAAGAAATCAGACTAGTTGTGTTTAGTTTACAAGCAGCACTGATCATGAACCTGTTACAGAGATGGCAAGGGAAGCAGATGAAGTAGGAGAGTTTTATTAAATGATTGAATTTCCATAGAATTGACACTCAAGCCTTACTTTGCTCGAGCTAGATGGTTGCTGGCATTAACATATTCATTGAGTAGAGACCAGAAATAGTTGGTAACAAATAAATTGATGTGAAGGAAAATCTTGTTTTCTTGTCCTGATGATTGGAGATTTTGTAACTCTGAAACAAGGAGTTTGGAGTGATTGTAACACCATCAAATTGAAACAGCTTATTTCCTTAAAATGTTGTCCAGGTTTTGTTAAAATTTTTATGACTGAACATAACTCTCAGCTATTCTTTTCCAAAGAAGGAGAAAAAGGCTCTTGATGGTCCTATTATTAGAAGGATGATAATTTAACCTAGGAGGGAAGATGTAACGTGAGGAAAATTGTTGTTATAGGCAACTGTTACTCATTCCCAACGATTTCAGCTAAAGCAGATTTTTTGAGGGAGAACTTGTTCTAGAGGAGCTGATCAGCTGCCTCCTGGATTTTCTGGCTTGGCTGAAGACAGAGCCTCTGTAGCTCCTTTTGCTTAGATGTAGTGTGCAGGATTATAACATTTCCTTGCAGAGGTCTGGCCACACTTTTCCCACTAAAACCATGAGCAGTTCCTTCTCATTTCCTTTGCTCTTCTGAATCCCATTTAATCTCCACTCCAATTCTGAAGTTCTCAGGTGTAAATTTCAGTGCTCACTGGCTAATGAATGTCCCTAAGCAAATGTTAAAACTAAATTAATAGTTTTAACTAGCACTGTATTTTTACTCCATAGCTCTGCCTGTTTTTGTCTCTGATGTCCACTGGGGAATGTTGCAGAGCTTTGACAGAAGTTGAAGGTATTAAAATAATCTCATTGCTCTGTGCTGATGTTCAGTGTACATAGCAAATTGAAGCAAGAGGACTCCCTGAAATCTGGATAACTTTCCAGCTGCTTGTACTACATTTTGCATAGTTCATAAGGGCTGTTTAACACAGATTTCTCATTAGCACAATATTCATGCATGTTAAATGTTTTATAGGGTATTTTTTTTGCTGCTATTATGGGCAATAGATGGTTTTCCTATAAGAAAATTGGTTCTTGATAAATGGGTTTATGAAATGATTTTAACTCCTTATCACTACTCATAAACATCATATGCTACCCTAACTCTGTCTTTAATTGTTTGCCTTCATCTGTGAACATCAAAGAGCCCAGACTGTTACTCTTTCTCAAGCAGCTGTTGGCTTTATTATGCCAAATTCTGGTTTCTGTAGAGTAGATTGAAGTAATTTTTTGATTATAAATGGATAAAAATTTGCTTCGTCACCTCACTGACTCTTAGAAGGGGTTTTGCATGTAGAGAAAAAAACCCAAACTTTCCTCAGAAGTAGTTTCTACAAACTCCCTTGACACAAAATGAAAGATCTCTGTGCCCACCATTCAGATTTCCCTAGACAATAAACAAGGGTGTAGTCCAGCCTGGAAAGTTTAAGATTATGACCTGCATGTTCTTAGAGCTGTAATCACATTTGACAGCAGCTTAAACAAGGAGCTAGACCAGAAAAATACTGGAGCAGAAAGAGCTTTTAGCTGATGTGGTCTCAGATGGACAGGGCAGGACATGGTGTGGCAGATCAGACCTGCAGACACAGGATGGTTCTTAGTAAGTTCTGGTGGAAGGAAAGGGAGAGATGATTTAGCAGCACATAAAATAAATGGATGGTGCATTGAGATGTATCTGTAGGAGTACTGAGTCACAGCTCATCATCTGGAAAACTGGAAATTTTCAGTACTACAGCAACCCATTAGTTGCTGTATATATTTTAGGAATGAGGGGACAGTGATAAGTAATGCTTTCTGGAGCGTAGTATGAGAGAACTGGGTTTTATCTTCTGGGTGTTTCCATCCTATAAGTTTTCCTGTCAGATTTGGGACAAAAATATTTCACTTGGCTTTCAGTTTGTCTCTGAATCATTGTTACAATGGAATTTATTCTTCCAAGCCTGAATTGCTGAAGAAAATAAGGCAGAGCTGTTTGGGAGGTGGGTGGTATAGAGGAGAGGAGGTGAAAGAAAGGGTCTGTGCATGACTGATCCAATTTTCTTCATCTCACACACTCAAGGCAAGTATGATGGTGTCTGATTAATAGTCATTAATCAGACAGTGACCAAATGCTTATTTTCTTGGTTTGAAAATCAGAATTGAGACAGCATTTCTCCTGTGATGGGCTAGATTTAATAGCAGTGTTGTGTAAGACACGAAAGGAACAATGATTTCTTTTGCAGAGGGAACAGTCTGTGCACTGGCCATGCTTCAGTGGAAAAGACAAGAACTTTCTGCTGGCATTTAATACACTTGTAACAGTTATAGGAAAGACACCTGTTGACAAAACATTATGTTTGTGAAGGGCTTAGTGGAAAATGAATTCTTCTGCACTGGAGGCATGTCAATGTGGTTTCTATTGCTCAGGTACTGTTTGAAGAGTCCTTGAAGTCATGGGCAGACTTTCATGAATATTCATGATATTCATGAAATTTCATGATATTCACCAGCTGGAAACTCTTGGTATACTGATAGTTGCATTTAATCAAAATTTAGGTGAGCAGGCAAAATTTAGAAGCTTAACAATTTTGTCATGTACCATAATCTCAAATAGAAAGAGGATAAACATACCATCTAGAGATAAAATAAAATTTATTTCTTATCAGCTGTAAAAGCTTGTATGTTTAACAAATGCCTTTTTAAGCAGAGCTATGGCACAACAATTTCCAATGTTCACATTGTTTTCTGAATTATTGCACCAGTGCCTGTGTGACTAGATTGTTAGGTTTTGAAGGGAAAGACCAGGAATGTTTTCTTGGATGCAGTAGATTAAAAAACCAATTTCTACATGCCTGTATCAATTCTTATCCTCATCTTTATTGGGTTAATTTCTACTTTATTTAGTGTAAGCTTTGTTTTATTTCAGTATTTTTACATTAGGAATGTAATATATATACTTGCTGTATATTGCTGTTTATTATATAATAATTATTAATATAATTGCTGTTTATTAATCTAGTGGAATTAAATTGCACAAACTTTTCTCAGATAAGTACACGTCTACGTTGCTATCAAAATATGTGTGTTATATTTGCTGCTTTTACAGATTTCTGGTTTACTACTCATTAAATATTCAGGTAGTCTGGCGTCTCACTTATGAGATGTAAGAAGAGGAACTGAAAATAGCATTAATTCTGCAGAAGACTAGATGAAGAAAAGCAATTTTATTTTTATAGCTTACTTCTTATGATTAGACTACAGCGTGATATCACAGTTTGTAACATGACTGTATGGACTTCTAGCTTACCTTGAAATGGTTGGGTCCCAAAATATTATGATTAGAGTAAACCATTTGGGGAAAGGTAAAGATTGCCTTAAACAAAGTGGAATCTATTGCTGTGGGAAGAATGAACGCAGTATATTTTCATTACACAAATTTGAACATGGTATCGGTTGCTGTGACGCTGCATCAATGCACCCAACTCCTCCCAAAGCTCCCTTACTGGGTTGTGCCAGGGCAGACTTTCAATGTCAACATCACCCATCTGAACAAAAAGATACAAACTCAGGGATTTAAATACATCATGTGTTTCCAAGATGCAAATACATCAGGCAGAAGACAGAGAATGCGAGAAGTGTTCGTAAGGATGTTCTTCCCATCAGTGTGAGTTCAGGCAGCATGTGCACAACCCCAAGTTCAGCTGCAGTTTTAGTTACACCACAGACATTTTCCTGACACTTTCCTGCATTTACCTGCTGCTTTTCTCGAATTTTTTAAGCATCGCCACCCAAATTTTTAAGAGCCGACCGCCTCCCGCTAGGTTATCTCTTCAACGCCAGCTGTCAGAGACCCATCAACAACTGGGCTTCCAGCACGTTCCTGAACACGTAAATTACTCGTAGCGGCCAAGACTCCGCGTTTGCTGGGGCGGCAGAGCGGGGAGGCACTCGGAGCTCCTCCAGCGCCTCCCGCCGCGGGGGCGGCGAGCACCGCGGGCTGCGGGCGCAGGTGGGACGCGCCCCGCTGGAGCAGCGCGGCCACCGCTGAAGGGAGCGTCACCGCCGCCTCCTCCCTTCCTCCCTCCGCAGCGCTCCGGGAGCCGCAGAGCCCCGCGCTGGCGGAGCCGCTGCGGGAGCGCGGAGCGCGGAGCGGGGCCGGAGCGGGGGCGGCTCCGGCGGGGCCGGGCGCGGACAGGTGGGTGGCGGGCGGCGCGGCGGGGGCGGGCCGGCCCCGGGCAGGCGGCGGCGCGGATGCCGAGCCCCCCGCACGGCAGCGGCGGCGGCGGCAGCGGGAGCACCGGCCCCGCGATAAAAAGGGAAGGGGCCGGAGGTGCGCGCTGCGGGTCCGCCGTGCGGCAGAACGTGCCTGGAAGGGCTGGAGGCTGGCTAAGGGAGCTAAGGGAGGCTGTGCCCGGCGATGAGCCGCCTCCCTCGCTCGGTGCCGCCCGCTCTCTCTCCCTCCCTCCCTCCCGCAGGAATCCCGCTGGCGCGGTGGCGCCCGGGACGCGCGGCTCCCCCCGGGCTGTGCAGCAGCGGCGGCGCTGGGCGATCGGGAGCCGCACTGGCGAGCAGGAGCGGGGCTGGGCGAGCAGGAGCGGGGCTGGGCGAGCGGAGCCGCCGCCTCTCGCTGCGGCACCGGCCCGGCCGGCGCAGGTGGGTGGGCAGCGCCCGCTCCCCCGCGGCTGCAGCCGTGACCCCGCGGCCCGGCTCCGTCCGGAGCGCGGCTGGGTGAGTGAGTGCGAGCGCTCCGCGGGCTCGGGGCTGCGGCGGGGCGGTGCCCGGCGCACCTGAGCGGCCGCAGCCGCGCTGGGATGGGATGGGATGCGGTGGGATGCGGTGGGATGGGATGGTGGCCGCGTCCCTTGGGGCTCCGTGCCCCGGCGAGCCTCTCCCGTCCGGGAGCAGCCGGCGCTGGTGGGAAGGCGAGAGGGTTACCTGGACGTGTGCGTGCTTCGGGACGTGGGGGAGCCTCGCTGGTGCTTGTAATTTTATTTCTTTATTATGTCACCTTCGAGTTGCCTTTTTTTGTTTTGTTTTTTTGCTTTATTTTTTTTTTTTTTTAAGACCGACTTGTTCTTGGAAATCGCGTTTGATTTCGGTTTCCGTAGCCGTGTGAGGTTTCTGGTGTCGCTGCCGTAGGGCAGCGCAGGGTGCGGGCGCCCCGAGCCTCCCGCGCTGCGGGGACCCGAGTTTGCTCCTGCCCGCTCCTGACTCCGGAGCGTTTTTCCAGGGAGCGTTCGGGCTCCCGCTTCCAGGGATGGTGAGCAGTCCTTAACTGGAAGAAAGGAGAAGGCATGTGCACGCAAAAGCCGGGTTTCCCCCCAGAGCTTGTACTCCGAAACTTCGCTATTCGGTGAAACCCGTGTTCTGAGCACCAGGAAGCTTTGGCTTTTCCAGGAAGGCGTGAATTCTCTGGGTTTTTTTCACATTTTCAGGGAAGGATTAACGTGAGGGCTCCGGGTACCGTGTTTAGGTATTGTTTTTTTGTAAATGGTTAAATTGGCAGGATCTGTGGTATATTGCTCAAAGTGCAGTAAGCCTGGAATAAATGAAATTGCTTTCATTGTATGAAAAAGTTCAAGATCACTGCTAATTCCATGAGATAATCTTTCAAATACCAGCAGTTTAGATTTGAATGCATTTCCTTATAACCTATATAAGGTAACTTAAGCTGAACAGGGATGTTATGCTTCTGTAAAACTATGTTCATTTTTCAGATGGTAGAACAAATCCAATTAGGGTTTTTTTGTATTTACCAAGTAATTAGATGCAGATGTTTTTGCATTGCCACTTCAGAAGTCACCTTGCTCTATCAAGGTTATGACATGTCCACCAAGCAAAGAGGATAAAATAAAAAACTGCAAAGAGTCTGAGAGTTTTAAATGTCCTCTTGGTTTAAAATGAGTTGGGATGTTTTTGGAGGTGTTTTTTTTTTTTTTTTTCCCTCAAATGTATCAAAGAGAAAAATGTAAATAACTTGGTTTGAATATCTAAATGCACCTTTTGCAAAAAGGGATGCTTTAGAATGTTTGTCTAGAAAAACAAGTGAGCTGAAACATTGTGCTAATAGGATTTGCAGCATAAAATATGGCTAATTTCTCTTCTATGACTACAGGTGGCAGTGTAGAAGCCAAGAACAAAAATTGGCAGAAATTGTGTTCTGTGTACAAGAACATGAAGAGTGTACTCATGACTAAGCACAGGAACCTGGAAAACTACAGGTATGTGAAGTGATTCATACAGCTGCCTATGGTGCTCCTGGTATTTACTGTATTCTGATATTCCTGGCTCAATAAGTATTTTTGGACCAATTATCACTTAATGTGTTCACAGTAAGAGCCTAATCAAAATGTCATGGAAAAATCTATATTTGACTACTAAGAGGAGGAAAAATACTTTGAAGGCAGTATGCAAGGAGAGGTGGGATTTTCCTGCTTCTTATGGTTTATTGTAACTATTGAGAATTGGAACACTAAGTAGCCTAAAGATGAATTTTTTTTTTTTTTAATCCCTTTAAATAAATAGATTTTATATTGATAAACCTAGCAGCAATTATGGGCCAGAATATCCTTGAAAAGGAGAAACTTTAGATGCAAGAGACAAGTTTGCATGTCTGGATGTTTTTTGGATGTCTTATCAATAATGTTTTTTAATGAGCACTGAAGGATTGAAAGTGTGAGGAAAATTGCAGAATTAAGAAGATGTAATTAAAGAATTACATGTCACTTCAAATAAGTGTCCAGTGAGGATATATATACCTTGTTAAGAGTTAAGTCTTGTAAAATTAAAAAAAAAAAAATGCAATAAAGTTTTCAATGAAGAAATAAAAGTAAAAATAAGCAGTGTGTAATAAGAGCTCAAGATAAGGTGTCCTATTTCAAAGCACAGGAAAATACTAGATTATTTTAATAATTATTTGTTCATTAATAGAATTAGAATAAGGCAAAGCTTTTCTTGCATATTTACCTTGGTGTGCACAGCCTGTGGAAATTAGTCCCTGGGTCTGCATTCCAGGATTCCTAGGAAACCATGGAGGATGAGACAAACTCAGAGCTGGGACTTGAGGATTTTTTAGGACTCATGAGTGGGAAGTTATCCTGGTAAGAAGTGTCAAAGTGGAATTGTCACTGTGATCATGGATATATTTAGAGTCTTGCACTTCCTTTTCTGGTCTAGGGGAGCAGTTTGTCTAAACCTTTCAGCTGCTCCTGAGAGAATGTGGTTCTACTGCAAATGCCCAGGGATGACCAGGTCAGCTTGTGTCAGCCCCTCTGCAGGGGCTGGCCTTGGGCACAGTTTGGGTTATGCCCAGCTGTAAAGGAAGGTGCAGAGAGAATTATTTATTTTCCTGTTAAAGTGGGCCAAGACTGTGCACCCCATAGGTATGACCAACCAGCTGCCACCACCAAACTGTTAAATTATAGTGACTTGAGGTTATGGAATCCAAGTAGAAAAGATTAATTATTCCCACCCTGTTCTTAGAGTACCAACCAGGAAACCATAGTTCAGGCATGGCTTTGTGGGCACTCAAACCCTGAAATTGTAAGGTCTCTGATGGGGAATAATAAGACCCTGATCTCTGGTTTTGGGTGCATCATAGTGCATTCAAAATACTGTGTGCCTTGGATAGAATACCCTGGAAAGCTTTCAAAGTTCAATTACAAATGAAAAGGTGGCTAAATCTAGGTCTTCAGGCTGGTGTGCAGCAGAGAACTCTCCTTAGCCTCTGGCTGTCATGTTTTTTGTGTCACCTGTTACTTCTGAGTGAGCATCAGATCAGTAGGTCTTTTATTATTATATGTTATTGGGCAACAGGGTTTAAATATCCATCAAAAACTTACATTAATATCCCAGATAAAGTCAGTTGAACTGTTTATGTAGTGCAGGTCAGCATATGCTTATGGCTTTGTTGAACATTGCTGAGTTCATTAGCTTGTGCTAACACGTTTAGAAGAGAGAATGAAAATGTCATTTGTCACTGGCACAAAATTTTAATGGGGTCTTCCATTACATCAAGTGCTGAAAATATTTTAAAAAATGGTAACTAAGCAGTGTGATGCTCAAGAGTTCAATTTACAGACACTTCTCTGTGCTAATTATGAAGTATTGACATAAATGAATGAAACCACTTGTTAAAGTGCCTTTTTCAGTGTATGGCAGTTATGTGTTCACAAGATGATTCATAACATTCAGCAATTTGTGATGAATTTCCCTGCCATTACAGCAGATTACTAAGTATCTGATGTATTTGCACTACACTGGGTTACTTCAAATTAGATTTGATGGTGGAAAGCAAACTAGAACCATTTGCTATCAACTCAGAAATCAGGCCTGTTTTGTGAATCAGTATTGAATTTCTCTGTACTGTATGGTACAATTTATCCCTTACAATAAAATGCAAATGTTTAAGCATCTTGCCTATAAATACAGCAGTGACAGTATGTGTGTGGAAGCTCTCAAGAGTTTTTGTGTCGAAAGCTGTGCACATCAGAGCCAATAAAATGCAGCAGACTTGGTGTAATTGAAAGTAGAATTCACAGTAAGAAATCTAAATTTGGAATCTAAATGGGTGAGGTCCCACTTTGAATCAGCAATTCTTAGTTATGTAGAATACTTCTGGATTTGGGGAAGGTGTAAATACAGCTCCCCTCAACTATGCAGAAGAGGCTGCATCTTAAAAACTAGTTCTGTGCTTCTGTTTTGAACTAAAAGTTGTGGCTGGTTGTGTGTTGTGTTGTCTTAGGGAAGCAGTGTTTAAGGGCTTGCACAATCAGTCCTTTCATGCTATCATAAAAGTGGCTGTGATCTGTTAGATTATAAAGCATGATTGCCCAGCAGTTATGGGAAATGTCTGTTAATGATACAACTGTTGCACAAGAAAAATTAAACTTTCTTACTCCTCATTACTTTCATAAATTGTCTTGAAAATGGTTTGTGGGAACCTGAAGGATGGGTTAAAGGTGTTGAATGGAAGGCAGATGTTATTAACATTTCACAAAATAAATAAACACTTGAAACTTTCACAAGCACCAACCAGTCCAGTATTAAAGATGGATTTTTAGAAAACCACTAGAATAGGTTTAGATTTTTTAGAAAACCATTGTCTTCCAGAAGGATGAGGAAAATCTGGAGGGAGAGATACAAAGTGAAAATTTTCAATGGAATACAATGAGAGTAAGCCTATAAAACACAAGGAGTGTGTCTGAGGCCATTTAGCCCTTGGTTTATCAGACTAGAGGCTGATACCAGACCTCCAGTTAGGAAAAAAAAAACAAAAAACCAACAAAAACATTTACTTGCCTTCAACAATGCAGCTGTTAAACCAGAGAGATAGTTATGACACTGCAAGATGCTAATTGCAGATTAATGCAACTGAACTCTTGTGAAAGTCACAGCATGCAAAGTGTAAGGACACTCCTCTCAATTAGCAAACCTGTAAAGCAAACCTCCAGGCAGCTGTTCCCACCTCTGTCTCCACTGCCACTGGGACATCAATCCTGCAAAGGAGAAATGACCCTGAAATTAGGTCAAAAATAATCTAATCCTGTCAGATGATCACCAAGCATCCTTTTGCTCTAAGAATTCCATTGCATGGTGCTGGCTCTGGGTGATGGAGAGACATCTCCTGCTGTGGAGTGTAACCTGTGCTGGAAGGGAGTGTTTGGTAACCTGGCTCACAGCAAAGGGAGTCTGGGCTGTCTCTCCATGGTGGGGAAGTGCTGGTGACATAAAGGCCACCAAAAGAGTGCTGGAAGCAACATGTAGTAATGCTGAAAAATCTGAGCCACACTGACATGTCTAAACAAATCTAAGCTGTAATCTGTATTGTATGCACCAGCCAAACTACATTTAACTGTTTTTCTCCATGTTTTACTGCCTAGTTGTTTTTTGAGTATTTTGCCATTTCTTCACACACTTAGTTGTTTTTCTGTATATTTCTTATGTTTATAACAAGTGCACAAGATAAGCCATTGTTGTGTTTTTCTGCAACTTGTTGAAACCCTTCAAAGCCACTGAAACATAAATTGTGCTAAATCAAGGAAAAAACCCCTGAAAAACAAAATACCAAAGTTAAAAAACCCAAAATAAAAGTGAGCAGCAAATTCTAAACAGCAACTGATCATCATGCCTAAAAAACTCATATAAAGCACATAAGCAGCATAAAAACACCAATCAAAAAATGCATAATCATGTAAACAATAGTCTTAAAATGTATCATTAAAGTTAAAAAGTAAACAATAAATCAGCTTCTACATAATCACATTAATTTCCTGTTCAAAACTCCTCTTTCTCCTGCAGCAGTTGTGAGTTGCTGGATAAAAGGTTGAGAATAAAGAACTTGCAGCATCAGTCTGCAGTGCATTCCCAATGTTCTGCATGAGGGCAAGCAGGGAAGGCACACAGGTCAAGGTGACACTGTCTGTGCCTGAGGTCTGTGAGGCAGAAGTGGATTTTTCTATAGAAAAGTGAAGGAGTGCTGGAAAAATTAGGTCCTATTTATACAGGAGCACAGAAGGACAGGCAGGCAGACCAAAATGGGAGTGTTTCTATGCAAATGTTGGAAGAGTGGAATATAAAATGGAGGGGTTGATGGCTTAGTTCTGCAGTGAGTTATTGACAGTCCACATCTGCCATAGAGAAGGTATCAAGCAGGATTAGGGTTCCTATGGACAGCCTGGTAAGAGGAACTGTCGAGAGAATAAAATGCTTGTAGCCATTGTGGAGAGACTCAGAAAAAAAAATTCATATTCTCTAAAAACTGCTTCTCTGACTCTTTAAAAAAGTTTTGAGGAATATTTAGCATGGTTGAGCAAGATGTAAGGAACAGAAAGATACTCTGCAAAAACATGTCCAGAAATTTAACAAAGGTGAAATTCATGCAAAATAAACATGAAATATATGGCAAAACAAGTTAAAGCCTGATATGTGATAAAAGGCAGAGAAGCTTGTCACAATTTCTTTCAAAACAATCAGAAATGGGATGGCCATTGGTCCAACTAAGATCTAAAAGAGCTCAAAGAATATTGCACCTGTAGCTAAAGGCATGTGAGACAGCAATGTTCACAGTAGCAGTGAAGCTGAGGGTGCAGAGGTGATGCCAGTTTTTAAAAAGGTTTCCAGAAAGCCTATGGGGAAGAACAGGACAAGTCTGACTGGCATTCATACCAGCCAGTTTTCTGGTAAATACAATGGGGAAGAAAACCTAGAGCATGCATGGACAATTTGGTGCACCAGGAAGGAGTCAGAACAATCTCACAGGTCTGGTGGAGTTCTTTGAAGCACAGTTGAGGCTGTGAGTAAGTGTGATTTAGCTGATGCAGTACCCTGGGGTTTCAGGGAGTCTTGTGAAAGCGACTCGCCAAAGGTGCTGAGCAAAATGAAACTGCTCTGACATAAGAGGAATTTTTTTGTCCTAGACTGATGGCCAGAAAGATGAATAAATGTCCTGTTTAACAGGAGGATGGAGGTCACCAGCAGAGTTACTCATGGATCTGTGCTGTTTAACACCAGTGTGCATTGGTGATCTGAAAGGGAGAGTGCAGAATGATTCTGAGTTAATGAGAGTGGCATAAATGAAAGCCAATTATGAAGAACCCAGGAGGGAGCTTGTGATGCTTAGTAACTGGGGTTGAGGCTTGCTGCTGGTGCTATGAAGTAATGCATGTGGAGGAGAACAATCCTGCCATTATTTGGATTATTACCAGGGAAGGAAGTAATGTTGTAGAGAGTTAATCATGCCAAATCCAGGCATTGATCAAGTGTTTGGGTTTGGTAAAAAAAAAAAAAAAAATTAGGGAAAAATGCCTCAGAGCAGAAGTCTGCTATGCCAGTTTGTAAACTGCTTTTGTCTTGACCTCTGGGTGCTGTTCTGATCCCTGAATTTAAAGGAAGAATAAGGGGGGAAAAAGGGAAAGATAACAGAAATGGGTGGCAGTGATGATAAAGAGCAATTAAATAGATTGAGAATCTTGAGCCTGGCAAAGTAACAGCTAAAGATGAAAACGATAGAAATCTATATAGAAGTGTAATGGAAAAAAATGAACAGGGAGTGTTCATTAAGTGTCTCTTGTAGTACAAGACCCAGAGGGGATCAAATAAAATTATCAAGTGACAGATTCAGAGCAAGCAAGAGGTGGTATTTTTTACAGTGCATAGTTTAGCTGTGAGCCACTGCACACACTGCAGGATTATCTGGGTGTGGACTGTCAGTGCAAAAGCATCAGCTCTTGCTTAGAAGAACACAGAGCTCAGTCCCTGAAGGCTGCAGAGGGATCCCAAAGTGTGTCCCTGCAAGCTTTTCCTGTCCTGGTGCTCTTCCCAAACCTCTGCTCTCAGTCTTTGCTAAAGACACAATATGAGGATAGATGTATCTTTGGCCTGACTGAATGTGGTTATTAATATGTAAAAGGAAGAAAAATTGCAGTCCTGAACAGAAAATGCTGACCAAATGCCACTCCAGATGCATAACTGGAATATTGGGGAGGAAAACATGTTGATAAGGACAGATTTATTTTTCCTTGGGCATGATAACTTCCCAAAGCAAAAAAATAAGTTGTTTTCTTTGAAGAATGTACTGGTCTTTACCACATTTTAGTGCTGTGGTTTAGTTGGTATGTTTGGCCAAAGGTTGGACTCTGATCTTGAAGGTCTTTTTCAGCCTTTATAAATGTGTGATATGTGGAGTTTAATGCCTATACAAAGGAGTTAAGATTCTTTTCTGAAGTATCAGTATTCAGCTTTACTTCTGTCCTTGTTCAAAGTTGGACACTTGTTATCCCTTGCAGTTTATCTTCAGAGGGACTGAATTAAAAAACTGTATGCAAAAATAAACTGGAGAATTTTGGTTCAGGATAAAGTGCTTATTGATATCATAAAATGAAAAATGCAGGTTTTGAACATGGAAGATGAAATCTCTTTTCCTAGAAATATGGTGATGTTACACCTGGGCTTGTTCCTTACCCAGATGTAGAAGGACTAAAGCTATGTTAGATTGGAGCTGAATAAGAACTTGGAGAGAATAGATTCAGGATAAACAACTTGACCATTAGACATGAGAATGGCATTTAAATATTAAAAGTGTTTAGAAGTTATGAAACCATGACTTCCAACCCAGACATAAGTGAAATCAAAGAAGAGTCTGACAGTGGTAAATCTTGGTGTGAACTCAGCCAACCACGAGGCACAGAACCAGCACAAACCCTGCACCTACAAGGAGTCGACCATGGGAGAATAGATGGGGAAGGAACACAACCCAGGAATATTTGTCTCCTTGTGTTCCTGGGCTTGGCACCATAAATCAGCTTCCCCAGTGGGTGATAAGGAGAACCCCAAGCTGGTTCTGCTCTGCAGTACCTGCTGGAGGAGGTTTTCTCTCTCCACACTGGCAGGGAAAACAAAGCAGAGTGGGCTCCCTAAGTCAGAGCTGCCCTTTGAATATACCCATTCTATATGTGACTGTCACATCTGATTTTTCTAGAAGTTTTAGTAGGTCACTTTTTTCCCCCAGTGGTACTAAGATAAAAATACATGAAAAGACAATACCAGCTAAACCCATTTTAAGTGTTTCATGGAGAAGTGTCTGTTTCCTACTAAAGTTCAGATTGTCCCACAAAGTTTTCCATAGTTGCCTGTTGAGAGCCATATTAGAAAACAAGAATAGATTATTCTTCTGTTTAAAGAAAATAAAAAAGTAAAATCAGAGATTTTTTCTGAAATAGCAGAAAGATTATATGGAGTTTTTGTAAATTACAAAATTTAGGCAATAGAGCCTGTTTGAAGGAAGGGGTAAATTATTTACCCCACCTAAGACACACTTCTCACAGGAATGGGAGAAGAATCATCCTGTGATTAGCTCAGTTATTTTGATGATTCCCTTGAGTGGTCTTCAGTTTTCCTGTTTATTCAACAATAGCAAAAACAGACTTAGAGCAATTTCTTGATTGTAATTTTCTATAATGGAATGTTATGCTAAAAGGAAGAAAAAGCATAGGAAAAATCTTGGTTTTCTCTTTTTCTGGTAAGTAATGCAGTGAGGTAATGAAGCTGAACCACTGGCAGACAGACACTAAAGGAGATTTGGGTCAGCACAGATAACAGTAAGGTTTGATTTTTATCTAAAAATAATTTGTTACCAGGCACTGTGGAACTGAACTTCACTAGACACATAGACCTTCTTATCTATTTAAAATCATACTTTAAACTGCAGTGTGTGGTCTTAAGTAGCTAAAGGGATGCACCAGCCATAGCATATTTCTCCAGCAGTTATTTATTCCAGTGATATCTTAGAAAGTGGACACTGCTGTATGCTTTAATTTTTCTTTTTAGTATTTTAATTTAAAAAGTGTTTTTCTTTTTAATTGACTTATTTGGAAACTCTTCCAGTTACATTTTTCTAATACAAGATCCTCTGAGAAAACAGGTTGGATATTTCAGTATTATAAAGTTTGTGCCTACATACAAGTGTATTTGATAACAAAAAGGAAAATTTAAAAAAAGGTATTTTTCCTTTTTTTGAGGGGAGTGTACTGTAATTCTCTGATGCATTACAAAAAGTTTGTTGTACTTATTAAATTTTATCTGGGTGGTTCTTAGTGTTCCTGATAATTGAGGTGGTTCTGCACTATATAATGAAAATAATAATAATTCCAAAGTCATAATCAAAGTCATGTGCTGCTTTTGATTCAGATTTCAGTTGTATGCAGTCTGTGTTGCTCACAAAGAAAGTTGTAAACTCTTCAATTTCCTTTTTCAGCTTTTAGATATGCCTTCTTTTCTCATTTTGTTTCTCTGTTTGTTTTTTTTTCTTTGCTTCACAGTAGTTTTACATTTAATCATCAAATTTATAGGCAGAGGGTTTTTTTAAAATTTTGATCCATCTTGGTGCTTCCTGACACAAGTAAACATAATGTCCATGGTTGCTTTACCCCATGCACAAATAATTTCTAATTGGAATGGATATTTAACAGCATATCAAACACATAGACATAGCAGTGCTACCTGCATTGACCCAGATTAGTTTTTTATGAAGTTTAAAGGAGTTTTGTTTTGCCTGTTCAGGCAGAGCAAGCTGCCCTAAGTGGCAGTGTGCTGTGTCAGCTTGAGAGGGTTATTCAATTTAATATATTTTTCTCATCAGATAAACATTCATATGATCCTTTACAGAGACCAACCAAGTAATGACAGTTTCTTAAACTCTGTTTTCTCAAATGCTTTCCCATGTTAAATTTTTCAATCTGTAAAGTGTAAGATTTTGTTGACTGTGGTGAAGATGTTTTTGAGCAGGGGGGTTTGTAGGATGGTTTGTTGGATTTCAGGGAACTCCAGCATGCAGACACAGCAGCTGCTCTGGGGCAATGTTCCCTCACCCTTCTTCATCAATCCTGTGCTTCTGAATTTTAATTCCCAAAGAAAAGGAAGGTCAGGGGGCCCTTAATGCTTCCTGCAGTCCCCTGAAAGGAGGTTGCAGCCAGGTGGGGTTGGTCTCTTCTCCCAGGTAGCAGTGACAGGAAAGAGGGAATGGCCTCAATGGCACCAAGGGAGGTTTAGACTGGATATTGGGAAAAACATGTCATGGAAAGAGTGGTCAGACATTGGGGGAGTCGCTGTCCCTGGAGATAAATATCATATTTGGCATATTTGAGTGGTGGATTGGCAGTGCTGGGTTAGGGGTTGTACTTGGTGGCCTTAAAGGTATTTTCCAGCTTAAACAATTCTATGATTATGTGAATTTCTTGCAAAAATTATCTAGTGAATCTTTTATTTAACAAAGTCTGTGAAAACAAACATTTCCCCCCCACCTGCTCCTCTGTAAACAGACCTAGAAATCTCAGCCTGAAATAGAATTGCTTTGTATTTCTGAAGCTGGGGAATGGAGGAGAGTAGAAGCAGTGCTTGTAATGACTTTTGAAACCTTCAGAAGGTAGCAATCCTTCCACAAAGTCTGCTGTAGCTCCTTTGATTCAGCAAAACTTAGAAAAGTCACAAGAATTTGAGGCCAAGCAGGTTACTTAATTTAATGGATTGCTGATTTATGACTGGTTCAACAATTACCTTAGGTTTTATTTCATTTTAATGATTCAAGTTAGAAGAAAGTTTTGTCCCACAGAAATTTCCTTGTGTTTCACTTCTCATTAATTAATGTCTGGGAACATAGTGAGGAGCTGATCAAACCTAGGGGTGATATAAAGCTGGGAAGAAGGAAAATTCTTAGCTTGTTAGAATTAAATCAAACTTAGCTGTGAGGTTTTTGGGGAGTAGTATGGTGTAAAAAAATGAAGTTTTAGAAAAATATATAGCTGTTCTAAAAAGCACAGACATAAAGTAACTTGGTGAGCAATGGCACTCAGGCAAGAATTTTGTAATTAGCAGTAAGAGTAGAAATTGTTCAGTGGAAAAGAAGAATGTGTGCTAGATCTCATGTCCATCAGGCCCTTTACATTTGATGCAGTCAGAGGTTAGGATAAAAAAATTTCAAAATGTTTAGGGAATAAAGAACCGAACAACAAGGTCAGGAAAAGATGTAATGGCCGAATAACTAAACAGGTATTATTAAAAATTATTATTATTAATTTAAAAATCATTTTTTCAAATGCCTTGATTCCAGTTTTACATCTGAATTTTGGCTGCTACCTACTTGCTGAGGATTATTTTCCTATTATTCCTCAGTGGTCATGTGTTCAAAATATGTCCATCTAATTTTTGAAAAGGAAAAACATTTGTTTGAAAAACATTTGAAAAGGAGAATATTTTATTCTAAAATGTTATGGATCTTCAACTTTTTAATTTGTTATTTTATGCAGAAGTGCATCTGAAGATAAAAAGTTTCATCTCTTAGACCAAATGTTTCTGAAATAGCACAGGACTTTCCTTGAGTGGCAGCTGTTTTCTTGGTTGTATGGGGAAAGAAATACTTCTGTCTTCTTGTAAAAGTTCATAGATGGATTTTGTTGCCTGCTCTGATTGTCTCAAATGTTCTTTTGCCATCTCCACACTGTTTTAGTCTCAGACTCTTATGAAGAAACTTCTCTTATTTACAAGCTGATTGCAGTTACCCTTTAATCACTTGGGTTTTCCACCATCTCTGCTGGTAAAGACATGTGGCCTGCATGGCACCTTGAAGCTCTAGCACATTTTTCTCTCCCAAGGCAATCACTGTACTGTGATTTTATTTTTAAGCTTTTTTTTTTTTTTTTTTTTTTACACTGAATGTTAATCTCTCTCAAGCTGGTCTTACTGAAATGTTCTTCATTATCGCCCTTTTCCTCCCACTCTGATAAATCCATTTTATGCTCCTGCTTTGTCAGGCAAGACTTTCCCTCCCTCTGCCCCTCCTTTAGGCAGGATTATTTTCTTCTGGAGTGTTAGCTTAAGGTCATTAGCTTTGATGGCTTTGGTGGGGCACTCAAAGGCTGTCCTTAGTCTAGAGGGAGCACTGACTGTGTTTCCTCCCTGGTTAGTGGAAAATTATTGGGGTTTCCAGGGCAATTCTGAATTTCCAAGTTGGGCTTTTTTTCTGCATTGCCCTCCAGAGAAGGCCACTGACTCCTCCAGCTGCAGCAGGGCTGGTGTGATGGTCACTGGTGAGGAGCTGGATCTCCCTGCCCAGGGTAGCTCAGTGTACCTGGAAAGGAAAAATAAGATGAATGATTAGGAATTACAGATTTTTGTTGTGTTACAGGGTCTAGGTTGGCTTAAACTGTGTACACTTGATACACAAATACCCTGCAGGTGTTTCAGTGCTGGAGTTGTGTTTCCACTTGCAGTGGCTGTTGGAAAGTGCAGGATCCAAACAGCTTGGCTGGAATTTTCTCAGGGTGCCTCTCATTTAGCTGAGCTACAAATAATTGGTGGCTGGTATCATTTGCTTCACAATATAGTCATTAATTTTCATCACAGTTCTGCAGAAATTCTCCTGTTCTGCCATGTAGAAAACTGTGCCTTTTTTTATCTTGCCTGAACTGAAGAGATTTTTGAAGCTGGTACATGGTTAAAATATTATGTGGTGCTTTTACAAAGTTGTCACTAATGAATTAATTGCAAATCAAGAATTTCAGTTCTTGTAGTATGTCCCCATCTGTGTTCTTGTTCTGGGAAAAAATGAGACTTCTCTGGAGACAAAGCTGGCTTTGAGACCTTGGAGGCCTTCCTCCTCATCCCTTTGAGTGGTTCAAAACTGCATTAAATCAAAAATTAATGTTTTCTGCTGAGGATACCCGTGATGCCTCACAATGCATGGATTTTGGGACCTTTGGAAGGAAATGGCATCTCTGGTCTCAGGTGGCTTCTTGTGGAATAAGAAAGAAACTAGACAACAGATGAAGCCTTTGCTGTGTATTCTTTTGCTTTCTCTTAATTCATTTTCTCTTTCCCATCATATTCACTGTCTAATCTCATTCAGAAAGTTTGCCTCAAATGCATAACTTGTGTATTTTAAAGCTAAATTCCAAACTTAAATTTTTAATATTTACTTGTGCCTCATGTAATTCAAATAGAAACCCATTGATGAAACCTGAATGTTTGATTAACTTAATTGCATTTCTCAGTTTTTAATGTGAGTTTTAATATTTGTGCTTTTGACCTTGCACTTCCTTTACATATTTTTGCTGCCACATTTCTACATGTATTTTCATTTTCATTTTTTTTTTATGTTTTCATTTTCTACACCTACTGGGAGGGGATTGAGGATGACAAAAGGATGTGAAGATGTGCAGAGAACCATGGCCTTGTGAGACACAGAATTAAATTGTTTACTTGATGTTAATAACTTGCTTAATGCTATACCTAAAATCTACATTTGGAAGAAGAATGTGGGGAATTCCTTTAAAAAGTGGCACAGAAGCAGGAAAGAAAGTTAGCAGACAGTGATTAATTGCTTTATTGCAAAAGGGGAGCTTTTTGTGTCTCCTCTTGGTCTGAAATGAGTTGCCATATGTCGAGAAGGTAGAGACTGGCAGAAGACTTTCCTGTCTTACTAAGCTGTGACATCAGGAAATAACTAAATTTACCACGGGGAGTTTACCTAACTAACCACAGCCTTTTACTGATATGTTAACTTTGTCCTCACATACAAATTTTGAAATAAAAATGCCAGTACTTGGTGTGTCACTGATGGGAAGTAGAAGGCAATATTTTGGTCATAATTGGTAGGAGGCGAGACTGACATTCGCATGAATTTTCCCCAATTAAAGAATGAGCAGAAAATATTTCATAGAAATCAAATTATTTCTTAAAATTTCTGTCAAGCTGACTTGGCATTTGTAAATGCTTGTGCTTTCCCCAGTCTCCACATAGTGTCTGAAAGTGGTTTTATTTAAATAAGAAACACATTATTTGTTTGAAGCATTAAATATTTTCTTTAGATTTCAGTCTTCAGCTTTAGCACAGCCCTCAGAATTTTGTTTTCAAGGTCAGAAAGATCCTCATGCTGTCTTTTAAAACATCCTGCATGCCAAAGGACACAGAAATATATTCTGCAGTGATTCTGCTGTATTCAATGTCTTGCAAAAACTTAAAGGGGATGGCAGAGAAACCATTGCTTAGCCTGGTGCCCTGTTCAAACAAATTATCCTCACTGATAATTTATACAGACAAATCCTTAAGTTCACTTGAAGGACTCTTTGGTTTTATCCCTTAAATCACCTGAGGCTTCTTCTGTTTCTTCTCCACTTTTATTTAGCCCTTTCTGCATGCAGTTCCAATGTCTGTGCATTCTAGTATTGATCTTGCCATGCAGAGAAAAAGCCAAGATTGCTGAGCTTGTATCTGTTGGGTGTCTGAGGACTTCCCTAACCCCTTTTTTCCACAGGCAGGTGTTGAGTGGTTTGTTCAGTGATCCTGCACCTCCACAAGAGCAGCATCAGTCCAGGCTGTGGTGCCAGGTTTCAGACATGCACCAGCTTTGAGTGTTCTCAGAGGAGTATGGCCTTGCATTAGCAGTAGGGTTTGCCTTCACTGCCTGTAGTTTGTGTCTGCAGATGGGATTTTGGGGAAATACCAGGCCTGACTGGAGATAAATCTGCTTATGTAAGGTGTCTGAGTCTTGTAACACTACTGTAGACCTGATTCTACTGTTGTGTGAGTCTTAAGAGTAAGAAAACAGTCCTAAATAGTGTCTTCTGTATCTCTTTGCATTTTGGAATTGTTTGAAAATGAGTCATGTACATATGTGCTGGCTTATCATTATGCTTTGCAATTAAGTCAAACTGTACTTTCCTCTTATGTGGGAAAAAACTAGAAAAATTTTACTTTTTTTTTTTCAACAACTCTAAGACCTCTTGGGAACTCCCCTGTTCCCAGCTTGCCCTTCTGCAATCTGTTTCTGCCTTTCTGACAAGTTAGATTTTAATTTCTTGGCAGATCTTTCTGAAACCTATGTCTGGTAGTTTGCAGCTAAAGACAGGCAGACTAAACCAGGCTTTCCAAAGCTGCTGCTCTGGTATAAATAGACTAGTGTGACCCTCTGGCTCAGTGTCATGGATGGTGGCAATGGCAGGCAAACACATCCTGGGGACTCCTAAATGTGCAATGTCCTCAAAGTCATGGCAGAGCTGCCTGAGAATTTGGGAGGGCAGAAGCAAGCAGCATTTCTTTCCTGACAATGTCAAATGAATTGGCTTTTTCATGAATAAAGGTGGAACTACTCATCTGTTTTTGGTCTACTGACAAGTGAAGACCATCACAGAGCTGTTTTGGCCTTCACATGAGCCCTTTTTTGTCCATTTGTGTGTTTCAGTGAGGGTCAGCTTTGCCAGCCACCAAGAATTCCTGGTGTGTGGTGGTTCCCTGTAAGAAGGTGAGACAAGGTGAGCTACCAGGAAAAGCACTGTAGAGCTTCAAGTTAAGGAGATTTTTCACATCAAAACATACTGTCTATTCCTGTCCAATACAAACCAGACTTGGGCTGCTTGGCTGCTGAAATCCAGATGTGGTGTTACCCAAGGGCTTCTCGAGTGCAGACCTGCACTTGGAGGCACCACCCTGTCAACTGCTGCTCTTTTCCCTGCAGCCCCTCTGTTGTCACTCTCTGCTTCTCCTCTGAAAACACTGTGGCTGCACGTGGGTTGTCACCACCAGCATAATTCAGTTTGTGTGGGTCCCTTCCTTACCTAAGTGTGAATTGCTGCTGGGGGATAACTGAGGCTGCTTGGGAGTGAGTTATCCAGGCAGCAATCACCCATTCCTGGCCATTGACTTCCCATCCCAGAGGGCAGGTGAGGATTCAGACTGTGCTGTGTAACATAAGTTCAGAAAGTCTAAATCTTTGAGGAAGCATCCAGGATTTGCACTGGCTGTGTTGTGCTTGGGGAATTTGCAGAGCCCTCAGTGCAAGTGAAGGGTGCTGTACATCTCTCAAGGTGTGCATGAGGCTGACAAAGGAGGTGTAACATCGTGGTGGTTGGCATTTTTTTTTGTGTGGAGCTTTGAGGAGTTTTTGCTTTTCAGCTGGTCCAGTTTGTGAGGTGGCCATGAGTGCTGGTTCTTGGAAACTGGAGAATTGAGTTAGAATGAGAAAACTCTGACTCCCTTCTCTATCCCCCAGTGACATCCTGTTGCCTAGCCCAGCAAACCATTTTTTGGATGGGTGGGGGAATTCAGAACCCCCACACTGGCTGCATTTGTGCTTTGTTTTCACCCCTTGGAGAACAGCAGCAGAGTGGCAGAGCAAGGAGCTGCCCTTGTTTTTGGGAGCTGGGGAGGCACAGAGGCCAATGCCCAGCAGGGCTGCAGCATGCAGGGATGCCCAGGTGACACCCAGAGTGACTCTGGGCAGGGCACAAGGTGTGACCTGCCCTGGCTGGGGACCACAGCAGCTCTGTCAGGGTGTACTGGGCCTTCCTCTTACTGTAGGGTTTATCTGTGTGTCTGCAGAATGGCAGGTCATGGGCAAAAGAAAAGGAGAAATTATCTTTCTCAGCAGCTGAAGGATGTGTAGGTTACCCAGCTGGAGAAAAATTGAATTTCTAGAGGAGAGGGCAGTGGAAAAGGATGTGACACACAATGGAGTGAGTGTACATGGGCAACTTCTACAGTGTTAAATTGAATTTGAAATAAAATGCCCTTTGAGTTAAGTTACTTTGAGTTTCTGGGACTTCAGTGTGCAGCATACTAGAACACAAAGCTGAAAATGGAGTGGGGATGGAAAGGTCCAACATGGCTGAGACTAAGGAGAGGTCCATGCACAGAAAATTAAGGCTTCTGAAAGCAGAAAATGAGCTGCAGAGAGTTGAATGGATTGCTTCAGGTACTCTTCTCTAGAATACACTTTAAAATAATGAACATGTTGATGTTTTTTTGGCAAAATGAAGAGTTTGTTTTGGAGCTGTTTAAATTCATGGCGGGTGGGAGGGAATAGTACTATTGTAAACGTCATGAAAACAGGGGAACAATGTAGATCTGAACCCTTATTCCCAATGGGTTTTTTTCTTTTTTGTGTTCCCTGGTACATGCTAAAAATATTTTCAATATCTTAACATCTGCATTGTTATGAAATATGGCACGTCTTTGTTTTGTTTTCAGCTGTGTCATTCTTCCATTACATTTTGTTCCATTTGCTCTCTTCAGTTGGGATGTGAAGTCATTTTCTTTTGTCAGTTTTAGTCCTAATTGCCTTGACTCCAGAACTGCACTGTGCACCACTTGGAAGAAGTTATTTCTTTTGTTCTGCCTCAAAACAAACCCCAGGCTGTATGTTGGGGAATATGGATTGTGAAAATGTCTTCTGATTGGCAGAGAGGGGCAGAAAACAGGGTAAAAAGGAGGCACTTAAGCTTCTTTAGAGGCAGAAAAACATGAGGCTGAAGAAGGAATGGGTATACCAATGTATTTTGGATATTTCTGTGTATTAGCACATCTTACCTGGAATGCAGCCTCATGTCCCATTGACTTGATTCAGTTGGAGGATGGGATAGATGGATTAGACAGACAAAATCTCCAAAGCTCCAAGCAGCAGAGGAAGATGGTGAATGAAGATGGGAAGCAGTTCTGATTCATGAGCAATAGAAGCTGCAAAACTGGCAAGAATCAGGGCCAGACTTGTTGTGCATACAGGAAAGGGAACATTAATTCAAACTGGTGATGAGGGCAAGATGGCAGGAGATGAGGGATGGGGATCTGGGATGCTGCTGCTTCCCAAAACACTGCCTGAAACACAAGAGTTCTGGGGCACTGCAAACTGTGGTACATCCTGCTTTTGGCTTCTTGGCTGACTCAAGCAACAGCACTGGGTGTTAATGCTCTCACCCTGTCTCTCAGGTGGCCAACTGTGGGCAGGCTGACACAAAAGGAAAAAAAAGGAATTTGCCTGGTTTGATTACTTTTTTCTCTCCCCTAAGTTTGAGAAAACTCTGCATGTATGCCATGCACTTTTAAAGACTTGCTAAGGTGACAAAGCCAGGCCACCAGAACAGGGAAATGCTGAAATCAAGGCTGCACATGTTACTTTAATTCTGTTTTCATGGATGTGCATGCTGTAGCAAAATCTAAATAAATGGTAAGTATTGGAGATTTCTGGTTTGTTTCTTTGTTTTGTTTTCTGGGAGAAGCACACCTGTGATAAAACTATGGTGTTTATGGGATGAATGAGGGATAGGCAGTTAATGAGAGGTTCACAGATATTTCTGAGATGAATTTTTTTGCACAAAGCTGTCACAGACATTCGCCCTTGGCAATCTTCTCTTCCCACCTGCCTCTGCCTCTGTGTGCATCTCCCCTCCTACTCATGGCAGCAGCAGCCTCTGGGATTGCTGAAAACCCCTGCAGGGAGGGGATCCCTGCTGTCCAGAGGAGGTGCTGGGCTCTGCAGGCACCTTCATTTATAGTTTTGAAGTAGCCAAAATCCACTGACGGTGGATCATCTCATCTCTGAACCTCTCCTTGTCACAAGAGAGGGGAAGTGTGGCTGACAAGGCACCAGACAAGGACAGAGAAGGGTCTCCTGGCTGAGGCATCAGGTGCTGTGGGAGGGAGCTGGGTGCTGGCACTGCTGCCTGTAGCACAGAGCTCCTGCCTCAGGCTGTCATTTTGTGGCCAGCTGCTCAAACGCTGGTACGTGTCTTGTTTTCTGCATTTCCAAATCAACTCCAGGAGCCACATGGTCATTCAGAGCCAGTTTTAGATGATTTGCTCTGAGGAATTCAATAAAAGGCACAACCACTATTAAGGAGTAATAGGGAGTGAGGCTTAACTATTGAATAGATTACATGAGACTGGAAGAATCAGACAGCCTGAGGTCTGGAATGGGCTGGTGTTTGAATTTTCAATTCCAGGTCAAACATAACTTGCTGGGGTTCCCCTCCTCCTCCCCCTGCCAAGTTTTTATGTTCCCCAGAGTGCAGTGCACTTAAACAGAAGTGATTGGAACAAAAAAGGCAATAGATGTGTCGGTTAATCTATAGCTCTTTTCTATATTAAGTTAGTTTTAAATAGCATTAAAGGCTCAGTTTAGTGAAGCACTTAGTAAGGCATCTAACAGCATATTTGAATTGAGGCCAGCATTGATAAACCTGGATACTGTGTGATAATATATTCTAACAGGAGCACTGCATCCACAGTGGTTAATGTATGTCCCAAACAGGGCTCTGTTCTTCCTGCTGCTCAGATTCAGGGTTGCAGTTTAAAGCTGGTTTATTTGTGGGTTTGGTTTACGCTTTTCCAGTAAGAATGGGATAAAAGTGATTTTTTTTTTTTTTTTTTTAAGTGATGGATTTATAAGCAGAGGATATTATTTAACTTCCCAAAATACCTGCTGTCTGTCACAGACCTCACTCCTGCTTTGACTCCTTCAACACTTCTTTACTTTTCTGGTGGATATTGGATCATTTGATGTCCCTGTACAAGATCCAGTTAGAGAAGGTTTTCTGGAAGAGGGTTCTGAGACTTCAGGAAACTGGAAGGGACAAAACCAAACATTCTTAAAGTAGACCAGCATTAAGACAATGCTCATTCTTAATTTATAGAGAAATATGTAAATTGTGTCTGGAAGGTCACTGTAATGAGACCTTTATAAATGAAAATACACTATTTGCTAATTAAAAAAACCCAAATACAAAACCAAAAAAACATTAAGGCTAAAACTTTCACAACTTCCAGAACATCTATCCTCTTAAAAGAAAGGATCTATCCTCTTAAAAGAAGGGATAAATAAAGTAAAAAGGGATAAACTCTCCAAAACACATGAAGTAAGAACAAGAAAAGTACACTTCTTGCAAGGAGTGCAATCAAGGACCTCTCTATGTGAGAGGCACAAGATGTACCTAAAATATTAAGCAGATTTTTGTCTTGTTAAAGTCATGTCAACCTGAACCATTATGAACAGAAATCATAATAAAAGACACATTGTTTTAACCTGACAATTACTTGAAAAAATATTTACTTCATTTTGTATTTTATTACTGAAAAAGTTTTCAAAGTTATTTCCTGTGACTTGAGGCATGAGCGCCTTGGCAAAATGTTATTTAAAATGTTGTAATCCTTCATAAGCTTATAAGAAATAATAATAGATTTTTTTTAAGTACTTTTTCTTTAGCCTTGTGGATTGAGTTATAATTTCAAATTTAAAGCAATTCTCAGTGATTCCATTTCCTTTAGGTCTCTCTGTAAAACAAATCAAGAGTCAGAAAATGCCATTTTCTAAATAAGGATGCTGCCTTCTACAAAATAGCATCTTTAAGATAAGAGAAAATTTAACCAAAGTGTTTACATCCAAAACAAAATAGCTGTTATGTGCAAGGAAGTGAATACTTGATTATTTTACAGTAAAATGTAATTGCATTTGCTGTTAAGAGACCAGTGAAGTGGATACATTCAGAAAACCTGTGATTGGAGAGAATGGCATTTCCCATTGTACCCTCATAAAACTAAACGAAGCAAGTAATGTTTGGTTTTCAGGATGCATTTGATCAGCATGTTAAAATAACATTATTTGAATTAGAATTTAATAAAACTATTACCACCTTCATTTATGGAAAAAGAAAATGCTGTCTTTTTTTTTTTTTTCCCCTTATTTGTGATCATCAACTGAAAGATTCTGTCTGAAAATTCTCCCACAAATCAAGTGTAGCAGCTGATAAAATACAAATTACTGTTTTTGTGTACAGTGATAGGGCACTTGGTTAGTTTTAGGTCTTAATTTTGAAGTGCTCTGGTGACAAAATTACTCCTATTTTCTGTATTTATGCTAATCTTTCAGTGAACGTAGCTAAGTCATTCCAAATTTCCACCTTCTTCTTTAAAAAGAAAACCTTAGTAAATTTTATGTAAGTTACTTGTACATGTGTGTCTCTGCAGGCAAATACCAAAATAGCAAAATATAACTTTTTGTCCTTTAGTTTAGATCATATTGGAAAAGTTAATATATATCTTTGTTTCTTTTCTATTTCCACATCTGGACTCCTGTTCTCCTTCTGTATGCATAAAGGTCTAACTCCATTTTACAAAAAATCAAAATACCCAAACAAAAAAAACCCCACAGGCAACAGTGGTGGAAAGATTTAATTTTTTTTTTTTTTTTAATCAGGAATGTGTTTCTATATTCCTGTTTTGGCCCATCTGAGTAGTGTGTATTTCTCTGGTGTGTAGCCCCAACTGGGTCATGGTTGTAGAGGAATTTTGTGTGTATGGGTATCTGATGCATCTATAAATTAGAATATAAAGAAGACTGTGCTTTAACCCAATAACTTTTGAAACAGTGGGGTAATCTGTTGTCTTTCCTCTCCCTCCTGGAATAATTGTTCTATTTTTTTTCCCACCATAGTTTTCTTCTCAAGCATTTTATGCTCTAAAAAAAAAAAAAAAACCAAACCAACCTAACTACCTGATACTGCCTTAATGAGTTTATTTTTTTATTTTTATTTTTTGTCAGCTCTCACAAATATATTAGGTCATTTGAATTTTTGTTTGATATATGTCCCTTCTGTTTTATTTATGTATGTATATATACATAAAAATATGGGAGAGGTTTGTATATGTATGAAAAATATGGGTTGTACATGTATATAAATAAGAATATGTAGGGATGTGTGCACATATATATATATATATATATATATATATATATATATATATACACACATATATTTAATACCAACTTTATTTTGTTGGTTGTATCATTGTGACTGAGACAAATGGGGTTTTCTTCTTCAAAGGAGGAAAATCACCTCTCTCAGTAGGTGATTTGTAAATGAGGTTGTCCTGCATATCTAGTTCCACTTCTGGAACTCCCCCTCCAGAGAGCCTATGAAGGGAATATCCCTGGGTGATTCATAGGAGCCAATTATGACTGGGGGTAAGATTTTGACAGAGGAGTTAATGACAAAAGCCCTGTTGACTCCAGTGGGACGAGGATTCACAGTAAAACACCAAAGTTTTAAATTGCTGCTGTTCCCACACATAATTTGTGCTGCTTCACCACAGTTCACTGACTCTACCTTACTATGCAGCTTATGAACACTAACTCAACTCGTAGCAAAATTCTGCTAAACCTCAAAATTTACTATTGTGCTTTTGTTGTCCTTATTAGGCAGCAACTTAAAACACTATTAAAAAGGTGTTGAACAAAATCAAGCTTGGATAGTTTTAAGTGGGGATTGTTTTAGCACTTTTTTTCTCTCATGTGCTTTTACTTCTGTAGAGGAAAAAATTATTTCTCTTCAGTTCAAATCCACAGTAAAGTGGTGATCCAGAAGAGCATGGATAGTCTGCTCAGGCTTGAGAACCTTAATGGCACTGCATGATGAGTAGTGAAATAATACAAGGAATTTGTTAAAAATGTGTGCACATGGCTGAGATCTGCCCCCTGTTCTGTGACTTCTGAGTGCTTACATGTTGGATTCAAAGCATTTATGTCTCAGGCCTGGCAGGGCTGGTGCTGCTTCTGTGAACCTGAAGCCCAGCTGGGGTGTAGGTGGTAATCTGGTATTCCCCTACAGGAATTCAGTGAAAAACGGGGCAGGTTTCAAGCAGGAACACAAAGTTTTGTTGCAAGTTGAACTACAGTGAGATGTCACAACTCTGCCTGTTGCTTTTTGCTGCATTGCTCTGCAGAAAGTGGGAAAACTAGAAGACAGCATCTAGAATACCAAAATCTCACATTTGTGGTGCTAGAAATGCCATACAAAGCAGAGTGATGACTTTAAATACTCTGTTTATTCAGGACATAGGTGCCCATCTTGTTTTGAAAACATAAAGCTGCATATTTGGTAGTTTAGAGATCCACCAGTTTTGCTAAGAGTTGCCAAGAAGAAGTTGACAGCTCGGACCAGGGGTTGCTGTGGTTGCTATGTGCAAACGCCTGGAACAAACCAGCGGGAAATAATACCAGGGTGGGAAAGTATTGCTATGGTTACAGAGTATTTTCTTTAAAGGAGAGGTGGATAACACAGCAAGAATCACTGAAACTTAGGTAATAATGTATTACACAAAAGGAAAACGACTGAAAGATAATAACTGTCTTCTGCTCTTAATGGCATTTTGTTAGTTTCCAGCAAAGAGGGATTTAATTAAAGTTGGAATAATTTGTGGAAGCTTTGTTAGAAAAGTATCCTTAGCTTTTATTTTTCAAAAGTGGAATGCCAGCACAATACCTTGCATATTTTGGCTCAGTCTCTTTGTTTTTTAAAACAAAAAAGATTTTTTTTTTTTTTCTCAAGGAGATTAAGAGTTCTTTTAAAAATAATAAAAGTGTAATTATACACAAATAATCTGGTTCATATAAACTTTTAAGGCAGGCTTTCAGAACATTAAAAACTATAAAAGAACTGAGTTTTACAAAAGATATATGTAATATAAAGTGACTACAAAATACAATAAAAATTATAATAAATTATAAAAACTTGCCTTAAGTGGTGCTGCAAATCTGAATTAAAAAATTCATTTGGGAAGCATCCTGTTTCACTTGTAGGTATCCTGAAGTGTTTAATTATAATCACCTCTGTGGGTTTGAGCCTGGAAACCAGGGAGAAGAGGACCCTGTGCAGCTCAGAGTTGTGTCTGGTGCTGTGGGCTGGGCCATGCCCACCTCTTGCTGCCCCCAAAATGTTCTGCTGGGAAAGGTGGGGCTGGGATCTGGGGTGGGTTCACCTGGGCTGGTTCCAGGTGGTCATCAAAGCCATTCTGTCAGTCCCCTCCTCATCTGGGCAGGGGAGAGAAATCATAATGAAAGGCTCATGAGTTCAGGACAGGGAGAAATCCTCACCAGTGACTTTGTGGTGGGAGGGACAGGACAGATCTGTGCTCCAGGACCAGGAAAAGGGAAAGTGTAAGAAGTGCAGGTTTTATTTTTTGTTTCCTGTGGCTGCTGTGCTGTGTTTATCCTTCCCTCTGACACCCATGGCTTGTTCAGCTGCTCTTTGAGGCCATCACTGCACCTCACTGAGCTGTGCAGCTGTGCTGAAGGTCTGCACCCAACCAAGGCTAATGTGTCAGCTCAATTCCTTGTCCAGGGACATGGAGGAGAATTGATTGTGCTGGGGAGTGAAGGATGGAGAGAGAATAAATGGACAATTTCTCTTTGCTCAAGAGCCTGCTCTCCTTCAGAGCACCACACCACATCAATTGTTCATCACATCTCTGCCTTGGGCAAAATCTGTTGAAGTTGAGGAGGAGGAATTAAATTGTCAGCTGAAATATGTTCATGTTCAGCTGTTTGTGACTGTTTTCTGTAGTTCTAGTGCTGCTTTGCCTGTAGTGTGGATAGGGATTTGAGACTTGGAGGTGAGGCAGCATCCTTTTACTTTGCTCTTGACATGTATAATTAAACATGGAAGTAACCTGCTGTACATACAGCACAGACCCTGGGTATTAAAACTGAAATCAAAGACCCTCCTCAAGTTAATTTTGTAGCTTTTCCAGCAAATTCCTGCCTTTTATGCATAAGATGGACTGTGGAGGACAGAGTGGGGAAGGAATGGTCCTGATGGGGACTGATTATACCAGGGCTGGACTTCTGTATAAAAACACTGAGACAAGGGTCCTGACAAGTCCAGAACAGAGATCTGAGATGGGGGGGAAGCAAGGGAAAGGAGGTCAGCTGGGGAGATGAGGAATGGCCATTTTGTCTGGAAAACAGGGAATTTAATGGAGAAGTCTTAAGAGAGAAAGGAGAACTAGACTAGAGGCTGGAACAAGATGAGGAGCAGTGGGAAAGCAGGATGGTGATGAGGGCCAGTGCTTGGAAGCTTAAGAATGGATGAGGCAAATCCTGGAAGGGAAAAAAAATGAAGAGTTTGGAAGCTGAAAATGTCAAGGCTGAGGAAATGGGTCAAAAGTTGTGTGCAACTCAGGTGCACTGCTCCCTGCAGTGAAGAGCCAAAGATTTCTGAGCAGAGCCTCCTGTCTTTTCCTAGATGTCCTGTGTAGCTGACCCACTGTCAAAATGATGGCTTGCATGGCTGAGAGCATCTCAATGCTGTAATTATTCCCTCCATTAGAACAAATGACAGAGACAAATGTCATGTGGATTCAGCAGTTCCATGTTGGGCCATTTCCCTATGAGCATTTGTTCTACATTTTTCCCCTAGGGTTTTAAAAAATATACTTAATAAAAGCATATTGCCTAATTAGGTAGTAAAATAATAAGGTAGGTGCTAAAGATTATCCAAATTTGGAATTAATTTTTCCTGTGCTGTCTTAGCTCACTGTAGTTATGATTACATGGCTATGCTGGAGGATCTAATTGTTCACATGATATTTATTCCACAGGACTTCCTCCTTACACTCACTAGCTCAGGTGAATTTGCATGGGGGTACATCAAAATTTAACATCTATAGATTCTGAAAGATGTGTTGTGAAGGAGAGATTTTTGCTGAGAAAGAGCTGCTCCCTTAAGGGCAGCAGAGGGTTGCCCAGGGACTCTCCTGCCTCTTGCCACAGGTCTGTGAGACAGTCCAGTCCCTCACTACTGCTGGAAAGCTCTTTTCCCTACTCCTTTATACCATTTTCAGAGCATCTGGCTTCATTGTTGGCATTGCTGAGCAGCCTCTTCTCTGTTTGTGGGGTCAGTGACACCTGCATTTTGAAGGTCTCTGGCTCCTGGTTGGAGACACCTCACTCAGATGTGGTTGCTCCCAGCCAAGATCTGTGGGATCTTGCTGTGGGCATGGCTGGGGTGGTTTGGAAGCAGCTGAATTATTTCAGTACAGCTCAGCCTGTTGTGGTCACCTGGCACCATTTCTCATTTTCTTTGCTATAGCTTTAGTTGGATGACCACAGTCACCCAAGTCTTGGTCTCTTTACACCTCAGTTCCCCAGGTGTGAAATTAAAATAGTTCTTCTCCCTTTTTTCATAGGGAGATGGTGCTTACAAATATTCTGGAAGTCATTTTCCCAGTATCCATATGGTGCTGATAAACCCATGAAGAAATTTGCAGTCTCAAAGCTGGAGTTAGATAGGAGATGGCAGGAAAGTCTGTGGCCATCTGCTGAATGGCAGAGTAAATTGGAATATCCCTTTGCCCATTGATCAAATAGCCAACAATCTTGTGCACTGGCTGGGATGGACCTGTTCAACAATAACAACAAAACAAACAAAAAAAAACCATCAAAAAACAAAAAACAAAACAAGTTTTGAATAATTACTGAGGATTTTTATCATGGTGCTTGCACACACAACACAAGATGGATTTACAGGTGTTCAAGGGTCCTCCAGCCTGGCCCCATCTGCCTTTTCAGTGCTCAACTTCACACTGTTTAAGACACCTTTTTGTACATCCTACATTGTTAGAAGCACTATTGCTTCACAGACCTGTGTGCCTTTTTACCTCCTTAATGATTCCAAAAAAGCATTAAGGAACTGGGAATACTAATTCAGCAATAAAGTTTTCCTAAGATAAGTAGTTAAGAAGGGTTCTGAAAAGCTGGTCACTTGGCAAGCCCACATGTGCCTCCATCTGGCTCACAACCTGAAAGACAGATTCAGAAAGTAGTTGAGATAATTTCAAAATCATGGCTTTCAGACCTGTTGTTAGGTGCAATAGGCATTATATTTAAGTACTTGCATAAGCAAATTTAATATTCCTTAGGACTTGAAAATTCCTCTTCTTTCTCTCTGTCCTGTCCTTGCTCTCCACTCTTCCTTGAAATCTGACATTCATTCAGTTTGCCAAGGTCTTCTCCTTTCTTTTGTTTTCCCATGGTTCTCAAATTAAATAAGACTTGATTTAAATAATGACATGCTATAGAAAAGAATTAGGCTTCTAGCCATAAAAACTGTGAGCAAGTTATTTGAATTTTAATTAATACCTCACATTTGTACACGATAAATTTTTGAAATAAGCTGTTGAAACTTTTTAAACTGGAACAAAATAATGACAGTTCCTCAAAGACCAGAGAACTTCAACTTGCATTTCTTCTCAATTTAAAATTTAAAAAAACCTAACCAAAATAAACCTTTTTTGATATTATGTAGCATATTTAAATTTTTTATGCATCATCAGTGAAACCAAGTGCAGTTCTGGTTGATCAATGTCACTGCTTATTAATTCTAGCATTGATTGTTTATAAGACAGCTTGGTAGAACAAAACAGAGACCAGGGTGATCACTGGTCATCAGTCTTGTTTATCTTGATAAGTTTTTGATGAGCTGAATAATCCCAGTGAGATAGAACTGGAAAAAAAACAATAAATGGCAGGCCTGAAATCTTCCTTCTTCCTTTCTACTGGGAATCACTGCAGGATTCTTCATTTTTAGTGTAATCATTGTTTGAGATGATGTAACAAGATATAAGTAAGCTGAAAAGTACTGAGCAGATGTTTCTGTAGACACATGCAATAAATATTCTTCCTGGTTTTGTATACATAGGACAAAAATTCACTTGTACAGGAACAGTCCAGGTATGAGAGGGCTGTTACAGTCCTGTTTGTGTGTCTGCATCCAGCACAGTGAGATTATTCACAGCATGGCACATTGTAGCCATTGAGCCCCAAAAGGAGGCTTTAAGGGTGTCCATTCACAGCAAATCTCAAAATTAATATTGTGCATCAAACAGAGGATGTCAACACCAAAACCTGAAACTGCAACACCTGAAAATACTGCATTAGAAATGAGAGCAATTATTGGTGCTGTGTGCCTTGATTGGCTTTATTGGGCCCTCAAAGGAAGCTGAATAAATGTCAATATAGTTAAAGTGGTGCTGGTCCCTGAGGAGCCAATTCAGAGCTACAATATCCCTGCACCTCTCTGAGCCAAGTGACTGAGTTCATACTTTTCTTAGAAATGTTGGTCTGGAGAAGCTTTTAATTGTTTTCAGAAGTGTATTAATAGCAAAGAAAAAATATTTGAAGACACCTTTCCTCTTCTTTTTTTTTTTTTTTTTTTTTTTTTTTTCCTTTAATTAGAAAGATCATGGGTCTGTAAATATTTCAGAGTATAAAATCAGATTTGAAAATATGGAGGTCACTGGAAAGGATGTGAGGAAAATCCAAGCCCTGGCAATGTAATTATTTTTGTGGGACAGAGTGTATGAAATATCAGTGGGAGTATGAGGCACAGGTGCAGGACTCTTCTGCTTTGGCTGATTATTTTTTGTGCTGCCAGTGTCTCTAGGTGGACTTTGTGCTGCAAGAAAAATCACTTGCTCTCCTGCTTTGGAAACAAACCAGTCAGTTTCCCTTTTTATGCTGTGGTAAGGTGGCCTAGATTTGCCTCTGTGTCTTGTTGAATTATAAGTAGTTTCTAGTTTATGGCTGAGCATAATTGCTCTTTCTTTGGGACAGGCAACATATACATTTGTGTGATAAAGAGATTTAGGGTCTTGGACACACATCTTGCCCAAATGATTCAAATATGAGCATGAAAAGGAGTCACATTGTAATTTGGGGTGCTTAGGGTGGGTTTTGGTGCCTACACATCTTTGTCCAGTGCTCTTTGAGGTGCTGCAGTGTGTCCCTTTGGATGGAGTGTGCAGCTCTGGGGCAGATCCTGAGCCCTCTGCAGTTTGGGGACCTGGCTGAGGAGGTCAGGGGAGAGGTGGCACCAGAGAACTGGACTGGAGGAGCTGAATTGTACCTGCAAGATCTGAAGAGGATTTGTGGTTGCTGTATTTGTGTCAGAGTAGCTGTTTGTTTGGTAGCTAGCCACCCTCTGGCAGGAGATTGTCTGATAAGAGGGCCCAAAGAAAACATTTTCTGCTCTCCTTCCTATGACAGTTTGACACTTCAGAGAGTGCAGTGGGACTCTACCAGTTCATCAAACTCAAAAAGGGCTTCTGCTGCTTCAGTTCTGTTGGAAAACACCATGAGAACATCCTACAAGTACCTGAGTGACTTTACTACTTTTAATTATGAAAATGTTCTACATATATTTCTTTTCTAAGTTCTCTGTTCTAAGCCCACTCTCTCAAAATGCTGGAAAACTGTGGAAGAGGCAGAAAATGTCAAGGTAACAGAAATTAACTGTCACTAAAATCTTACCTTTTCTACTCCAGGGAATAAGTGGTATTTGAGACAGGAAGAGATTAGTGAGGCTGAGGGATTCCTTGTCAGGGAGGGAAGGGAAGGAAAGCAAAACTTCTTTCAGGAAGTCCAGCCTGTATCTGAAAGTAAGAAATGGTGTCAATGAAAGCAGTGTGCACCTTAGTCCAAGTATGCAACTTTTCCTCTCTTCAAAGACCTGTACACCTGCAGGACCTACAGAGGCAAGCACAAATTCTGTCCCTGGGGAGGAATAGTCCTGTGCACCATCCAGGGATGAGCAGCTGGAAAGCAGCTCTCCAGAAAAGGCCCAGGGGTGCTGGTGGACTCCAAGCTGAGAATAAACCAATGTGCCCTTGCCTTGGAAAGGAGTAATTGCATCCTGGGCCATGTTAGCAGGGGTGCTGTTCAGCAGGGGAAGGAAGGGGATCCTAAGGTGATCCTTCGTCTGCTCAGCCCAGATGAGGCCACATCTGGAGTGTTGGACTGTTTTGGACTCCCCAGTAAAAGAGAAATGGAGCTGCTAAAGCTTTCCCTTCAAGCAAAGAGACACAAAAATGATGAGAGGTCTGGAGCATCTCACCTGTGAGCAGAGGCTGAGAGAGCTGGGAGTGTTCTGCCTGGAGAAAAGAAGGTTTTGAGGGAGGAACATGAATGTGCTCAAATGCCTGAAGTTTGCAAAGCAGGCAGAGCCAGGCTCTTCTCAGTGAACAGTGACAGTGCCCCCAAACTGAAGCACAGGGGCTCCATCTGATCATCAGGAAACACTTTTCCACTGGCACAGGCTGCCCAGAGAGGTTGTAGAGTCTCTACAGCTCCAGCTTTTTGGAGGTGTTCACAACCTCTCTGAAGGAGGTCCTGGGCAATGTCTGCAGATGCCCCTGGTTGGGCATGGGGGTTGGACCAGATGAACTCCAGAGGTTTTTTTTCAATCTAAATTATTTTGTGATCTTGTAGGTGTGCTGACATGCCTCCTCTGAGATATTCCTTTACAATTAAGAAGGTGGAAATTACCTTCATTACTCTTGCATCTACATCTGTTTATTTCACCCTCAAAATGTCTTATCAAAGTTGTTTTATGATTTATAAAATTAATTTATATTAATGTCTAAAAACTGTTTTTTATTTTAGAAGGCTTAGGTAATAGTTCTGTTCCTCTGTAGCACTGAAAGGTCTGGGAATAGTTCAGTGCACAGTCTACACAACTCTGGTGTTTGCTGACACAAGTAAACAACAGCAAACACCACTGCTCTGTAACATGAATTCACTCACTGGAGGTAAAACAAATATCAAAACTCTCTAAACATGTCTAAGCTCCTAGATATAAATTTGTATACATTATCTGACCACACTTTTGGCATGCTGAGATCAGATGGGTTATTCTTGAATAGCTGATACAGCTTGGATGACTTCTTTAACCTCTGATTTCTTATTTTTTCTTTTGTGCTTGATTGCCTTATAATTACACTGGTATATATAATTCCATTTGTTCTTGCTTGCAGCCATAATGTAGTTTTGAGACAGTTGTGCACACTGAACAATGTACCAGTCTGATTCTTCCTGCTCTACAAGACTCTCCCTCCTGTCCAAGTAGCAAAATGCTGATTAAGTTCCTTTCACTTGGAAATTTTGCTCTGATTACAGATATTATGACTTTTTGTTTCCTTTTGTTTTCTTCCTTTTTTTTTTTCACCTACTTCCAAATAGAAGTGGTGGTGATCTTTCTCATTGTTTCCTCTGGACTAATTTATTTGATGCTATTTGTTCTCTGGAACACTTGTGTTTAGGTAGTGACTCAGTAGTCTGGATGCCCTGGTAGAGGTTGCTACTTTGGTGGACACACTCATACTGGTTTATGTCAACACAGAATTTCTCCTGTAATGTTGACTCAAGATAAATATTTTGAAGGAGATAAACTTGAAGTGTTCACAGCATTTCTTTCTTTAACTTTTCTGGGAGGTTTTTTTTGTTCAGTTTTGAAGAAGAGAACTTCTTCCATCTTTGGAAGAGTTATCATAAGTATTTGGTGGGTTTTCCTCCTCTTTCTTCCTGCCACAAGTTACCAAACCATTAATGGTCATTAGTACTAAAATAGTTTATCAGTTACAATAAACCTGCTTGCTGTGAGCTGGGCTATATTAATTATATCTAGCAAAAAATTTGGGGTGTTTTTTTATATTTGTTTTATAGTTCAGTTCTACTCACAGTTCCTTGGGGACTGATGACTAAAAATATGTTTAACTGTACAGATTGTTCTAGCTGTTAAAGTGCATTTCCTTATTCCTGTAAGGACTTGCTGTGGGAGCAGCTCTGAGTTGACTGAAGGGCAAATTGTTTTGGCAGAATGAAAGCCATCCATCTAATACCAGATCAAAAGAGCATCTCTCTCAAATAGATGCTATTGAAATATTTTAAAAAGTGAAAAAAAAAACCTATAAATTGGAGAGTCACAATCAAAAAAGTGTTTACCAATGCTCTACAAAGAAGCCAACTGGTTTAAAAATAAAAAAAACCCTAAAAAGCCCAGGAGCATCAGTAAGTTGACCAGTGACAGTGTCTGATCTTGCAGAGTTACACCTCATGTTTTCATTCCATCCATGATGCCCTGGGGGCATGTTTTTGTATCTCAGTATGAATGGGCTTGCTACCACATAATTGGTGAACTTGTTGCAATGAGAGCCTTGGAATAAGAATTGTGTTTCAGTTCTTCCCAGCAGTGTAAGAGAGTAGGACACTTAAAAAATGACCCATGTAAGTAAAGATGTTTAGGATTGCTTTTGCTCAATATTATGGAATGCTGTCTTATTGGCAAAATGTCTTAGAGATGCAATTTCTTCAATGTTAAGAACTGGATATTAGTGCAAATTAAATCTGAGAAGTTTATTAATGTTAGCATACCAATTTTGAATGTCTTGAAAAGTTTGAAAGTGTATGTCAGAAATAAATCTCTTTCCAGGCACTGTAAGTGTGTTTCCTGCAGCAGATAAAAGAAACATGAGCAGATGCTCTTTGATACTCTAGGTCAAATTTCTTTAAGTATGTTATTCAAAACTTAAGTTTGCACATAATTCTGGTGTAATGTGGGGTTAATGCTTCGGAATGTTCCTCTATTCCTGTGCACCACTGTTCATTTTATTGGGTTAAAACCTGCAGGACTGTTGAACTTTTTGATGCTCAGCATAAAGCAAGGAAGTTGCTCTTTTTGTTGGGCACAGGACTGATAACCAGGGGATGGAGCTCTATTCTTGCCTCAGTCTCTAAGTCTCTAAGCCTTCCTGTGACCTGGAGAAAACAATTTACTCCTTATGTTCTGCCCCTATAAACAGGAGGAAAGTTCTGAAAATCCTCAGTAATGGAGCTTTTTAATTCCTCAGCATTTTCATGATTCCTTGGGATCCTGAAAAAGAAAGTATCAGATAAAGACATATGACTTATTGCCTTTATTTTTGCAAAGGATATTTGTCTATGCTCTTCCTTCTCGAATTCAAAAGAACAATTTGGAAAAGCCCCTTCAAGTCTGAAGTCTCATTTCCTTAATATATCCATCATCAGACATAAACACTTTTTTTCCCCCTCCCTCTCTCTGGGTCACTTTTTCGCTTTCATTTCTTAGTCCTCAGGAAAGTCTCCTACAAGTGGTGCATGTGTTTCTGATGATTACTACTTGATGCCATTTTAGAAAAATGAAACATAGTTAAGTAGTGAGAGGAACTGGGCAGTACAAGGGGTAGCTTTTGGACAATTCATTAAATAGTCGGTGCCTTTTAATGGTAGGGTACTTCCTCTGCTCATGAATTATTCATTTTAATGCTTTTGTTATAATGGCGACAGTGTTCAGTCTCTGGACAGCCTTCCTCTGCTGAAATACTGCACAGCAGCAGCAACCATTTATTTTAAAAACTAATGCATCTAAGTCAATAATGCAGTGAGTAAATGTATTTTAAAAATCGAGAAAATGAGAAAGGAGGACAGATAACAATATTGTAACTAAGGGGATCTGTTTTGCTGAAGAGTTCAGTTTGTTTACTTTTCTGGGAATTATTTAGGGATGTAATTTAAAATGAATATTTTTTACTGATTATCATGTTTAGGATTAGATTCAAATTATGTCTATAATGAAAACAGACATTAGTATCTCTGCTTTATACAGCATTGTGGAATAAAAGGCAGTTTAAAAACACTCACTCTACATAAACACATCGAGTTTTTCTTAAAACTAATGTTTAAAGGTCTCTTTGAAACAGTTTTTTAAGATGAAACATAACACAACCACATAACCCACACAGAAAATGCATCTGAGTCATGTGCATACAGAAATAAAAGTTTCTTTGTGGTATCTAGTATCAGTCTTTCATTAAAGCATGGACTTTTCTGAGGAGAAATTCCAGGGCAGGCGCTGGAGGGTTCTCCCCGTCTTCCCCCTGCCTCCCTACACTGCCCCGACTCTGGGTTAAAACCCTGGGTCTAGGCAGGGTGTGTTAGGGACAGTCCTGTGAGGAGCTGGGAATTTGGGGTTGGGAGCAGGAATTTGGGTTTGGGAGCTGAGAATTTGGGACTGGGAGCCGAGAATTTGGGGCTGGGAGCCGGGAATTCGGGGCTGAGAACAGGAATTTGGGCTTGGGAGCTGGAAATTTGGGATTGAGAGCAGGGAATGTGGGGCTGGGAACTGGGAATTCAGGGTTGGGAGCCGAGAATTCGGGGTTGGGAGCCGGGAATTTGAGGCTGGGAGCAGGAATTCAGGGTTGGAAGCAAGAATTCAGGGTTGGGAGCAGGAATTTGGGACTGGGAGCTGGGAATTCCGGGTTGGGAGCCGGCAATTTGGGTTTGGGAGCTCGTAATTTGGGACTTGGAGCCGGGAATTCGGGGCTGAGAGCAGGAATTCGGGGCTGGGAGCCGGGAATTCAGGGTTGGGAGCAGGAATTCAGGGTTGGGAGCCGGGAATTTGGGTTTGGGAGCTGGTAATTTGGAACTGGGAGCCGGGAATTCGGGGTTGAGAGCAGAGAATTTGGGACTGGGAGCAGGGAATTCAGGGCTGAGAGAAGGAATTTGGGGCTGAGAGCCGGGAATTCGGGGCTGAGAGCAGGGAATTCGGGACTGGGAGCCGGGAATTCGGGGCTGGGAGCGGGGAATTCAGGGTTGGGTGCCTAGAATTCAGGGCTGAGAGCAGGAATTTGGTACTGGGAGCCGGGAATTCGGGGCTGTGAGCCGGGAATTCGGGTCTGAGAGCAGGAATTTGAGGTTGGGAGCAGGAATTCGGGGCTGTGAGCAGGAATTCGGGGCTGTGAGCCGGGAATTCGGGGCTGTGAGCAGGGAATTCGGGGCTGTGAGCCGGGAATTCGGGGCTGAGAGCAGGAATTTGAGGTTTAGGAGCCGGGAATTCGGGGCTGAGAGCAGGAATTTGAGGTTTAGGAGCCGGGAATTCGGGGCTGAGAGCAGGAATTTGAGGTTTAGGAGCCGGGAATTCGGCGCGGGGGCTCCGTGGACACAGCTCCGTTCCCCGCGGACACAAACGCGCTCCTCTCAGCGCTGTCCCTCTCCGATGCGATTTTAGGAGCGGTGTTTCCTCCCAAGCCGCGTCCTCACTCCTAAATTGCCTTGGAGCAGGAGATAAGTGCGTGTGGGGGACGGAAGCAGTGAGCAGATAGATGAGTGATTAGGTCATTGGGATGAGGACCGAGGAGTTTTTTTTCTTTTTTTTTTACGCCGAGCTCCTTCCTCGTTTCTTGCTGATCAGATTCCCTGCGAGCACAGAGGGCTGAAACTGCGTAAGTAGAGGAGACAAAACTCCATAGATGGGTAAAGCTGCCGAGCTGTAAGGAGCAGCGAAGAGGAGAGGAGCCTGAACTGAAAGTATATGTGGTTTCGGGGAATCTGAATCACGCAGTATTACTTTCACTTTTTCTAGGCTTGCATTTCCTATGCACAAACCAGCGGGGAGATAGAAGTTCTGATTTAGATAATGTCTTGCAGTCTTTGGAATAACACATTCTGCTGGAGGGGAGTCCTTTGGGCAAAGGTCGCGCTCCCTGAGCGGAGAGCTTTCCCCGCTGCCCACATCCACATTGTTTCTGCTGGGAATGTCAACTTGGGGCCTTTTCCTGCGGATTTTTCATACTCCTGGGTGACCACCCCATGTAAAATGGAAGCACCAATAGGAACCCCTCCTTTCCTTTTTCCTGTAGCTCTGCTCAGACCATTCTCTGTGAGCATGGTAGTGGTACAAAGTGTGTGGTCCTCCAGCTCTGACTAATGCATTTTGTGCTGTGTGACTGAAAATGTCTCGTAGTCTGCCAGGGCTGACTGAGGGTTGTGGAATGTGGTGCCTTTTCTGTGTTTTCCTGATTTATTTTTTTTCTTCCTTTTTTTTTTTTTTTTTTCTTTCCCTTCCTTTCTTTCTATTTTATTTTTTTTTTTTCCCCAGTACAAACGTGTAGGCAGCTCGTTGAGAAACCTCGGGATGCAGGGGAAATGCTTGTGCGCTGTGGAATGCGGCTTCCCCTGGGAGACCCCAGCCAGGCGGGCAGTGAATGAGAGAGTGGAAGAATGAGAAAAAGGGAGGAGGTCGGAGGCAGGGACAGATAGGAAAGAGTGAGCGAGGAGGAAGGAAGGAGGTGGAAACAGAGGGGCCCATTTCCCTTTTTTCTGGAGCAATGACAGCTGGTTCTGTCCTGCCTCACATGACAGAGTGCTGTGGAGAGCAGTATTTAAGCTGCAAGCCAGTGAGCAAGGGTGGTCAGCTGATTATATTTTAATTTCTTTCCAGGATTTAGTCAGGTGATCCCTGATGAGTAGCCAGCCCACCAAGAAGGGACTTCAGCACACAGGTAAGAGAGAAGCTGTGTACTCTTACATGCAACTGGGGGGTCCAGGGAAGAAGATAAACAGCTCTAACATTGTTTGATTAGTTAAAAAAAAAAAAAAATATATATTGACTTGCTTGGATGTGTAACACTGTGATTGTCTCTTTCAATGCTGCTACTTCTGCTATTCAGTCTTGTTCTCGATTTTTTATATCTGTCTTTAATTAGAAGCTTTATTGCAAAAAAAAAAAAAAAAAAAAAAAGAAGAAAAACACAATTGTGTGGTGTTAAATATAGACCTGGGTATTGCATGAATATTGCATTTTGTTACTTTTTGAATAAAATAACTTTCCATAATGCAAGTGTGTCAAACTCATATTTAGAGGGGAATTCCCAAATACTTGAACTATGAGTCATAAAAAGTTAAAGGACCAGTACAACAGTTCAGGATAAAAACTCCGTTCAGACTTGGGTGGCTGCTTTTGTACACGTTGGTGGTAAAATATGTCTTAAAAAAACCCCCAAAGATTCACAAAGCTGAAGCTCTTTAAACTCTGCTGACCATAGCCTAAAAGATAGGTGGCAGAGAGGAAACAGATGACTGGGGAGGAGGATTGTGCAAGTGCTCTTGGTTTCTTTAGCATCTTTTCTCTCATTGTGTCTAACCTGGTGAATGAGTCTTCTTATGTGCTGAGGGTGCTTCAAAGGGCTCTGACTCCTTAATTCCTGTTATATAATGTCTTAGCAAGAAAACAGATTGAAAACCAGTAGTAAGTGCACTTACTGTAAATGAGAGAGTGCAGAATAAAAATGCCTGGTGGGTGTGACAGATAAAAGTGGGTTTTAACTGGTTTTATGTTGGCTATTGTGCCACACTCTCCTCTCTTCAAACATAACCATGCAAAATTTTCTTCCTTACTGTTTTTTTTCCTTATAGAAGAGCTCAGATGCTCTCTGAAGTTCTGAATTACTCCTGTTTAAAGATGTGCTCGGAGTTTTTTAAGATGAAAAAGGCAGGCAAGTGTTCCCAGCTCCCACCTTCAGCTCTGAAAAACTCCTCATGGTCTAGGGTTGAGAACATTATTTTAAAAATCTATTATACAAGTGTCCATGTTTTACTGGTCCCATTGCTCCTGCTCTCTAATTTGCAGTATTTAAATAAAAACTATTTGAGCCCTACTTTTTTCTAAGAGGTTGGTGCTATACACGAGAGTAATAAAGATGAGTGACTTACTAATTTTTTGTTTAATTTCATGATGTTTCTCTTTTTTTCATTGTTAAGAAATGTCTGCTTGTGACAAGTTTGCTGTGGAATGTTGGTATTGTCTTATACCAACAGCTGGTTCTTAGATGCTCAGATATCCTGAGGTTTGATCTGGAGAAGACCCTGGAATGGGATGGGGGATAGGTGGAGGAGCATTTCTGTTGGCTTCAGTGGACCTTTATCATGTGCAAGCCTGAGGAAACACCCAGGTTTGAGTGGAAATCTGGGAGGGTAATTGCAAAAGCATGGGAAGCATCAGAGAGATTGAGGGTGACAGTGGAATTACAGCAAGGGATGAGAGCTGTGAAGTTGGGTTTTGCACTAGGTCATGGTGCAGGGAGCACTCCTCAGTTTCAGATAATCCTTGGCAATACTTCTCCACTGAAGGTTATTAAGATGAGCTTGTCCCTTTTTGTGGGACGTGGGGAGGGGAGGTTTCATGAGGTGGAGCAAAACACTGTCAGGCAAGGATGGTTCTGGATACAGGGATTGCTCTGAAGTGGCTCCTCTCTTGCCATGGGAGCCAACAGGAGGCACTTGGTGTTCAGTGCCCTCCTTCCCAGCAAGAACTGGGAATTGCATGGGCTTGGGGCTCTGGAAAATTAGGCAATAGCCCTGAAAGTGCCCCAAGTTCCTGCAAGCTGTTCCACACTGGCTTCATCTTCAGCAAAGGGATCTTTTATGAATGGATGCAAATCTTCTTAAGCTCCTTGCAGTTGTCCTTAGGGGAATTCCTGGCAGGTGGGCTTGTCCAGGCTGCACGCTGCAGAAATGCTGCCAGGGCACACGCAGGATCCTCACACAGGGGTGCTACTGGGGACAGAGAGAGGGTCAGACATGTGGAACTGGAATGGGTAAAAACTTTCAGAGAGTATAAGAGTATTCTTTTTTTTTTTTTTTTTTAATTTTTATTTTTATTGTTTGTTGACTTGGTTGGTTGGGTTTTTTGGTTTTTTTTTTTTTTTTTTTTTTTTGGTCTTGTTGTTGCCATTTTGGTTTTTGGGTTTTGTTTCCTTTACTTTATGAAGTTTAACCTATTGATTATCTGTGACCACTAGCTTCTTTAATAATGTAGACTGTCTAGTTCAAATATATCTCAGAGACAGGAAATGTTTTAGTTTCAGGTCTATTTCTGCCTTTTCACTTTTGTTCTTAATATATTTTCGTCTGAAGAGAGGGATTTGTTTGAAATATTTCAAGTGCAGTTCTTAGATTTCCACTTATTGACATGAGAATATCTCTTTCACGTAACTTCTGACTTGTGATCACTTTAGGTCATGTTTATTTAACCCTGGCAATGCCTAATGATCATGATTGCCCTGAAGATCAGTAGGAAAAAATAAATAACTTGCCCTGCAAATGAGGAACTGATTCTGTGTATATGGCATTATAAAGGATAACATCTGCAGCATTTAATTTTCCTTAGAGCAGTGGAGGAAGAATTAAGAATTTAACAGCTGTACTGAGTAAATTTGCAAGCACATGAACTCCTAGCACCTTTAAATACAGAGATGCTTAATTTCATAAGTAAAATTGGTCTAAGAATGTCAAAAAACCCTCAAGAACGTTGAATCACAATATTTTAATAGAATATTTATTATAAGGAACTGTTTTACTATACATTTTATCATAGATTGTTATTATTAACTTCGGAACAGGATTTTTTGTTTTGTTTTGCTTTTTATTACTAGATAGAGGGCAGACCCTGCTGTTACTCATTTAGTAAGGTCTCTGTACATTTTAGGGCGTAACTTGACACCAAAACAGTCATTACTTAAGTGCTGCATCCCACTTGTCTTGCAGTTGGACAGCGCTTTAGCTGCTTAAAACCAAAACCCTTCATTCCCCTCTTTCCTAGTTATGAGCACAAACATCTGAAATGGGATTTTCCACTCCTGCAGCACTAAGAAGCTTAGACCTTTCGGGCATTATTCACACGAATCTCTTAAGGCTCCGCTTGCATACTAATGCTCGGACAGCCCCGCCAGGTTTCGCTGTCGGCTGGCAGGATGCTCCTGTGCCCTTGGGGTGCTCTCAGAGGGGTTTTTGGGTGTTTTTTGGGGCTGGTTTGGTTCCAAAGTGGCGCAGGGGGTTTGTGCTGCCAGCCTGGGCAGGGGCGGGGCAGCGCGGCTGTCGCCCTCCCGCGGCAGGACGCGGTACTGCGCCGCCCCGCTGGCCTGGGGCATCACCGCAGCTGGGGAAGCAAACCACGAACTCCATCACTTCTCTGCCTCCTTCGCTTTTTCACCCTCAGAACGTGAAAAAAGAGACTGCTAGAGGCAGCTCCAGCAAGCTCAGCGTTTCTCACTCTCTGGTTTCTCGCTTTTCCCTGACATGATGGAGAGGGACTTTTTGCGAGGGCGTGTAGAGACAGGACAAGAGGGAACGGATTCAAACTGGAAGAGAGCTTGGATTAGGTATTAGGAAGAAATTCTTTACTTGTGAGGGTGGTGAGGCACTGGCACAGGCTGCCCAGGGAAGCTGTGGCTGCGCCATCCCTAGAGTTGTTCATAGTGTGGTTGGGTGAGGCTCTGAGCCTGGTGTAGTGGAAGGTGTCCCTGCTCATGGCAGGGTGCTGGAATTAAATAATCTTTAAGGTCCCTTCCAGCCCAGGCCATTCTATCATTCTGTGGTTTTATGCATTTTTTCTGTATTGGTGCAGGTTGTGTGATACAATACACTGTAAGTGGTGATTAACAGTGTGCAGAGACATACTAGAAAACACTCTTCAGAAGTCTCTGTTTACTGAAATGTGACATTAAAGTTAGCAAACCAGATTTAGCCTTGCTGCAAAAGCAGAATGATTTTTAACGTGTCTGGATCACTTGGAAAGGCTGCTTGTGAACTTTGCATAATCTTTTGGACTGTAACAAAATGTTAGAAATACCCAAAGCTTTCTAAATCAAGTGTTTCATGTTAATATTTAATATCGATGTACGTGAGCTACTTCCCAAATCAATTTTGCTTTCCCTCTTAGGAGTTGAGAAGGAAAAGAACCAAAACCATTCTCTCACTACTATGTGTACTGATAGTAGTATAAGCTGAATAAGCTTCTAAAAGAGTCAGGAGCTCTGACACTTAATCACTCTTTGTGATGAATGATTATTCAGAAGCGAAAGTCCTGCCACAACACACATTTCATTTGAGAGCTCTCACTGCACCATGTGCTCTAAACCTCAGTTCCACAAACTCAGTAGCCAGTCAGTTCACTGAGGAAAAGGCACGAGCAAGGAACTATCCTTGACCTGAAAATATCTCTGTGGTTTTGGAGCATCTTAAGAATAAAAGGGATGCTCGGAGAGGTGGGAGACCCAGGCATGGGGAATTGTCCCTGGCAGCTTTTGCCACCTTTTCTCTCCCCTGCCACCACGTGCACCACAGGACCAGTGACAGCAGATTGCACTCTGTGGAAGCTGATGAGAAGGAATTTTGTGAGCCTGAACACAGAAGGTGCCATAGCAAGCATCATAAATATCCCATGCTACAAAAATGACAAAAGACATGGAAGTACAAAAGTTAGTCAGTGATGCTAATGATGCATTAAGCTCTTCAGCAAAATCAGGACTCAGTACTTGCTCACAGAAAGCAGAGTATGACTGAAATGAAGAAGAAAAAAAGCTGTGATTTAAATGAAGCAAATGGCATTTTAATAAGTTTTGGGGGTTTTAGGGTTTTTTCCCCCATTCATTCAGATCATGGCCAGCTTTACATTGAATCACCTTTTCTGAGGAATTTATTTGTGCATGTGCATTTTTGAAAATAGTGTCATGATTTGTCATTTGTAAGACAAGAATATGGGTAAACCCCAGAATAGTGACCTGCAACTGAGGGTGGCAGTCATTTACATCTGAACAAGAGGAATCAGAAAATCCATGGTAGGGGTGCTTCCCATGTGTTGCATTCCAAGCACTTCAGTAATTCTGTGTATTCTGAAGCTCATTTTTATTTTGTTATTCAATTGAAAATTATACCAACAGAAGCAACATATTATGACAAGTTAATGTAGTTTCTGCTGTGCAGTGCCACTGCTCGAGGTGTTGTTTTCATCAGAATCTTTTTTCCTGAAAATTAGAGATCTATTTTGATGGCACATCTTATGTGTCATAACAATAGAAGCTCAAGACCTGCTTTTCCAACTGCTTTCTCCTCATTTATGTAATTATTAAATACACAAGTGTGCACTACATGATAGAAAATTTTAATCCTCTAATCTCTACATTTAATCTGTGATACAAATCCATTGCTTTTTTTCCAAGACTGCCCACTGCTTCCTACTGGGTGGGAATTGCTGCTTTTTGGAGCAGGGTAAAACATTCACAGGAAGTTTGCTCCTGAGGAGTGGCCAGATCTGAAGCGTTGCAATAAATCTTGCAAACAGGCAACTATGGTTTTACTTGTATTTTAATCTGTGCATGCTCAAATTGTACCATTGGTTCTGAGCAATGGCTGCATGGGATCTCTTACTGGCCACTCCATCTAGAAAATGTATAGGACAGTGTATTTTTCCAGAGAATATTGAACAAAATAATTTCTAGGGCTCACAAAAATTAAAAAGTCTCACTGTTGTGAGATTAGAAATCTTAACTGTTGTGAGAATTCTGAAGATGTAAAGAGCATTTCCCATAGCCCAACCTGTTCATCACCACACCAAATTCCTCTGAAGGAAAATGAGCCATAGAGTTAAAGCTTTTTCACTGAACATTTTGTTCTGTGGTCACTTGTGCAAAGCGTTGTCTCATATGGGACATACATTACGTGCTGAAGCTGAATATTCTTGGTAGTTGAAGACAAAGCTCTTTTCAGAACTTTTCATCAGTCTCTGAAGAATGCTTTGTAGACACTGATGTAAATGTTTCCTGAGAACAGGGGGGGAATTCCCCCCCAAAGAAACCTCTCTGTCTTGAAGGAGAGTTCAGCTCAGCAAGCCAGGATGGGGATTTACTGCCTGGGGGCGGTGGTGACTGGTGTGTGCTCTTGGGGGTTGTCTGGTTTAGGTCTTTGACTGGAAGAGTTGTGACAGCCCTGCCTGTGCACCAAACCCACGGGAGGGACCTCGAGTACCGAGGGAGGGAGGGAGGGGGAAACGCTGACAGGGATGGGATGGGATGGGATGGGATGGGATGGGAAAATGGGATGGGATGGGATGGGATGGGATGGGATGGGATGGGATGGGATGGGATGGGATAATGGGATGGGATGGGATGGGATAATGGGATGGGATGGGATGGGATGGGATGGGATGGGAAAATGGGATGGGATGGGATGGGATGGGATAATGGGATGGGAAAATGGGATGGGATGGGATGGGATGGGAAAAAATGGGATGGGATGGGATGGGAATTGTGGGGTCCCAGCCACTCTTCCTCCAACCCTTTTACAAACCCAGCCCGGACAGGGCGTGCAGAGCCCCCCAAGCTCCAGGCACAGGGATGATCCTGGGCAGCACCTAAAGGTTCTGTGTACTAACCCCACGCCCCCCAGCTCCTGTGCAGGAGTGCAGCCTTTACTGGCTTCCAATTAACTTCATGCAAATTTACACTGCAACAAAGCCATGTAAGCATTATTTTGGGGTAAGACTTACCCCAAAACCTCTCTTTTTTAACTGTCTTTAATTTTGGTCAAGGTGGTGAAAGATGTGTTTCTTCCACCTTTAGGTTTCCTGACTTGCTGCAGCACTGGATGTGTTCTGTGTTCAGTATTCTTGTGAGCATTTGGCACAAAAGTGCTGAACAGCTTGTTTTTACTGGTGCCTGTTTCCCCCTGAAGCACACAGCACCTTTTTTAATTTAAAGGAATAGCAATAAGTTAACTGGTTAGCAAGTTAACCCCTAACTAGTAGAAAATATTTGCCTATTGAAAGTTTTCCTTTTAGTTATGAAAGTGCAAAATAATATTAATTGTGTAGTCTTTGCTCTTCTTGTCCTGTGAGAACAAGAAGCTGTTCCAGATTAAATACTTGTCAATTTATTCAGTATTAGTAATGCTCGTGCTAGAGAAAATGCAGGCATAAATTGGGTTACACTGTGTACCCAGGTTATTTTGTTTTCCCCTTTTGTGAGATTTATTTTTCAAGCAATAACATCCAGTTAGTCAGCTATTGGGTGGACAGGCTGAATAGATTCCAACTTTATAAATGTTAATGCATGTTATGAGTGGCCTTGAGTAATAATGGATGACAGTACAGCATTCAGTCAGGGAGGAACCTGAACCTCTCCAGTGCGACTCTGCTACGTGCCTTGGGCAGGACGTGTGTGTTTCTCAGTAATAGGAGAGAATCTGGTCAATGTTAAAAGCTCCTGGGGAAATGCACCTCTGTTTTTCCAAAGAACACAGCAGGAAAAGCCTTGGAATCACAGAATCATAGAAGGGGTTTGATTGGAAGGGACCTCAAAGCTATCTATTTCCAACATCCCCTGCCATGGACAGGGACACCTTCCACTGGACCAGGTTGCTCAGAGCCCTGTCCAGCCTGGCTTTTAATACCTCCAGGGCATCTACAACTCTTCTGGGCAATCTGTGCCAGGGCTTCACCACCCTCATAGCCAAGAATTTCTTCCTAATATCACATCTAACCCTCCTCTCTTCCAGTCTGAATCCATTCAGCCTTCTCCTGTCACTCCGGGCCCTTGTAAATATTCCTTCTCCATCTTTCTTGTAGCTCCCCTCAGATATTGCAATGCCACAATTGGGTCACCTCAAAGTTTTCTCTTTTCCAGGCTGAACAATCCCATTCTCTCCACTTTTCCTCATAGGAGAGATGCTCCATACTCATAATCATCTTCATGGCCTCCTCTGGACTTGCTGCCACAGGTCCACATCCTTCTTGGGGATGACTTCTCCTCCTAATTAAATACCTTGACATGTGTGATGCCAAACCTTCATTTATGAATTTTGTGGCTTTCTGCTTCTGAGAAATCCAAGCCTTAGTCCACAGACAGTTTGTAACCATTATTCAGAAACTGAGCTCTCCTTTGGATCTTAAACTAGAAAAAGAGAAGCAGTTGTGGATTGATACTTAAAAAACTGAACGAGACAGCAGCAATCCTCTAATCTGGTAGTGTTGAGTTAGCATGAATGATACTTGTCAGATGTCCCTGTAAGTATGAGCTGACACTTGTTTGTTCCTTGCTAATTTAGGCACAAGCATTGTCTCATAAAGTTGTGCAATCCTTATTGGAAATATACAGGCACTTTTGCAAGCAATGATGAGAATGAGAATTCATCTGCTCTTCATTTTTTTAGTGTAATTATTTAACGTGTACGTCTGACATTTGGAAACTTTAACTGAAATTAGTCTCCCTTAAATGTGTTTGTCACTAAGATTTAAATGGGCTCCAGTATATTTGTTTCACGTAGTGGAGGAGGAGGAGGGGAAGTAACATTTGAAAGTTATCACTGCTTGCCTAAAAGCATACAAATGCTACCATATGTCCGGAGGTTTTACATCATTTATTAAGATGAGAAAATAACCTAACCATTCATACTTTGAACAAGATATCTAAAAGTGAAGTAGTGTTTCCATGAGAATGATGTTGTGCAGTCTATTCAGTGTAGGAGAGGTAAGAGTGGTTGATTATCTCTAGACACAATATTGCCAAAAGGCCAATAAATCAGGTATTTTAAGCTACCCTGTGAACAGGAACACTTTAATGTACCATCACCACTTGCCTTTCAGACTTGACTGAGCAGGCATATTTTAAGATGTTTGTTAGAGTGTATTTTTAATCCAACCTGCTTCCCAGCACATTTAATTGTGGTGGTGTCTAAGTGGTCAGCTGTCCTGGATTTAAGTGCAGGACACTGAGAGCCTGCAGGAAATCAAAGGATTCCTGGGTATGAGTATAACAATCCTGCCAAACTTAGCTGCATCTGTGTCACAGGAGGACTGCTGTGGGGCAGGAAGGTGCAAGCAGAGCTCCAGGAATACCTAAATGTGCCACCTTCCCCCGTGTGTAGATTCTGCACGTGTAGCCAGAGTGCCCTGGGAGTGCTGATGCTCCATGTGCAGGAACACTTTGGCTTTGGGAAGGGTTTAACTGGAGGATTCTCCTCGTGGAATGGAGCAATTTGGGTGTTGAAAGCAAGGGACATTCAATAAGGGAGCTGATGATGTCTGTGCCATGAAGGAATGAAGATGTGCTGATCACTTTTTGTCTGCTCTTGGAGGGTTTTAGTAGCTGTTCACCTGTGTTTTCCCAGCAGAGATCTGTGAGTGGGATCTTTAGGCTGTTGAACAAACAGGAAGTTAAAGAGCTCTGATGAGGAGTTACCAAGGTGCCACTTTTGGGAGTACTGGCCACACCAACACTGAAAAGATTGTGCAGAGTCCCCAGTGTGCCCATTTAATTGCAGTAAAGGCTGTGATGCAGCTCCCTTTACAAAGCAGGTGGATGCATGAGAGAAAGGAAGTGTTAGGGGTATAGAAGGAGGGAAATCATCCTTGTCAGCCTGTTAACTACTCCTGGAACTTTCTTTTTAGGATGACTTTGTTTTTATTAGTTTGGGGTTTCTTGGGGTTTTTTTTTTTTTTGTTTTTTATCCCCTCTTTAGCCGCTGCTCTGTTGTTGATGATCTCTCCTACACACACACATATACATACATCCCATGCTGGCCCTTCCTCTCTAGCTACAGGCTGATAGGATTTCCACAGGAGTGTTTCACAACTGTCCCTGAGTGTGTGGGGGTGATAATCAGATAAGGGATGTTATCTCCCAGTGCCATATTTGCCAAGGCTATCCCTGAGAAACCCTGTAAGCTAAGACCCAGCCAGCACAGCCTCTCATACAGTGGTGATTTCAGGTGATGGTGCTGATGAGGATAGGGCAACCTCTGCTCTTTCTCCAAGTCCTGCCTAGCCAGATAGCCATAAGATTTTCCTTTGGACAAGACAGCTGGCTTAGAGCAGAGGATTTAGTATTGCTAGGGTGTTTTTTGTTTGGAAGAGAATATTTCTGTTGATCTTCTCCACATGTGTGCAGAGTAGTTCTTCAAGATGCCATTTGTGGTCATTTTTTGCTAGAGAAGAGGCTCTGCCAGAGTCATGTCACAGCAGCCACGCTATAAAATGGGGTGATGTACCCAGACCTGGCAGGTAACAGGAGGTCAGCACTGTCCCTGCCTAAGCACCTGATTGCTGAGCAGGTCTGGGTCACCTGGCAGCCCTGGCTTTGAGTTTTGCTGGGCAGCATCTGCAGAGGGCTCTGCCTGTGGGAGCTCAGAACCATGGGTTAGGAGGGGAAGTGTCCCAGCTCTGTGCAGGAGGAGCTGACTGCTGCTTTGTTCTGCATCTCAACTCTAAGTGAAGTCTCACTGGGAGTTCTCCAAGCCAGGCTCCCCACGTTTTGTTGGGCAGCTCCTTGCAGGGTTGATTGTGCTGGCTCTTTTGATCACTTGTGTCATACATAGGGGTTGCAAAGAATGGTATTAGAGACCAGACTCTGCTTTTTAAGGTGGCAGTTTTGCTCAACATCTTTCAGGGACAGTCATGCACAGCTGTCCAGGCTGCCTCTGGTGCACCCTGTGGGGAGGAACCTGTTGGATCCTCAGCTTTCTATCTGTCTTTTGTCTTTTAGCAAGAAGTCTTACCTCAGCACCTCTTCTTTCTTTCTTTCTTTCTTTTTTTTTTTTTTTTTTTTTTTTTTTTGAGAACTTTAGAATACATTTCTTATCCATGCACTCCACACAGAAGCACAGGTGTGTTGTCAAAGTTGCATGCATATTATTCAGCAGAGTGAAGTAACTACAAGATACTTTCACATGACTCTTGAGATGGAGGAATTCCATGCTGGCTGAGCAATACAGCATTTCTCAACCTTAGGGGCAAGGGAATTTTGCAAGGTGTTTTTTATTTTTCCCTCAGTAATAGAGCTTTATTTGTTTGAACTTTAATAGTTGGGGTAGAAAAAGGCAACTGGCTACATCCCATTTTTCAGCTCAGAGAACTTACACAGAATTACTGCTTGTAAATTTTAAGTGATGTTTAGATTGTTAAAGAACAAAGTGATTAAATTATATGATTTGGATCCTCTGAAGTCTTTCTAAAGATCTGAGTGTTGTTTGGTTTCGGTACGCTTGCTTTAGTGTTTGGTTAGGGCTCTTCATAAACAAAATACAAACATTATCTTTATTACTCACAGTGCTGCTGCATACTTGCGGTTTAGGTTTTGCCAACTATTTGCATTGTATAGCCACAGACTCTGTCTGGGTGGCATAAACAAAAACAAAGCCTTTCTGTTCCTATCAAGACTTGTTTTTTCAATTAGGAGCATTAGTGTATCGTCAGGTGGAGAGGGAAGATTATGTCTGTGTGTGTGTGTGAGACTCTCCTCGAGTCTGAAGTGGCAAAAAACCACATCAGAATAGATTTACGTGCCTCTTATTAGCCGTGAGCACCCACAGCATGATTAATGCTCTGCAGGAGAGACAGACAAGGCTGTCTCTGCCCCTAGAAGCTCACAGTCTAGCACTGATAAGCCTTGCCTTGTAATTTAGGAGGTGTGAAATTAATTTTGCGTTTATTAGTATTGTGACCCTCCTCTGGATGCAGTTCTGGGGTGCAGAAGCCGTTGTAGGCACATGAATCAGCCTGCACTGGCTTCACTAATCCATGCAAATCAAATGCCTCCTGTTAGCTCTGTGAAAGGTGCCAGATCAGAATTGTCTGTGCTCAGACTTCTCCCTCCTGGAGCATGCCTTGAAACAAATTTCAAATAATGGGTTTCAGGAATCACAGGCTAATTTAAAGGCTCACATGTGCATCCATTATGAAGTCACCAAAACTCATAATCCTGGGCTGCCTTTTAAATTTAACAGGGCAGGAATAAAAAATGCACTGGGGGGCAAGCAATAGTTTGTACCCATGGCCACACTGTGCCTATGAGCTTTGAAAAAATAAATTCTATTTTTATTATGAGTAGTGTGCTATGTTCCTGACTACATTTCCTCACATCCCCACACACTCCCCCTTCTTGTAGCTTTTCTTCATAGGACTGGAGGAAAAGAGTGTGTAATTGTGGAGAAGTATTTGTTCTTCGTTCTTGATCATGTTCCCATCCCATGCTTCAAATTGTATTTGCAAGTGTTGGCATTTTCAAATGGAATTTCCTATCATCTTTTCTTGAACTGCTCCAGCAATTCTGAAAATGTGAAGGATGTGTGACTTTTTTGAAAGCAAAACAGAATTTCAGTTTTCAAAGGCTACTTTTAGAAATATTTCTTAAGCCATTAAAGTAAATAAATAGTAGCAATATGTGTACTAATTTTAAGCCATTGCATTTACAGGAGGTTTGCTGCAAGAATCTGTGGTGTTTAGATAAATCCCTAATGATTTTGCTAAGTGTATAAGTGTATTATTTTCTTTACTTGGATGAAAATTAGTCTACCCTTAATATGGTTTTGTAGCCAAGTGCCTAGATAGAAGTCTCTCTTAAATTTGTTAGTGAGACAGTAGAGAAAAGCTGGTAGAAAAGATATATTCTAGCAGCTACTTAAAAACCTCATAGCTAAAATATACAAAATTATATTGCATATTATAATAATATTTAAAACATTATTAATATCTCAGACTGAGATGTAAGAGCTTTTCTGTTTAGTGACTGAGAATGTTATTACTGCTCTGGTCAATATTGATATACAGTGATCATTTTGCAAAAGAAAAATATTCTTTTCCTTTCTGTACCTTTCTAACCCCTGCAAGAAATGGCATCTATTTGCCATGGAAAGCTGGAAATTAACTTTACCAAGTGATGTATATCATCTATAGGACAATTAAAAGTCCATACTGAGCTCTGCCATTGTATGCCAAAATAAGGAGAATGGACATCTGAGAAGTTTGGTTTCTACACAGTAGTTGAGAAATAATTTAACCAGAAATGTAGAAAAGCCCAACAACCCATGGTCTGTGCTAATCTGTTGTGTAATAAATAAAGATGACCACAGCTATGGTAAAAATGTTAGTTTGTCCTTCAGGAAGAGATATTAACCATCTTCTCTGGTTAACTTCTGGCAACTTGCATTTTATTTCTGCTTGGAGCTTATTCTTCACTGCAAGTAAAATTAGGGAACATCAGCAATTTTTGTCTTGAGGAAAGTGAGGGGGAATTGGCCTTCTTTGAGTTTATGAATATAAAGAAAAAAAATTATAAATTCCTATTATACCGCCAGACCATCTCAAAATACTGGTTGCCACAGTGACACTGATCTCTTTGCAGGAGAATTTCTGTTGCTGTGTTTTGAGGGATTTTTTAAGGTTTGTTGTAGAGTTTCAGATGCTGTGTTTTAGAGAGGGATTCCAGAGGGTGCTGTTGTCTGGTGATCCTTCAGTCCTGGGTGGTTATTTCAAGGATGTTTTCAGAGTTATTTTGTTCCCCCTCACGTGCTCTGTGTATGAGATGAGACAGTGAGATGCTGTAGGGCTGGGATAATCCACATGGGATGTATTGAATCTCTCTCACCAAGCACTGCAAAGTGTCTGGTTTTGTCCAACCTGGCAGAGGCTTGGGTGGACCTGGGTACTGAGTGATGCTGATAAAAAAGGAGGAACAGCTTCCACGAGGAAGCAAGGAGGTTGTTGGGCCAGCAGCTTTGTGTTTGAGATGGTCAAAGGGGATCATCCAGGATGGATGAGGGAATTGTTTTCCATTTTCTTCCTTGCCCCACACACACCCCACTGGAAAGTCACAGCAGCTGCAGTGGGCTGGACAGAGGTGTTCTGTCTGTCTGGGAATCCTTAAGGCTCCTGGTTCAGCTGCATTCCTGAACATGCTGTATGCCCATCCTCTATGCAGAGTTTTACTGGGCACGTGCAGGGGAGTTACTATGGGAAAGATCTGGAGCTGGTTAGGGGGAGGAATTGATTCCAAATGATGCCTTGCTGTAGCTTTATTGTGTTTTTCAGGCAGGGAATGAAATAATATTTTCTCCATACTAGAAGCTTGGAGGCAAAGACTCACTAACTTTTTAATTATCAAAATCAGTGGTTCCTTACTAGTACAAAAATACATATATCCCTAGTTATCTATCTGACTAGGAATTAATAATGCCTAAGTTTTTTCCCAAGTATTTATGTTGTCCTCTTTAAAAGGGGTTTTATGGTCTAAGCCCTTTATGCTTTTCCCAGTGTCTCATAGTTATAGTTATTCCAAAGTGTAAAAAAACTCAGTGTTCAACATTCATTTTTCCATGACCTTATCTCATTCTTACAGGAAAAGACAAAGGGATATTGAATATTTTTCTGTTCAGTGTATTCACTAAATAAGTTATCTGTATTACAATGCATAATAAAATATCTGTGCTAAAGTGGTAAATCATATATTCCCTGGACTTGCATCCTTGGGCTAGTCCTGACTGAAGAGAGTGCATGTGGTCTAATATCTAATTTTCATTATTAGCAGCAGTCTTTTTACCACTGGAATAAAAGGGCATCTAACAGATGAAGAAAGATTTTATTCAAAGATGCTCATCTTTCCCTTGTTATAATAGGAAAAAAAATTAAAAGGAAGAGGAAAGTAATTGAAAGGTTTTAATTCCTGTGAATTTTTAAATGGATTATATCGATTAACAAAATTGCTGCATCTTAGAGCAGAAACTTTTTACAAGAAGGCAGTAATTGTAATTAATTTTTAGTCTGTGCCTCATATTTGATGATAGCTCTGATTCATGCTATTATATTCTCTCTTCCTTCACCCACAGCAAAACAAATTTAATTTGATTCATACCCTTACGAAAAAAAAAAAAAAAAAAAAAAAGCAAAATTACTCACATGGTTATGATTCAGCTCTTGGCATAAAACCCTGTCCTCCTCCATCCTCCCCTTCTCCCACCCAAACCTCCCCCACCCTCACCCACTGTATATTTATGTCACCGTAGTCTGAAAAAGTTGATTTAGAAACGGAGCAAATGAAATCCTTCTTCAAGCTGCTGTTTTACTTATGTTGATATGAGTCTAACAAGACTTCCTTTTCACAAGTGCCATAGAGGCAGCAGCAGTACTCTGGTTTTCTTGTTGCTTTAGCAGACAACAGCACTGCATTGGTCTTGAGTCGTGCTTGCTTTTAGCAGTTCAGCAGGGCTGCAGCAAACAATGCTAAAATTGGTCAGGTTCTTGTATCTGAAAAAAAAAAAAATCTTTGAGAAAACCATATGTATGGATTTTTTTGTTGAAGCGGAACACCAGAAGACCTTACTTTAATATTATTTATTCCTTAATTAGTCTTCATTTTGTGTCCTTAACAAGCTTTTCCCCAAGAAGAGATAAAAGCTGCAGTGCTTCCATTACACGAACGTGCAGCAGTGTTTCCTACAAGCTTGTGCCAGATTCTGCTGTGGATGGGTGGTGGAAAGCTCCTGTCCTCACCCACCGCTGGAAACACAAATGTTTCAGTTCTGCCCATCATTGTGTCTGACCAGCCGCGTTCCCTGAGAGCTGAATGCTGAGCACAGCTCAGGTTCTGTGATCAGACACTGCAGGCATTCAAAGGAGATGTTTTATACATGAAAAAGAGATGTTTACAGAGAGCTGGCATGTAGAGGTGATGCAGTCCAACAATCCCAGTGGAAATTAGGAGCAGCTCAGTGCCTCTGAAAACTGACGTGTGTTATGTATATAACACTGAGCACGGAGGGACTTCCTGCACACTGATGCTGTGAATTCTCACAGCAGGTACCACAACTTGCATAAGCTGGTGGGAAAAAGTGCATTTTCAGCCAAGCATGCTAATACAAACCTCCCACTTTCACTAAAAGAGATGAATACGGGATACTTTAAGGGTAAATATCAGAGAGGATTGAATTTTAGGGTGTTTTTTTTGTTTGTTTGTGTGATTTGTGTGGCTTTTTTTAATAGAGCCTAGATCATTAGTTTACAAACATGGACTTGCACACTTGCTAGTTAAATGATGCATGTTTCTTTATATCTGTGCTTACAAGCTTTACTTTTTCAGTAATTACTTTCAGTAATACTTTTTTCAACAGGGAAGGGGATCTGTAGGGTAGAAAAGAGAAAATTAATTTCTTCCTCCTCTCCCTGCCATCCTCTGCTTCTGCCTGGTGCTACAAGGAAATGATAGGTGCGTTCACACGCGTCCCTGGTCTGTGACTTTGCCTGGTTCACACGTCCCAGCGGTGCTGGGAGCTTCCCCGTGGGCTGGGCTCTTCCCCTCCGGCAGAGGAGAGCCTGCAGTGCAATTAGCATTGAGGGTGGTGTCAGCTCACTGGGGAGATCACTCCCTTCCTCAGGGAAACACAGAGCTGGAGCATCTGCTTTTCTCCCCAGTCCTGAGATGACTTCCACGTCTTCGGTCCTGGTCACAAAGAACTGTTGTAAATAAACCTGACCTAGAGCAACAAGTGTTCTTGCACACATGGTGTCTGCATTGCCTTTTCCTCTCCCTCTCCTGCCTCATGGCTTTATGCAAGATAGGAATTGTCTGGCTTGGGCTGTCTAACTCCCCTGGGGAACAGGAGTCCCTAAAGTGTGGGGGGTGGTGGCCTTTGTCAGTGCTGTGGAGTGCTGAAATCTTGACAGGATCAGTCCCTCTCACCTGTGTTGTCAGCTGGATGGCCCCTGTGTCCAGCACCAGTGACCAGTCCAGTACCAGTGTTGTCCTGCCCCTGTGTCCAGCACCAGTGACCAGTGTCCAGTACCAGTGTTGTCCTGCCCCTGTGTCCATCCCCAATGACCAGTGTCCAGTACCAGTGTTGTCCTGCCCCTGTGTCCAGCACCAGTGACCAGTGTCCAGTACCAGTGTTGTCCTGCCCCTGTGTCCAGCACCAGTGACCAATTTCCACTATTAATATTGTCCTGCCCCTGTGTCCAGCACCAATGAGCATCTCAAAAGCAATCAGACAGTTTATCTGTCATGTTTGGACCAAGACACAAAGGTGAGAAGTCAGAAGAGGAAAATATATGGGAGAGGACAATTGCTGACTGCAGTAAGAAGCAGTCACTGCTCAAATAACAAACAGGTCTCCTAAGGAAATGGTCAGCAGAATAGGTAGTATATTTTGTCTCTGAGGGTGCACAGAGCAGGGTGAAGAAAACAGTGCCTTCCCTCTCACGTTCCTCATTCTCTGCCTTCCTGCTCTAGTTGGGTTTCTGTGTTAAAGCACCCAGAGAACACAACAGAGAGAATCCAGATGAACTTCAATCATGTCTGAATGGCCGAGCTGCTGAAATTAGACCATTGCTTCCAGCAATTCAGTGATGCACTTTTCTGCATTTTCATTCTGTAGTAGGACAAAAGTCTCAGCCTCTGACCCTCAAAAAACCTCCCCAAAATGACACCAACTATACTAACTTTACAAAATAGAATATTTTTCAACAATGAGGATAACAATGAAAGAACTTCTTACCCCGTTAGAGATCAGCTGCTATAATTTTTCACTGTTGATTTTTGCCACACAGAAGGTGACTGTGGGTGATCCAGCTCAGCACTAGGCTGGAATGAGATGCACAGTGTGCTCCAGGAGATGTGGCATGGGACAGGGAGCCAAGAGCTCCCTAGGTGCAGCTCACTTCCTGATGGAAACTTCTGTGATGTTGGTCAAGACATTTTAAGTATTCCTGGCTTCTCATTTCCTAAAGGAGACTAAAGACTACCATTTCACAGGGATATTATGAGGATTTACCTTAAAATGTACTTCTGAAGTATTTATAATGGTTAATCAGCTTTTCCATTATGGAGTACTTATGTTATTTGGCTGCCTTCAGCCACACGAATTCACACAAATGCTATACATAGAATACTTTGGTGGAATATTCTGTGTTTGGCTCATCTGAGTCACGGTTTCCATTCAAAAAGAACTGATTGTTTCAATCTAATTTATTTTCATGAAGAACCCTGTAATAAATGCTTTGGGAAGAACTCAGAGATGGAGTGTGATAAAATTGTTAGCATAAAATATCTCATTAGAAGTTGAAGGCAGATATGACTGCTGCCTCCCAGCGAGCTGCAGAATGGAAGAATGGGGGTATTTGTGGTATAGCACAGGAAAAAGAAAAGCACTGTTCTAGCAAAGAGAGGACAATATAGATCACTTCATGTTGTGCCAGCAGCTGGCCCTGAAACAGTTTAAGATGGAAATTTGGGGGAAAAAAAAGAAGGTCCGAACCATCAGAAGCAACTTCTGGAACAACCTTTCAATTGCAGGAGCTGTGAGGAAACTGGAACTTTTTTCAAGATGGGGACACAGTCACATTTATGAAGTCCTCAAGGAGGTGTTGGCTGGTTTGCTTTCCAGTTCCCAATTTCTGCAGCTCCTCCTGTTATCTTAGGTCTCGTTTTCCACCCTGTGATCTATCATTAAATTTCCAATGAAGGTGGACAGTGCATCTCCCATTTTTTATGTTAATAGAAAACCCATGGCTATTTTAAGAGAGATTTATTCACTGTCTGCTAAGAAGATGGAACATGTTTTTCTCCATAAACTAATCTATCCATTATTTCAAATCACTTACTGGTGTAATGTTCATATACAAGATATATAAAGTATTCTGATCTCTTTATTCTAATCAAATAACTTTAAATCAAAGATAGAAAGTACTCCCAAAAGCTTAAAATGTGATCATTTTCTTAAAAAAAAAAATGACAGTAGATGAAAAAATGATACTGAATTCTGTATGTACACAGTGTGAAATTTTTATTAAGTCATCTGCCTTTAATTAAACATAACATTATTTGTTATCCTCATGCTATTCTAGGATAGGATGTTTTTGTCATTTTATGGCTTTATTGGTCTATGGAATAGTTAAAAAAAAATTTGAAAATGTGGTTAGATTAGTTTTCCTTTGGGTTTGACCTCAGTAAACTTATCTTGTGGTCTAACTAGATTTCTCTTTACTGTATTTGTTATCTCAAGACAGTCGTTGTGTGTTTGATTAATACAATGTGAAAAAGAGGAAGGGGGTGGGGAGGGAATTGGGTGTTTTCTGTTCTGTGGGGGTTTTTCCCCTACCCCTGAGAGCAACTTTGAGTCATTCCTCTAAGAGATCCTACACCCCGCTGCTAAAGAGGGCTGTTGTTCTGTGGAACAGGAGGGTGGGGGAGAGGCGACTTGAGTCATCTCGGCTGGTTTGTCCTGGCATACGTTTCCTGCCCATAAATTGGGATTGGCAGGGCTTGTCAGTGGCAGGCAGCCTGGCCCCTGTTCCGGCTGTGCCTTGGACGGCGTTCGCTGCTCGCGTGTGATGTTCGCGGCCGCGCGTGTTTCTCCAGGGCAGGAGATGGAGGATGCAGCGTGGCTCGGTGGCAGCTCGGGGGTGCTGCCTGTGCTCCTGGGTTTGCGGGCAGGTGAGGCTTTCGGCATTGCTTTGGAGCGAGCCTGTTTCCATACACCCTTCGTCTCCTCTCGCAGCAATTCCTCACAGTTAAAACGTAAAGCGTTAATTAGCATAGGCGCGTTTTTCTTGCGGGAGCCTTTTCTGGCACGGGGGTGGTGGTGGGGGGTTGTTAATTGCTAATCGCTCCATAATTAACGCCTTTCAATAATCCCGGTTTTTTATTGACCCGTGTCATCCGCCGCGCGCTGAAGTTTTTCAGACCGGCGCCGGCGCATCGCTCACCACCAGCCTCCTGCTTGAGCTCACGCTTGAAAATCTGTCTGTGCGTGTGTGTGTGTAGGTAACAGACAGGGCTGCTCCGGCGGTGAGGTGCCGCTCTGCGCCTCGGCGAGGCGATGGCCGCGGCGCTGTGCAAACCCAGCTCGGGGGCGAGGATTAGCGTAATGTGCGCCAGACATTCCTCCCGCGGAGATGCTGGCCGGTGCTGAATGCGGCCGTGTCTGTGTGAGGCGAGGGAGTTTCCTGCTTTAAATCACCGAGCAGGCTCCGGCTGGGCGTTCCCGCTCGCTGCCCTTTTTTTTTTTTTTTTTTTTTTTTTTTTTTCCTTCCCCCTCAATGAGTGTCCTTTGTGTAACCCCGCTAATTCAGAAAATTCTCCGCCGTAATTGGAACTGCCCCGTCACGTGGCCGCCGCCCGCCGATTGGCCGCCCTTAATTGGCGGGTCGCTATAAGAGCGGAGCGCGGCGGCGGCGGCCGCTGCTCCCCGCGCCGCTGCCGCGGCCTCACGGCCCCGCCGGGCCCCGCGCAGCGCCGCGCCCGCCCTCACCCCCAGCGCCTGCCCCCGGGGAGCTGCCGGGAGCCGCCTGCCCGCGGGGAGCGCCGCCGGGCTCGGGTGAGTGCGGAGCGCAGCCCGCCGCAGCGCCCGGCCCGCGGCGCCGCGCTGAGGGGAGGGAGGGAGGAAGGGGCGCACCTGTGGGGAGCGGGGGGTGCTGCTCCTCGGCTCGCCCAGGGGGAAGTTCCCCGGAGGTTTCTCCGAACCCCGCGTGGATAAAAGTGCCCCTAGCACGTGTGGCTGCGACTTCCTCGTGGCGGGGAAAGTCCTTTCTGCTCGCAGCACCGCGGCGTCCAGGTGGGCGAGGGGAGGGTCCCGGTGCGCCGGGTCCTGCCGGAGGGGGAGGCTGGGGCTGCAGCGCTCCAAGTTTGCTTTGCCATTGTTTTTCGTCTGTGGAAGCTGGAGTGGCTTTAAATCACGAGCTAAGCGTGATCGCTTCGCGTTCTGCGTGTTAAAACTAGATATAACTTCCCACGTGCCTGTTACTTAATATCCTCTCAGTGTTTAGAAAAAAGTAATGTACTTCAGAGACACGAATCTCTTCAAAGCAGAAATGCAGCAATATATAAATATATAGAGATTCAGACTGTTGGTTTTTACGAGGCTTCCGAATGCAGTGTGATCCTAGAAACCGTGTTACCGTGTGAATGCGTATAAAAACCTTTCTTTCAATTATATTTAAATTCAGTACACTAATTGCTACATTGAAAACTGCCTGCAAGTCAGATGGGAAACAGTAGTGCCTGTAATACATTGCAGACCTTGCGCGTGGTCAGTAAGTGAAGAATGAATATGTTACGTGGAAATTGTAACCTGTGTTTCAAATATGCTGTTAAACTTTGTAAGCTTTGTTTTTACTTTCTTTTTGAGCTGTAACTTATTCAACATGCACTTGGAAAGATTATTTGGTTACAGGTTAAAAGGTGTCATACAGAGTATGGTCTTCTCTGTTGGTTCAGATGCATAAAACGCTGGTTTTTATTTTTAAATATCTTGCTTCCATTTGTCTCAGATTCCCCTGTGAAGATTTTTCCAAAAAGGGGAAAAAGAAACTAGCTCGTGTTGAGATTACATTTCTGTTATGAATCTTGTCTTAATTGTTCAAAGGCCTTTCTCTCTTTCCTAATACAATTTTCGGAAGCTCTTTGAACAATGCTGTATATAAAAATAGAGCTCAAGGTTGTTGTGTAGCTAAATTTATTGCAAAAACGAGTAGGAAACGTCTAATAAGTGAAGCAATAAAAGGAATAGATGGTGAGATAAGCATGTCTTCCAGAGGCACTCTAGCTTCACAATTCGGGAAGAGCGTAATCCAACTTCTGCTGTTGGAGTCTCCTCCTTAGCTCAGGTGTGGCTGGGCACCATCTGAGGGAAATGTTCTGTTTTCAGGCTTGAGCACACGGCTCTGAGGTTCTGTGATTGTGGTGGGGCTGGGGAGCAGCTCCCTGCAGCTGGGTAAGTTTTTACTTATAGATTTACCAATTAAAATTCCAGAGGAAGAATTCATAAGGTTAGCATTCTTCCCAGAGGTCCCCCTGCTCCCTTCCCCCTACTCTCCCAAAAATAAAAAGCACATACTACTCTGTTTAAGTAGTCAGTGCTTGAAAAAAATGTAACTGTAGTCGATTTGTTGTCTATTATTAAAATGATCAGTCCCCTCCCACTGGGTTTCACTCACCTGTTTTGAAATACTTGTATGAGGTGAGGGCTGACTGATTTAAGCATAAGCTGAAATTTTGAGAATTAAATAAACATGTTCTAGTCAAATTCTGTTTAGATCATGTCTATTACTTGTACTTTGGTTTGTGTCATACTGTTGACTGTTCCAGTTTATTCATAAAAAAGATCCCTTACGTTTTGTAGTATATGATCTCATGCAAAACCACATTTTACTCTAATTCTGTTAGTAAGTTTTTGCTGTCTGATTTTTGTGAGCATATGTAATGAAAACGTTTGTTTTAAAAAAGAAAATGCCTGGAATTACAAAATGCTTTGGGGGATTCTGAAATTTTAACTGCAACAAGTAAATTTTGTTACGTGTCATAATAACACGATTATTGCTAGTGGTGTTGCCTGACTGATGTAGAGAAGGGCAAACATGAGAAACAGGAGGAATGCATAAAATCAACTTTTTGTTGGGGGGAATTGTTGTAGTTCTGTGTCAGCTTAGATGCTGAAAGGGTGATATAAAATATTCTGTAAAATATTTTTATTGTGTGGAGATGCCTCCACATGTGTGGTAGAGCAGCACTGCATGGTGACACCCAGAACTGTCAGATAGCTGCAGGTTCCAGACTCGTTAATTTGGATGTTCTTAGACCACGTGATGGTGCATGTCACACTCCTCTCCTCTTTCACACATAACACACACAGACCTCCTGGATATGGATATCTTTTTGCCTAAATGGGCTTTTTTGAGTGAGAGATCAGAAATTGTAACAATAGCTACAGTGAACTGTAGAAACCTCAAATGAGGGTGTGTATCATCTGGAACTGGTTGGATTCCATAGGTCATTTCAGAGTCTGAATAACACACCTGCACACTCCCAAGTGTAGCAGTGAGGGATTGCTTTGGGCAGTACAATGGTTCCCCATCTCTTAGACATTATTCTTTCCCCTGCCCAGGAATTGGGGGCTGGATTAGCTGTTGTACTTCTAGTTAGCCTTAACTTAGTGAAAGTTTTTAATAGGCAAGGGTACTTGTTTCCAGACCCTGAAGATATGTTACATTTATTATGTGGCAAAGGAAGAAAGTGTTGCCCTTTAGATTACTTCACTGCAGTTCTTTGAGCAGTTTTCCCTTTATATTCTAGTTGTATTGAGGATTGAAAACTGGTTTCTGTACATGGAATCTGTTCTCTACAGATGCAGAATGCATCTGTATGCAGAAACACTTTATTCATCCAACTGCAGTTTTAGTACTGCAGATAGTTCTTCTGCCCCTATATTTGTTAGAAATGCAGCATAACATGGTTGAAGTGGTTTTCTTTGGGGTTTATCATGTTTGAATTGTTTTTACAAATTACTTAACACAGCTGAAAAGTTGAACTAGTGTTATTGGTTTGTTTGGGATTTGTGAGAAAGAAGAAACGTCTTTCAAAAGCTGTAAGAGGCGTAGCAATGTTATAGGCTTGTGATAGGCTGTTAATATTTCTTTAAATGTCTTGTTGAAAATCCTTGGCACCAATAAAAATAAGGTAAACCTAAGCTGCTGCATGGACAGAGGTGGAGTGCATATCTAAATCCTCCTGTCTCCTACATATGATAAATGTGATTTATCATTGGTTTCAGTTCGTATTGCCAGAACATAGTCATCAACTCATTTCTGTGAAGATCTTGTATTGCTCATAAATGCTGATGAGCACTAGAGATTTAAATAAGTGATTTACTGGTACAAATAGCAGAATCTTAAAAGTTCAACAGTTCCAGGACAGAAAATCTGCTTTTATGATTCAGATGAATGATGTAAAGTTCAAGAATGAATTGACTCAAGCAACCTTACCAAGTTGCTTGATGACTTTGAAATTGATGATGGAGTGATGACCTACAAATTGTTCTTTCACTTTCCCACCTTCTGTCTGGCACATAGGGGATTCTCTGGACCATCATCCTGCCCCAGTGGTTAGGCTGACAGTTTTTAAGCAGATCCTGATGCCTGTGTTTCTGACCTGTTCTCTGAGATAACTGACACAGGCCTGTTGTGCAACTCCCAGCAGAAAAGCTTGCCTTGTCTAGGCTTGCCTAACAATACAGATGCTGCTGAATCTGACTATTCCTGGTGATAAACTTGAACTGAAACTATTTGTCCAAGAAGAACAGTTTAAACCTCCTTTTCAAGTTTGTGTACTATTATATCCCCACAGTGTCTCAAAAGTCAGATCATTGTGTTGCCCAAACAGATTTGGAAAGGTGGGACTGGGTGTGGCTCACAGGAGAACATGTTCTGTAGTCTCCTAGAAATTATTCTTTTTTGAGTCTGATTTCTTTATAAAGGTGGAAACTTGTCTTTGACTATAATATACAACAGCCAGATCTGCTGTTGTAAGCATCCAAGTTTAGGGAAGAAGCTGTAGCTGTTCTTTTAAAAAATATATATTGGCACAGCTCATACTATATATTCTAAGGTATTGAACAAGAGAAACTAATGATCTGACAGAATTATTGTCTAGAAACACTAGAGCAAGCAACATGTTTGTCAAATGGAAATACTCACTGACTTTTTGTTTAGCCCTGTTCAGATTCTTCCCCATTTCTAAAATGTGCTTTATTTCTCTGTGAGAGCACAAATGAACTCTAGAACATCTCAACCACCAAGGAGTAAGTTTTCTAGGCCAAGCTCTTACTAGTGGTTGTGTCCTTGTTGGAAATTTCTGGCTGTCTCTGAAGTTTTTTTAGATGAGGCAGAGCAAAACCCCCTTCATTTTGAATATATGAACTCTTACTTGTGTTACAACAATACACACTTGCTTTTAGTGCTAGGCAGAAATGCAACTCTCCCAGTGAATCTGCAGAATGAAGTTATTTCCTACATAATGAGATAGCAATGTCAACATTCTGAAAAAAATGGTTGGCCTTCTAATGGTCACTCTGCACTTCATCTTTACAATACTGCTGCCTAAGACTTGTGCTAGTACCTTTCTGCAGAATTTTGGGTTCCTTTTTGCACATCAGTTTGTGCTCCTGAAAAGTTATGCTCTGTAGTTATTATGTGATGAGATTTGTCTGTTTCATAATCGTCTTGAACCAGATGTTTAACTTTTCTTCACCATCAGAAATATCTCCTATAAATAGATGCATAGTGCTGTACAGTTGTGTAGCTGTCTTGGTCATGGTGAAACTGTGTGTTTATAAATCAGTGCTCGTTTTAAGAGCAACATCTGGTCTAAATTTTGTAGCCAGCTGTTCACACCTTAAGGGAAACATCACAGGTCTGCATGGCTTGTGAATAATTAAATATTTGTATTTTACTAATCTTTTGGTGCCCTTGTCTAACAAGTGTGAAGTTGGGCAATACATGAGATGATTTCTATTGGCAATGATTTCTATTCTCTACCTTCATTGCAAATACTTGGAGTGCTTGATCATTTGAGAGGCCCATTTTGCTTTGCCCTTTTAATTTATATTTGGGGGGCGAGCAGGGAGCAGATACTAAAACCCTGAATAACAACATTTAAAAGAACAGACTTTTTTAATCCTTAAACCTAATCCTACTTAAAGTATCAGGCTTAATTAAAAATTATGATATTGTGATAAGGAAGGTGTGCCTTACTGAATGGGATTTCAGTACTTTGAGTGGGAGATGGTCACGTGAATGTGATCATGTGGTATCATTCTTGGTTTTGTACAAAAACTGGAGGTATTTGCCAGTATCTACTTGCAGATAAAAAGGGGAAGCTTGTGTGCTAGCAAGTTTTAAAAAAAGGGTGAAAAGTTTGGGAATATGAAGAGACAAGGGAGTTGACCATTCTGATCATTTCAGGAGGCATCTGTGGAAATTAAAAGAATTGAAAATTTGAGGGTTTTGAATGATTTCCTTGAATCATTTAACATGTGGGAAGAGTCACCTTTCAGGCAAATCTTGCAAGTTTTATCCAAATTAACTAATTAGTAAGATGACAGCTTTTAAATGGAGGAGGTTCTTATGTGGCATCACCAAATATTTGACTCCTCAGATCTATGGCTTTGGTTAAGCTTCTAAATGAATTAATGGATATGGAAATATTCATCATTAATGACTATGTTTGTAACATCACTAATCACTTACCAGTGCACAAGTCTTTTTAAATAAATTTAGCATGTCTCTTGTAAAGCTTGAGCATGTTTAGGTGCCTGATAAAGCACTGACTTTTCAATAAGTAAATGAGGTTAAAAGTGAGAACAAGCTGGGTATGTTTTATGTGTGCTAGCAGTAATCAATTTGCACAAATAAACTTCTTTTTGGGAGCCTGCTCTTGACATACTCCTTATGAGTGAAAAAAATTAGATTATCATCAGTAATTAGTGTTTCCAATGTACCTCTGACAGCAAAACCAGGCTCCAGGGTGGCAGCTCCCTAAGCAGGCAGGTATTGTGCCCTGTGCAGTGGCACAGGATGAAGTGCCAGGCTTTGGTGGCAGCAGCTGAGCCGGGCAGGCTGTGCCGGGGCTGAGCTGGAGCCCGGGCCGGGAGAGCTCCGCGCCGCCCCCGAAATTCCTCAGGGGAGGAAGGAGTGGAGGGAGGCCTCCCTCCCCACAAGCAGCTGTGGAATGAGGATGAAATCCAATGTTTATTCTTTCTCCCGGAAACTATAGGAAATGTAGCACTCACGTACATTGCATAACAGTGTTTGCAGTTGTGATAGGGAAAGCCTGAGCAGGGCACAAGGAGAGTGAGGTGTTAGAAACTGTGTTCTCAGGAGCAACCACAGTATGGGCTGTGAAGGTATTAAGCTGCTTTATCAGGGAACTGGTCCTTGCTAAAAATATTCTGAGCATCCTTACAAGATTTTTGGCCTTCCTTTAGTGTGTGCCAGCTGAACTGAGCTGCAGTGCAGTGTCTTGGGAGCATCTGTTGGTGCAAGCAGACAGGAGGATGTGCCTTGTGGCTGGGGAGAGGAACTGGAAGTGGAGTGGCTGTTTTGTTTCCACTCTGCTGTGTAGCCCAGGCAATCTTTTGGTGGAAGCTGTCTGTGATTTGTGTGTCTTGTAAAGGAGCTGCTCACTTGAGTGCTGCAGTGGTCCTGTCTTCTCCACTGTTGTCAGCTACAGGGCTCTGGCTCTGCTCCATGATGTTCAGGTGGCTGAGAAGTTGAAATGACTGATGATACCAAGTCTTCACATACAGAACATAAAAATGCTGCCCTTTGTCGGGCAGGTGTTGTGTGAGCTCATTTCTCACTAGTGACACCACTTTACCTGGGAGATCACCTGCCTGTCTGGAGCTGCTCAGAAACTTTGTTAAGCAATATCAGGCAGATCTCACTAAAACCTTTACTACAGCAGCTGGAGAAGGCAAAAATCTCCTGTCACATTCAGAAAATCAAAGTACTTTCTTCCCAAGTGGCTTATGCTTGTAGGAATAATGAAGCTTGAGGCCCTGAAATCTGAAAGAGTGCTGGTGTCAGGGTGATGCTCCAGGTTGTAGCTGCCTTACTGGTTTTGTTCAGCTGTTTTCAGTAGGCTGAGTGATGGGGAGGGGTGGTTCTTTCCTAAGTGTGGAAGGTGATGTCTTCCACTAGGTATGTCAGTAATAGCAGCAAGGTAGGAGAAACACTTATGTAAGAAGAAACTGAAATGTACCACTTGTTTCATTAGACCCCAAAAGAAAGTTCTTATGGCTGTTAACCTATCTAGGTGTCTCTTTCTTGGCAATGATGTGTTTTAGTAGTACTATTATAGAACCAAAATCACCCTGAAAACATATGTGCATCACACTCTAGAAAATGAGTACAGAAGGTGGCAATATATTTGAATTAGAAGTCTCTAATTGCCTCTTAAGTATGAAGTACCGTGGCATGTCTTGCTCTCCTGTTAGGATTCATCTGCTTAGTTACCTGATTTGGTAGGGAGAGGAAGGAAAAAAGCTGTATTGGCAAGATGAGTGCTGGATTTTCTCCAGGATTTTCTGCACAAAGAGTTGCATGTTGTAGCCAGGATGCCCCTCAATAATTTGTAACTTCAGGGATTGGCTTGTTTGATTTTAACACTTCCAATATGCTTTTGTTGCCTGATAAATTTGCCTACTGGAACTTTCTTATTTCTTGGCTGAGGTTAAAAGAAATGCTGTGGTGGAGGAGCAGTGTGCAATTCAATACCACAGAAGTACACATCAATTAAAAGGTGCCTAGATATAGGCAAGGGAGCTTAGTCAAATATTCATTTAGGGGAGGGGGGAGGAAAACTCTAAACAAAAAGCTTGTATGTTGTAGATAAAACTGCTTCTTCGTGATAGCCTGGAGAGCCAAACCCATGGGGAAAACTATTCCTGGGATGTCAGGATGTCTTGGGGTGACTTTATGATGAATTTGTCTTCTCTTCAAAGCACTGAAATGTTTTGCTGTTTCATATTGTTCATTTTTGTACTAAAAAGTACTTTGCCAGTTAAATAAATGGGTTTTTTCCCCACTTCTCTCCAAAATAAGCATTTCCCCAAACCAGTTAAAAAAACAAAAAACAAACTTAAATTTGTTTCTTAGAAAATACCTAAATCAAAGGTTTCCTCTCAGATTTGCCCTAAACCAGAACACAGGTAAATCTACTTTTAAAGGGGTGTGCTCAGTAGCATGGTTAGATAGGAGCAGAGGAGGTTCTGATGGATATCCTGAGCAGCATAGATCTGTAGTCAGACCAAAGGTGTTTTCTTCCTGGAATCCAACCTTTACTTTCCCTGATTTATTTGGTGCAGATTTGCTTCTTTGGCATCTTATGCATGTAAGTGTAATTCCTATGGAATTTCAGAGATGAGTCTTGTGCTTCTGGGATGTGCTGATAATCAAAAATTGTTAAAAGAACTTGCTTAGCAGACACCTTGATTTAAAAACAACACACCCACTTCATTGTGATGCTATTCAGGGAAATGATTCAGTGCAGTTTCAGTGGGTTTAAACAATAGCCTAGTGGCACACCTATTTTGTAGAAAGCAGAGTTTTAAATGGGATGCCTGTTTTCTGCAAGTCTATACATAGCTAACAGCTGCAAGGTGATACTTGGTAGTATAAATGTCCTGTACAGAGCATCCCTCACTGCATTCTATTTTCCCATGCACTGAAAACTGCCAAGAGAATTGGAAATATTGGAATGATTTGTTGGATCCTTCAAGTTTCACTTTCAGAACTGTTTTATCTTGCAGTAAAACATAGCTAGGACTGAGTAGATTGACAAACAGTATATGCAGCCAAGTCCATTTTAAAAGGTACACTTGGTTTAGGGTTTTGTTTTTTCCCCTGCTCTACATGCAGGCTGTAATAACATAACAGCTTATTTATCTTTATCTCTATTCATGGCCAGTTTGAGTTGCAAATAGTAAAATACTGCAGACAGCTCAGTCTGGAGCTCAGCTTGCAGTCTTCAGTTCTGTGCATACATTTGTGTTCAGAAGCAGGAGCAGTAGAGCTGAGGCTGACAGTGATAAAGGTGTGTGTGAGCACACCTTCATGCTGAGCACTGGTGTGTGTCAGGGCAGAATCCCAGGCTGGAGTCTCTCAAATGCAATGTGAACTTTGCCTGCTTCATCCCTGCCCACGTGCACCTCGGGCACACATCTGAGAGTGACTGTGCAGTGCATGGGTACTGTACAAATGAGTCAGTTCCTGTTCCTTTGGCTGAAGCTTCGTTAGGAGTTCTCAAAAAAGTATTTCAGAATGTGGATGTGGTCAACACAGTCATTTTCCAGGCATCTTAAAGGAAACCCACATCAACTGTGAAAGTGACCTTTGAACTCCTCTGTCCTGCCACTGTCAGAACTCAGGCAGTGCTGGATGGGAAGGCTGATTTGCTTCTAACTACGTCTTCCCTCACCATTTGTACTTCTTGCCATTTAGGTTAAGTGCCTGGTTATTCTTCAGGAGAATTTCCAATAGTGTGTCTGACTGATCACTGGTGGGACGTCAGCTGCACACGTAGTTAAAACAGCTTCTGACAAACTTTGGGTCATATTTAGTTCTTCACCACATTTTAGTATTGAAAGCAGCTAAAGCCATTAGAACCTGCAGTGTTATTTCCTAGTTCTCAAGCAGAGTGTGGTGGAAAACACTTGTACTGCATCTCCTGGGGTTTAATATATAGCTTCAGCTAAGTAAGTTCTCTTGAAGGCATCAATTATTAAGAGTCTCTTTTTTGAGATGTCAGAGGGATTACTTTCACTGAAAATGTCTGCCTTGTACTATGAATCTGTCTATTTAAAAGGACTTTTTAAAAACAACTTTACCAGAGTCTTCCTGCCTTATAGCATGGAAAATTTTTTTGTACATGTAATGTTTGTGTTCATATGCACCAGGATCTAGACTATGAATGAAATTATCTCCAAAACTGTTTTAATGTACTTCCTTTACTTTACTGATACGTGCAGCTCTGCCTTCTAATTGTCATCTTGTGCTGATGTTTGTGTTCTTGCAGTACACTGGATTTTCCAGCTATCCAGTGATGCTGTGTGAGGCATTCTGCCAAGAAAAGGGAGATGCTTCCCCTGGGAGCCTTTGGAAGGCTGTAACATTGGGATGGCAAAGCAAGACTCCAAATGGGAGCATACACTTCATTTAGGAGAAAATGCTGCTACCAGATGATGGAAAAATGCTTTGAACCTGTGCTGGAACATAGAATTCCAGGTCTTTTATCTGGAAATCTGTGCATTATTTACGGTCCTGACTGTGCTGTTTAGGTGCAAAACAATGAGAGTGGAAAAGCTGTGTTATCCATAACTCTAAAGCTTGTAAATGAGTGACTCTGCTTTATTAGTAATGCATTGAGCCTTCCTTACAACATTTGACAGGAAAAAGGAATTTTGTTGCTTTACTTTGTGTTCACATCAGTAGCTGTGAATCTCGTATGGGCAGAGGGATAAAAAGACTTACTCTGAAGCTATCATGCCACTGGCAGTCACAGAATGGAGAGTCAAGAGTGCCTGTCATCCCTGCAGCTTATCAGAAATGTTCATGCTTGTGTTTTTGTTTGGGTTTCCCCACTCATCTTTAGAAATGAGTGAGGATGAATGAGAATGGCTTTTGATAGTAGTTCTTGTGTTACTGCTGTGCATAACAAGCTATCGGGCTTAACTAGACTTTACCGAATGATTTATCAATATAAATCTACCTGGTGTTTTTAAAATGTGTTTTGATAATATTTAGAATTTTTAACAGCTGTTACACTACAAAGGCAGTATTTCCTTCATCTGATATTGAGAATAAAAGTATGCTGTGTGATGATCTGAATTTAATATGACCACATTTCAGTTCTGTGTATTTCACAGTTCAGTCTTAAATTTGTTTTCTCAATGTCATCTTGAGCTGTAATAGGAATCTAGTTCTAAAGGCTTTGCATTAAAGATTAAATTTAATTGCAGCAATGCATCTGATGCTTTCCTGACTTTTGTACAGTATTTTGCAGTGAATGTTACTTTCCTTATCCAGGTAACCTTGTATTTAGATAAACTACTGTGCATGAATATAGAACTCTCTGCCACTTCCATGCTTGTTGCAGAGATTGCTACTCATATTTCTCTTTTTAGACCAACAGAATATGTAGTGACACATGTCTGTGTTTGCAGCTGTAGAGAGATGGAGACCACTTCACTTGTGAAACAAGTCTTTTCTGCAGTGCAGTCTTCATTTGCAATACTGGTGCAAGCACATCTGAAATGGTTGGTCTGTATTCTCTCCTTGCTGATTCTTATTTGTTAGCTTTGAATTTTGCCCTTTTGAAATGCTTGTAGTGTTCTGCTGTATTGTAAGTTTTTGGGTTGCTTGATCATCTTCAGTCATGGTTTTTAAAACCCTGCCTTTAAGAGAATATCCTTCTGTCACCTCATCATGCTGCATCTCTGATTATGAAAAAGCCCTTTTGGGCAGAAAGTTGAGTTGGAGTAGGCTTGATTAAAAAATGCTCTCTTGTTTATTCTAATGCACTGTGGTTAATTCAGTACTTGAATGCCTTTAAAATTACTTGGAATAAAAAAAGCAACAATCCCACAGAACCCTTAAAACTTGCCAGAGGAATGACCAGGACTTGCTCCTGCTCTGCAATGGTGTTTTTAGGAGTAAGAATAGATAATGCTTGTATTTAGAATAGATGTCCTATTAAGTAGCTGAATTTAACAATGACTACTGAGTGAGAATTGCAGTAAATCAAACTGGTGAAATAGGCCAGGTATAGCCTGGGTTTCTAGAATAGTCTGCTTTGAACTGGTGTTTAAAGCATGTGTTGAGAACCAGGAATAATGGCTTTTCAGTGGAGTTCTTCACTTGGAACCTTGTGTGGTCACACTCCTGAAGCAGGGTTTACTCAGGCCACATCAGGAATGTCATGAGAAGCTCCAGTTAAATCTGTTGTTGTAACACAGTGTTCATAACTCTGAGACCTTCTCAAATTGCAGAATGAGTTTAATCACTGTCCACCACTACATGCTGTAGTAGTGGGGTGTTAATCTCAAAGCTTTGGTAACTGTTTAATACACAGCTCAAAACTGAGGCCACTTTATGATTGCTGTGGTCTGTTTTGTCATAGCCTGAACCTATTAGCAATCCATACAAGATTAGATATTACTGATATTCCATACTGTCCAGGATTTCCCTCCAAGAGGCCTTGTTCAAACTCACTAGTATGCTTGTGCTTATTCTTTTTTCTCAGTATTGTGAATTCCTGTCACTGCAGTCACTGCCTGGCCTGAATAAATTGGCCTTCTTCATTTTAAGGTCACCTTGGTGAAGGACAATATTTCTTCCTGTTTGTCCTGGACATACTTTTGAATTTTTGAGTATTCCTGAGATTCTTGAGGTATCCCAATTAACTGGATACTTGAGTGAGTTACTTTTCTGTTCTTTCCAGTCACATCTTACACAACAGTCCTGGGCTAATTTTTGCCTTTTTCTTGGAGATGGTCTAAAAACAGTTCATGTTATGGAAAAAACTAAAAGATAATCTTGGCAAGATTGAGTGGGTAAAACAGCCTGGAGATTGTATCTACCATGAGAGAAGATGCTTCTCCAGCTGGTGCCTCCTCTATTCTGTTTCGTGGGAGTTATATCACTTGCACAAAATATTTCTGTAAGTTCAGATTCTTCTCTTCCAGATTCTCTATTTCCCCTTTTGAAAAAAGGGATAAAGTCAAAGTTAAATTTTAATACCATAATGTGTTCACATGATTTTTTTCGACCTACTAAGGTCGTGGGTTTGTGGTTTTTCTTCAGGATCCCATTTAAGACTTACCCCAGACTTTTGTGCCTTTTTAGCATAGTTACTGTGACATTTTCTAGAAGTTCACTGATCAGCACTCACTGTGTACAAACTGCTTTTGCACTGAGGGATGGAGCCCTGTGTTTTGGCTCCCTCTTAATTATCTGTATGATGTCAAGCATGAGAGGGCAGCCTGGCTTTGACTTACACGTGTCACTCAAATGTTAATGGCCATATTGCACAACTCTGCTGGTGTCCCAGATCCAAACAGGGATTTTGCTAAAATGCTCAAAGAAGGTAAATCAGTACTGACAGCCATCTATCTCCCCTGCCAAAGCACTTGTTTTTTCCTTGTTTACCTGATCATTCCAGTGAAGTGTGTGTGTATTTGTGGAAGGAGCAGGGCATCTTCATTTAAATGGTTGATTCAGTAGAACATAATTTTCCTGTTTACCTAGGGACCCTCAGTTCTCTGTGTACTTTAAAACTCCTGGTCAAAGCTAGAACTGTGTGACTTCTTCCACATTGTTCCTGGGAGTACCAATTTGGAATAGGAATCTTACAAACTTCAAAAGCATTGATGCAACTGTCCCTTAGGCATCACTATTCCTGCTTTCTCCTAAGTTAAATATAGAATATTGCCTATCTAGAGCTGCATGAATTGATGTTTGTAACCTGTGTATGACTTGCTGGTAGCTATAACTTTATGCAGATTTCACAGCAGTAAATATTGCCCTGGGTTCTGTAGAATAGATGCCTTTTTTAGGAAGCTCCTTAGTACATTCTACCTGTTGCTCTTCTGCTAAATGTATTTCTCTTCACCATTTATGGTCTGAAGGAAGCAAAGTCATGTGAGCTGTGGGATAAACACACATTTAGGTCTCTGTGGCACAGTAGCATGCTGTTGTCATGTGATAATCTTCAGGCAAGATAAAATGTGCCCTTGGCTTTCAGATGTCTCTTGCAAAGGTTTCTTAACACTTGAAAGATTGTGAATCTTATTTTTGGTTGTTGAAAGGTGCTTAGTCCTCTTAGTAATTTGTAGAATGCTTATCTAAAACATCAATTCTGATTTAATTTCAAAAATTTTTGAAGACTTTAACTGCATCTGCACTGTAGTCTTGGCATTGTGCTCAGATTTCCAGGCTTCTGAGGGCTTTAATGCCCCTTGATGATTTTTTATGTCTACCTTATGACTATATGTGTGTTTTTGTTGAACTTGTAGACTCTGCACTTTCACACACTTGTAACTTGCCCCCTTGTGTTTCTGGGGTAGATATTGCTGCTGTATAAGATAACTGTGGTACCTTGGGTGGACTTGCTCTATTTTTTGGAATAGTTCTAGCATCTGTCAGGGGAGAAAGGTGGCTGTCATTTAAACTGCATGACTTGGAGGGATAAATTGAGTTCCTCTGATTCATAAGGCACAGCAATGCCCAAACCATGCTTGTAGTCCTGATTCATAATCCTACAGGTTTACAGTTAACTGGTTTAAAACGCCTATCTAGGTAGTTACTTTTTCTTTCCCCACTTACCCAGGTGTGCTTGGGGGCCAGAGTTACTTTCCCTGTAGCACAAGGAGGCAATCAGAAACATTTGCAGTTCTCAGCCTAGATGTTTTAAGTTTCATATTGCACTCAGCTGAAAGGGGGTCAAGGGTGTGTTTACCTTGCCCACTTGAATCCACAGGAAGGCAAATAGGAGATGGTGGCCAACAGGACATGAATAAATTTATGTTCACCACCCTCCTGGTGCATGTTGGGGTGTGATACAGGACCAGGTACCTTTGTAACATCACCTCCATAATGAATTAATCAAGTGCCTTTTGTGAAGTTCAAGTAACACAAATGCTGTTCTCCTCTGCAGTAAGTACTAACTGCACTTAGAAGAGCAATTATCTTTAAAGTAGGTCCTTGAAGGATACAGAAGGGAATCCCACTGTTAGTGAGTGCAGTGAGTTAGTCTTACAAATTGTTGGCACTTGGCTTGTTACCCAACTTCTGGATCAAACTGGTCTCATCTCTGGTATGCTTTCACTTGTTTACTAGGTGCTTGCCATTTCACGCTGGTGTTTTCTTTCCCTGATATTTTCTGCACGTTAAGCATCCAGCATGAATAAATAACAGTGTTACTAAAGACGAGGGCTCCTGCTTTTCATACAGACTGGTTACTACAGAGGGTGGAAGTGCGTGGTAGCTTGAATTGAATTGCATGGTAAGGACATAGCAGGACTTTCAGAGCCCAGCCATCAAAGTTTGTCTGTAGGGTTGTTGAGAGAGGCTTGTTTGAGTAATTTCACCTAGCATCAGAATTTATTAGTATTTAGTCTTAACTTTAGCTGAATCATATCTGCCCTAAAATCCAATCTTTTGTGATTACCCATTTAGTTCCTCTCATGTTTCAGCTGCATTGCTAGTCAAATTGTTGATATTTGTCATGCTGGGGGTGTGCTGTTGCAAGATGCATGCATGCTGTTTAGAAAAAGATTTAAGCTAGCTAAGAAAATGATAAAATAATTCTTTGACAGCTGTTGAATCCTTAACATCTCTACTACAACAATATTGATATGCTGTGAGCACCAGCTATTTGCTTCTTGAATGGCTGGGTGGGTCTGTTCTGCACGTGTTCTACACCCTGATGTGTGCCCGAAGTGAGTCTGGCAAACCTATTGCAGTGGCCCAGGGGCTGTGACTGCTGAAGGGAACGCAGGGCACACAGGTTTTTTTTTCTTTTTTTTTTCACCTTTCTGTGCTTTGGCAGTCTCCTCCACTGTAACCCTGCCTCGTGGTTAGAAATGTTTGGTTTGTGTCCATGCAAGCAGGTCTGGCTGTGGGTGTTTCTCTGATACCTTTCATGTGCACAGCACTACCTTCCATATGTCTTGTAAAAAACTGAGCTGGAATCCTCTGGCAAGGTGTTTAACACTGTGCCTAAACAGAAACTTCACTGGCACTGTTGGCTGCCTTTATATAAAATTCTACCTTACTGCTCATAAAATTGTGATTTGATGAATAAGTTAATTCAGTTTCTCACATTCTATTACCAGCCAGAGGACAGTTACAATGCACTGGGGTATGAGCATGCACTAACAATAGATGACAACTGAATGTTACTCTTGCAGAGCAGTATGGTCCTAATGCAGGCATTGCAGAAACTTGGTTCATTACTTCCTAGGATACAGAAGCCCCTAGCTGAGGGACTTTAACTCATGCCTATACCCTTCCATGGATGTTTTGTGCCACTCTTCAAAGCTGCAGGCTTCATTATTCCATCAATTTCATGAACAGTTTGCTTAACTCCTTATTAGACCTATTTTATTATGGCTGTAAATCTTATGTTGAATTAGTCAACAGCTTGGCTTGGTCATTTTTTTGCATGCTCAAATAAGTAATTATTTACAACATCGTTTATGGATTTTTTTGCAGTTTCTTATCTGTATCAAATCCTTCAAAGACCATGTCTGTGAGGCCAATTCAAAAATAGGTCCTGGTTAAAGGTAACTGTTTGCATTTATCAGCAATCAAATTTTAAAAACAAGTTAGTTAGCTGGCCTTTGAGAATGAGTGGTTTTGCCTTTGGGAAGTTGTTTTAGAAGGCTGTGCCAACTCTGTACCTCCCTAGGCCTGCTCATACTAGTGCTGTCTGGCAAAGCAATTTAAGAAATGTCTTGGGCAGGATTTTCATAAATCTATTCAGCCCAATCAGAAGCTTCACTTAATAGAGCAATGTATAAATAGTGCAGAGAGTCAAGTGACCATCAGCTGGTCTGAATGGGTTTGACCACTACAGTCACAGGGTCTGAGGTATGCAGGAGCTGGGATCACTGCAAACATGCTTTGCTGCAGAGATATCCTGGCTCTGGCGTAATTAGGTAACTGCAGAGGAATTCATGTGTGTGAGAATGAGCTTTAATTGGACACCTGTATTTAATGTTGGTTTCACCTTCTGTGTCATTACAATGGGCTTTTAAAAAAGACAAGCTACTGCCTGGATTAACTTTCCCATTTTGCTAAGTGGTGTGTATTGCAGTGCAGAGCTGAACTCCACGATTATGTGTTTCCTTTATAAACTCTGTGCCTACTTGCTTGAAACAATGCACTGATCTGTTTTACTGAATTCAGAACTTAAGACAGAATGGCTCTTTGCCTAAGTTCATATTAGGTAATTAGAAGTTCTTGGCATGCTTGGTAAATGCTGAAATTCCATTGTGTTGTGCATTAAGCATGGGGAAATATTTCTTCAACTGCAGTGCCAGTGCACTAAATTATGTGTTTTGGCTGTCCTTGGTGATGGCTTTATTAAATCTCAGTGCAACTGTCAGCTCTGGACTTGCAGGGATGCTGGCTTGCTTTTGTTTAGGAAGCTATTGCAGCTGGCATCCAGGTAATGATTTTTTTAAACAAATATTTTTAATAAAAGCATCTAGCTTCCCCACTTGTAAATATCACAGTATGGATTCTAAACAAATCAGTAAAATGGCACCTATTTCTTTGTGTTCAGGTCACTTGACACCTCTGGCTATGCTGTCCAGGACAAAAACATTTTACCAATTTCAGTAGCTTCATGGGAAGAGCTATTGTCCAAACACAAGTAATTGGTATTTCCCTTCTTCCTTTCCCCACCCACCAAAATATTTGTACTGAATAGCTTTCCACCCCCTTTATTACAGATTGTAATCCTTGTCAGTGCCATCCCTATGCTTAGAATGTATTAGCTCATGATGTGACTCTCAGAGCTGTTTGACAACCTGATTGTTCCCTTCCCTATCAATTCTACATCTAGACTTTTGATTTTAAAAGTTGGTTAATCCAAACCAGACAAAAATGGCCTATGCATCTGTTGTGTTTCTTGCCCTATCAATGCACTTGAAGATCATTCAATCATATTAAACATACCTTGATTCAGCAAGTAAAGGTGTGAGTGTTAGGAGGTAATTAACAAGTTTTCTGATCACCTGCCTTTGTATTTAATGTACAGCACACATCAGTTGGTTTTTTTTCTAATTTAGCATGATATGGTGATGGGCTCAGTTGCATCTTGCTTTTTTTTGGCAATAAACCTTTATATTAGAGCAGTTCACCGGTGTCAAAAGCTTTGCCTGTCGGATTTAGATGATGACAGATGGTGGGTTTTTTTCAGTAACTTGGTATTTCTTGCTTTCATGAAGCAGTGAGACTCCTGTCTGCACAAATACCAAACCCAGGCACTGCTCAGGATTATGGTACAGCTTGATGCTTCAGGTTACATATGTGCAAAGAGCTCCTGCATCTCTGAGGTGTCCACAAACCTCCTCCCTTTCCCTTCCTGCAGGAGTTCTGAGTTTGAAGTCCCCCAACCCTTTGTCATCCGAGGGATTGGACTTTTTTCCTGCTGCCCCGGTTAGGGCTGGGATGGAGCTGGGTGTAATGGACACTCTTAGAGGTCTGGGGGAACTTCAGAAGTCTGGGAGTCCTTACAAAACTGCTCAACAGCTGCCCCTCAGCATCACCTGCCCTAAAACAGAGGGTGATATTGGCTCTGTTCATCCCCTCACCTCACTTTTCCTCTTACAGTTGCAGGGGCTCTGGCTAAAATCACAAATGACAGAAGAGTTGATAATGTAACAAATCAAAAGCTTTTTTATTAAAATAAAAATTACTAATTCAAAATAACATTTTTACCACCAGAAGTCTCATAAAGCTGCTGCCTGAGCCTCTTGGCCTCTCCTTGGAGACACAGTGACCATGCTTTCTCTGGCTTGTTCCAGATCCTGCTTGTCTGAGGATGGGAGGGGAGATATTTCCTCTGAGTGGCCCCAAGCCCAAAGTGCCTGTGGTGGAACAGCTTTGTCTCCCTTTGTTTCAGGAGGGATGATCCTTTGCCTCCTGAATACTGCTTGGTCCTGGTGAGAGGGAAGATGGGTGTGTTGTGCTCTGAGGCTGGGAATAGCTGTAGCTCTAAGCTGCAGCATGGTGGCAATGCTGCAGTGGGTTATGTTGGCTTGTCTTGGGGAGGATTGAAGCCAGGGAAGGGTGAAATTGTTGCCTACAGGAGGGAGAAATGGGCAGGTTGGAGTGAGTGAGTTGTGCAAATCACTGAGGTGAGTGCTCCAGCAAAGTGCCTGTTCTCAATTCCCAGCTTCAGTGCCACTGCTCTCGTGCCTCTGGTACCTGTTCCTGGGAAACCTCCCTGTTCTGCAAGCTCCAGAGTTTGGCATAGGTACTGTACAGGAGCTATACAATGTTTATCATTAATAAATGCTATTTGTGAAACCCTATTGTGGAAAAAAGTTCAGCAGTGCATGCATGGTTCTGTTACAATGGGGGCATAGTGACTGCCATCTTCCAAAAGTATCTGACAGCAAGCTGTTCACTTCTTTTGCAATTGACCAGTCTTGAATCACTGCTGATATTGCTGTAATCTAATCAAACATTAGTGGTAAAAGTGCTCAAACAAAAAATATTAAAAATACATAAAAATTCTTAGTTGGTTATAGTTCTCTGTTTAAAAAGAAGGAAAAAAAGCAAACACTTGGCAGGCTGATGGATATTAAAATACTCTCTCATTGAAGCTGAAAGTCTTCCCAGTTCCCAGATAAATGTTTTATTTAAACAAATACTTGAAACATTTAATGAGCAGTTTTAACTTGATGGGTGTTTTTTGTTTGTTTTTACCAATAATGACATTTCTTGCAATGAAAATCTTAACATGTACAAGACTTCAAAGAGTTACCTGAGTACATTTCAGGCACTACTGGAAGGCCAAGCTGGTCATGCATCCACTGGGATTTTTCTCAGAGGTGCTGCACTGTGCTGGGGCAGAGAGGAGCCAGGACTTCATCTAACAGAGAAAATAATTTCAAACCACCATGAATGATGCACTGGACTGATTTCTAATAGAAACTGATCCAAAGTGTCTTTCCTCATCTCTGCTAAATTGCACAGGAGTTGTACTTTTCCCCCCCACTGCTGCAATGTGGGATATGTTTTCCCATTCCAGGATTGCCTGTATGCCTATAAATTTACTTTTATTTACTGAGTGCCCTTTCTGAGAGACTAAAATCAGCCTGTTTTTGCATAATTCATGCGGTTTTTTTCATGTAATTTTGTGCAATATTGTTGGAGGATTAAGAAGAAACTTGACTTTGGTTCTGCTATTATTCTACTTCACATTTGTGCGTGATTCTTATTATTTGCTTTTTGGGGGTAGGTCTTTAGCAATACATGTGGATGAAAGAGTTTTTTTCAGAATAAAGATGTGGGAACACTGAGTGCATACCTGAGGTGACTGCTCTGACAACACACTTTTCTGTTTGCTGTCCACAAGAAACCTGTATGATACCAATGGTGGAAAATTCTTTGTTTACGAAGGCTAATCTACAGAACTTTCACATACTGATTTTAATTTTTTTTCCTGATTGTTTCTGCAGGTCGTTTTGGATTAATCAACCAGATCAATCAACCCAGAACCTGTAGTTGCCCATCAGTCGCTCAGTAGTCAGTGTAGATTCTGTCTTTACAATCAGCAGCTACATCTGGCTACTGGGTCTCTGATGACATCTCCTACCTCCTGTCTAGACTTTTTGTTGGATTTGTCTTCTCTCCTGGGTGCAGAACAAGTTCACAGTGCGAGCAAGTTAACGCCTGAGGTGTGGCCCCAAATAAAGGATTTGATATCTGTTGGATCTGCTTCACAGTGGGAATCAGATTAAATACCTGGATGCTGTGGATTGGAAAGCAGCAGCCTTTCCTGTAGCCTAGTCCTGGGGTTTGCAGTAGTCAAAGCTGATGAGAATATTTCCAAATTTGAGCTAAGAAGATAGCTGGACTTCACTATTTTCAGTGAAGGCTCTTGAATCTTTCCTGCAAAGGGAAGATATTGAAACACCTTTGCTGATTGCACACCTACAGTGTGGTAGGGGAGGAAACTGCTGTGAACTGGGTGTGCACAGCTGGTTCTCACCAGTTCTGTGTGAAGACTGTCCAGGTTTGGGGCATGAACCTGGCATACAATGTAGATTTCTGTGTTTGTTAAGCAACAGCTACATTGTCTGCTGGGTTTCCAGCTGCCTGGAAATACAAAGTGGAGGGTTATCTACACCTTTTTTTTTTTTCCTTTTTGGTCAAATTATGTCTCTGAGGAAGATTGGGCATGAATTGCACTGTTGCTACCTCCCTCTCTCTTCTCACACAAGGGATCCAGCTGGTGTCAACTGGAGCTTGGAGACAGGGTAGATCTGAGATTATTTAAGAGGATAAAACTTCAAGGAATTGAAGTGTGGAGACACCTGAGCATGAGTAGATGTCAAGCAGAACCTAATGCTTGCTTTCTGAGTAACCATTGTTTCCCTTGGTTATGGTGCTTCACTTTTTTTCTTTTTTTTAAAAAATCTTCAGATGAAAAGCTATATATGTGTGCTGTGCAGTTATGGAATTCCTTTTGGACAAGGGAGTAGTGGGGAGCTATTTATAGGCCTGACATTTTTTTCTTAAAAGTATGCTGTGTATAGTATGACTTATATGCAGAAAGTGCCTAGAAATAAATGAGGGGAATAAGACAATGTCTTGAATTCTGATTCCAGCTGGATCTCTTGTCATTTAGTGGTACCAAACCTAATATGCTTCACTTGTGCATCATCTCCAGCCATGCAGTGAGAAAAAGGGCAGTTTCAGTTTGAGAGCATTGGGCCTGGAATAGCAGGGGACTGTTGTCCTTCCAGACCTGGTCTGCAGCCACAGCAGTAAATGGGGAAGCTTCACATGTCTGTGCTGTTAACCCTTCACTGGGAGCTCTGTGCCATTTCCCCTTGGAAATCAGAGTTGTGATGGCTGTGATTCCTGGTGTGAGGGAATGGATGGTTTGGCTAAGCTTCTCTGGACTTTACAAAGGTGATTTTAGATCAGCAGACATCCAGAACCCTTCCTCTGGAAGGGCAATACTCAGGAGGCTGAAGGGCTCCTAAGTGAGTACTCCTGTTAAAAACTGTATTTTAAGACAAATAAAACTTCTCATGCAAAGAACTGTGTGTCTTTTCTTGTTTTTTTTACATCAAACTTAGGTTTTCATCAGGTTGTTAGGACCTCTAAAGGGACTATAAAGCTGTTCCTTACAATGTCTAATGTAGACAGCCCCTCAATACTTGTCAGCCTGACTGTTCTCAAAAAATACACATTCACTTATGCATTTGTACCTTAAGTAAAAATGTACAGACAATTACCAGCAGCCAGTAATTGGCACAATTAATCACTCCCTATTGAAATAACTGTGGATTGTCTAGATAGCTTTGAAAACTGCTTGTTAAGGCTGAACAAGTATTTATGCTTTGCTTTATGCTGTTTTCCTCAGTGCCAGTCTGTTGGTATCTGCATGTCTGATATTGCAGAGTTGGTAGGGACTTCAATATAGCTGAGTCTTTTTCTCAAATTAACTGGTGCATTCTCAGAGGTGTTACTGACGTTTCATTCCATATAACCTCCTGAGTCCTGACCAGCATATGCACAATGCTCCTAAATGTGGTAATAAGTTATTCTCTGCAGTGTTTTTGTGGCTCATTTAGCTTCAGCAGTATTAAGATATCAGCAGCTTTTATAGCATTGCTTTGTTCTTCTGTTTATGGTTGTTCACCCTCACCCTTAAGGGCTTGTGTCAGAGTAAGGTATGTCTGCCCCAACTGTGTATATGACAAACACCATAAAGAATTGAAGAGCAGATCAACCTAATGTTTAGTATCAAAACTCTCTCCTATTTAGTTTCACTTCCCCAATGTGTTTCAGTTAAACTTTGCCATGTTGAAATCCCCTTTGTGGGCAGGTACTTCTGGTTCCTCTTATTTTTGTCATGCTACTTGGTTTTGTATATGGACACCTTTAAAATAAATAAAAAAAAGGAAAAACCCACATTCTTTCCTCTGTTACCTTATTCTGAGTAAAGTACCTCACTTTATTTACAGTGTCTAGCATAGCTAATGGAAGCATGTAAAAGTGGTTATTTTTCCTACTGTGATATTTATTTTTTTCTTTTTTTTTTTTTAATTCTTTGTTCCTTCTATGTGGATTTCAGTGAAACTGGCATAAGTGCATGACTCTTCCTTCCTCTGTCCTACTAAGGGTGCTTTTACTACTCCTGGTTAAACTGCTGCTAACTGCAGCCAGAAGTCCTCCTTCAGCTTTAATGAAAGAAACTGGGTCCTGTGACAACATTTTCCACCTGTTTAACCTTCTCAGAGTTTGCATTTTCTTTATGCTTTCACTCCCAACAACACCCATGTCTGTATTTTCATTATATTTCTCTGCTGTGATGCTTATGAGTGTGAGACCTGACTGAGGTGAATGTTGTTTCTCAGACAGGAAAGTGAGGCCAAGGCTCTTGCCTGGCCAGAGCTGTCCCTGTATTCACAGCACCCTCTTTTTGCTGTGAGAGTAGTGAGGCCCTGGCACAAGTGGCCCATAGAAGTTTTGGGTGCCCCATCCCTGGAAGTGTTCAAAGCCAGGTTGGATGAAGCTTTGAGCAGCCTGGGATAGTGGAAGGTCCCTATCCATGGGGTGGAATAGGATAATTTTTAAGGCAGTAAATTGTGAGAACACAACTGGTAAAAATCTTGGTTATATCCCTTTAAGATGCAGAGCTTGGAGTTTTGCATTTAGACTTGATTTCCCCTAAATGCCCCCTCTTTCCTGCCCAAGCAAATAATGGGAACTAAGATAATAGTGGCAGTTGGGTCTGTTTGACCTGTAGATTGAAGTGGATCACAGCACTTTCCTAATTTTCTATTTTCAGTTGCATCTCAGTTTATGTAATATCTTCCCACACTGATATTTCTTCCCATCCTCTGACTTGCTTTTAGAATTGACTTGAATATCTATTTAAATCCTATTAGCAGGAAGAACAATATTTTTACTTTCTGAGCTTTACTATCTGAAACTGCTAGGAAAGCCTCACTGCCTACTATTTATCTATTCTGTGACCAATACTTCTGTAGACTCTAAGCTTTGTTTTTCTTGACTATGTTTATTCTTTCTATGCAAATCAAGATTAAGAGGGTACATTTAGCCCAAGCTTGGTATACTTGCAGCATATCCTTCCATATCAGTACATGGCAGCAAAAAATACATTCTGTATGTTTCTTAAAGAAAAAATCCAGACAGCCCTGCAGTCATTAAGTTTCTGAAATGGCAATAACCAATGTAAAACCTGAGGCAGGGACACCAAAACCCAAAACTATGATTTTTGTAGAACAGAATAATGAATGGGTTGCTTTAATTGCCCAAAAGTGTGAACAGCCATTCCTAACAGGAGAGCTCCATCCGTTGGATAGGTGGCTTGTAATTAAACTATGGAAACCTGTAATTTGGACTTCTGTTGCTGTCCTGGGTAACTGAACAGATTTTGTGACTTATGCACAGCTGCTTTTGGGGACTGTGTGGCTGTGGCTGTTTTCCCAGCTCCACTCAGCACAAAGGAATTCCCTGAAGAGTTACCTATGGAAAGTCAGGGTAGAAGGAAGGTGTTCAGGGTTTTAGAGACCTTCCAGCAGGGCACATTTGCTTTCCCTCAGCATGAGTGAGCATTTTCCAAAGGCATAAACACACCTGGGACTCCTCACCAGAAGTACCCTCTTCACAATGTGCTTTGGTGTCTGACTTGAGTGATGTCGGTGTGCTCATGCATTTTTACTCTGTAAATGTCTCACTGGTCTCCTGAAGTGGTGTTTCAGGCAAGATGAACAGCCTTGGCTCCTTTATCAGATGTCTCTGGGCCTCTTACAGGTAGAAAATCCTGTAGCACAGAACTGCTTGTATGCAGTGCTGGTGAGCCTGTCTACCTGTGGGGTTGTTTGTACTGTGGTGTGTTGCTTTGTACAATAAACAAAAAATAAGACCTTGGATGTGGGTGTTTGCAAAACAAAGCTCTGCTAAAGAGGTGATCATCTCAAGTGGTCCTTGGTTTGGAGAGCACTGCAATTTCTGAATCTGTCCTGTCCCTGCCTAGCCAGCTACTTGTAAAAGCAGTTAACCAAAACTCTGGAAAGCCTTGAGAATCCAGTTTAATGCTGACATTTTTCTCCTGCTGTGTGGCTTTACAGTTCCTAGTTGTAGCTCACAGAAAATGCTGAATTGTTTTAGAAGACTGCTCTAAGGCAGTGTTGTGGCTCTGACTGGCTCTCTGTGTACAGCAGTGAGTTTTAGTTCCAAGGCTTTGAAGAGCAGTTGCTGCTCCTACACGTTGGCAAACTTTATCCTTTAAAGTTGGTAATTTTTCTATCTACTCTGAAAGTCTTGTTCTGTAGGTTGCTAAGTAACACCCGCACGTATTTAATTTTCCATGTGCTGTGAATGCCAGTCTTCCATGCAAAACACCTTTCCAAAATTAGTGTCTGTCAAGCTCCTGAAAGGTAGTGGTGCTGTGATGCAAGTCAATCATGTTGCTTGCTGTAGGTGTTAATTCTCCCATCTAAAGACTCTTGCAGAATCACTAATATGGTGAATCTCCAGTTCCTTTTAGCTACAAGAAAACAGTATCTTCTGAAATACTTGCACACTAATTCCAGAAAGAGAAGTAAATTGCAGGGAGCACATTTATAATATCAATTTTTTCATCATGGTGATAATATTCATTTAGAACTTAGTTTTCTTTAGAGTGCAGAGTTCTGAAGGGATCTGGACTGAACCATTAGGTGTAGGTAATTTTCCTGTGCTCCAAGGCTGGCTGACCACTGACTGGGTAGTGCTGAGGATTTTAGAGGGGGCAGGTATCATGAAGAGGTGAGGGAGGGTTTGATGAAGTGTGTAGGAAACTTTTTCTTTTAACCTGTTTTATCTTGTAGAAGGAGGGATTGGATCTTCACTTTCTCTTGTCCCACCTCTATAAATTCAGTACATTGTTCCACTGGACATATGTGCTATACCAGACACTTGGAGTATTTTTCTTCCTGTTTGCCTGTGAGTGTTCCCTGGTTGCTTGTATAGTCCAGGCAGGTGGGCTGAGACTGTTTTGAGAAGAATATCAACACCTGAACAGGGCACTGTGTGTGCTGAAACCAGGAGCTGCTGTTCTTTCCTTCAGCTTACCGTCTGTTTCGTGGACTTCACACAGCAGAGTGTCTTGTACACTTCCATGGAGCAATGAGGTAACTCTGGATAGCTGCAATTACATGCAAAACATCCACATAAAAGACATTACGATCACGGCAGCACAGCCAAAACTACCAGAACTTTGTAGCTGCAGCAACGAATAAGCCAAAAATGAATGAATGTGAAAGTAAACAAACCTGCCGCTGCCTTTTGTAACCCTGTGAGCCCAGGCAACTGCTGCAAAGCACCGTGGCAGCGTTTGTCATGGTTACTACAGAACTGACTCATGAAGTGTGGGATTAGGAATTGCAAAAACCCTTCCTAATGTATCCTTCTATTTACTTACAGACAGATTAGCTGGCTAAAGATATGAGTGAGCCCTACCTGTTTTTGAATGGCCAATCTGCAGTGCTCTGCAGAAGGTTCTTGATCCTTTCTGCCACCCAATTCCTCCTGGCTGTGACAGCCACCCTGGGTGTGACTTGGCTGCTGATGGATGTTTTAACTGCTCTCAGTTGTTGCTACATTGGCCTCATTATCAGTCCCCTGAAACTTTTATGCCTTTCCCAAAGCCTGGTGGGACTCCATTTTTTTCTTTCACCTATGGTGAATAATGCTAAAAGAAGGATTTGAGGTACTGGTTTTGAGTTATTTCAGAAGCCAAATTTTCATGGAGGATTTTGACCTCAAGTGAACTTTCTGGTAATTTAGAAAGACATGGATTTACATGGTGGAGTAGGCTGCCAAGCTCCTGGGTTTCTTTGTGTTTAGCAGTGTTACGAAAAACAAAACCATTCCAGTGGCCAAACTCCCTTCAGTTCTCCCCTAACAACAAGGACAGTGTGATTTAATGTGTTCTCTTGGATTCAAACTTCTGCTGTGTTGTGGGACCACAAAAGAAAGTTGCTGTCCAGAATACATGTTGTAAGTGTGTCAGATCTTCATCTGCCCCATAACACGCCCGTTTCACAGATGCAGAGCTGGGGCATAGTGAAATTAAAAGCCAGTCTTTCCCCCCCTTCTCCATGTGAAAATCAGATTTGAATGGTGGAAGCCTGAAATGCTGCATCTCCTGAGTAGCTTCTCAGCCCTGAAGGAAAAACCTGCAGAGAACCAAAAGTCATTGCTGTCTTTATGTAAGAGAAGTTGGAAGGCAGAGGAGAGGATCTGAGTTTTGGAAGGCTTTGAATGCAGATCAGAAGACAGAGTTCTTGTCTTTACTGACATAGCCTGTATAAATATGAATATCACCCAAGGAAGTGGGAGACCCAAATTATTTACCTGTGGATTGTCCTGACCCCTAAGTTTTAGATGGATGGGCAGCAGGGGATGCATTGCTCTGCTTCAGAGAAGTGGAAGTTCATACACCTGAAGAGTAGAAACACAGTTGTGATTTGGTGGTCAAAGCAGATAGGACTGAAATAAAGGGGGGCTTGAGGTAGGAAACCTGCTCCTTAAATGTTGATTAAAGAGCTCCTGGACGCAGCAGCCCTAGGAGCAGGACTGTTACAATGGTGTTTTGATTCTCAAGGACCTTCTCCTAATAGTCCATTTTGTTTTCATTGCTGTTAAAGGACAAGATGAACTTGGTCCCAGTGTTTGTAATGAGAGAGGGCACAGGACTGGAATCTTTCCTTCTGCTTTCTTGTGGTTCTCTGAACTTTGTTACTTACTCCCTGCCCCAGAACAACCAAAGCAGGAGTAGGACTGTTCCCCTGCTCCGAATGTGGGAAGTACAAGAGGCTAAACCTGAAAATTCATCAGATTTTTCATAAAAAAACCTAAGGGAACAATAATGTTACTTTTGCCTGACTCTTACACACCACACAGTCTCAAGGAAACAGAATATAAGGTTCAGACCTCAGCAGATAATGCTGCAGGATGCTCTCAGACACAGCTGGTGCTTTGGCTGTCCATAACTGGGACTCCAGGAAATCTAACTGGAGCTTATTAAGGTCTGGTGTACAAAGGCAAGCACCTCTATGGGTGTTCATTATGTGTAATACTCTCAGAATCTCTCAGAAAGGGATTTAACCACAGTTAGATACTTCCTTGAGTGCTGTGTTGACATTCATTGTTTATCTGTTCAGACTAGTCATATTTGGAAACACTGTTCTATTCTGACATATGACTTTTCCCAGGAGCAGCAAGACTCACAACGAAGATTTCACAATAAAGAAAATTCTGTTGCTCTTTGTGGGAATGTTATAGTAAAGCCATGACAACTCATTTGGCACAAGATTGTTTTGTGTTCAGCAAGGATTCCCCCTCCCCCCTATCCCTACACATTTTTGATGTGTTTCCATGTGTTGGGGTGGTTTTTTGGTTTTTTAATGTTTTTCGGTGCTTTTTTTCAGGAGGGTGGGGGTGGATCATTTTACATTTAGCTCCCAGCTATCCACTGAGAAACCAAACCCTGCAATAGGTATGAAGAACCCGAGTCCAGGCTTGTGTGTTTCAGTGTCACCACCAGCACTGGAGCTGCTCCTAATTTATCACTACGTGTTCTGCATCATTCCCTTGGGATCTGCTCAGCTGGTGCAGCACTGGAATTACACATCCTGCTCCAGGCAAAGGGGAGTCATGGTGTGAAATACTGAGAGGTGGCACAAATGCACAGGCAACAGCTTAAACAGCAGGTAGCAATTCCAAACCTGCATGACTGGAGAGGCTGAGGTGTCTGCAGTAACCTGTGAGGCCAGTAAAGATCAGACACCACTATGGTTCCCTGGCTCAGTGTTAATGCCATATAAGCCCAGGGAATATTTGGAAGACATTGGTACTTCTGGAGGTTGTAGTTCTGATGTCTGATCTTCTTGGACTTTTGTTTGACTGCAGTGCACAGTGTTGAAGTGGAAATTATTTTTATGATGTTACACCAGATCTTTTTCCAAAGTACAGGGCTAATTAAGCAGGTTGCAGTGAATTATACTGGGGATGGCAGTCTAGCAGCTGAAAAGTCATTAGGCTTTTTTGCAACCTTCCCTGGAGATAAAGTGGTTATTTTGGGCAGAATACACATATGGTGAAATCTGGTCCTCAGTGTAGTTCTTGGAAATCTTCCTCATGATCACAGTTTGCACCCACCTAAAATTCCTCAGTTATAAAGAGGGCAACATTTTCCTGCCCCATCCAAAGATTCTCCCTGTCTATTTGGGAGCTGAAAGAATCACAAGGTTGCACTTTCAAAGAAGAAAGGAGAAAGACAGGAGGTTTTCAAGATGTGAATTTGTGAGGATAGCAAATAAAACCCCAATGCCATTGCCAACACCTCTGAAGCATTTCTGAAAAAGCTGGTAGGCCAGCCTTAGCCTGAATGTGTTTGCTGCATGCTGCTGAAACTATAGTTCAGGTTATGTTGCTGTTACTATTCTAAACCCTAGGAAGTGGGTGTTTATAAGTGCAGTCAACATTCCCTCTGAGCAAAAAGCTGGCCTTAAAAGGGAGTTGTCCCAACAGCAAGAAGGATTATTTAAAGAAAAGAAAATGCTAAATTTTTGCTGTTCAGAGAAAAAAAAAATAGAAAAGAAAAGGAAGCAAACCCAGGGATGGAATATTACAGCATTGCCCACACACAATTTTTTTTTTCTTTTCTTTAGTGGCTTTTATCCAAAGCCATTCAGTACAGGCAGTGATCATTTGTGATGGAAAATGAGTAAAATGCCTTTTTTCACACATTTAATTAACATGTTTTGTTTAATTAGGAAAAATTACAGTAGCAAATGCACAGAAATGCATTGTCACTGATAATATTATCATATTTTGCTGGTGCAGGCTCCTGGTGTTTCACTTGCACCTCTGTTTTGGTCAGTATCTCCCAAATGTTCTGCTGCAGCACTGGAGAGATGGCAGTGAGTCTACCCAGGAATGGCCTCCCAACCTGCCACTGGGAGAGGGGGATGCTGGCTTGAGGTGAGATGGAAGCAGGTGGGGATGGACACTCCTCAGACTGCAGGAGCCTGCTGAGACAGCAGCCTCCAAGCAAGGTGTCCTAAGTCACAGTTTAACAAAGCCATGGGCTATCACACAGTCCATAACAGGGACTCACAGCCTGCTCCAGACCTGGCTTTATTTAACACTATTAATAAATCATATGATCTCCAGATATCTCCAGTTTCTGTGATACTACTTTTCTACTTTCAGGTCTGATGCCATGTGTCCCTTTTAATCTTTCTCTTGTGCTTCCCCTGCACAGGGATATTCTTAGAGCACAATTCACTGTCAACAGAAAGTGAAGCTGCTGCTGGGATTTCTCATTTGGGACCAGAATTTCTCTTTCCCTCCTCAGCTGATGTTTGTGGCAAGATGCTGGCACTTTCTGTCAGCTTCTTCTGGGTTTCTTGATAAATTGATAAATCAGAAAAATCAAGTGCAGTGCTCCAGTGGTGGGTGTACACGTATTTATCTATCCAGATATCAGTAATGCATATGTGCTGTGTGATAACCAGTACTTAAGCCATGTACAGTACATGCATTAAAATCCTGGCACCTGTAGTCCTCTTAACACAAAATCTCTTAAGTGAAACTTTTTAAGAAAATCATGCTTTGAGCCCTTGGGATTGTAAAGCAGGAACAAGCCTTTTTTTTTTTTTTTTTTTTTTTTTTTTTTTTTTTTTTTTTTTTCCCTTCTGAGACATGAAACAAAAAAACCCTTCAAACTATAACAGTTTATCTTAAAATGTACTGAGAAACATAGGGAGGCAAAGAAATGAGGCAGGATTTCTACAAAGAGGGCTGCAGTCAGACCATTTGTACTGCACAGTATGAAATGCATACAGGGCTCCTTGTGCCTGTGGGTTGTAAATCAGTCCCTCATCCCCTGCCTCCTGCCACTCCAAACTGAGTTAGCATCTAAATTGTTTGGGTTGTGTTTGCCAGTGAATTTTATTTTCCCCAAAGAAGAGGAGAGCTACAGCAGGCTGTGCTCACCAAGGAGGGCAGAGCGTTCTGCAGCGCCAGCTCTGGCACTGCCAGACCCAGAACGGGCTCTGGTCTCAGCCTTGCTGAGGTCTCGTTGTGCTTTGGCTGCAGTTCACTGAACAGGATGGTTCTAGCAGACAGGGCAAAAACAAGGTGAAATGCAGCCAGGGTTACACAGCTGACCTTGGTAAACTGCTGCAATTAAAGCTAATTTGCTGTCTCACTCCTCTGTGCCATCTTTGTATCACAGTGCCACTTGGCTGCAGAATGAAGCTGGAGCTGGAGCTCTTGGGTCAGGTTGAAGGAGCATGAAAGAACATTTGTGCCTGTGCATTAAGGTTTCTGTCTACATTGGTTTATAAACTTTTCTTTTTTTTTTTTTTTTGTGCTAGTCTGCCCATCCCAGCACATCATCATGATAGTTATACTCCCAAAACTGTGAGAATAAGGACTGGTAAGCCAAAGAATACCACTGAACAGAGAAAAGGTCACAGGTAAGAAATGCCTAGAAATGTAGAGCTCTTAAAATATTTTCTCCTTGAATATTCAAAGTGAGGACATTAAGGTGGAGAACTTGGGGGAGGACTGCAAATTTCCTGTAGTAACTCACAAGGGGCAAGGTTGGAACTGCTACATCGGTTCTACTCTTTTATGATCAGTTGTGATGTAAATGCTGATGGCTGCCTAACAGGCAAAACAAAGTAGGGAAATGATGAGTCATTTGTACTTGTAGTTTGTCTGAACAAGCAATGTGCAAGTCAAGTTTAATTTAAGTGCAGCTGAACTTTCCCCCAAGGATTACCCTCACAAGGCAGGGCAGTGGAAAACCAAGGAGGGCTTTGGATCTGCAGCCATGGACTTCTCAAACAATTTCCATCATGCCAAGACTGCCCAGCTGCAGTGCCCACTATTCTAGAGACACTGAAGTACATGTGGAAACAGTGGAGTATGTTGTGTTATGTGAGTGGATTTTTTTCTGTTGCTCTTCAAGGGCATGACCGTATTTCTCCTGATGTGGGAGAATACATCCTCCCTGTGGAGAGAAAGCACCTATATGTCTCCAGCAGCTGGAAGAACTGGCTGGCTTGGATGTCTTTGCCATCCAAGAGGTTCAAAGAAGACTTTCTTACTACCCTCATACCTCATCCTGCTTCCAACTGCAGCTCAGATGGCAAAAACACCTTTAATATTTGCCTTCTAAAGCAGGATCAAAATTACCTCTCTACTGATTATCTTACGTCCTATTGCAATTTTTTTTTTTTTGCATTAACAAAGATCTTTTATTAAAAGAATTTTCTTTAGCACCAGAATACTTTCCTTCTCCACAAAAGGAGGAATGTCTATACTGATAATCCAAGATCTACCACACATTAGGAGGTTGATAGCACAACTCCCAGTGACTTCAGCAAACCCAGGAAGGAAACCCAAAGCTCATGGTAATTTCCAAAGGTGTCTGTGGTGCTGTAGCATGAACCCAACTGTGACATCCATGCTAAGTGTACCCATCTGTAGCTCAGAAATATTGTCCTTTTCCTGGCAGCTGTTCCGAAGGCTGATGTGAAGCCTGGTCCAAGCTGCCTGCTGTCATCTGCTGGGATGTTATTGAAATAGATGCATGGAAAACAAGCCATGGTTGTTCAAACCAGCCAGAAACTGGGCTAAAGCAATTTCAGAAGCCAAGGTGCTGTGTGTGTGTATATATAGCAAAGGTACAACCCTTTGAAGCTGTGCAGTAAATAGGATAAAGTTTGAAACGTGCTGCAAAGGGAACAAGAACACAGTCCTGCAGTTTTGAAAACTACTGTTTGAATAAGTAATCCAGTTCCCAATTCAGAACTAAAATAGCTTTCCTGTTAGTGCAGTGCTGCAGTCTGTCACAGTTGGCAGTGAGAGTTTTCTCTTTTGGTTGACTTTAGGTTTAAGTAATAAAAAGTGAAGTGTAGTTCTTCTTCACAAAAGGCCTTTTTTTTCTCAAAATAAATAATTATTTATTAAAGGGTGGCCCCATCATTTCAATGTTGTCCAGTTGCATGTTTTTTGGTAAACTTCCACCTATAATATGAAGTGCCATTTGGAACACAAGTATGTTTTCTACTTAAGTTTTACTAAATGTATCTTGGACATCTGCTCTTACTCCCAGAAGGTAATTTTGTACTTAATCACCTGGCTAATAAAGATTAAAGGTCTGATTCAGATCTTTGTGACAACTGGTGGCATAAATCAGTAGGAGCATTACTGACTTCAGGTTTTTAAAAATTCTGATTAAGTTACTAAGGAAAAATTTAATTTTACTTAATGAAAGCAGATGCCAGATAAAGCAGTGGGAAATGTCCTATTATTCACTTAACAGGGCTTCAGTGAGTCAGTCAAAGGCTCCTGGAACAATTTAGAAAAAGTTGACAGAGGAACCCCAGGAGGTTTGGATGGTCCCACTATTGCTGAACAAGCATGTACCGTCAACCAGCATGAGCCAGCAAAGCACCAGGGCACATGAGTGGCAGAGAGCAGCTCTAAACCACATCTGGGGATTTCTCTGAACAGGCACCTCATGAGACAGAACTTGGCTGTGAGGTAAGAGACAGATTTTGGAAGCAGAAGGAATAATCAGAAGTGTAGCTAATCCCAAGGTGAACCAGGAGCAGTGCAGCCAGGAATCTCAGCCATCAGTGTTCACATGTCTGAAATAAAAAAGTTCACAGAGAGCAAATTGCAGAGATCAATGTCCAAGCAATCCTGTGCATGATGTATCAGTTACTTATGAAGGAACCAACTTCTTTTGCTGAATTCAGCCAGACATGTGAAACAATTCATCCTATTTCAAATGAGTAGTTGGATGGATTAAACACAAATGTAATTAGCTTTTTCCCTTGTGCTTGATGCTTGTCAGTTAAAATGATGAGGAAGCAGGAGAGACCTCTGCTAAAAGCCCACTGTATTACACTTATGAAAAATGCCTGGCTGTTCTGTTTATAGCCTGCTCCATAGCTGTAATCCTCAGCAGCCAAAAAGGAACTTCACCATCAGCAAAGCTAAATAAGAACAATCTAATCATTGTGTCTTAGTATTTTGCTTATTGCTGTAAAAACAAAAAGTGCTCATATTTACTTATGAAGGATCTAGAGTGGACTATGGGCTCCTGTGACTAAAGGAGCTGTCCTTCAGTGTAATTTAAACTTCCTTGCTCATTCATAACCACAACCACAAGGTTAAACTGACCTCCTCTGTTCTTCTGAGTTTCATCCCTGAAAAATGCACTGAATACTCACCCCTGCCAAAACTATGGATCTTCCCTTCACATGAATTTTAAGTCTTAATACAGAACCCTGTCCCAGGTATGTGACTAATTCTTAGTCATTAACAGAAGTTTTTCGTCTTGAATAAGGCAGTGTGTGTCCTTCCCTCTCCCACCACACAACAGATTTATCTCTTGAAAACTACATCTTAGTGATATGAAAATGAACATTTCAACCTCAGTCCTTCTTGATGACAGTGCAAACACCCAAACCAAAAGAATGAATAGCTTGGAGGAGACACACTGTCCTCAGACCACTACAACAGAGAAGCAAAACTTTGCACGAGATGTCAGAGCTGGCCTTGCAATGGGAGCCAAGAGCTCCTAAGAGAAGGTTTTGTTCTCTCTGCCCCTGGAGTGTCTGGGATCTTCCAGCATGCTTTATCCTGGGAAATGCCAATTCAGGAGCATCTGACACAGTGCAGAGTTTTTGACTATGAGAGGCAGTAAAGTGTTTAGAAAAGTCCAGAAAATGGGATTTTAATTTTGGGACTTGGCAAACACTGCTCTGATTTCTTGCTCTTGAAGCTCTGTGCTGTGGGACAAGCATCAGAGGTTCACTAACAACAAATCAGTCCAGTGGCATCCAATTCCCAAACAACACAACTGAGTTGCAACAGAAAGTTACAGACTGATAGAGACTAAACCCTGAACAGAAGATAAATTTATGTGCAGACACATGGATACATAACCTTAGAGAGGAAGCTCCTGTTCTGGTTGTACTGACATGGCTCATTAATGACAGTCAAATAGAAAGGGGAAACAAACCCATGACAAAAAGGCTCATATTGGTTATTTTCAGGCCCTGTGATGTAATACCTTTCTCAGGCACTATCGCACAAAGTTTCTCTTTCTTGAGTTTCTTTTTCCTCTAGAAAGAATAGAAACTTAGCAAGTGCTGCAAGGCACAATCAATGCCTGGATTGTGTCCAACTCGCTGAAGCACATGAAAATGCATGGAAGAAATGGGTTGATTATTAGAAAGCCAAGCCTTAGAGAAAGTAAAGGGAAATATCAGCAGCTATTTTAGACACCCGTGCTTACTCTTGGTCCTTTAACCTTGTTTGTTTTAAGGCATGCTAAACTAAGTGTGAAATGCACTTATCAGTTACATTGCACTGCTAGTTTAGTGTCAATAGGAAATTCATTGTATCAAACTCTTCATGTTTTTGGTTTCTTTAATAATCTGGAGTAAAAGCATAATCCATCACCTTTCGGAGAGGTGAAGAATTTTTTAAAAATTGAGAAGGAAACTTGAAATGCCAAATACCTATGTTAGTAGAGCTTTGCTCTGTGGCTTACAACAAAAACATTTGAATGTAAAGGATAATGAAATGGTCTTGGAATAACTCTAAGCAAACCTGTGTCCTCCAGAAATACGTGTCCTTAGAAGATGTGTGCCTGATGATGTGTCACTCACTGTAGGAGAGCATAAAAGTTGCTTACAGCACCAACCTTGCTTTGCAATGCTACATTTTGGTAGCATGAGCAATATGATTTTTTTCACTCCTCATCCTTCTGGTGCCAATTTCATGGTTAAAGCAATTAAGGCTACACCAGGGGACTGGAGGAAACATTTGAAAAATAGAGTCTAGCTCTGGATATGCAATAGGTGCATTTATCAGCTTCAGCCTTGGTAAGTGGACAGATAAAGCAGAAGCCAAATCATGGTCCTGGCACCTTCATTTCTTAGCTGTGAGCTCATATAATAATTTTTTGTCTACACTTAGAGTCCTCTTGGCAATTTTTGTCCTTGCTCCATGCAGCACCTTTCCTGCTGAGGTGTTATTGGGGTGTGCATTAGCTTGGCCATGTAGCTCGAGCTCCCTGCCCAGAGCTGCAAGGACACCAAGGTGAGGCACACAGGCTCCAGCACAAGCTGCCACCAGAGCAGAATGATGAGAACTTGCATTCTGATGGTGAACAGAGTGTTAAAAGCCCATGCTGGTACATCTTCATTGCTGCCTTCAGTGCTTCCTGGCACTGACATGCTGTGCCTTCACTTTACTATGTAGATAGATTCATTCCACATCTCCCTTCCTCCCACTGGCCCTTCCATAACACAGTAGGATTCTGTCACACTCTAACATATTTTTCTCCCCATCCTCACGTTTTTTTCTTTGAAAACACTCATCGCAGGGAGTGGTGGTGCTGAAGCTTAGTGCAACACCATCTGTTTAGCAATCCCAGCCTGTTTTCCAAGAGCCCACCTGAAATGCATGGTTACTTCAGCCTTTCCTTTTGCTGGAGTGCTGGCTGAGCAAGCCACCTAGCTTCTTGCTGGTGTCAGCAACCACAGCCTCTCTGAGCACATCAGGGTGTGGGGAGAAAGTCTTGTTTCACAGCCAACACTTGCAGAGTTTCTGTCAGCTTCCACAGAGCCCAGACTTCACCCAGGATATCCCTGCTTCCCCCACAAAGTGTTGCATAAGCGCTCATGTAATCCCTTGGTAGGTGGTAGGACTGGCCCTCCATGGCCACACCAGCTTTCTCCAGGCACAAAGCAGTCCTCAAGCACTGCAGGGATGCACCCAAGTCTTGAGTGGCCTGGTTGTGGAAAGTTGACCCTGGCTGGATGCCAGATGCCCACCAAAGCCACTCTGTCACTCTGCAGCTGGACAGGAGAAAGGAAATATAATGAAAGTTGGTGAGTTGAGATAAGGACAGGGAGAGATCACTCACCAAATATCATCATGGGCAAAACAGATTCAAATTAGAGATATTAATTAAATTTATTACTAATAAAATCAGAGCAGGTTAATGAGAAGTAAAATAAGACCTTAAAATACTTTGCCCCCATCCCTCCCTCCTTCCCTGCTCTACCTTCTCCCCTCCAGTGGCACAGGGAGACATAGAATGGGGTTTACAGCCATTTTTTCTGCCACTGCTCCAGCATGGGATCCTTCCCAGGGGAGCCTGTTCTACATGAACTTCTCCAACCTCTGTTGATCACACAGACAACAGTTTTCCACAAACTGCTTCACTGTGGATTATTCTTCCATGGGGAAGAATATTCTTCAGGCACAGCCTGCTCCAGTGCTGGTCCCCCACAGGGTCACAAGTCCTGCCAGGAAACACTCCAGGGTGGGCTCATCTCTCCACAGGGCTGCAGGTCCCTGCCAGGACCCTGCTCAGCACAGGCTCCCATGGGTTCCCAGCCTCCTCTCAGCATCCCTGTGCTCCATTTTGGGTCTCCTCCATGGGCTGCAGGTGGATCTGTGCATCCCTGAGCCCTCCATGCCCTGCAGGTGGATCTGTGCATCCCTGAGCCCTCCATGGCTGCAGGTGGATCTGTGCATCCCTGTGCCCTCTGTGCCCTGCAGGTGGATCTGTGCATCCCTGAGCCTCTGTGCTCTGCAGGTGGATCTGTTCATCCCTGAGCTCTCTGTGCCCTGCAGGTGGATCTGTGCATCCCTGTGCCCTCTGTGCCCTGCAGGTGGATCTGTGCATCCCTGAGCCCTCTGTGCACTGCAGATGGATCTGTGCATCCCTGAGCCCTCTGTGCTCTGCAGATGGATCTGTGCATCCCTGAGCTCTCTGTGCCCTGCAGGTGGATCTGTGCATCCCTGTGCCCTCCATGCCCTGCAGGTGGATCTGTGCATCCCTGAGCCCTCTGTGCACTGCAGATGGATCTGTGCATCCCTGAGCCCTCTGTGCTCTGCAGATGGATCTGTGCATCCCTGAGCTCTCTGTGCTCTGCAGGTGGATCTGTGCATCCCTGAGCCCTCCATGGCTGCAGGTGGATCTGTGCATCCCTGAGCCCTCTGTGCCCTGCAGGTGGATCTGTGCATCCCTGTGCCCTCTGTGCTCTGCAGGTGGATCTGTGCATCCCTGAGCCCTCCATGGCTGCAGGGGAATCTCAGCTCCATCCCCTGCAGCAGCTCCTGCCCCTCTCTCTGCACTGACCTTGGTTTGCAGGGCTGTTCCTCTCACATATTCTCACCCTGCTCTTCTCTGGCTGCAATTACAGCTGCACAATAACTCTCTTTCCTTCTTGAATTTGTTATCCCAGAGTTACCCACCCTTTCTAAATGGCCCAGCCCTGGCCAGCAGTGAGTCCATCCTGGAGCAGTCAGGGATTGGCTCTGCCTGACATGAGGGAAGCTTTCAGCACCTACTAACAGAAACCACCCTGTAGCCCCCCTGCTTCCAAAACCTGGCCACACAAACCAAATACAGTGGTCCAGGGCAGCAACAGCAGAGCAAATTTTGCAGATCAGCAGCTGCATGTAGCCCTCCTGGTGATGGGACAGGGAGAAGGAAGATGAGAGCTAAGCAGTGGCCAGAGCAGCCCATGCCCCAGGAGCCACGCAGGGTATACAGCAGTGGTGCCTGGCAGCTGGAGCTCCTTTTATTCAGCCCACACTGCATAAAATAAACCCTAAGGTATAATATGGCCTTTGCCAAGAAAGGAATGCAAGACATCAGGAACAACAACCTCTCCCATATGCTGAGCATCTTCTACAGAATCCCCCATAGCCTGGCAAAGTGCACTGTCTAATGACCCACTGGCCACAGCCAGACAAGTCTCCAGGTGCTGGGCACCAATTCATTCTGAAAAGTGACTGCTCCTGGTTTAGGACCAAATATCCTTGTTTCTCATTAGTGCTCTGCTGTTGGCTCCATCTTTTGCCATCACACACCATGCAAACCAAGCAGGAAAAAATAAATGTCAAGGAGAAGATAAAAACATGATATGCTAATTAACAAGTGTTCTCAGAGTGTTAGCCCCACATAATAACTACTGACCTGTTTGGGTATATTTTCAAATGCTCTTTCTTTTTTCAAGTTGGCTTCTTCTGCAGCTTCAGATTAAGCAGTTGCCTAAAAGCCTTCATTGTAAAACATGCGTTGCACTCACCCATCTGGCAACTTTATGTTGTATAATACAAGGGAGTGCACAGTATGTGGCATAAATTACAGACAAGAAGAATGAACAGCACAGCATGTAGGGTAAATTAAAGCAGGCATTCTTCATGGCCCATAGCAGAGAAGGACAGAACAATTTTGCATCATAAATACAGTAAAAACATGTGTTTTCAAATGAGAATTTAAAAAAAAAATTAAATAAATAAGATATGCCCTCAGAGGCAGGCAGCTTGTTCCTAGAGGCAGCAGCAACCATGCAAAACCACATAAAGGAGTAAAGAAAGGCATAATGGTAGATAACAAGAGGTAACAGATTGCAGTAGGAGGACAAAGAAAGAAACCAAATGCTGAGATGGAGCAAACCCCAGTGGACTTTTAAAAACAAGAGTGCAAATTGAAAATGAAAGGAGCAGAAAGCACACACGGATCTGAGGATGAAAACCATCCCTGTTGTTTTTTAGTGGCATGAGCATATGTAATGCACACTGCTTGTTAGTGACATATCCCTTAACATCAAAGGGTTCATAAACAGCATCTCCTGACCATGGCCTGCTGAACTCAGCATAGCCCCAGGAGCCTTCTGCTCTGAAGATCCAGAAGTGCTGACCATCCTATGCTGCTTCTCACCCTCTGGACCATTGTTGTGGTGTGTGTGCAAAAATGCCCACATAGGGAGAGAAGAAGTGGGAGAAATTGGACAGACTGGAAAAAGTTGAGCAAACTCCACTTGATGGCAAGGTCCAGAGCTTTTACTCTATGCCTGACCTCTCCAGTCCAAGGTATCCTATTTCTTTTTTGTGAGCTTCCACAGCAGCTTATGCCAACCTAGGGCATGGCTTGTGCTCTTCCACTGTCTTGCCATGGCCCTTCCCTTGTGCCAGCACTGGGAAAAACTTCAGGGAGCTAACTCTGCTAAACTAACCTCACCAAGGAAAAAAGGGGACTAGTTTCAGATCAGTGTTGCTCTTCTCCTTACTGGAGTGGAGTTACTTAAGTTGTGAGCCAGTTTAAGCCGCTGAATGGGCAATTTGAGTTCTGGATTGGAGGTGCAGGACCGTGGCAGCTTCAGTTTAGATGAGATTAAGCTGCCATGGAATGGTGCTCTGGATGTTTTTCTTTCCCACCCTGAGCTGTTTTTGTCAATTTAGAATATGTTTTTCTCAAGGCAGGGAGTGTTTCCCATTATGTGTTTGTGCATTGCCTAGCAAGTTGGAACCCTGATCTGAGGTGGAAACTTGAGGCCCCACCATAGTACAAATAATAAATATAACACAGTGAAGAACAGATGCATTCACATATGGTGCTTTATAATTCAGACAAATAAAAATTCTTATGTTGTATGTTAAAATAATTCTATATGTGCCACGGTTAGCATGAAAACTGAAAATAAAAACAAAGCCATGAAAAGTCCAGGCATTTAAGAGTCCATACCCTATTTCTGCATCTACAAACACAGGCTGCTCTGTGGCCAGTCCTCGTTGCCTCATCATGCAGCAGTGCTCTGTAACTTTTGTGTTGTTCAGGTTGTGCTGTCTTTTCTTTTAATTTCAGAACTCCTTTCCAGCCTACTCAGGCATCTTCCCAGCCAGCCATCCCCTCCACTGCACATATGGGACTGTATATGAAGTATCCACAACTTTTTCATTTTGCATAGTTCCCAAAGAACACACCATTTTTGTCTTCTTGAGAATGTGGTCCCTAATGGCAGCATCCTCCTGGGGCAGTTTAGGTTTCCACTGGACTCTGAATAGGGATCATTGTGACAGAGGGTATTTTTTCTTGTGCTATGCTGGCATTGGCAATAATAGTAGCAACAACTATTTGCAAAGAGGAAAGTTTTTGTGGCAATCTCTGGCATATAGTATTATTTAACTCTTTTGGAAGAGGCACCTTCCAATAAAAGAAAGAATTACTTTTGAAAGAGTTACAGCCATATGGTAGTTCTGAGTGAATTGCATGAGTCATGTTCTCACACGTTGATAGAGGTGGAAAAAAGTTCTTAAAGTGTGTCTTTATTAATTTTTATTTTTTTTAATCACACTAATTCAAACTTTGCTATGCCAATTTTTCAGAAAATTTATTCTGTATATAACAAGTGCTGCAGATTTTGGAGGGTTGTTTTACATTCTTAAAAAATAATTAAATGGTTTAATTCCTTTTTAAAGCACCAAAATCACATCAGGCTCTAAAGTCATGAGCTTTGCCTCTATAATTAACATTCATAAATACAGACTTAGCAAGGCTGGCTTTCAAAAGGATGATGCATTTCAGGAATACAAATTTGCATGTACAAACTGGACACAGCAAGTGCAGCATTTCTGACTTCTCAATATCAATTTACTTATTATACCAATTTGAATCCTTGCTAATCAATGAGACACTAAGAAAAAAAGCATTTTGGACAATTGCCAAAAGTATATCACAAGGAAGCATAAATCAAAGCACTAGTCCTCTATGCTGAGCATTCATTAGTAACTAACATTAAATTGAAGTGAACCTTTTTACAAGCAAGGAAAACAGGCAATCCTGGAAATTGTTTTACTAGCAGCTCTGTATCCCACTTTTCCTTTCCCAGTCAACTGGAGGAAACACAGTCTAAGCAAAGCATTTGGCAATAAAGATCCTACATAGTTTCCACCATATTAATAGATTTGGAAAATAATATCCATAGAAAATGTACACAGGGCAAGCCATTGCCCAGAAGGAGGACATTTATTTAATAGGTGTAGACACAAAAATTAACATTTCTACATCAGTCTCATCTATCAGCTTGAGAAATCCATTCTAATAGATGTCAAGCACTGACATACAGAGGACCACGAGCAGTGTTTGGACTTCAGCAACTTGACAATAATACTTGAAAAGCATCAAGTATTTCTTCACTCAAACCAAACTGGTCCTTGTCAGTACAGTGGGGCTAAAACCTTTGCCATATTATGGGATTAAATAGTTGCAGAATAGGGCCTGACTCTCTCCAGGCAGTTTATGAACTCAGAAGTTTATTTAGGTTGCTGAACTAGTGCCAGTTTACAGCTGCTAATGAGCTGATCCATACAATCTTTTTCCTTTTAAACCAGTCAGAATTAACCAAGATAAACTCTTCAGCCCTACGCTACTGGTTGCCTGAGGAAATATTTTGAAAGGATTCTTGCCTAAAATGTAAATATCTCAAAAACTAACTTCTGGGCATATATTTGGTGTATTACTGGAATTGGTGAACATCCTATATAATGGGAGCATGTCCTGCACCCTATCTGAAAAACCATGCAGCCAGTAATTCTCTGGCACTTTTGGAAAAGCTGCTCACTTCTCCAGCAAAGCAGTTAGCACACACTATTAGAAGTGCAATCATGTTATACTGGAGTTATTTTTCCTTAGTTCTAGTGTGTAAAACCTGGCAACTTTACCTTGGCAAAGGGCTAAGAGTTCACCCAAGCTTGCAGTCTGTCTGAGCTTTAGCTCTGCTTAACTTGGGGAGCACCCTGGTGAGCACCTTGGGCCTTTGTGGTGTCCACCAGCTCCGTGTCAGTGCAAGTGACTGAGGGCAGCTCACAGAAGGCTGAGCAGAAATCAACCTCGTTGCTCCAGAGGCATTCCTTAAGGAGAGCAGACTCAACTGGACCTGCCCAACATTGCCTTCTCCCTCTGTCTTCCCACGGGGTGTAATTGGTTGGATCAGTGAGAGGCCAGGATGAGAAAAAAAGCAGGTCATACTCTAGCAGTGAAGACTATCACCACCCACTTTTCACTCCCTTCTCTGATTTTTCTCACAACCATCATCTACAGTGAGAAGAATATGGTGTCTTTTGGGCTCCCACTCCTATCCAGCTGGCTTATTCCTTTTAAAGTTCTATTTCTCTAATGATTTTAGCTTTCCCTCTGCTCTAATCCTGGAGCCCTTTCTTTGACTCAGCACTGATCACCATAAAAAAATGCAACAACAGAACTTCCTTCCTCCTTTTTCTCCCATTTGCACAGGGCTGGCAGAGTTTCTCAGTGCTCAGGATCTGGTTCCTTTGGTGACCTCTTGGTGAGTCACCAGGAGCACACAGTCACAGCTCTGAAGGCACGTGGTGACCTGCTGCAGCCCTGCAGAGCTGGGGGAGTCACAGGGCTGCAGTGGATGAGTCCTCAGCCAAGGAGTCAGCAGCACCCTGATAGCCAGGAGGAGCTGTGGGCTGGCATCTCCTCCCTGGATCTCCTTGGGTGGCAGCAGCTGGCTGGGAATGGAGAAGCCCTGCTGGCCCTGGGTTTTCACTTTGTTTTTCACCTGTGAGTGTGCAAGAGCAGTCAGTCTGTCCATGAGCAGAAGAGCAGAGAGTCAGAACATGTGCATGTGGACAGGGCAGAAGAAAAGGGGACGAGTAGGGGGAGGAGTTATTTAGAAAGAGAGCTCATAACTGTGGTTATGTGTTCATACACATGTGGGTCTGTAGGGGAAAAGAGAGACCAGCTTGTGGACTGGAAGTGATGGGAAAGTTTTGCAGTTTTGATTTTGACAGTTTTTCAGAAGATAGCTCACAGCTTCTTGCACCATTTACAGAGGAGCTGTGTTATTCCTTTTCCAGGCTAGCACTTTGAGAAAAGCCTTTCTGTGAATTTGATGGTATTTTTCTACTCACTGTGGTATTCACAGATATGAAAGGAGATGGGAGCAGAGCCCCCTAAATCCATAATCACTGAGTGCAGTTACATTCATAAATGTCACCATTGATAAGTACAGTGTGTTCAACAACCAGCCAAGCATTACCCAAACACAGAGGATTTTATATGACCCATCAGAGCTATAGGGAGACATTTTGATGCTGGGAGTGTGTCCTCCACTCCTCACTCCAGCCTGACTTCTCCAACTCCAAAACTTCTTCTGGCCACCTCTGTTGCCTTCAGGTTCTCTGGTTTGCAGAGACAAGATCTGGTACAGATCTGCTGCTTTTCCCCCTTGGTGATTTTCTCCTGTCCGTGGAAACCTCATACCCTCCTGTAAACCAAGTCTTCCCTTTCTTGGGAATGAGACCTTGGTCTTGTGTTGCAGCCTATCCAACTTGAACAGTTCTTTTTGCATGTGCTTGTTGTATGACAGAAGACATCTGAAGCATCTTCCAAACATGAAAAATCGGCCTCTTCCATTGCAGTCAAGGGGAGGTTTGCCAGCAGCTGCACAAAAACTGGGCTCAAACTCTCATCTGAAAGACAGATGAATAAAAAAATACAACAGACATTGCTGCTGAAAATAGATAATTTCTAATTCCCTCAGCTCTCTTTGTGGTTTAAAATAAGCCTTTCTGCATTAAGACTACAGTTTTCAAACTAATGAAGTTAAAAAACCCCAAAATATTCTTTCTAAGTGTTGTTTCAATTACATTTCCATGAGTCTACAAACTTTTGATGTGTGAATTTTCCCATTAGATTCACATTGCTTTGGTTTGGAGTCCATCAGTGAGGCATACCCTGTACAGTGGCAGTGGGATGAGACCTCTCATTTTTACATCCCAGGGACCAAAGGAAATGAGTCAGCAAACTGGCAAGGTCCTATCTGATTGCAAAACTGCTGAGCATGATCAGTCCTTGTGTTTCAATACCTATCCCCTGCCTTGCAGCTCCAGATCAGTCTGCTAAGGGATCATGTTTTCAGAGTCAAGAATGAGCAGGCACTTTTATCCTGTGTGCTACCCTAGTCTAATACATGCATTTGAAGGACCTGACTGTTAGTTGTTATTAAACTATTTTTTACTCCTGTGATTGAATCAGCTGCTGCCTGGAAGCATTATATTTAAGTAATGGATTGTTGTTACTAGTGGGTTTTGAGTTAAAACAGACACCACAAAGATTGTTCTGGCCACAAAGAAGCATGTGGAAGAAATCAGTAAAAGATAACTTGGACAAGTAAGACATGGGGTAGCCTTTCAAAAAACAACAAGTTGATTTTTTTTCAGGTAGAACTTGGCCCATTCATTAAAAGCACTCAATGTGCTACCTGTGACTGAATTTGATGGTTCAGGAGTTTTTTCACCTTCTACATTCCCTGACTTCTACCTTAGGTATGCTCTAAGCCTACTTGGTGCAACAGGGAACCCCAAACTGGCTCAGATGCATTAAGCATTTATTTTGTTTCTTTTCTTCATGCCTCTTTCTAATGTATTTCATCTGCTATGAACAGCGAGTGTGAACCACATTGAAATAATGAAATGTCAATATGCAAACAATACCATTTCTCAGGGACAATGTAAAGGGCAGGAATATAAACTTAGGTCTCAAAGGCAATAAATGTTCCTCAATTAGCCTTAAAAAATGCTTTTCATCTACCTAAAATGCATGAAAATTTACATATTTTGGTATTATTTACTCTTCTTCCCTATTAAGTACATAGTGCTTTGCTGATTATGGAGTATGGCTAGGGAAAGAAGGTAAGTTTGTTCTAAGGAAAGCACAGTAATTGCCCCTATATTTTCATTCAACCACTCTCCAGTTTTTAATGGCCAGCCTCTCCTATTATATTAAGTCTAAATGAGGTTGAAAATCTATTCCTTTGGGATTTTGCTAGTGATTTGGTTTGGAACAGGATTTCACCCCAGGAATGCCCAGAGCCTAGCAACTAATAATGACTGTGCATCTTGGGCTTTCACCTGCACTGGTTCTGGGGGAGTTAAAATTTTGTATACAAAGCCAAAAGAGCTGTTAAAATTTTGATTTCCAGTGCAAGTCATCATTTACCATATGGTCAGGTATTTACCCCAACTCTGTGTTATTCAGCAATCATAGAGGTTTGTGTGGGGTGGGGGTGAAGCAGGGGGTTGTTGTTTTGGTTTCACAGTCCTGTGCATCAAACTCTCTGAATTGCTGTCACCACGATGCCTGTGAACCAGTCTGCTGTGTGAGTCTGACTGGAACAAGCCCCAAAAAAACACTGTTCTTTATCCTTCCCCTCCCCAAAGCCTCAAAGCTGGGATGGACTCTGGGACCTTTCCTGCACTGCACCTTACCTGACAAGCAGGCAGACAAGACCTGTCAAACCGAGCACAGGAAAGATAATCAGAGAGCTAATACTAGCAGTTCAACTTTGCTCCTATTTTCAGTGGTGAAAAGCAAGTTTACCTCTCAATCATTAGGATACTCAAGTTGCCAGAAAGGCAAATAGCCAATAAACACCCACTGGCCACCTCTACAGGGCTTTATGTTGTTGTTTGTCATTTATTTCTGCGGCTGGTACTAATTTTCAGCTTGTCATCCTTTGACTCATAGAAATTCTTCCCCTTCAAAAAGGATGCATCTCCCTGCCGACCACGGAAAAAACGTGGCATGCAATTCAATCCTTTCCTGATAGCACCGGAGACGGGGAGAGGGCAAGTTAGAACACCATGATGAGGAAGTTCTGTCATTTCCAGAAGGAAGCATGATTCACTGTGCGGAGCATTTTTGGGAGCCTGAATCAGAGCTGTCGAGGAAGTCAGTTCTTGGACAGTTTGATGTTTAGTTTAACTATGACTTTACCGGTGAAACACAGCCAGTGGCTATGGAGAGATCAGATAACATGCCACCGAGGAGCAGACAAGAGGACTGCCAAGAAAGCGGCTTTCAAATGTTTAGGATAAAATGAGAAGTGCCCCAGAAAAATCTGTCCTTAAATGTCATTGGGAAGCAGCGCTCTCCTGAAAGCAGATTTGAGGGAGAAATATTTTCTCACACTTTTCCTGAGCACAGAGCAGGCAGTGGGAGGGACCTGCAGGGTGGCCATAAGGAGCTGCGAGGAGGGGAGGGCCACGCAGGGATGCAGCCGGGCTCCTTCCCAAAAGGTCTGGAATTAGCGCTAGCGGAGAGATGGCTTCATTAGTCATGGCACAGACCTGCTAAGTAAAGCTATCCGCAGAAAGAATGAGCTGTGTGCTAGCTGCCAACAGACTGCAGGAGAAATTCAAGTTGTTGTTTTTAATTGCCTATTGTAGCCTAAAAGAATCGCGGTTTGATTAATGTAGTGTCCCCCCTCCGCCCAGCGCACACCCCCTCACACGCACACACCATAATGCAGGAAACAAGATTAGATTGGACTGTCTTTCCCTGATCTTTTGCCTCCCCATCTTTCATTCTTCCCCACATGAAAAACAAGGACTTACTGGCAAAGTGCACATCTGGGAAGGGTCCTCAGCTCAGGAACTGGGCATATTCCTGGGCTACCACAACTGGTTTGGAGCAGGTGGCCAACTATGCCTTTTCTCCCTAAATGTAGTTTAATAAAGTGAAAAGAGAGAAGAAAAATCTATGTTATTACTTGTGAAGATTAGCAGACTGTTGATGTGTTTGTGCCTCCAGGGATGTGTGTATATCGCTGAGGTCGAGCAGAGGAAACTCTCAAGATATTTACTGTATGGAAATACATGCAAGAACTCAAAACATAGTGTAGGAGGGTGGTGTTTATAGCCTGTACATTTAAATAAATAGAAACCATCCTTTAAACTCACTCTTTTCACTCTGTTGCATAGGGATTTACATTTCTGGCCTTGTGGATAAGGAAAGACTGAGTATTAGGGAGAGGCACTGCTCTTATAGGATGTGAAAGGAAATAATGGGATACACTGAGCATGCCTACGCATCCCTCGAAGACGTCACTCCATCTGAGAGCCAAAAGGTAAGGGAGTGGGTTTGCTGACTATGACACATGGTGGGAGGAGATCTGAGACACAAAGGAGTCATGGGTGTGAACCAGGAAACAGGACCGTGCCCACCCAGCTTTTTTGTTTGCTTGAGGAGGATGTAAAATATGCTTACACTAGTTGTGCTCCAGCTCCGGCGCTAATTGTTAACAATAAAAGGTCACCAGAAAACAATTGCTGGGAACCAGAATTACACAAGGGGCCTGGGTAATGCGATCACTCCTTCGCGGGGGAATGCCATCCCGCCAGGGAGGGTGCTGGGGGATCCTTGGGAGGGACTCAGGTCAGCCAAGGAAGGGAGGTGCACTGTGTCAGTCAGACCTGCCCCACCAGCTCCCTGTTCCCAGACGGACACACACACAACAGGCAGTTTCAAGCTTATTTAACACTTGTTTTAGGGAGTTTAAATGCAAGGTGAAGGGCTGTTCTTTTTTCTTTTATTCTAATATCGGCTTGGACATCCCTTCCTATGGCAGCATTAGGACTTTGGGGGGATATGCCCGGTAGGTTTGGACAGCAGGAACAGGGACTGCCATCTGAGGGAGGGCTGGGGTGAGCTGGAAGCAGCAGATCCCAAAGGAAAGAGAGGGAGGAACTGCTCAAATGTCTTATTCCCTCCCAAAATACGTCTCTACTTCATGGGTGTGAGTACTGCTCTGGAAGAAATTTCTAAGCTAGCATTAAATTCATCTGTGTGAACACCAGCAACAGCTGGAAAATCCTGCCAGCATGTTGGAAAAGTACTTGGACAACCCATCCAGTCCCAGCTCTGTGCTCTTGTGGCTCTCTGTTCTACACCTCTACTTGTGTAGTCAGCACATCATGAGCTGGGCTCTGACCGTCCTGGTTATTTAACCTCCAGGACTGAACAAAATTAAGGGATATCTGAATCAATGAAAGATGCTTTTAGGCCACGTCCATGCTGAGGCACAGCCTGAATGCCAGAGAGGGGCTGAACTCAGGCCATTTGACAGTCAGTGGTAGGTACAGCCACAAAAATGCCAGCCCTGTGAGGATTTAGAGGCATTCTGGAGCATCCCATGTCTGAGCAGACTCAGACTCTGTCTGCCCTGCCTTTGTTCCACATTCACACAAGTTCAATTATTACTCAATGGTCCAAAGACATTTATTTACTCTTCCTTGCTCTCTGAGAAGTTGTATGTGTGTCTAGCCCACCCTAACCTGAAGTCCTGAACCCTGAGTTTTCTGTAGCTGCATCCACCCAGAACAGCACAACCCTGTTAGCCCCACAAAGGCTTCCATCAGCCATAACCAGCTCTCTCCCAGCCCTTCAAATCAATTCCTGCAGCCAAACTTTACAGCCAGGGAGAAAGAATAGACACATGTGAACAGCAGTCATTGGGGGACAGGGCACAACTGTTTTCCCTTTTCCCAGTGATTGCACGTGTCTGATGGTGCCCATGCAGTTTTGAAACTGTTTGTGATGGGGTTCAAGTCTGTTAAAAGAATCCACTGCCAATAAGCATTTTCTCAACAATTCCATCAAGTCTAGAAACAGAGGCCAAGATGCCACAGATGACCAAGTAGCTACTCCATAGGTGTTAAGTACAGAAAATTTCTCAAGAAAGCTGCAGGAATAGCATGCAGCAAAGCAGGACAGGGATAATTACATCTCCAGCAGCTGAAGGACACTGAGAGAGATGTTAGATGATTTATGTGAGGAGAGCTTGCTGAATTCTCAAAGCTTCCCACATGCTGTTCTCTCGTGTGAAGAATTTTGTGTTCTGCAGACAAGGAGAGCTCAAGAAGTGACAAGGCATATCCTTGTGAGATCTGGGAGTGAAAAGGGGAGCAAAGATTAATTCAGGGCCCAGTTCTCACTGAAAACATCATCATTATAAAAAGTGGAGGCAAGAGGCCTTTAGTTCTCTTTGAAGGGATGCCAGGATGTGCTAGAAGCTGTTGGAGCATGTCTGGGGTCATGCAGGTGCCACATGCAGGTTACAGGGGACTGTGGTGTGCCCAGTACCAGTGCTGGAAAAGACCCTCAGGAGCCACAGGGCTCTGGGGGCTATAGGTATTTTGTCTATCTATGAATCCAGCCCCATTTAGTTCAGTTTGGTCACAGCACATAAGAAAGATGCTGAGGATGATGAGGATCCAGAGCATTGTTGCAACATCCTCAGGTACAACAAAAATTACCTGTGGGGGAAGGACTGGACAAACAGCATTTGCTTACTGTAAAGAAAAAAGAAAAAGGAGTGAGTGCTGAGAATGTTTTTAATATCTGAAGGGTTACTACAAATAGCAGAACACAGATCCTGTGGTGAGATAGAGAGCTAAGGAGGGGCTTCAGCTGGAATAGAGAAGATTCTTATTAGACACCAAGGGAAAAAAAAAAAAAACAATCTTTGTAATAGTAAAATTATGAAGCCCCGTAATGAATTGACTAGAGAAATTCTGGGTTATCCAGACAGGATGCTTTTAAGAGTAGAAAAACAGCAGCCAGGAAGGACAAGGATGTAGCTGATGCTACCATGGATAACCTCCTGAGTTCCTTCCAGGTAGTATGCAAGCACTACAGGGAAGAAGAGGAAAAAACTATTTTCCAACTTATCCTTCATTCATTCCTGTTTCCGCCTGTATCACTTTTCATTCCAGCTGCATTTAAAGAGAGCAAAATGATTCCTCTGTTAACATATGACTGTGTAGTAAAACCCACGAGTTAAGAATGAGCAGGTCTTGAGAAAACAGAGGATATGAAAAATTTGCACTTTTATTTTGGTGACCAAATCCTCCTCTTTCATAGAGCAGGTCTGATTTTGTTCATTTGCTCTCAGCAAGCAGAGTTAATGGTTACCGTTTTCTGTAAAATAGAACTTCCATTACTGAAGAAAAAATCATTTTACAGCACTCAGTCTTCAGCCAATAAAGTTTTAAAGCTGCATGAAGAGTTTTACATTTTGAAACATTTACTTTTAAGTGAACTATAAAGATGAGTCTTAATGCTCAGATTTCGGAATCAATAAAAATGTTCAAATGTCTTTGTCAACAGCATAGTGAAACTGAAGCCAAAATGCCACTAAACAAAAGATAAAATCTTGGATGAAATACCCTGGCCTTTACTGTCATTTGTGACTGTGTCTTCAAATGGAGCTATGAGCAAAAAGTGACTCCTGCCACTGTGACCAGTGGGTCCTTATGAAGTGGGCCCAAAATAGACCAGTTAAAATAGTGCAGCGTTTGCTGTGTGCACTGGGAGTTTTAGCACATGCTTTTGATGAGAAGATCTTTATGACAGTAAATGTAGATACTCTTTGTTATATTTAAGGTTGAATTCCAGCTTTTGTCCTAAATCCTTCCTCCTTCTCCTCTCTGCTGTATTTTTAGCTGCTCAGAATTTTTGGAAGCAATTCCTTTTGTGATTACAATTGTCACGTTGTTTTTATCACTTCCTGGTAAAAGAATCCATTTTAGATTGAATAATCTATTTTTTTTTCCAACTTGTTTGGATATCTCTAAGCTGTAATTTGAAACTCAGCCCTAGCCTAGCTCAAAACTAACAAACTACACACCCCAGAGGTATGCAAGAGAGACCTGAGAAATAAAACCAAGCCTCAGGCAACAACTGAATCTATAAGGGTTCACTACATCACCTTTTATGGACTCATGGTCCATAGTTGCAATAGAGATTTCAATGAGTAATCTAAAATTGGAAGGAAAAAAAACTCCTGGGTTCAGCATGTTAAAAGCATTAACATCCTGGAAAGTGCTAATGTGACTGTGGATTTGAAATCTCACACTTTCTTTTCCCAGGAGGGACATGTACACATGTGCTCTCTACTGACTCTTAGGTTTAGTCCAAGGAAATGATGCCCCATTCTGATGGTGTTCAAAGATCCTGCAGTCTCAGAAACCTTCACGTCAGTGGTATAAAATTAGGGGACAAATTAGTTGAAGCATGATAATTAATCACGACTTGAAATCGCCATGTACACCTGTTTGCAGGTTTGGCTTTTCATTGTTGTTTTTTTATGAGCAGGGAGTGTAGTGTGTGCTCATCAAAAGCAGCCCCAGTCTTCAAGCAGGGTGTCTGAAGAAAAGCCCTTTCAGAACCTGCAGGGCCAGACCTCCAGCAAAAGGCAGGTGTGTTCCCCACCACAGAGCTGTCAGTGAGAGCATCACAGACAGGTTTGCTTAAGCAAAGCCCCATTTAGGAAAAAAAAGCATTCCTAGCATGTGAAGTTTTCTGTTATACAGAGCCTGAGGTACAGTCCTGGTTTTCCATGGGATTGGGATTTCAGGAGCCTCAAGGAAAACAAAGTCATAGCTGCAATAGAAGCCACGGTCTACAGTGTAAGCAGCTATTGAAAAATTGGTGTCTCTTCTAGGATGGTGTGGGGAGATAGGGACTGCAATGTTTAGCTAACATACAAATGTGTGTAGGCACTTATATCCCAGTGCAACCTGTAAGGGGAAGGCAGCCCAGCCTGATTCCCTTCCTCAGGGCAGAGCCTGGAGTGTGCTGCCTGTCCTGTCCCGTGCACAAATCTTCACGGACAAACAAGAGCTTTCTCTGGCTGGAGAACAGTAACTTGCAATGCAAGGCATGCCAGCCTATGTCAGCAGTATTGCTCCCCTGGCACTGCTCCTCCCCATTAATTGTAGAGTAGAAAACATTCTTCTCTAGGCTTTTCCTCTAACAACCCCAGTGTGAGAGCCAGGAACTGTGGACATTTGTGTGGAGGGAATTTGGCAGCTGAAACGCGTGGAAGCCTGGCTCTGGCATGAGCCTTTCCAAGAGCAGCATCTGGACTCCTGGTTAACTTCCTGACTGATCTGCTGCCTCAGACAGGATGCCAACCTCGATAAGTGCACCAAACATAAGGGGAGGGCTGGGCAGAGGCTTGGACATCTCCTCTGGTTTAAAAATAGCGAAGCAAATCCAAAGCACATTGGTAGAAAAGCTGCAACTTCAAAGCTCAACTGGAAAGTGCTTCCTCCTGATGTTTGTCTTGCAGATTACTGCCTGGGTTGAGTTTCTGCCTGTCCCTGCAGCAAAGCTGCAGCTGCAATCTCACTTACACAAATAGGTGAATTTGAAGCTCAAACACAAGACCATTTCTGGTGCATAGTGAACAGCTTGGCTCAATTTACGGGGACATCTGTGTCAAAAGTGTTGTGATGTTTGCAAAGTCCATCAGCATTTTGCTTGCCTGTGTGAAGATGGTAGTTCTGTGTGTGCCATTTTCCTTGTTTGTGCCATTAGGAGAAACCTTATACTGGCTTTACAAAATTAAAGGGAAAAAAGGTGCTTTTGAGATTACATCTCAGCTGTGTATATGTGTGCCTGTATATGGTATAGGGGGAGTGTGCACATGTGTGTATAGGAGAGCCTTTCCTTCAGTGCTGACTCAGAGATTATAGGTGACCACAAAGTTATTTGGTTTTTCTTCCACCCAGACAAATGCCCTGTCAAGCTTGGATTCTCCCTCAGTGTTGGAGACATCCACATTAGCCCCTTACCTTGTGGAATTCTACAATTGTGGAGGTGGAGATGAAGAAGCCAAAACACTAAAGAAAAGGGCCTAAAGCAGGTGACAGTGTGTAATTCCAGTACCCAGCTCCTACAAAGGGCTTGTACATCCCAACCCATGCCTGGCTTTCATCATCATGGTGTTTTCAAACATGAAAATGTGACAAGGCTTCTGTAATTTCTCTGGAACCAGAGTCAATCACTTTCCCTACACACCAACACTTTATACATACACAGATGAGAACATGCAAGTGCTTGCAAACTGTGTAAACATCATCCAGCACACCCTTTGTACAAAAATCACAAAAATTTGTTGATTCACCATTTCTCTTTTCACCATGGGGAAGAATAACACTTTCTGAATAACAGACACAAAGTATTTTGCAAGTGGGAAACAAGTGGCATCAGATAAAAACTCTTGAACTATTGATTTCTCTTGTCCTTCTGCAGTTCTTTCTTCCCATTAGCATTGTTACCCTGTCATTCTTTTCTAAAGGTGAGGAGGAGAAGAGAAGAACAGCTAAACCCAAAGGCAGTTATCCACAATGTTCACTGCATCCTGAGACTCCTCAGTACAAGTACAAACGATGTTGATTTCCTGCCACGACAAGGTAGCAGGGAGGTGTGCCAGAGGAGGAAAGTGATCTTTTTACAAAGAGAACCTTGTCCAAGACAACTTTATTACCAGACATAAACTCAAGAGAGTTAAAAAGCTGCTTTTAAAAAATGATCAGGTGCAGGGCAGAAGGATTAGGTCAGGACTTAAAAGCTTTCCTCCAAAATGTGGCAAATGGATTCTGAATTCTGATCGTGTCTGCAGTGTCAGCAGGTGACTGATTCATCAGCAGCATGGGAAGAAGACTTTTAACACTGTCCATACAAGGGATATTCCACTGCTCACAGGACACCCTGGCCTACTTCAGTCACTTGGCAATTCTCATCAGGCCATGAAGGCAAGTTAGTCATGCTCCTGTTCACAAAGTTTCTGACACTTCTGCTTTGCACTAAGCCATGAAGCCTCAGAGAGACTTTCAGCCTTATGGGTGTCGTGCAACGACTGAGACTGTAATATCTTAAATTTTTTTTCCAGGTTTGTCTGATAAGTGGGTGGCAACAGTTAGAGGCCAATTTGTGCTTTTCCATCACTCTGTCTAGACATATTTGCAGGCACTGCTTTGCCTAAAAGAGGAAAGGGTATATCATATATTACACAATAATAGGTTATTTTTACTTGTAATGCATTAAGAGGCTGTTTTCAATCAGAAACCGTTTGATATGAGGGTATGTTCTGGACGATAAATGGAAAAATGAAGCATATCCTTTTTTTTTCTTTTTTCACACAGCAGACAATACCCATACTTTCCATATAGACAGGAAATGGCTTAGGTTTATATATAGAAATACAGTCTATTTTATATGCATACATAATGTATTGATTTGTTTAAAAACTGTCACTATAATTGGTTGAAGCTGCAAAATTGATACACACCTGTGTAAATTCTTCAGTGCAGACAGAAAAGACAAATCTGGAAACTTTAAGTGGGATTCCTTGCCATCAGACTGAAGGCATGACACGTATGGTGTGAGGGTCAAGTACCGTTCAGCAGTCGCTCAGAGCCACCAGATCTGCTCTGTTCAGCATCTGTGTGTCATAACTTATAGTCCTACTTGATTCCTACAGTATCTTCTCACAGTTTTCACCCCTTCCTCCCACAGCTCCTAATGGGGCAGCAGTCCTTTGTTCTGGCACCACAGCCAGTGGGGTTGGGTCCCATTCTGGCTCAGGGTTGTGGAGTTCTCCAGTCCCATATTCCCTGGCTACCTGCCACCTCTTGTGGCTGGAGCTGTCCACTGTCCTCTTCTCTCTCTGGGTTGGAAGAAGGTGCTCTGCTTTCCTTGGGAGTGGGGTGTGTCCATAGCAGTGCACTTTTCTGCACAGCCACATAGTGTCTGTAGGCCACCCCTTCCCCAGGGGAGAAACACACAAAAAAACCTTTCCTGAGAGGGGCACAGTTCACAGTTCCCATGCAGCAGCTCAGTTTGGAGTTTGGGGTTTCTTCCCCCATCTGTGTGCTTCTGCCCCTGAGGACATGAACATTGGGAAGGTGGTGAGCTGCTCCCAGGTTTCTGGAGTCCAGGCTGCTTAAGCAGTCAAGGAATATCTGCTGTATCAGTGCTGTTCTGCAGTTCAACACAGCTAAGTCACTTTTTTACTCTAAAGTCTTGCAGAAGATATTTGAATTGCTTTAAGATGATCTTCCACTAAGCTGAGACTCCAGGGGTTAGGAAGGTTAGGAGCTACGTGTTTAAAACTGTGCTCAGTTCAAATTGGATGAATTCCTGCTCACCAGACTATGATCCACAGTCAGGCATTATGGTCAGATTATTTAATACATTAGCAAAATTGAATTTGATGGACACAGCCACCAGCTGGACTGTGATCTGATAAGGCAGTCACAGAGAAGAAACAGTAATAGGCCAGAAAAGAAAATAATTGTTTCTTTCAGGCACTGTAAACAGATATGTGTTTACTTTATTGCAAAGAGCTTTTTTTTTTCCTGTATTACCAGCATGTAATCTTTCACTTGACTTAATATGTGTTTGATATTGTTTGTTTGCTTTTACATATGCTACATCCCTTAATGGGATTCTTGAGCCTTGTATTTCATTCCATGTAGATAACAAACTTCTCCAGTGCTTCCCTTTAGATTTCTCAAGCTCCACATGGCTGCCTTGCTCTTTTCAATACATTTTTTTCCCAGCTGTTTTTTAATAAGGCAAGAAGTACAGTGAGAGCACTTGGCTACTTCCTACTGCAACCATTAATGGCCATGGTAGGCAAAAACTCACAAACCCTGTTACAGATAAGAAAATAAATCTCTCTCTGCCATGAAGCTGTGGTGTAAGGACTGAAACACTCTCTAAGCCGTAAATGTTGAACTTGGAGTGGGGAGAGCTGCAGCCGTCACCTTGCATATTTCATTTGTTACAGGCCATCTGTGTGCATCATCAGGGATCTCAGGAAAATATTACTCAGCTGTCTTTTATCTCTGTCTAGTCTAGCTGGAGCGTGGGTAGCAGAACACAAAGAAACAGGTTCCTACACTCAGCCTGATGATAAAAGATGCTGGTAACCTAATAGAAGCAAATGTTCTGTATTGATTAATAATACAGGGCTGTAACCCACTGAATCTGCTGTGCATGGAGCAGAGTTTAGAAAACAAATAATGAGTTTCTTCCTCCCTAATAAGCTCTTTATTAGTTGTTGAAGTGGAATGTGAGAGTAGAAAGTAAAGCTCAGGTATCAAAAGAAGTGGTGATGACGGGTTGAGGGGGGTCACTTGTGAAAACAGTGGAAATCAAATCAATTAGGCCTGTCAGCTGGAAAACATCATGGGGAATTAACACTTGTTTGTCTGGATTCCTGCAGCCTGAACAAAAGTGCACAAAAAGAAAAGTGTATTCAGGTAACAAAGAAAGTGTTGTATTAAACTGTGGTTTCACTAAAGGAAAAAAAAAAAAGTGTTGTGTTATGTAAGATTTACATCCACTGACAGATGAAATAAGTTAATAGGATACAACTTTAAAACCAGCAATGAGCTTTTACCCTTCAAAAACAAATACATCTGCAGCAGCAATGGAAGGAGGTAAAGGCACCACCTCTGTGAACTTTAGGGCTCATAAAGAGCAGAACTTGGCAGGGCCCTGCTGAAAATGGCGAGATTTTGCCTGGTTACCGTGAAACTGAAATTACAGCTGGTGGCATAAATTGAAAAGGCATGCAAAAAATCCAGGGAATATTTGGATCATGGGGCTACAAAGGAGGGAAACAATTGGAGCAGAAGCCTTCTGGAGTCTTTGGATCTTCAACCTCATTTCTGGTTTATTTTGCTTTCTCTCACCTCCAGTTTGGAAAATACTGAAATGCCCTTCTCTCTACCGAAAAAGCTGTTTTGTTTTGTTTTGTTTTGTTTTTCATATCACACTCCAGGAGAGCAAAGATGGTGCCAGGGCAGTTACAACCACAGCTTCTACTGGATCAGTGCCTGACTGAGGAAAGCTGGAATTCAGGTCTCCTGTCTCCAAGGCCTCTGACTACACTCATTAAAACTTGGACACAGAAATTAAGCAGTGAGATGGATTGGCCCTGATCCCCTCTTCTCCTCTAACTCTGGCAGACACCAGGGAGTCTCCCAGCCCCTGGGGCTGCCAGAGGGGTGACCACCCTGCAGGATCCCCTCCTGCATCAACCTGGACTATGCAGAGCCCAGACCTGGTTACCAAACCATGACTCAAAGTTACCTGCACACAAAATCCAGCCTCAGCCCTCCAGATGGACTGATCTGGGTGCTTTTTATCACTGCTTAATTCACAGAGGTTCTACTGAGAACCCCAAATTGCCAAGAAATACTGTAGGAATAAGCAATAGGATCAAAAAGTTTCAACAACTTGCACTTATGTTAAAATAGAAGGGGCTTGTGAGTAACTTCTTTATCTTTTAAACTTGTGCTAATTTTCATTGCTGTTTTTTGAAGCAAAGTAGTTGAGGTAGCTTTCAAAGTCTGACTGGATTCCAGAATAAAAATGCAATTGTTCTTTCCCTGTTCCTGTGTTGTGTGCACTGACTCCACATACACATTCTTGGCACACACCACAGCCCTTAAAGTGCACAGTTTTTAATGCAATTAGAAAAAGGACCAATTCCAAATGACAGGAATAAATTAAAAGAATGGCTTGAAGGTGCAGTCACAAATGGCTTAGTATTCTTCATTCAGAGGGAATTGCTTCATGGAAAACATTTCTTCTGACTGTCTCGCAGTTTTTTGATCACCTTGTCCAGTGTTTCAAGAGTCATGGCCATCCCTAGCTGCAGTTGGAATTACTTTATTTGTAAAAACGCATATAAACATTTTTTTTCTATACTTAGGTGAAATAACAGAAGAGAGAAGTGTTGTTTTACTTTTGTCTTTGCTACTACATCCATTGAAAAGCCCTGGTCACTCCTGCTTTCACATATTTTATTTCACAATGAAGTTGGGATATTAAGTCAACCAACTTACACATTTCAATGCAAATAAAATATAACAAAGCAGGAGCTACTTATTGCCCTTTACAGATCAGTGGTAGGGAAAGTGTGGAAAGCTATTTGGAGCTCCCCTGCTCACCCCTGTTAACACATGCATGCTTCCTTAAAGGAGTGATTACACCTTGCTGTTGGCAGTGCAAAGCTTAGTAAATCTTTACATTTTCACCATGAAAGAAGGGAATTTCCTCTTACTTCTGTGGGCAGCCAGCCAGTGAAAGGTGATGGGAAATACATGACATCCTGTTCTGCCTACCTTTCATCTTTCCTGTTCACAGATGCATTTTGAGCCTGACATGCAGGTGTAATTAAAAACAGGTTGATGCCATGCACAGCTCAGCAGATGCACACAAAATTAGTACCTGCTGTGAATCCAAGTACTTTAGCTTTTATGAAGCAGCCAGGCATTTGCAAATTGTCTCTTGTAACTGCAATAATATGAACATAAGAATAAAGTGGATCGTGTGGCTTTCACTAACACAGAAAAATGGCAAACACTTTCCTCAGTGGTACTCAAAGCAATGTAATCCTAACTATCCATGCTGCTGTTTTTCAAATAAGTTAACACTTATGCACTGGTGCATTTCACACTTTAAAAAGAAATCCCTCTTTTCCAACATTCCCTGCTCATGTGGCAGCAATGCAGCACCCATATTCTCCAGCTGGCCACTGCTGTGCTGAGGCTGGAAAGGGCTGGGGCTCTGCTCACCCCCCTTTGCCATGGTCTTTAAAAGGTGCTTCTGAGGAGGATTCAGCTCTCCAGCCCACTCACTGGAGGCACTGTGCCTGGCATGCCTAAGGCAGCTGCCATACCTTCTCTTCCCTAAAAGTCAAACCAGGAGGGGGAGATGCAGGCAGGAGGTGCTTGCTGTGCAATTGCTGGTCCTGCCCTACTGCAAGCTTGGAGAGACTCTTGCCAGGAGGGGATTCCAGGTGAGGATACATGCCAAAGTGACAGGGAGCAGAGGATGGGGCCGTGATGGCAGCAGGGCTTTCCACTGCAGCACTTCGCAAAGGTGCCACGCTGGCTCCTCCCTGGCAACTGGCAGCAAGGAAAACACAGTTAAAGGAAGATCCATCTCTTGCCTGCCTCACCAGCAGCTCAGGCAGGTTTTGTTGCTTCCAACACTGGGCAAAGTTGGCTACTAAAATTCTCCCTGCCTGTTTAGTGCTCCCAGAGCATGAGTAGGAGCAGTCCTTCACCTCCGACGGGCGCAGCACCATAAATCTGTTCAGCTGCACATTTCAGCTCCGTGGTGTCAGACAGGCATAATGAGAGCTCCAGAGTCCAAGTGCCACCACTCCAGTCTTGCAGCAGTGCCACTGCCCACGCTCCATGTGAGTCAGCTGGTGGGAGGGCAGAATTAGGCCCAACATGTCTGGGCTGAAGCGATGATTTAATCAAACTGCTCCTTCCACCTCTGACAAGTGCCTTTTTATGCTTCGTGGTGTTTAGCTTGAAGTTGCCAGTTGGAATTTTTTCACACCTGTGGTTTATTTAAGTCCTTATTCTGGAATAGCTCTACACATTTGAGACAATAAATGTGTCCTGTAGAGCTGTGAAGTATTAGGTGAGGTACAGGCATTGCTACATTTTCTATTACTTTCCAAATACAGACAACGCTACCCATGACCTCCCAGCTCAGAAAACCACTTTTAAATGCTGTAAGGAACTCCTGGCTGAGTCCTCAAAGCATTCAGTGTGTGTTCTGGCTATTCATGCAAGAAAATTTTTCATACCACATATAAATATTCCCAGGAATGATCACATGGGCCGATTGTGTTCATCAGGAACACTTGATGAGAGAAAAGGAATGACTTCAATTTAACACAATCACATCTGAGATCAAAATCTACTTAACAGAGAGGAAATTAGAAAATATTTACAGAACGACAATTCCAAAAATAAATAGGAAACCCCCACGGGGGTGGGGGGAAAGCAGGCAATACTAGCAGACCAGACTGTAGGAGGACATTGCCATACTTGAGAAGTGGAGTTACAAAGTAACCCAGAATTATTTCAGACAGTACAATGGGTTTATCAAGACTCTAATCAACAGGTTAGCAGGAGATTATTTTTTTTCAATCGTTAGACATTATTGTAATAGTTTGTTAATCATTCATTTTCAAAAATCCTGGCTTCCTCCAGCAGTTTAAAGTTAACCAGAGAATAAGTAATTGTATCTATTTGAATTACCTTGCTTCAGACACAGTAGAGTTTCCATAGTCTGGGCAGCAGGAGCCAAACAATTCCAACTTCTATTCTCAGCTGTAACAACTCAAACTGATCAGTCAAAGAATTTTAAAAAGAAAATAAAAGTAAAGCAGCACATTATATATTTTCTTGTTACAGCATCTTCTTTTAAGGCATTTTATTCAGAGCAGCTGTGTCCCTACTACTTTCCATCACTGTCCTGTTCATCTCACTGGCAGTATCAAGATAAATGATTTTTAGATGTACATGGCTGGACCTTGCATTTAAACAGGCTCTAATCCCCATGGCCACAGATACCATGAATAACTGAAATACCAGAGAATGAATAGTTTCACTAACCATGTTTTGCCTTAAATAATCAGAGCACCTGGTAGATCCATGCACATTTAATTAATTTGCTGTTTGCTCCTGTGCATAATTAACCATTTAATTTCATTGCCCTCTGGTTTTGCTTAGTGATTAATTATTTCTGGCTATTTCATTGATCAGCTACTTGTACATTTCCTGCTTTTCCAGCTACCGTGTTTACCTTCTTCTTCATTCTATCAGCCGTCCTCCCTTTTTTGCTCCTGCCCGATTTTCAATCCTCTTTCTTTCCTTTCTCAGCAGTGGGGCAGCCCAGTCCTCACTGGGGCACAGCCACAGACAGGGTGGACCCTGCTGGGCACCACGTTCAGGTGCTGGAGAGGATGGGGACCTCACTGACACAGCAAAACCTGTTTGAAGGGTGATGACCAGGACACACTGTCATCCTGGCTGCAAATGATTCACTTCCAGTTGTTAAAGCAAACATAGCTGGACTGGGGAGACATGATTTAGGACAAATACTGCTTGTAGTTGTTTGAAATGAGAAGGGTTTAATGTCTTGGGGAGTTTCTGTTCCTAGGACAGGAGCTGCTCACTAGCTGATGTCTTAGACCTACCATTAATGCTTTGTGGCATCCTGCAGGTTACTAAAAAGAATGCTGTATGGATAATATAACAAAAATTATCTAGGAAATTAGCTCCTGTGGGTACACACAAATCTTTACCAATGCCTAGAGTACAGATTTGTTTCCCCTCTCCTCTATGAACTGGTGTGCTCATTGTCCAATCTGGGTTCACTTAATTCTCCCAGAAGTCTTTAAAGCTATTTCTACTAAACATTTTGGATATTTTTTTTCTCACAAACTGTTTTAGTGAACTTGCACTCTCTGCTGCAGCCCACTCAGTCAGCGAGTTTTAGGAATGTGATGGTGACTTTGGATTCCATCTCCTCGTGCTGGGCTCTCATTATCTAAGTGTAGCCAATGCATTTTATTTCTGTGAAAGCTTGTTTGGATTTCTGTCTGCCCCACTCTGCTCTGGTTTAGATTTCTTGTCTGAATGCTGTCCAGAGTCCAGTGCTCATGCTACCATTCACCATATCACTTTTTGCTAATTGCTCCCATATTTGAAGAAGTCAAATTGCTGCATTGCGACTGCACTCTCAGGCAGCTTCTAGCACCTCCCCAAAGAGGCAATTAAAACTCCAAACAGTGCAGGGACAGGAAAATTGCCTGTCAGAGGCTCTGGGGGTCATCTGACATTCCTTCAAAAATGTCTTTTCTGTGCATTTGACCTTTCTAAAAGAGGGAGTATTTTTACTGCTAAATTTTCCTCTTTCTTCCAGCTGAAGGCCTGCTTTGGATGATCATTGTTTGAAGGAGCAGAGGGTGTTTGCTCTGATGGATAGGATGGTCATGGCAGTTCTGCCCCAGTGGTGGTTCAGGGAAGGACTGAAGTCAGCTCTTCATTTCATGGACATGCTGATCTCAGCAGGACTGCATGCACCTCTTGATCCTGTCACTGGCAAACTGGGCCCAGAGACAAAGAAATAGCCCAACTTGAGCTGAATCTGCAGAAGAGATCAGTATGTAACCATGTGTCTTGATGAATTAAGCAATTTAATTGAAATTGCTCCTAGAGGTTGATACCACTCTTGAAAAAGGGCATCAGGGAGGCTCTGGAACACAGAGAAAAATAAGGCCTAGTTACTGTTCAAATCTAGTCCTAATTAGGAGCTTTTTGTTTCTATTACTGAATAAAAGGAAGAAAAGTCCTTAATTCAGTATTCTACATATCAACAGGTGAATGTAGCAGGATGAAGGCAGATGGCATTTCTGGAAAAACAAAGAACCTCCTGTGACTGAAGGAGCATCATTAAAAGCACCATTGAAGTGGTGGTTTCAAAATCAGTTGAGAATATTGGATCACACAGGAATTCATTTGGCTTAGGTGCAACAGAGGAGCTAGTGGGGAAAAAAATACATGAAAACTCTTTCTGCCCTTTGCTGATGAGAATGAGTGAATAGCTCCACATCTAGTCCTGCATGTCCTTGGAGATCTGGGAAAAGCATCATTAATGCTGGGTGAGCTCTGAGCCCCAGAGCACCCAGGATGGATCATGTTTCCCTTCACCTTCCAGAGGAGCCTTCTCTGGCTGCAGGGGGACACCAAACGTCCTTAAATGTCCAGTGAAAGCTTCTCCATATGAGCTTCAGTCACGTTACACCTGAACACATGTTTTTGGACATCTGTCTTCCATTGAAAAACAGAAGGCTAAAAAATGTTTCTGAGTCTTTGGAGGGGAGAAGGGGAGGGAAGGGACAGAGGATGCAGCTTTTCCAGCATCAGGATCCTTGAAACAGTTCTCCAGCAGGGTCAAGTGTCTCATTCTTTCTAAGAGCTCATTTTTATGCTGCTTTATATCTACCCAGGCCTCTTCCTACACACAAGGAGCTGCTCAGGCTTGGCAACAGACACATGTAAGACAAATTGTTTGGTGCTGGGTAAAGAGCTCCATAAAACCCCAGCAGCTCTGGGTGCTCTAGTTTACACCTTGGCAAAATATATGTATCCATTCACCCTGAAGGTGGGACTGGCAATAGAAAATCTTCCCATAAAGGCAAAGAAAACCTTCAAGAAAATGGGGAAAAGCTGTTGTTCCAACTAACAGGATTTTCTTGATTTTGTAAGCTGATAAAAGGGTGGACAGCATGGGCACTGATGGGAAAGGTGAGTGAGGCTCTTCAGAGGCCAGCTCATCCCATGGCACAGAAATGGCCCTGATTGCCAGGTGCCAGCCAGCAGTGCAGGGAGCTCTCCCTCAGAGCCAAAATCCCCAAACAGGACAGCTCTGAGGGCTCAGCCACACCTGAGGTCTGCACATCACCCTCAGATCTCTAGAAGTAGAATAAGTTTTTCAGATTTTTCAGATTCAGCCCAAGTTTGCCAAATTCTTGAGCTATTTCTTTGTTTCTGGGACCAGCTGGGCAGTGACAGGGGCAAGAGGAGCAGGAGTGTTCATGTTCATGAAGGGATGTTTCTGGCATAAGGGGAACGTGGATGGAAACACTTCTAGTTTAAACTGCCTAAAGTAATTTTTGCTGGGAAAATAACTCCAGAGAGGGTTGTCTGCAGCCCTGCTGGGGGAGATGCCTGTCACTTAGGCAGAGGATGATGCTGTGTATGGCTCCTCCACAGTTTTTGGCAGATTCTTCCCTCCCTCTTTGCCCTGGCTGCTCCCTGTCATCAGTCCCAGGTCTGGTTTGCTTTTCCTTCCCTCCTCCTGCCAATTCCTTCCTCTCCTGCTACTTTGTACTGGCAGATCAAGGCAGGTGAATTCCTGAATTTTCCCGGAGAAAATGGCCACTGGCACTGCACCAGGGACCTCCCTCACCTCTGGCTGCACCCAAAGCCTGTCAGGTCTCTGGTGAGGGTGGGAGGGGGCTGGGGGGAGCAGCCAAGTGAAGTGCTTCAAGCTGTGAGACATTTTCTGTTTATGTTGCAGGCCAAACCTCTTGGATTTGAACCAGAATGGCCACTTTTCCTTTTGGAGGCAGATATATCTGTGGAGAGCAGGAAGGAGTATCCTGGTCGTGGTGTTCTCCCAGGGAAAACAACAGTGTGAGGCAACACTTTCCCTGCTGCAGGCTGCACATTGTCCTGCTTGATGGCAACAGTGGCTGGGACAGCTGGCATTGCCCCCAAAACAAGGAGCATTGCCCCCAAAATAAGGAGCAGCTCCCAGGGGCAAAGCCAGCCCTGCAGCACCAAAATTCACCATTGCCACACTGCTTCAGCTTTTCCTTTGGAGGGGCAGATTGCTCAGAAGGAAGTAGCAAGGCAAGCCCAGTGTCATGTGGAATAGCTGAAATTCCTCAAGTTCCTTTTTGCCAGGATTTCAAGCTGTGAAAGACACATGATCTCCGCTGCTTGAGACTTTAACTGAGGATTTTCCCCAACAGAGATGGATAGGTAGCTGTACAATTTTATTTTTTTTTTTTTCCTACATCTGAGTTAAATCATTGTTAAGGCCTGCATTTGGAAACAGTAACCTCAGATGGGGTTTATCAAAAAGAATATATGACTCCTTACCCTCAGGAACTGATCTGGCCTATGATCACTTTTAGAGGAAAATACTATTAATTCAATTTTTTTCTCCTTTTCTGCCATTCACATTGTTCACAGCACCCCATGAAACCAGGGGTTGAGATCTAGTGGCCTCAAACCCCTCATTTCTGTATTTGGTCTCAGTCAGGGGCCAGTAACAAGCTGTATCTATAAATCTCTCTTGTATGCCTGTAGCAGGAGCTGCTGTCCATTTTCACACTGATAGGGAATGAAGTTTAAACACTGAGCAGCATCGTGCTGATATTCAGTGATGAGGAGAGGAAAAGAGGAGTTTTATTCCTTGCCAGGTCAGTGGTTTGTTATTTGCCCAGCCCAGTCCATCAGGGGGTACCTGGTTAACTGAAGAGGCATTGCCATTTGAGGGGAGAAGAGGGCTGTCAATAATTTGTGGACAAGAGTGTTGAAACTGCCTTTTAAATAAAGTTAGAGATCAGCAACCTTTGGGGAGGGGGTGAGAAGATTTGGATTTGAAAAAAAAAACAACTGTAGGAGGCACCAAAGGAACATGGTGTAAATGCAGGTTAGCATGATTTAGTAAGAAGGTCCTGTGACTGAGATCCTTGGAAAAAAAAGAGGTGTAATTTACTTTAATTTCTTTATCACTCATGTCTTTATGAACCTTTGCAGTTCTTGTTATCTGCTCCAGATTTTTTTTTTTCCCCGATAAGTATTTTAATGAACTTAAGATCACAGTTCATTTCCAGATAATTTCCAGATAATTAGCTAACAAAGGCATTACACATAGAATTCCTTTTCCCTGTGTCTCTGGAGCACCCATCCAAAGAGCCAACACCTCTGCAAGTTTCTCTGCAGTGTCCAGGGTTTCCATTTTCCATGCCTTTGCTTCCCAGGACAGCTTGAGAGCTGGCAGTGCAGGGACAAGAGCAGAGGAAGTGTTTCCTGGTGACCCAAAGCTGGCCAGGGCAGTGAGGAACATCCCTTTATGTACAGAAAGCTGGCCACAGATTTCACTCAGGACCAGGATTTTACTCAGAGTCTGCCAGTCTCTAGCCTATGGATTTGAGTGTTTTTGGAGCACATTTACAGAGCATGAATGACCAAGTCAGCAACAAGCATGGTGGCTGCCTGGGAGTGCAGGAAGAGCTCCCTGCTGGGTAAAAACAGGGCAGGTAAAAGCACAAGGTACCACGATGCTGGCACAGTTATTTCAGTTTTACCCAGAGCTTTGAATGCAGCCAATTACTGCTGGTGAAAAGCAACTCTCTCACCTCCATTTGAATTTTTTTTTTCTTCTAATGCAGATATCTACAGCTTTGTATTATTGCCTTAATTTTGGAAATGAGAAAGGAGAAAAGAGAAGGAATGACACTTGTCCCTGATGATACAGGCATTGTCAGACCCATGAGGGAGGCTCTGAAATGCCTCCTCTTAGTCTTGTTCTCATTCCTCTGGGTTATAAAGATGTGACAGATACAGCACATATTCTGTTCTTACACTCTGCTTAGCAAAATCAGGCAATTAGGAAGATTCCTTGAACATGAAAACTGAAGACTGAATGATCCAGAAATGTGCTTTCTGCTGTTTTCTTCATTTTTTTAAATTTAAAAAGTGTTTATTTAAATTCTGAAATAAATTGTCTATTTGCTACCAGGTGAAATCTTATTTTATTTCCTCAGATCTTCTCTCTAAAGGCTTTTTTTCTCAGCTTGCATTACAGTGGATAACGTTTAGAATTAATATCACATAATGTTAGTCTAAAAATACATGTACCATTATTATTATCAAATAGAGATAAGTGTGCGTTGCCAAGTAGAAAAGAAAGCTGTGAAATATAATGCCATGTACAAGTATTTTTTTCATGATCTTCCAGAACATGAAGGATAGACATGGGCTGCCAGATACTCATTTCTGATGGATAAATGCAACTGTGGTTTCCATAGCTATACAGGGTTTTGTACAGCACCCATCACCATGGTATCTGAGCATCTGCTGCTGCAAGCTTCAGTCCATGGTGCACTGAAGAGAATTAAATGAAACACATGAAGAGAAGGTCCTTGAGCCTGGCCATCCATCGTGTGGAGTGACTTGGGCCAGGTTCACTTGTAGAACAGGTTGTTTGTAAATCTGTCTTTTCACAGCTCCCCAGTTGCTCAGCTCCTTGTTCTGGTGGCTCCTTGCAGGGAAGGTGTCTCTGTCTCAGCTGGTGCCTCTCCCACAGCCTCAGAACACATCTGACCAGGACAGGGCCACCAAGTCAGCTCTGCACCAGGTCAGACAGGTGCTCCATGCAGGCTCACTGCCTTCTTTAGGACCTGTGGATCCCAGGATTCTTCCCACTAGAAATCATAAAACCATATCTTTCAGTGAGGTTGGAAAATGCCTTTAAGACCATCTAGTCCAGCCACTAACCCAGCACTGCCAAGTCCCCCACTAATCCATGTCCCCAAGAGCCACATCTCCAAGTCTTTTGGATACCCCCAGGAATGGTGGCTACCACTAGCCTGGGCAGTCTGTTCTAGTGCTTGACAACCCTCTCAGTGAAGAAATAATTCCCAATATCAATCTATACCTGTCCTGGTGTAACTTGAGGCCATTTCTTCTTGTCTAATTGCTTGTTAGGTGAGAAAAGAGACCAACCCCACCTGGCTACACCTCCTGTCAAGGAGCTGCAGAGAGCCAAGAGGTCACCCCTGAGCCCCCCTTCCTGCAGGGTAAACTCCTCCAGCTCCTCAGCTGCTCCTCAGCAGCTTGTGCTCCCTTCTCCAGCTCTGCTGTGTTCTCTGAACATGCTCCAGCACCTCGACATCCTCCTGTTGTGAGGGGCCCAGAACTGGACACAGTGTTTGATGTGAGAATTTTGTGTCTGGGATCACTTTTAGAGGTTTTCTTCCCTGGTCTTTCTAGCTGAAGACTTCTTATGTTGTTGTCAGGCTTTCATCCCCTCTGCATTACAGGAGGTGTTAAGTCTTCAGAATTTGGCTTTCCTGATGCAGTTGAGATTCCTCTTTGGCGGGATCCCTCTTTGAAGATTTATTTAGATTTTTCTTTTCTCCAGGAGATTTCCTTTATCTTTAATCAAGGAGGTTTACATCTTCCTTTTACCAGGCCATTGGTTGTTCTCTCCCTTTTAACAGCACAAATATTTCTTTGGGATGGTCTGATGCAGTTTTTATTGGCTCAAATATTAAATAATTCCTGGGCTATCTCATCCTTGGCTACACTTTTTGATGATGCAGATGCTCCCCATACTTGGAAGGCAGCATCTGAACTCAGAGCAAAATCTTCCTCTAATGCAATCCTCACATTGCTTGTGCATTGACAACACGATTTTATGCATCTGTAGCAAGAGAATCAGGGGTGAAAGCTTTTAACTCAGCTGTGCCTGACACCAGGTACAGGAGTCACTAAGAATTCTGAGGCATCCATAGGGCCTGAAGTAACCTGGTCCACAGGTTTTTCTCTGGGGGAGATTTAATGCACCTCTGCTTGAGGATGCCAGGATCAGGTCTTGGCAGGTGAACAGCACTGTCTGTACATCACAGTCCTTAATCACACAATCAGAGAGTGGCTTGGGTTGGAAAGGACATTTAGAGGTCATCGAGTCCAAGCCCCTGCAATGAGCAGGGACAGCTTCAACAGCATCGGGTTACTCAGAGCCCGTCCAACCAAGAGGTCACAAATTCACAGATCCTTCCAGACTACACAAGCACTGCCACTAATGAAGCAGGACCACCAGCCCTCAGCATCTCTTCCTTCACCCACACCCTCCTTTTGCTTGAGCTGGCACAAATCTTTGCCCCAAAGTGGCTTGGAGAAGTGGAAAAAGCCAAAACTAACTTATACAGACACTTCCTTTTAAACCTGTCCAGTGCCCTGCTCCAGTTCATGGCACAACCTGAGGAAGGAGATGGAATTAGGCAAAAACTCACAGCTGGGACTGGAAAGCATCACTTCTTCTGACAGGAACCCTGGCTAATTCTTGGTCTAAGGGAGTTGTGAAATTGTGCCATTAAGGAGGGGTTAACTGGCTTCTGAGTGCTGAAATGACCCCACTAATTGCTGAGCCAGGCCAAGTGTTTCCTCATTAAACTCTGCTGTGTGGCTCCATCTTACTCTGGATGTGTCAGTCCCAACGCTCCAATCTTTTCATCCATGTCTTGTAAATTAGCTGCAGGACTTCAGGGGATGATTCCTTATCCAGCCCTTTCAGGAGAACATCCATTTTGGGGGGGTGGAAATTATACCAGGCATTTGTAGTACCAGATTTTTTAGCTGACCTATTTCCTCTGGTTTTCTCAGCACATTGTCATTGGTTAAATAAAGCCTCATTAGGAGAGCTGGCTCCTCTGTCTGATTGCAAGGTTCAATTTTGTATTCATGGGTTCTTTTTGTTTTTTCTGCCATTCTTAAAAAAGCTGTCTGAATGTGGGGCAGGAAAGGGAAATCTGCAATGCTCTCTTTTAGATGGAGCTAGCAAATACTGTAAAAGTCAGATTCTAGAACTTCCTATAAAATCAGATGTTTTTGAGAAAAGCCTGGAGCCTCTGCTCACAGTCAGAGTGGGTGGATGTCCTGCAAGAGCAGCAATTACTGTACAATAAACTAGTCAACATGTCTTGTGTAACTAGCATGAGTGATTATTGTAGGAATATCACCGTGCTGACAGATCAGGCCAGGAAAACCACCTTCTCCAGGCACAAGGAGGGCTGTGAGGATGCACCACAAGAGCCCCCCCAGCTCCAGCTGAAATCATGCTCCTCTTCTTCCACTCAGCACCCACCACGAGCCTGGAGATGGCTGATTTTGTGGGACAGGTGGAAAGGGGACCCAGAAAATCAAATTCTCAACCCTCTGCCTGCCTCCCCCAGGGCAGAGAGCAGGGCACCAGCCCTGGGCTGTGAGCAGGGGGGTGAGGGAGCTCTCCTGTGCTGCTTCAGCACAAAGAGCTGTCGATGGCAGCAGTGTCCTTTCCATGCACTGCACTCCATCCCCTGCTTTGCTCGTGGGAGGGGGCACAATCCCTGCTTGCCACTTGAAATCTCACTTGGCACTTGAAGAGTTGAGTGGGAGAGAGAGTAGAGACAGTAAAACAAGTTGGCATTTAAATTCGTCAATTAAATCTGCAAAGATTCACCACCTCGGATTTTTGCTGCATCACTCCCTAGTTACCTTTTTCCAATGCCTCCATCCTCTTTCCTTCTGCAGGTTTTGCAACAGCCTCCTGTGCACATGCTGCCTTACAGAGCACCACAGATAATTTTCTGGTTTTTATTAGCTTTCCAAAAACACATGTAGCTGGGCTCCTTCACTTCAGCCCCTTAAAGTTTAATAGGGTGTCTATGGTAAAGCTAACTTCTTCATTCATTTGCTCGTATGGGGAATATTTCCTTTGAACAGCAGGCATGTTCTGCTAGAAAAGTCCCTCTGGGGAAATATGAAGCTTTGAGAAATGTTCTGTCCTCCCTCAAAGAGGTCCCATCTGAGCACAGACAACTTCTGCTGCAATTTAACCATCAATAACCACCCCCTGCTGTACCAGTATCTGCTGAAGCACCGAGCTCTGCAGCCATCCATAACTGCCAGTGAAATGTGAGCAATTAACCTGATTTTAATGTTACACAGGTATGTTAGCGACAGTCATCTGTAATTCTTTAACATTCTTCTCAGTGTAAATCACCCCGGAGGCAGGGCAGCCCCTTTCCCAAGGAATTTCAACAAATGCTGAGCTAATGGCCAAGGAGCAGAGAAATAACTTTAAAAAGGAGAATATACCTCGAGATTTTTCAGTAAAAACACAAACAAACAAACAAACCACAAGCAATCCAAGAAAAATAGCCTTTATTAATTAATTCAAAATGTAAAAAGCTTGGTAATACAGCTGCCCAAGAGAATGATTCCAAAGAAAACTTTTATGGGATTTTTTTTAAGGTAACTTAATTTCATGTGATTGCACATGATTAACCAAATATTTCTGCATATTTGGAGTCTGAAACAGATTTCTGCACGTAAACCCAAATATTTCAGTTGCTCAGAGACCACGTAGGTGTATGGGATCTGAGTAGGTGCTGGATGAGGGAAGGACAAAAGCTTTTCTTTCACTTCTTTCCAAATCCAGAATTCAGGCTTCTGCACTGAGGACCAAAACCCCAAAAAGCATTCTCCTACATGTTTGGGCTCTCCCACAGGATGCCACCAGTGCACAGGAGTGCACCAGCAGCACAGGGATTGAATTCCCTCTGAAACCATCCTGGAGAGCTGCTCTGCAAAGGGAAGGGATCAGGCCCAGCTCTATTTTCAGTGTCACCCTGGCAACCACTTTCCCCTCCATCTGGATGTCACATCAAAGAGAGATCCTGCCACCTCTCAGGTTTAACACATGCCTTACAACTTCTGGGGAGGTCTCACAGCCCCAGCCCCAGAGACTGGAGAACATCTTCCTGCACACCTCCCTTCTGAAACTTTGGAGTATTTAGCTTTCACACAAAGAAAACCAAGAAAATATGGCCTAGTTATACTTTAAAAAATTGGGAATCAGGAGGGTTAGTTTAGGGGGGTTTGTGATTCTAAGTTTATCTCTGGATAGCAGAATGCCTGAGGTTAGTAGTTCTGCCCCAATTTAGCCCAGAAATTTGAATTTGTATTTTTGCAGCTAATAAGAAAAATGGATTTTTCATATGTTTTACTGGAGTGGTTATAAAGAAGCCATATTGTTTAGCCAGCAGAAATATCCAGGTTTGTGGGGTGGGAGTTGAGCCTTTCTGGCTGCTCTGGACTCTGCTCCCTCCCTCTGTCCACCCAGCCCTGGTCACTTCTGCTCCTGCAGCCCACCCACACCAGACCCCAGTGCTGAGCCCCCTCACCCTCACTCCTCCTTGCAGTGGCAGCAGCAACACCTCTGCAGGCAGGTGAGAACAGAGGCATTTCCCCTGGCATTTCATTCTACATTTATTTTTGCTTTATTTTTGTGTTGCTGATGCTTCAGAAGTCCCAGTCCTTCAGGCTGGAACACCTCATGAGGCCACTCAAGACACAAGGACTGATCCTGAGGCAATCAAAACCAGGAAAAAAGATCTTAATTTGTAATTATTTTCTATGGCCAGAGCTGCACAGTGCAGAGCAGAGAGGACAACATATGGCCTCTTTCTGAGGCAAATGTTGCAGCTGTCCATTGCACAGCCTGAAAGTGTTTTCCACCCAAGCTGCTCACAGTGTTCTGGTCTTGCTGAGTATTATCATGTCCATTTGAAAAACAGGCAACCTGTGGCCCATGGGGCTTCCTACAGCCACACAAACTGTGTAGGATACACTTCAAACTGCAGGAAAATACCATATGCCTTCAGTTCTGTCTTTTCCTCCCATTGGCTGTTTTTTTAGTGCATATCTGAAAGAAAAAATAGAAAAAAAATTTAAAAAAACGATCATAACTCCATAACTTAGGGAAAGCAATTATTCTCCCACGATATCAATGAAACACTCCTACAGTCCATCACTGGGTCCACAGCCTCCCATCTGCCACTACTGGCAGAGGAAATCAGTAATTACTGGAAACTCTAAGGAACTGTGCAATTCCAGAGGTGAGAAATCAGTGTGTGTGTGTCCCTTGCTGCCTGTTAAGGATGGGGAAGGAGAAAAAAGTTCCTTGCTTTTAATCCATGGGGATTTCTGGCCAAATTGCCAGTGCCTGGGAAAGGAAAGCTGCCATTCAGCTTCCACAAAATCACCACGGTCACTCCAGGCCTCTGGAGCTGCTTTTGTCCATCCTCAGAGACAGAGAAGTGGGACACAGGCAGGGTGGGTGGGAGGAGGATGTCTGAGACATCATCCTACACCAGAGTGTGACTGGGAGGTGACTGCTGCTAACAGCAGCTGAGGGAGCCTGTGCTCTGAAGTTCTACTTCTGTGCCACTTGTCAGGGGCAGTATTTTGTGCTAATGCAATGAATAAACTTTATTATAGGTGGATCTGGAAGCCTGATGCACATCCAAGCTTTCCATGGCCATGGAGGAGTCATGGTCATGACCATGGAGGAGCCTCATCTCCCATTCTTGGTGTCTGAATGTGGGTAGCCACTGGATCAGCTACAAGTGCTGTTCTAGACCAAATCTTTACCTCTGTCTCACATCTCCAAAAAAAAAAAAAAAAAAAAAAAAAAAAAACAGACAAAAAAAAGGACAAAATCACCTTTTAGAGAATTAATTTACAGACAGATTATTGCTAGTACTGCCAATAAAATCTGAGTGGAATTAATGATTAAAAAAAAAAAAATCACAGAATCCTCTTGGAAGTATTGAAAAAATATCCTAAATATACAAAGCAATTTGTATTTAAAATGACATTTGAGATTCATGACAAGAAAGAAAACAAACCCAAATCAACCTTCCCTGTAAGATCATCAATACAGTTGCTCCAGATTAATGCTGATAGAGCTGAAATCTGCCTTCCACCCCTGTAAGAAATCTGTGATTAGCAGGTGAGAGATCACACACAGTTCTGCAGAAAATTTATATATTTGGAGAAAAAAAAATCAACAAGGGAACAGAGCTGGTTGGTTTCCCATTCTGGGTTTGTTCCCAGCAGCACTTATGGAAAGCTGTGGGTTTTTCCTGCTTGAGGCAGATTTTGGCTGTGTGAAGCAGCAGGGTTTGCCCTGTATGGGCTGCAGAGCAGCAGCAGCAGCAGTCAGGAGCTGCTCTGCAGGACCTGCTCCCCCTGAGCCCTGCAGCACTCACAGTGAGCTGTGCCACCCCTTCTGCAGGTGGAGAACATGTGGAGGAGAGTTTTCTTTGGAGCAGAGGCAGATGGAAGCAGGCACTGAACAGAGAAAACGTTTCTGCTGTGCTGTGCTCCCACCAAACCCACTGAATGTCTCAATGCCAGGATTGCTCTGAATTTAAAGAAGAGGAAAATAAGTAGAAAAGCAGAATGACTGAAGGGTCTATCAGATCTGACACTCCAAAAATATGGGAGACAAGTGGGAGAAACGTAAGGCACACTTCACTCCATGTCTGTAAGCAATGAGCACTGGTGAAGAAGGACACAGATCTTGCTCCTGACAGAAACTGGGTCTGATATCTTTGATGTATCTGAGTTTCCAGTTTCTCAAGCAGAGCAGAATAGTAGAAATTTAACAATCCCAAACTCCGAACACAATGAAACATGTAAGAAATTTCTAACAGGTTTATAACATGAAGGTAGAAAAATGAAGGCATGAAGGTTAGTGCTCTAATGATTAATCTTGTCACATGAGATGGAGAGGGGATTGTGACTTAAACATGAGGAAAAAACCCAAATTTGGGCATGGCCAAGAAAGCCAAAATCAGCTTCAGGAGAGGGACTGCAGATGGGAGAGGACAGTGCCTTGCTGACAGGTGTCTGCTAAAGGAGCCACACTACCAAGCAGGGCTCAGAGGCACTCAGGTGATCCCTGACACAGGTGCTGGCACACAGGTACTGTGTCAGCAGGTGCAGGAACTGGGCTGCTCAGAAGGGCCTCTAACTGCCTGTATCAAAAAAATTATATGTATTTATATTTGTGTGTGTCTGTCGTTTTTGTTTGGCTGTTTTTGTTGTTGTTGAGGTTTTTTGTTTTATTTTTGTTATGTGTTTGGTTTTAGGCAGAGAATGAAAATGAATGGTTTGGAATTTTTCCTGTGAGGGCATTGATTTCAGAGACAGGGAGCCTGAATGAGGCTGCAAAATGAATGAGTCAAGCACTCACAGGCTTCTTGCATCTCTCATTCTCTCTCTGGGCTCTGCTCCCCATTCCTCCCCTGGAGGGGGTGCACCTTGCAGTTTGGGAAACTTTCTGTAGGATAGAAACTGGGAGGTAGGCGAGGAGCTGGAGGCTGTTACAGGGAGTGTTTTAGTTTGACAGGGTAGGAGAAAAATGGAGCAATCTGCATTAATGGCAAGGGAAAGTTTTGTTTAGTTTTGTTTTGTTTGCTTTGCATTTTACTCTGTGCAATTCTTTTGCTATTTCATTGAATTCCCAACCTCTCCCTCTCTGGTATTGCTCCATCCCTCCTCAGCCATCCCCTTAAGCCTCCCACTCACACAATCATTAAGGATTAATTATTTCCTTTGCACTCATCCTTGCCAGCCTTGCCCTTCCCCACATGTTCAGAGCTTTTCCAAGTTCCTTCACCTCTGCACAACCCAGCTTCTGTTCACTTAGAAATCCCCTGCTTGGGAGACAACAAACCTTTATCCAACTAGCCAGGACCATTCCTTCTTTCCTTCCTCCAGGGAAAATCACCCTCCAGCCTCAAAGTCTGGCCTTCCCTTGTTCTTGACACTGAGCACGTCCTGCCACATCACCCAGAAAGCTTCACATCCCTGCCACCTGTTCCACCCAGACCCAGAAACCCCTTTATTCTTGTTCTGGCCCTGGAGAACTGAAGAAAGCAGCAGGAAATCCCACAAGTGGCCTTCATCAGACCAGCCTGGTCTGGGTCTGTGCTTGGGCAGCCCAAGGGCTCACAGGGATGCTCATCCCAAGGGGATGCAGCCACGCTGCTCCAAGGCACTGTGGCCACCCTGGCTGTCATGCAGGTAGTCACCAGCATTGCCCACATGGCATATTGCAGGATAAACACTCCCCTTGCCCCCAAAACCCAACCCAGCCCACAGAGTTTGAATAGCTGCAGTTCTGGCTTAGTTGTTGGGGCTTAGCCCATCACCTGTATGACCAAAGTGCAATGCAGATACATAAAATACTGCTTGTGCCTGGGGGAAGGGTGGAGGCAGGAGAAGGGAAGACACAAATCACCCAGGCACAGAGAGGAAGAGATAATGAGGAAAGCAGGTATTTATAATTTTTTTTTTTTCCCTGCAAGGACACCTGCACCTTACCCACAATAGGAGTGTGTCAAACACTCAGATCAGTTAGAACTGGGGGTTGGGAGGTGGAATTTTTGCCTGGCTCTTTCCCTTTTAATGGAAATGTTACTCCATCTCTTTAGCTGAAACTTAAGGAGCCTCCTGAGAAAGAGGTAGCCCCTCCACTGCCACTCAGGATGAATACATTCATTTAAAGACAAAACAGATGTGTTTGTCCTTGAAACAACTGTGATGCTGCTGCTGAAGAGCTGTTTGCATTTAAAATGGTATGAGAGTGTGAAGTGTGAAAGTTATGTATACAACATAGACTAGAGAAGAGCAGCCTTTCCTCCTTATTAGGAGAATTTTTCTTTTTTTTTTTTTTTTTTTTTCCTTTTGGATTCAGGCATCACCAGGACAGTAGGTACTGATCGTGTTCTTCCTTTGCATCCCAAAACACAGGAGGGTGTTTGCCTAAACATGCAGGCACAGAGGCAAGACTTGTGTATTTTATATAGGAAACTGCTTTTGTTTGCTGCCAGTAGGATACACAATGTGCTCTCCACAGGGGATCAAGATGTGGGGTTGTACAAACACCAAGCAGCAATACCTTACATAACCGGCCCGGGGGGACAGCTGTGTGTCATGAGGAGAAACAGTTTTGCCAGGAAAGGTAAAACACAAGAGGCGAGGTAGAATTCATGGAAGAAAACAAGAGGCTGGTGGAAAACACAAGCCCAAAGAAAACAAACTCTCCGTGCAGATTAGCAGCAGGCAGAGGGCTCGGTGGGAGCAGGTTCGCAGTCAATTCACGGCTGATTGCAGCGGCTGCATCCGGAGCTCTTCCCCGGGATCCGCGTTTGCCAGCAGCAGGCGGCGGGGAGGCAGCGGGGACCAGCCTGACCCCGGGCACCGGGGCTGGGGATGTGCTGGAGATGGGACAGCTCTGCAGCAGCAGAAAGCTGGGATCAGCCTCTCCCACTGGCACTGCGGGCTGGGGATGTGCTGGAGATGGGACAGCTCTGCAGCAGCAGGCAGCGGGGACCAGCCTGACCCCGGGCACCGGGGCTGGGGATGTGCTGGAGATGGGACAGCTCTGCAGCAGCAGGCAGGGGTACCAGCCTGACCCCCAGGCACTGCGGGCTGGGGATGTGCTGGAGATGGGACAGCTCTGCAGCAGCAGAAAGCTGGGATCAGCCTCTCCCCCGGGCACCGGGGCTGGGGATGTGCTGGAGATGGGACAGCTCTGCAGCAGCAGGCAGCGGTACCAGCCTGTCCCCCGGGCACTGCGGGCTGGGGATGTGCTGGAGATGGGACAGCTCTGCAGCAGCAGGCAGGGGGACCAGCCTGTCCCACTGGCACTGCGGGCTGGGGATGTGCTGGAGATGGGACAGCTCTGCAGCAGCAGGCAGGGGGACCAGCCTGACCCCCGGGCACCGGGGCTGGGGATGTGCTGGAGATGGGACAGCTCTGCAGCAGCAGGCAGGGGGACCAGCTTGACCCCCGGGCACCGGGGCTGGGGATGTGCTGGAGATGGGACAGCTCTGCAGCAGCAGACAGGGGTACCAGCCTGTCCCACTGGCACTGCGGGCTGGGGATGTGCTGGAGAAGGGACAGCTCTGCAGCAGCAGGCAGGGGGACCAGCCTGACCCCCGGGCACTGCGGGCTGGGGATGTGCTGGAGATGGGACAGCTCTGCAGCAGCAGGCAGCGGTACCAGCCCGTCCCCCGGGCACCGGGGCTGGGGATGTGCTGGAGATGGGACAGCTCTGCGGTGGGAGGAAAGGTCCCCTGGCTGCCTGGTTTGGGGAGAGGGGTGCTCTGAGCTGGTGGGGAACACAAGTGCTGGGCTTGGAAGGATCAGGGGTCTTGGGGACCTGTTAATGCACCTTTGCTCCCCACCAGGGTGTGGCATGAGAACAAAGCACATTGGGCTCCCCCTGAGAGGGCTGTTCAGAAACTGTGTTCATAAAAAACACAGTGGACCTACACAATCAAAATAACCCCATAATGGCATGGTGTAAGTTTTCTCATTAATGGTTAGGTTCTCCCTTGGGTGAATTAGACTCTTGGGGAAGAGAGAGAGACTGGATGAAAGAGTGAAATGGGCTTGTAGTTTATTGACAGCCTGAAACTTTGCATGCAAGAAGGTCACTCACTGCTGGGCCTGGCAATTTTTCAGTTTTTCTGAACCTGAATCAAGAGGGCACAGTGAGAACATCACTGACCCTCAAACTGCAGATGCTCCCTGATGCTCCAACATCAGCTTCTTGCATTTTAAGCTACCCATTAACACTTATTTGTCTTTGGGACACTCCAGGACATCAAAGTGACCTCTTGAGAGCCTTGCAGACCACATGGAGAGCAGGTACAGGAAATCAGCCTCACCAGCACTGTCCATCCAAAAGGAAGAAATTAGGGCTTAGGAAATGAAGAGCATTCCTTCTCCAACTTCCCACTAGCCCTGCCTTCAAGGATGATCTCTATACAGATGTCTTGGAAATGCAGGGCACTCTAAGGAGCTGAATGTCTTAACCAAGACATCAGTAAACATCCAAGCCAAGCTCAGCATTCTCTCTGGGATATACATTATTCCTGCCACTCCACTGAGGGTCCTTCCCCTGAATTCCAAAGAAAGGATGGAAAACCTTATCTAAGCTGGAAGCAGCAGTGAGCTGCTGCACTGTTTCTGATGCTAAGCAGGGAAATGGTTTTGATTTTTATAGATGACTTTTGCACTTCAGAAAGATATTGTAATTGCAGATACCAAATTGAGGAAGAAATAGAAGTTCTGCTGCTAGTACAGATGAAACACCCCCCAAAGCCTGTTATTAATAGAAAGGCAGGGGCATTACCAGCAAGACAAAAAGGTCAGGGAGAACTTTTAGCCATTTTCCAATTAAAAAAGAGAAAAAAAAAATAAAAAAAAGGAAAGTCATTCTAGACATATTCTGAGGTGAAGCAGAAGTCAGACTCAGAGCAAACTTGCAGGCTGTGAATAGAAATGTCTGAACTCCAAAGCCTGGCAGGCAGGCACAGCCTGGCTGGCTCCCATCCCCTCCCTCCCAAGCCTGCAGCTGGAGCAGGGAGTGCTGCTGCCCTGAGCTCTGTCACCTGGGCTGGGAGCACTGAGAGCAGGGGAATCTGTTGAAAGCAGTAGAGCTTTGCTGAGAGCAAGCTAGGAAATACTCCAGATCTGCTCCTCCACCTTCTCTGTCTGTGAAAAATGTTCACAAGGCTCAAAGCCTCAAAACTCACAGAATTTTTTTTGGTAAAAAGTCAACAGTTGCTTCCCAAAATTCCCAACTCAAAAAATCTGAAGGAGATCTGGGGAATAAAGGAATCTCTGTGCTCAAAAGATGCATAACAAATTGTATTTAAAATATCAAAACCACAGAAAAAGACCATAGAACAAGCCCTGTGGAGAACAGATGCCTAAATAGAATTTCAAGAAGTATTTCTGTAAGAGAATGGTTTTGTAAGGAGTGATTTTGCTATTCCTTTGCAGTATTTTTTCTTATGTATAGTCTTGCTAAAAAGTGAAAACATGGAATTGGCATATCCTTCACCTTTCTCCTAAAACTCCTTTTTTTTTTTTTTTTTTTTTTTTTTTTTTTAACAGCATTAACTGAACCAAATAACAACCTGAAACCCTACTTTTAATGAACTCTGTGGAACCTGAATTCAATTTGCAATCACAGAAATATTTGATCCTGGATTTGGCAACTTCAATTTATGCTTGCAGGTCAGACACAACCATTAAATCTTTTCCAGAAGTATTTCAATTCCCAAGTCTCAAATTATTTGTAGTGCTGGCTTAAGTGTTTGCAGAAATGGATCATAATATACTTCTGAAAAAGGATTACTTGTTAATCTATTAGGAAAAGGTGTTTGAACTACAATTGCAGAATAATTTTCAAGTGTGTAACTTTCTTCTGGCCAACAAGAGAAAATCCTGAAAGCTTGAAAGTTTTTTTTTAGAATTTTACCTCAAAACCTTGACACTTCAATATTTTGTCAGGACCCTGTTAAAAGAGAAGTTGGTGATTTTAAATGTTTTAGAATGAAACCTCAAGAAATTACAACTTCAGCTATATTCCTTCATTCCTTAGTAGCTTGTTAAACTCAAATTGAGCCGATGCAAACTGACAGTGAAATAATGACTGAGAAAACTGCAAAACATAAAATACACTTTAAGCTCCCTATAAAAATCTATAATTATTCTTCCATTTTTTAAAAGCACTGCAAATGGATTAATAACTTTTTGGAATTACAGCTGTATTTCTATCTCCATCAAGGCAGTAGAGTATGACTGATAGGGAGAAAAAAATGTTTCCTACATTGATAGGAGAACTTTGCTCTTAACATAAAAACGTGATAAGATGAAAAGATAATTTATATAGTTCTATGATTTAGCTGACTAATTTATCTCTTCCAAGACATATATGATATTTTAAGAGGCTTTGTTCCAGTCTAAACAATTTTTGATAACAGATTACATGAGATGCCAACATATCATTAATGGTCAAATTTCCTTTTGATATAAATCACTACAATTCTATCATGGAGATTATTCAGTATCAGAGGTAGAAAAATGTTTGTATAGCTCTTTGAAAAATAAGGGTTTAATGAGTATGTGTTAATCTTGCACAATTGAGAAAGTATAAACACAATCATTTCAAAAAGAAGTAAAGTGTCAGATGCTCAGTAAATGCTTTTTAATTTATAACAATGCACTTCATCATATACATTATATAGCATAACATTTCATCGTGGAATAATTTTCTCAAAATATGTTTTATATTCAAATTCAAAATCACTGAACAAAATGAAATTTAAAATCCAACTTTTTTGAGGGGGAAAACCAATCAAATTCTGTAACAATAAACGTGAATTGTTTTCATACTTTTTATTTTTTCAAAATTAGCGCTGTATTTGTTTGGGTTTTTTTTTTTTGTTCCTCCCCTCCATGCTCAATAACATCCCCTTTTTAATTCATAGAATCACAAATTATCAGATGAAAAACAGCTAACATAAAGACAGGCTAATTGCCAACAATCTTAGGTGGTTTTCACTGTTAAAAATCCTGAATTGTGAACTCTTAAAATCATAAATTACTGTTTTGGGAAGTGTTCCATGAAGGCTGTAAAGACGAGGCATGTAAGGGAAATGTCAGGCTTTTTTCCCTAGAGTGAATGGATGTCCATTTTCAGATCTGTGCCTCACATTCTTTGATCTGCTCTTTCCTTTATACCTTATATAGTACAAAAGAAAAAAGAAAAAAAAAGTCCAAATGTAATCTGAAATTGGTTGGAATCCAAACAGGTCACCTGTGCAAAGCTGCTTGTGCCTTGGCAAGGTCCTCCCCTGTCTCAGCTATGTGGGAGCAGTTCCCAGCCTCTGAAGCAAGTCAGGGCAATTCTGCATTCCCTGAGCTAAACAAACATTGCATGAGGTGCAGACTGAGGGGTGCTCCAAAATTCTGCCGGGGCACCAGGCTGAGCAGAGCCCTGCTACGTGCAGGGTGCTGCTGTGGGACAGCTGGGGACAGGGTGCTCTGCTGGCTGTGCACACACAGGAGGCAGAGATTAATGGAAAGGATCTCCTATGCACACATGAGGCACAAAAAAAAACCAAAAAATCTCCAGCTGGTAATCTGGTTTTGGAGTACAATCAAAGAAAAAAATTACACAAGGCATAGGGGATTAACAGGTTCCATATCTTCATATCAGTCCTAACATTAATTTTGGGTGCCACATGCAGTAACAAAGGGCAAAGGCTGCAGCTCAGGTAACCAAACACCTCCATGAACTGCAGGAAACTCTGCTCCTATTAGCTGAGGAGCACAGAGAAGTTCCTCACAGCTCCTGTGCTCCCTGAGGCAGTATTAATTCATAATAATGATCATTATGGAATGACTATAATATGAAATGACTAATCATTCATTAATGATTATATTAAGTGTTTTATTTTGCATGGATGACAGCCTTGTGCCAGGCAGTGAGAAATATCTGCTTCCCTCAGGTTGCCTCCTTGTCAGTATATCAATCTTTATCACACTCAAGGAAGTAGCCAACATGAACAATTTACTGCAACAGATAACACCAGCAGCTATTCCTTTATTTCAAGTGGAAGGTGCTCATCCCTTAGCCCTGAAGGTATTGACTTAAAATCTCACTAATCCCAATTGGGAAATACCATATGATGGACCAACACTTTCCACATAGATTTTGTTAGAATGCCCAGTTAAAATACAGAAAAAGAAGCCCCTGATTTCCACATGCTCTTAAAAGATTTTAAGCAAATTATTTTAACATAAGCATTTCTGTCTTCTTTGATGTCTTAATTTTAAACTTCAGCCAATTATCAGCCATGATAAGGATGGAGAAAGGTATTAAAAATGTCTTTTTGTCTCTATACAGACACCAAATAATTTTTCTTTTACTGTACAAAATTTTCCAAGAAGCAAATGCCTTTCTCCAGTAGCACTGCCAGAATATTATAGATTTTTCTGGTCCCTTCACATCTGCACTACACCTGTCCACCATCAGTGCTTGCAAGCCATGCTTCCTCTGGTTCAGAAGGTAGCTGGTGAGATAATTGTATTGATTTCCTTCACCCCTCCATGTTCCTGGCTCACCTTCTCCCTGCACATCCAGCTTCCTTTAATTACTTCAGCAAGGTTTTTCTGTCCAGCTCTGACCGTGTTACCCAGACAGAACACCAGGGCCAGCCCCTCCCTCCCCTCCCACTGCTGTGCCTGATCCCAGCACTTGTGCAATCCCCTCTGCTGATCCCTGCAGACTGGGAAGGCAGCACTGCCAATGTCTGTGAAACCATCAGCTCTTCCTCCCCTGAGCCCCCTGGTCTTCACCTGGGCTGGGCTGAAACGTGGCTGCCCTGTTCAGACTCTGCTGGGTCCCATCCATCCACCTATTTCTGCCCCAAGTATTTCTCCTGATGGATTACAGCACATTGTTCTTGGCAGACAGACAGACACCAAAAGGAAGGGCCAAACCAGGGAGCTGGATGCTCAGAAATGGCCACTCACAACAGCAGCAGCAAGAGCTGCCAAAAAATACATTAGCCTGGAGACCTCCATCTTTCTGATTTCAGTTTGCCTTTTTCTTTCCTGGCATTCTTTGCATGAAAGGGAAAAGAGGAAGGAGTCAGAGGCACTTTTACTTTCCATATTAACCAAAGTACTTAGGGACAGGTTGGTTGGTTGGTTGGTTGGTTGGTTGGTTGGTTGGTTTCTTTTGTTTTGTTTTTGTGAGGAGTTTTTGGTTGTTTGTTGTTGTTGTTGTGTTTGGTTGGGGTATTTTTTGGTTGGTTGGTTGGTTGGTTGGTTGGTTGGTTGGTTGGTTGGTTGGTTGGTTGGTTTGGGGGTTTTTGTTTATTCATTGTGAGTGGTGTCTCAGTTTCTGTGGAGATTTAGTGTGTGGGATAAGACATGTGTGTCACACACAGTGGTGCTGCCTTTCCTTTGCTGCTGTCCCTGGGATCAAAGCTGCCCCTGAGCATGAGATGGTGACAGGAGTGGCCTTGCTCTCTTTCTTTGCTGTTGAGAAGCAGGTTTGGGTTTGCACTTTCCTCTTGCTTCTTTTTTTGGCATCTGGTGCTACAGCACAGAAAGCCTCAGCAGCATAGAAATCAGGCATTTTCTCCCAGATTTACATTTCTCATGAAGCTGTACTCCAACAGGATCCCTTATTTATTCAGAAGAAGGATGCTGCTGTAGTTAGGGCTGCACTCCAGACCTTCAGAGATGTGCTCTGGGCTTCTCATGTGGGGGACTGTGGTGTCACCATGCCCTACCCCTGTGTGTACAGAGCATTTCCATTGTTCACCCTGGTTCTGGGAGTGCAAAACACCTGGGGGATGCTCTGCTGTCACCCTGAGTGCTGTGGAGAGACAGAACTGCCAGCTTGTGGCAGGGACTCTCTGGAAAGCCTCCAGTTTCTTGTGGGTTCAGCTAACAGTGGTTTCCTAGTGTTGCACATGAGCATTATGGCAGGACAAGCTTTAAATGACCTGGAGAACAGATTTTTGACAAAAAAATGTGCCTTTTGGATAGTTCTGTAGTGTGGGTGCCATGCTTTATATCACCACTATTCCTCTCCTGTGGAGGACAGCAGGGATCCCTCAATCCTTGGTCTCCAACTCAAAGAATGCATGAATATAATAAATATCACAAACTCCCCATCTGTAGTCACTAAGTCAGAGTCTAAATAATTTGTAGACAGGAGTTGAAAACCTGCAATCATGTCAGACATACTTACATTTATACAAATATATCTATATATGTGCCCATATATGCATACACCTTTATGAACTGAGTCATGAAAATATATTTTAATCATAATTCTATAAGACTTGACAGTCAGCAGCTGCCTGGGTACAAGAATCTTTTTATAAAGCTTCAGAAGGAAGAAACAATTCAAACACATCTCTGTTTATGGGAAATAAATATAATTTTGATTCTTTACTTCAGCATAGCAAAAAGCTTGAAAAAGCTGAAATCTTGTGTCCTCCAAACTCCAAATGCAAGTGAGTCTTCCAAAAGTTTACTGAAGGAATGCCTGACCACTGCTTTACCTCCCAATCCTCTGTTTTCTACTCCTTTCAGACAATAGACTGACTTTCCTGTTTAGGTTAGAAACTGCAAAGCTGGTCTTTCAACATCAGCAGCCTGTATGCTGAATCCTAAGCTTATATTTACTGACCTGGAAAAAAAAAATCCCCATTACCTTCTGAATCAGCAGTCATCTCAATGCTGTGCAGAGCTCACAGGATAGACATACAAAATTTAACACCAGTGCAAAGCACACCAGCAGCAATCAGAGCTATGGAGGGCTGGAACAAACAGTTTGATGAACCTGAAAACTTCTTTGGAAGAGTAATGATAGTGCATTTTCAAGTGAGAAAACTGCTTGAAGCTTCAGAGATTTTTTGGAGGGAGGGGGGAGGTTTTTGTGGAGACCTTTGTTTGTTTTGGACTGTGCTACAGAAAAATATTGTGGTGGTTTATGTATTTTAGAGTCACTTGTGCAGGAATAAGGAATATAAAACAGTAAACAAAAGCAGTAAATGCAGCTCATCATAAGAGTGTAAGTGCTTTGAGACAGTAAATATTGGAGGAAAACTGGCAAATTCTAAACATCTCATCTTTTGAGCCAAAGCAGTGTGCAGTGCCCAGCATGTGCTCTAGAAGAGCCTGTGTTCCTCATGGGAGGGAGAAGGCAATTCCCACACAGACATGTTATGCTTGAAATGAGATGATCTCTGGGGTATAAATGAATCTGTGTATAGAAGCTGCCCCCAGTAAGATCCACACCTGTGACTTGAGCTCCAGGACACTGAGGATTTCCAAACCAGTAACGTGAAAAGTAACTGCAGACTTAATAACATTCAAAGTCTGAGTTTTGTAAACTTTGTAGGCTCTGATTACAACATCCTGTCTCTGAAGTTTTGCTGAGGTTGTGTCTGAGAATGAATTCACTCTAACTTTCTATTTTGTGGACATCCTCAGGGAATAAGGGTGAACAACTGAGAACTGTGGAAGTCAGTAAGGTGCCACATTAAAACACAGCAGGTCAGAAAGATGTAATTTTGTGCTGCAGTATGTAATCATCCTTGAAATGTCTCATTTCTGTCAGGAACAAGTCTACTGTATGAGTGAGTAAAAGAAGTAGGAAGGAACACATCATTCTGAAAATTCAATGTGGTTGATGAGGCACCATAAAAACCCCTCATGTTTAGTACAAACAAACAGACCTGACATTATGCCAACAGAAGGATGAGGAAATGCTCCATCAGGAGAAAAGGACATGGAAAGTCCACCTGAAAGAAACTGAAGAAAGGAATGGAAACACCAAGAAATGGGTAACATGGCAGATGGACACTAATGTTCTGTTGGAGGGCTGGTGAGGGGCAGCCTCACTCTGGCAATTTACTGTGGCAATTCTGTCACCCAGATAAAATTCTCACTGAATTTAAACTGGATGGAATTGATTCCAGTTTTGCATCCCATGAAAAATGGACTCCAGTTTACTTCTGAAAGGAGCAACTTATAGTGAGGTGGGTATGAGCCTCTTCTCCCAACAAACAAGTGATAGCAGGAGAAGAAACTGTCTCAAGTTGTACCAGGGGGGTTAGACTGGAAATTAGGAAAGGTTTAGTCACTAGGAGGTTTGTAAAGCATTAGAACTGGCTGCCCAGGGAAGAGGTGAAACTGCCATCCCTGAAGAATTTAAAAGATGTTTAGATGTGGTACCTGGGGACATGATTTAGGGGTGAGCTTGGCAGTGCTGGGTTAATGGTTGGGCTTGATGATCTCCTCTCTAAATGATTCTATGACTCTATAAGCAAAATTCCATATTGGGTCATCCAGTGGGGGCCAAGCCCACCCTGGCTGCCTTTTCTTTTACCTCCTCCTCACGTCCTTCTCTTTGTCTTTTTGTATACAAACCTATGGGTTACCCACTGAGATATTGTGTAACATGGGGATAAAAGCAACCCATGCTTTGGAAACAGCAGCACAGGCATGCTGTGTAAATCAGGTTTTTCCTCCAAAATGAGAGCCTAGGTAGACCCTGCCCATTCCTGTGAAGCCTGGCTGAACACCCTGGTTGGTGGCTGGCAGGAGGGGGTGGCAGATCTGGGGTTACCCTGGTTCCTGCCACACTTCCCTGGTGTTATCCACACCCAGGGCTGCTGTCCTGGGGCTCCCTGTGGCAGCAGTGGGATCAAACTGGGCCAGTGAGTCAGCCCTGGGAGCCAGGGCAGCTCCATCTCCTGCCAGCCCCACGTGGGCACTCTCTGAAGTGGGTCATCCCAGGGTGGCTTCTTGGCTTCTGGAGGATGGATGGCTCCCTCCTCCGTGCTGCAATGCTCCAACTGTTAGGAGCATCTGTCCTTTGCTGGCACTCAGCACTGGGGCCTTGGGGATGTGAACTCATTTTTTGAAAGTTAACATATTCTGGCCTCTTCCACCCCACAGCTCCCCATTTTTCTCTTCAGCCCACCTCCCAAAAAACCCCCACCCCAAATTACAACACTCAAACCTCTCATCTCTGAAAGAATTGCTATTACTGAACTGTGAAAAGGAGAGGAAAGGAAAAAAAAAAAAAAAAAAAAAAAAGGAAGAAGGAATGGTTTCCATGGCAAATTTGCAGGATTTAATCTCAGCACAAAAAGAAGAATTTTAACATTCTTTCCCTGTTTTAGAACAGGCTGGATAGCAAATTAAATTGTCTGTTGTGTGTTGGCTTTCAAGGGTATCGCACTGATTTATGTCCACAGAGACTTTGTCCCAGTATTTTCCTATTTTGTTCTTGTAATCAGAAAGTTGCTTATCCCTGCCCTGTGAAGAAGATTAACATAATTTAAACCAAGAGCTTTGTCCAAAAGCTAGTCAGAAGCCTGCAGAGCTTGCTAGGAAATTAGCACGTTTCTAGAAGTTTCTCCCTTCTGAAACCCCCTGTTACAAGCACTGATGGCAATGATATTATTTCCTATTTGGTTCTTCCATGTGGTACTGGATGCCTTAGTGGAAATCACCCTGTCTTAAAATGCTCCAAAGCTCTATTCTAAAGTGGCTGCAAATATCTGATTTGTCTTTGTGACCCAGGGCACATTCAGTGTATGGATATAGAGGAGACTTCACTCCCCCTGGAATCACTGATTTTGGCTTCAAACACTTATTTTTCCCCTCGTGTGACTTCAATCAGATTGATCTGGGAGGAGAGTGCCTTTCTGATTGGCATCATCTGCACACTCTTCAGTTTTGCAAGATACAAACACATCCAAACAAAGCCTGCAAATGATCAAAGATGATTAAACTAATGGATCTTCTGTCTTCTGTTTCTTTCACCGCGGTAACTCTTCTCAAATGTTCCTGATAAATTGCTTCTCTCCCACCCCTCTGCTCCACTTTCTTCTGCAAATTACACAAGTTCAGAGCAGATACCAGGAAGTAAATCTCCTAGATATGTTTCCCAAAAAGCAGTATGCACACTGTTGATAAAACCATCTCTGTACTTTGCTGACACATTTCCTAGTTTGGCACCCTTTTTATTGAGAAACTATAAAAAAGGGAAATAGTAGGAAAAATATCAGTCTATGTTTAGTTTATGTAAGTGAAACAAGATTTTTGACTTCTGGTTTTCATTTGGATTGCTCCTGTTACCTGCAGGGATTTTAATGTAAAAGCAAAATCAGTATGTGTTTGTTTTGTAGATAACTCATTGGACAAAAACCTGTACATTGAAAAATGTTAAAATATACAGGTAAAATTGAGTTATGAGACCAGATTTGTTCTCCAGCTGTAAGCTCCTTTTCCTTGCTCTTTCCTTGTATAAGAATATGCATGTTTCTATATTATGCTAACTTCAAATGTTTTCCTTAAGACTTCTACCACGTTTAGTTAACTGTTAGTTCTCAATACATTGAGTACATAGGTATGTCCAAATATCAACTTTAGGGATTTTTGGTGATCCCAGTCCTGCTTGGGCCCACAGAATAACTATTACTGCAGGCATGAAAGAAATTACATCTTTGTGAAAATGCATTGAGATTTGGATAATTTTTTCTATCAAAATTTCTACACAATATTCCAAGAACCCAGACCAAGTTTTTTGAATCACCTTGAATTTATTAAAAAAACCTCACACAAAACCAAAATAATTTGGGTTCTCTTTGTCCTAAGACACACTGTGCAGGAAGTAAAAGGATCTGTCAATCTTTATTCTGAGATCAGTGCCTGCACTCCAGGGCTGTTTATTATTTGTGCAGCTCCTACAGGTTTTGGTGGAGGTCTGGGTGCTTTCCACCTGTGGAAATTCTGTGTCATTATAGGCTTTTGAAGACCTAAACACAAGAATCCTCTTGGCAGAACATAAACAGTGACAAAAATGTCACTGCTCTAAAATACGCACAATTAAAGTTTGGGGATTTATAACTATTTTATTTTTCAAAAAGAAACAATGCAACACTCCTAGATATCTAGGAATTACCCTGGTTTACAGACAAAGGTAGAATTTGCTGCTTCTTATGAATAGTGAATACAAATAAGTATAACATGGGTACACACTTGTTTTATTGTAAAGACTTATAAAATGCTTGTGAAATTATATATACATATACTTTTAATTGCTCTCTTGTATTTTTTTCAAAAGTTTTAATAAAAGACTTAATCAACCGGATATAAACATTCAATAGTGTTAAAATATCAAATGCACAGGTAAAGTTCATGTTAAGATAAAATTTTTCAAAGAAAATTTATGGCAGAAGCACCTGAATTCTGTTGGGTTGGCTCAAGAACTGCTCAGCCTTTTGAAGCAGTTATTCCAAATCTAACAAGTTAAACCTAAACAGAACAGATTCTGAGAAAGCTCTTGGGCTAAGAAAGGAAAGTGTTTACAACCCATCTTAATGGGAATATAGTGAAAAAGGAATCCATCTGTAAATCATTTGTCATTACACTTCCACCTCTAAACTTTTTTTTCCTCACTAGCAGCTGGTGAAAAGAAAGAGAAAATAATTTCATATCAACAAAACATGTTGTTACAGCAGTTTGTTTTATTTTTTTTTTTCAATGCTTTCCCAGTATAGAGAAGCTTTTCTTTGGCTCTGTTGCTTGCAAGTCACAGACAGTGAAGTGGAAGATGCAAAGCTCCATCAGACTCAGTTCTCTGAGGATCCCACACGTTAGTCGGCACTTCAGCTCATTATTTCTGCAGATTAATCAGATCTGTGTTTGTCCTGAGCTCAGTGCAAAGCTAAGTCCTGCTTACAGAGATCCTGATGATTTCATTTCTTTCAGCACACCCAAATTCACACGGTGGCTCTAGAAGGAATTTTTAATTGATGATAATTGCATATGAGCCTCCTAATGAGTCAGATGAGCTCTTGCTTTCCTACTGCATTCCAATGAATTCATCTGGGTGTGGGAGCTGGGGAAAGCTTGTTAAATATAGAGCCCTGGCACTGAGAGACAAATGCAATGCTGCAGGACTGCTGCTGTTACTCAAGAGTTTGGGCTTGGTGAGGGCTGTCCTCGTTAGCACTTCGTAGCCTTTCATAATTTTTTTCATAAATCAAATAGTAGAACTAGAGAGTGTTAAATATACACTAACATGTTTATTTGCTGACTTCATTGTCATCTTTAGAAATACAAACACTTGTTTATTTGTAAGTGTCTTTCTCAGACAGATGTCACTACCTGTTTTCCAGGCATGTTCATTAAAGGTTAATCTCATTTGAAAGTTTATAAAGTACAAAAATTACAAGAAAAACTGGGAAAAAAACCCACTAAACAATTAGTAAACTGACTTTGCTGATTTTTTTTTTTTTTTTTTTTTTTTAGCAGAGTACTTCAGAGCAATTGCAATGCTTTTTCTTGGTGCATTAAATACAGCCAATATTAATTGAGTAAACAAAAATCAGACCTTGAAAGTCTTCTCAGGAAGTATCATCATCTGTCAACTTTGCCAAAAGTGCAGCTGCACAGCATGTAGGGATCTTTACTTTACATGTGCTGCCCATCTACAAACACTGCTCAGTGCACATATTTCTGGAGGTGATATATATTGTTTTAATTAATTATTCTAAGATTTTTCAGCCAATCTCTATTCACACACACAGAGTACAGTCCATAAATCAGTGTAGCTGTGCCTAATTTATCACAAAAATGCAAGTGGGGCTGATTTAAAAAAGCAGAATATTTCTACCTCTGTATGAAAGCTCTGTAGGAGCTCTCTGGGTAACCTGGGACCAAGTCACTGGACTTCCAGTCTGACATCCACACAGCTGGAAGGCTGCTTCTGCAAGTGCCATTTGCTGACAACCTTCTATTATGTAGCAGTGAATTAAGTCTGGAGATTCTGGAGATTGCTTTTTTAAATTTTTTTTTTTTTGTAGGAAGAAGTTTCAAAGAGCAGAGAGCACTGCAACAAAGGAACAGCCACTCAGGAGTAAGGTCCATGTTCTCTCCTTCAGAAATGTCTTTATGATAGGAAATCCATCAATTTGATGTGAAAAATATGTCAAAGTCATGTTCTGTACTCCAGCAGTGAGGCCTGGCCACAGAGTGCTCTCAGTCATACCATGATGAAGAACATTTCTAGTTCTTTTCAAACAAATGCTCTGGGTAAATAGTCAGGATATAGATAAAATTTACCCAATAATTAATACATGCTGTACAGCTTGGTATCATTTTAGACCACTCTGTACTAAATAACAAATCCCATAGATTTCCTTGCAACAAACAAAAAGGGGCCACAGAAATTGAATTGTGGCCAACATCAGATTATTACTGGTTAAACAGGCTAGACTCCTGGGCTTAATTTTGTTACTTGCTTAAAAAACACTGCAGAAACTAGTGCAGGATATAAATGGAGAGGGCAAGCAGGCATTTGAAAGGAGAAAGAGTTCAGAATGTTTCCAGAGTTTTTAGCTGTAATCCTTTCTTTCCCATGGAGCAGCTGCAGTGGCAGTGATCTATAATGGCTTCTCAGAGGCTGTTTGGATATTTGCTGGCAGCAGAGGAGTAGGATGATGTGAGCACCCCCTCTTCATCCTGGGCTTCAGCCTCTGTCAGGCAGCACCTTCTTTCCACTCTCCTTGAGCCTGGGTTGATTTTCACCAACTTGTCCCTGTCTCCTCTCCTTGTTCATGTCACTTCCTTCCCACACTCATTGGTGCTGACTGTTCTCAGTCCTAGCCAATTCAGGATTTACAGACCAGTCTCCTCATTCAGCCCATCCTTTCTCTCTTCTTTTTCCTTCTTCTATCCCTGCTCTCATGCACAATGAGAAATGCATGCTTTACACCCCTGGTCCATCTCTCTGGTTCCCCATCTGACCTGCCTCTTTCCTTGCCCCATCATATCCTGACTTCTTCTCTTTTCAGCTGGTTAGGGAAGATCTGATCTGTCCATCTCCACTGGGCTGTTCTCTCTTCTGCTCAGAAAATGAAATTTGGGATTCATGCCCCATTAAATAGCTGTATAAACTATATCTCTTATGGCAGCATTTCTTGGGACCAGGCCCTGCAGTAGTAGAAGTCCTTGAACCTTGCTCATGATTATCCACTTTTCTTCCCCCATCTCTTGAAGTAATGTGCCTTTCAAGTCCATGTAGCTTTACATTCTCCTGAATGCTTATTATTCAGCTGTATTTTAAGTGCTCTTCCAGTTTTCCCTCTGCATGTGACCACCCACCTCTCCACCTACAGTCTCTATAATGTGATTTCTATCTGCTGTAGCTTATAACAGTTTAAATTATGCTAATTGTATTCAGAAATTAAAGTAAAAATCAGTTTGACTATTATTCTGCCCATATACTGTACCAGTGCTGGTAGTTATTCACTTCAGAAATGAACATGGCTAATAAGATAAGAAAATTACACTTGCATACAGTTAGTCAGTTTCATATTTAATTAGCAAGAAAAAAAATTATTTCCATGTCTTCTTCTTGAAGCAAAATTAACCCTTTTGCCTCTGACTATGCTCAGTGTTGAAACTCCAACTCATACCATGCTAAGTGCCCTCTCTAACACTTTGAGATTTGATTTCCTAAATCTCTTAGTCCGGTCCAGTAAATATTTTTTCTTGAAATACCGTGGGCAAATACATCCAGAGGGATCACTGTGGGCCGTGGAGCCATGCAGGGAGCACACTCCCAATAACCTCACTTCTTATAAAAGCACGAGAGTTCCTTCAGCAAAACATTTCCTGGTCTAATTTTGTTAATGTGTCATGAACAGACTGGTCTCCAAATCACTCAGAAATTTAAGATTAAACTTCTTAAACATTTACCGTGGCAACAACAACAACAAAAAAGTGCTTTCAGGATTTAAGATGGCCATGATATGCTGTCAGAAGGGGCCAACACACTCCCACACTTGCTATAAATAACAAACCCGAGCACAAGTGCAGGCTGGATGTAGCTGAATTTCTTCAATCGCTGCAAAGTACACTTTGCTACATGCTGAAGAGATAATGTGTCACAACACATTTTGTGTAAAGTGAAGAATCTATCCATGAGGAACACTTCTGTTTTGGATTTCCCTCCAGCCAGCACCATGGCAGGGTCTCTCTCACTAAATATTGTCTGAATCTCCATCTGAAGGAAGTGGACACCACCTTACAAAGGGAAATAGAGGCTCAGCATCCCTGTGCAGGTGGGGTTTGCTGTGTGGAGCTTCACTCCCCTTGCAGGCAGATGGGCACAGTGCTCCAAGAGCTCTTGAAGTCATCTCATTTCTCTGACACAAGTTCAAAATATGTTTTAAACCCCTTGGTTAGTTTTTGATAAATCCACAGGTGAGGGCAGAGAACCAATTCTGCTGAAAGGGATCAATTTGGTTTGTGCATCACCTTTCAGACCATTGTGCCCAGGTTTTCAAAAAGCACTTGTCAGCAGTGGTGAAAGCCCTGCTGTCCAACCAGCATCCTGTCCTGTCAAAGACAGCTCAGGTGCAGACTGTAACTAAGGGCACTTCTGGACATCATGTGTCCTGGGGCTAGGATGCATTTGGAATATTGGTAATAAAAGTCAATTTGCTCATGTTGATTCACTGGGATCTGAATGCTCTTTGCAAATTGCAAATTTATCCCCCTGTGACTGCAGAGTTTAATCCACCATGAGCAGTTCAAACATTCAGCCAAGTCAGTGCAAACCAGCTATTCCATTTAGTCTTTTAGCAGCATTTTATAGCCACACCTAATTGCTACCAAGGATGCAGGGCAATGGAAAATCAGTCATAACTACTACAGATTCTCTGCCTTTCCTGTTATTGGACTTTTTAATTTTGTTTATGTTGTGACTCTGTTTCTGATCCTGCAAAATGTATTTCTTGATCCAATACTTCATGTGTCAATATGGTCCCTATATTTGATGAGCCACAGGCTACATATCCAAATTCATATTAAACACTACAGTTTAATTTACTTAAAGATTAGGTATATTTTTATTGCAATTCAGTTTATTTGTCTCAAAAAATAATCTGGAGAAGTCACACCCTTTTATACTCCCTTGCCCTGCAGATTTTAATTAAGCACAGACACACATACACACACACACAGATAGATTGTTATCCTCCCTGTCAACAGAAAGACTTATGGGTGAAATTTGCATTTTATCACCATTGAAAAACCTACAGTGCCCTTGCCTAGAACATCAGGAACATTTAATCCCTTAGCACATGCAGGAGAACCATTTTTCGCAATAGCAAAACTGGCTGTGTGCCTGGGAGGTTGAATTTCTTTCAAGCTAGCATGGTTGTGGAGATTCAAACACCTGATTTAGAGTTTTTATGATTCTTCTTAGTGCATTGAAAGTGTTTCTGAGCACGTGACTGACAAAACCAGCAAGAATTTTGAATGGCATGTGTTTAAGAGATGCAGATGTGATACAGAGTAATATTACTTTTATAATAGGAGCAATTCATTATTCTGGACCATTGCAATTATTGGGAAAATTTTGGGGAAGAATGTGTAGTTCTGTTTGTGCAGCACACTCAAGGATGCACAGCTGGGGAAGTACCTTGGCATGGAATTACTCAGGTGAAGGGAAATCTGCAGCAACACCTTCATCTGCTTAGAGTGAGTATTTATCCCACCCTTTTCCCCTTGGATCTTCCCATTTCTGTGACTTTCTGTACTTCCAGGACTGCCCAGCATCACCTTGCCTGTCTCACTATTCCACACCTGCCTTCCCACAGAGGTTATTTTTCCTACCCCCTCTTCTACCTGCCCTGGTGGAAGGTGTCCATGGCCATGGCAGGGATTGGAACTGGAGGATCTTTAGGGTCCCTTCCAACCCAAGCCATCCTATGACTCTATGAATGGCAGTAAAGCAACCACATTTGAAAACAATTATCTCACAGCAGTGATGCTGTATATTTCTGTTCAGTGTTTCTCTTCAGGAAAGAAGTTCTGTTCTCTCCTGGCTCATTAGTTAGCAGCTCTGTATAAATCATCCCCATTACTGATTATATCTTCCTGATTCAGAAACCTTAAAATTAAACATATGACAATTTTTCTGTTGTATAGCAGTAGCATCAATAGAAGCCTAAATGAGTGTCAGCCCAGCCACTATTCAGTAAAAGGGTGGGTGGAAATAAGCAGAAGTTGTAGGATCCAAATCCAAATCCAGTTTGGTCCCACAGTCACTGTGGCAGTGACAATGTTCTAACTTGGCTTTACCTACCAGGAATCAGCCAGTCTCTTTAAGTCCTGGACCTAATTTTTAAATTTATCCATTCCTTGGATCTCTGACACTCAATAAACCATCTGCACTGCCTTTGAAGAAAAGCATTAAACCCTTTGCTCTGGATGGAAAGTCAAACTCTGCATCAAAATTAGCAATGATCAACTGTGGTCCAGACATGAATAACACTCAGCTTTGCAAAAAATCAAGACTGGGGCTCTGAAAATGAAAAAAAAAACAAAACTATTTGCTGCTCTGCAAAACTAAACACCTTGGTAGATCTCAAATTCTACAGTGGAATGGGCTGTCCCTGGGCTCTACCCTGTCACAAAAACCTCAGCTAGGCACTGAGATCTCTGCTGTCCTGGCACCTTCATTCTCTTCCAGACCCTCCATATGCACAGAAAGAAAAAGAAGGCTCAGCCCTGGAGCTGGACAAGGTTTTTTTCTGCTGATGAAGCAACAAAATGATTTGTTTTTGCCTGAAGTAATGATTGCAGTGTCACAGAAAAGCAACTGGTGCCAGAAAGTTAATCATCAGACCTTTGCACACTTGCTTCCCACACCCTGAAAATTCAGCTCTGTGGGTTAGTGCAAGCTCCTCATATTGCCATTGCAACCAAGAAATCAGTTAACCTGATGTGACCATTCTGGACTTTACCATCATTTTTTTCTGGGATATATCTTAACTGCAGTGATGGTATTGCCAGGAAAATGAAATCCACGTTGCTGGATTGCTCTAATTAAAATACACTTCAATATTTTATTTTGTTATCACACCAAAGTATAAATTACCAAGTTTATCCACAGATGCTCAAATGGAAATCAAAACAGCCACTTATCACATAGACATAAAAAATTTACTTGTAAGTATTATATAGTTAAATGGTACAGAAATCCTGACTACCACTTAGGAAAGGTATACCTGGAAAGGACTGGAAACACAGGAAAACCTACAAATCTTGTATGTTGAAAGATCAAATCCTAATTATTCTTACTTAATGATATCTTATAGCATGACTCCATGCAGCTGAGGAAATAAATCCCTTACCTCCTTATGAGTCCAAGAATAGCTCTTCCTGCACAGAGCAATTGATGAGAGCCTTGCCCAGATTAGCAGGAGTGCTTTCTAGAGCACTCTGCTTGGAGGATCTCATCTTTCTAGTATTTGTTATGCTTGTCTGAACTTTTGTTTAACTCCTTTGCTGTTCTGCATTTCCCTCTGAAATACTGATTTTGATCAGAGGCCAGAAAGAGGGTGGAGTTTTCCAACACTCAAGCCATGGCAGCTGGGACTGCAAGGATTAAAGACATCAAGGAAGAGGGCATTCACTTCTCTAGGATCAGCACTCCACTGCCACTGCTGGGAGATTTCATAAATATTCACAGCCATTAGCTAATTACAGATGCTGGAAACAGCTCCCATTTTGCTCCTCTTCCGAAAGGTCTTTCTTCACTCATTTCCCTTGTCACAGTTTGGATTTCTTGTTAGAAAACATCAATAGTGAGGAAGTTAAGGAAGGAGTTACAAGCCACATTGATCCCTGTTGCTTTGCCTTTTGAGACAATTTTGGGAGCCCTGTGTGGGCTGTGCAGCCAGAGCCCATGGGGCTGAGAAAACACTCATGGGGTTAAGGTTCAAGCACAGCCTCCATCCCTCCTACCCCTCCCAGGCTTCAGGTTGATTTCAGAGCGTGTCTACACCAAATAAAACAAAGAAGGTGAGAGCCTTTACCACTTCATCTTCCTTAGTTATGGTTTTACCCAGGATTTTCAGATCCAGATCCCAGACATTGTAGAAACCAAGGAATATCAAGCCTGTGTGAGCTCACTATGCCACTTTTTATTTACAACTTCTGTTGAATTAATTTTCCTTGGGAGGTGAAGGTGCAATGGACCTTTCCAAGCATTCCTTTTTCTCCTTCCCCTCTGTGAGCGTGGGGTCACCAAAGCTGGTGAAGCAACAGTATCAGGGACAAGCAGTGCATGTTGCTAGCAAGGAAAACCCACCAGGCTAATGCTGACCAGCTGTGGTGCCCTTGTTTTGGGAAGCCCATGCTCCCCATGTGTACAACACCCATGTACACAGTTATCTGCTGAGCCCCTAATGAAGTGCCTTAGGTGGTGAATAAAGCTGCTCAAGAGGGCAACCAGCCAGGGCTGGAGGGTTTTGACAGAGAAAAAAGAGAACAGCACTGACCTGAGGCAGATGGATCTGACTGTGGAGCAAAAGCCAGGCTCAAGGTGCACCAAGCACAGGTAACTTCACCTTGCCAGGTGCCTGGGACAACATTCATCCCTGGGATTCTGCACTGATGTGGGGCACAGCAGCCCTCTCCTCCTGCATGCCTCCCTGCAGGGGGATCATGTATCAGGATAGGTATGTCACTGCCAGCACCCACGGGGAATCCCAGGCTGAAAACCCCACAGAAGTATTTTATATCCCCACCTACAGCACTATTGTAGGCTATAAATTTTGTGTGTGGTCACTGTGTTCTTCCAGAGCTTGTAGGCGGCTGTCAGCTTCCTAATCCGGGATTTATTGGCAGCAGTGAGAGGAGAGAGGAGGCTCATTTCAGGGAGCAAGAGGACAAACCTATTCTCAGCACCTTGGAGGACTTTCCTGATGCTGGTGAGATGCACTGGAGTCCCCCCTGTAAATGTCACCCTTCCCAAACCTGAAGACAATCCACCTCTGCAAGCAACCCCCTCCATTACAACCAGCCCTCATTTCCCCTTCCTCTCTCATTCCCACATTCTGGATGACAATTCAGCACCAGCACCTTCACAGCTACTGATGAGGAGCTCAGACAGAAAAGACAGCTCAAACTCTGTCTCCTTGCAGGAAGACAATTCCTAGGGCAGCATCTGACCTCTGAAAAAGGAAAAGAGGAGTTTGGAAGAAAGGTCAATGCTGGACATGGCTGTGCCATGGTGCTCACAGGTTGGTTACAGCTCCAGGATCTCCAGATCAGAGCTCCTGGCAGGCTTGGATTTATTACCAGGTTAACATGAGTTTCCTCACTGTTCTACATAGATCTTAGCATTTCTTTCAGAAACAAGAGGACTGTTTCTCTTTTTTTACCTAAGAAGAATGCCTTTATGTGGAGTGCTCTTCTATGAAAACCAGGCAAGAAAACATCCCACAAGAAACTGAAAAGCAAGGAAACCCAGAACTTTCTTTGCATTATTCACATGGACTCTGCTACCTACAGAATGTCAAGCACAATTTGAGTGTCTCACATTGTGCAAACATGTGAGCATCTGGCAGGAGTGCACAACTTACCCATGGCTGATGTGAGTGAGTGGAACTCTTGCATCCACCAAAGAGCAACAAGTGTTGTGCCATATAAATAAGTGGCAGCTTTGGAAACGAATTAGTTTTAAAAGAGTCTTTCATCCTGAAACCTATCCATTTCTTAAAAAAAAAAAAAAAAATTCAAAATTTTTTCAGGTTGATATCTTCCCTGAATTTTCCCCTTCACTCTTAGTATCTCATTTTTGTATCATTTAACTTGCTCCCTCTTGCTCTGCTGTGAAGAGTACATACAAACAAGAGACACAAATCTAGAGGAAAACCAATCATGCAGATTCACACGATAAGACAAAACCAGGAATGTGTCACAACTGAGGAAAAACTATCAGGAGAAATAAACTCAAACCAGAGAGGGAAGGCAGGAGAGAATGTGATGACTTTAATCTTGTAAAACAACTTTCTAACACACCTGTAATAAATTTGAGCCTTATCTGCTTACCAGGACAAGCAACTGCATGCTCTGCCAGACCTCTAAACCAATGCAGAATTACACTATTTTAATTTAATTTTGTTTTGTTTCATTACTGACTAAGAGAATAGCTCAGAGCCACCTTCAACATATGGATGCAGGGAATTGGGTTTTAACAGCAACCCTGGTCTGCAGCAGCACTGACTCCAGGCAAAAGGGTCTCATCAGGCTTTTCTGCATTTCCCACTTTGGCTTCAACCACAGCTCAAAAACGAGCCTGTTTAAGCACAACTCACAGTTGTCTCTTTGAGCTCGTCTGTAAAACGTGTTCCCGTTTAAAGATCCCTTTGCAGTGCAGGAGCCGCGTGGAGCGGCGGCTGCACGGACAGGAGCGCACCGGGATGAACCTGCCGTGGGAGCGGGAGGGATGAGAAAGAACCTTTCCAAAGGCACGGAGAGATGCACCCAGGGCCGGAGAGCCTGGCTGTGTGGGCAGGAGCGGCTTGGGCGATTCTGTCCACCCCGGTGCCAGGGAGCGCCTCGGCTCCATCCTGCAAACCAGGCAAGATGTGACTCACGCAGCTCGCTTGCAAAGAAGGAGGACCATCTGCTAGTCATGAGCAGATGACAAATTCACTGCATTGCGTCTTGTCGCTACTTCCAAATTTGTAAGTAAACACATTTTGTAACCTCTCTCTCTCTCTCTCTCTCTCTCGGAATATTTGAGAGCTTCGATAATGGGGAAAAAAAAAAAAAAAAAAAAAAAAAAAGGAGAAGGAGAGAGAGAAAGGGGGAAAAAAAGTTTATGTAAGGCACGGAAGGGGGGAAGCGCTTTGCTGTGAATGGGGCTCCGAGCGGGTCCCGGTGCCTGCGCTCCCCCGGGCGGCCGCGGCTCCGCGCTGCAGCCGCGACCGGCCCGGAGCGCCCCGAGCCCGCCGCTGGCAGCGGGAATCCAGCGTTCCTGCCCGCCTGCCCAGCCCCTCTGCAGCCGGCAGCACACCCTGCCCCGAGCACGCTGCCTGCCGCTGCCGCATCCATCCCCACCACAGCCTGAAACACTTCAGGGCACGGGTCTGGCACACGGCAAGGGCTCCCAGCAGCAGCACCTGCGCCGACAACCTCTGCACCTCAAAGGGATCAGCCCAAAACTCAGCAGGTACCTCAAACAGATCAGCCCAAAACTCAACCTTTGCACCTCAAACAGATCAGCCCAAAACTCAGCCTCTGCACCTCAAACAGATCAGCCCAAAACTCAGCCTCTACACCTCAAACAGATCAACCCAAAACTCAACAGGTACCTCAAACAGATCAGCCCAAAACTCAACCTTTGCACCTCAAACAGATCAGCCCAAAACTCAAGCAGGTACCTGTGCATTGAATTTACGTGAGCATCTCCAAAGGAAGTCTTAGGAATTGCACCTTGGGATGGTGAGGTTGGATGTCAGGGAGCATTTCTTCACTGAAAGGGTGGTCAGGCATTGGGGCAGGCTGCTCAGGGAAGTGTTCAGAAGTTGTCAAGATATGGCAGGTATGATTTAGTGGTGGATGTGGAGGTGCTGCTCAATGAGCTCAATGGGCTCACAGGTCTTTTCCAACCTTAATGATTCTAGAAATGTAAGCATCTCAATCTTTCTGTCCCTCAGTAAAGACTGAGAGAATTAATGGAAAGAGCAACCAGGAAACACCTGGTCAGACAAAGTATTCACCTGATTTTTGAATGACAAGAGCCTATGATAAACAAGAAGTTGTACTGTTCAAAGTTATGGAAGCTATACATAAAATGCAGACATAAGAATGACTAAAGTCACAGGGCCACCTTCATTTTACAGCACTCCAGCCCTTACTGCTCTTAGACATAGTTCAGTCTTCAGTTCAGTCTTCACTGAATGCAACTTTACAGCTTTTAGAGAGAGACTGTCCTTTTCCAATCCCTCTCCTGGTGAATAACTGCTTTGCTCTGAGACTCTGCCATCTGGACCAGACTGACAGGATGATGAAGGACTAAAACCATGCTGTCTCTGAAAACTGAAATCGGGGGAGTGGGTGATGATGAAGCCTGTAGCTGTGCAGCTCAAGTGTTTGCTAGCCCAAGGAAAGCCTCTTGCTGTTCTTCCCCTTCTTCCCCAGCTCTGTTTTCCTCAGTGCACCTGCCCTGACTGATTCCCTGACTCTGACAGCTTTCAACACCTCTTCTTCTTCTGGGTTTCAGTGATGCTGATCTTTCAAGTGCTGAAAGATAATGCAGGATGTCCCAGCCTGTCCTCTGTCTCCTTGGTGTTTGTTCACACCTGAGCAAGGAGAGCAGAGCAGCTGAAGACAGAGGAAGAAAGTGAGAGAGCAGCAAGAGACCTCTGCAGAGCAGCCTGGGAAATCACAAGGGGCAGTGCACAGCCCTGGGGCCACCACCTGAGTCTTTCACTGGCCAGCCCCCATGGAGCCACCATCCTCTCTTGGTGACCTACTGGCTTCTCTTCCTTGCTCCAGTCTCCTCCTGCAGATGCTCCTCTTCACTGCCCCGCTCTCCAGGGACTTCTGCATCTGCTTCTTTCTTCTGCTCCTCTCTGTGTCTTCATGTTATCTCTGTGCAACCTCACCTGCAGGGCCAAATTCTGATTCCCCTACCCTGTCCCTTGTGATTTACAGATCTGCTTTCCTGCTCCATCTCTCCCAGTTGAGGTCTCTCCCTTTAACACCTCCCAAAAGACAGCTGTGTGGTGGGAGCAGAGCTGCTCAGCTACAGCTCTGGGAGCTCCCCCATGGCCTCAGGAGCATGCTGCCTGTCCCACTGGCATCCTAGGAGACATATTTGGCTCAGACTTCTCACATCCTCAGTGATTTTTTTTTTTTTTTTTCTGTATGCCATCTTTACTCTGTGGCCTTTTGTCTCCTTTCAGCTAAAATTCCTGTGCAAGCTTCTGGCATTTAGAATCTCAGCTACTCCCACCTCTTTTTCTTTCTGGCCTTGAAAAGCACTGTCTCATCCAACTTGTACCCAGCTCAAACACTGCTATGAGCATCCTTTCCTCAGAGGAGGCTTTTGCTCTGCTGCTGCTGCCTCTGGCCCCCTCCCTCTGCCCTGCTGTGCTCAGGAGAAGCCCCTTCCTTCTGCTTTAAGGCTCAAGTGCATCATTCAGTAACCAAATAAAATTTCTGCCCTCATCTAGCCCTCAGTATAAGCTTTATTTGCCCACTTGATGGATTTTCAGGCAGGCACCTTTGCCCATCACTCCCAGCACTCAGTGTGAGACAGGCCCACCACAAACACCCACACAGCCACTCTCTTGTGTTCTGTCAAAATCACTGTCACAAGCTCTCAGAAAATCTTTACTGTGGACTGCCCCTGTGCTGGGCTCATTTCTGCTGCTGCTGTTCCATCATTTTCTTCTGCTTTCCCTTCTCTTCACTTACTTTGTCATTCCCCTTTGCCTCTCCTTCAGTGCTAAGCTCTCTAGAACAGGGCCCATCTTTTTTCCTGAACCATTCAATACTCAATCTGGTGCTGTCCTGGTCCTTGATTAAGATTCCTATGCTGAAATGAATCATTAGGATTTATTCCCTGGTGCTATACTGTCAGTTGGTGCATTTGCTACAGCTCTTGGCTGCAATTTGTATTTAACTTTGCTTCAGCACCTCAGTGCTGAAGGTAGGAAATGTGTGATATTACTTCTAATCACAACTGACATTAAAAGTGCTGGTAGAAAACCCATATAAATAAGTACCATAATTCCTTGTATCAGAATGGAGATACAAGTTTCTCTAGCATTATACTTTTTTAACCCATATTGCTGAAATTTAATGTAGTTATTTAACTTTCATTTTCTTCCAGCTGCTAACCCCTCACCTAGTTCAAATGATTCATCCCTGCTGCATTCACTGCCCAGGAATGTTGGCTTTCAACAAACTACAGCAAATAATGTAAAATAAACACGAGTGTGCTTTCATCTCACAACAATCTGGGTTAAGTACATATTTCACACACTGCACCACAGGATATGTTAAATTAAAATCAGAACCACCAGATCTAAAAATCCAATGCCAATTCAAACCATTGATGAGTTATTTCTGTATTCACTTATATCCAACAGTGGGCATGAGCAACAGCCAGTGCTTTGTTAACCCTGAAATGCCACTTGACATCTTTTTGAGGCATTAGTTGAGGAAAACCAAGAATTTTGATTTGAAACTACACTTTGTGGAAATTACTCATATATACTCGACTACCCTGATCTCCTTGAACAAATTTAAGAGCATACCAGTAGTTGTATCTCCATCTTCCTCTAATTTTAGTGTTCTACATTTCCTAAACTGCTTTCAATCACTCTGAAAAAGCAACCTGGAATGGCTTCCTTGAAATGTTAAATGTGTTTATAAATGTCTGCTCCCTCATGCTGCTGGAATCATGCAGTCTGGGGTCTTGCATGTCTTCATTTCCTAGTCAAAAGGTGAAATGCACATTGTAAAAAAGAGATTGCAGAGATGGGAATCTGACAGAAAAGTGATGGTGTACTGGACATGACTTAAATTTAATGCAATCTTACTCTAGATTTCCATAGTGCAACTTTTTGTGAATCTAAGTTCTCATTCCAACAACTCTAGGATAAGAATCGTGCTCAGTTGTTGATTTACTTTGGAGATATGCAGAATAGGCATTATATTTCCTTTAGACTTTAAATTCAAGGCTAGAGATTCCCTAAAATTTAGGAAGCCTTCTGTTCAGTGCCATGTTGCTAAGTTTAGACTCCAAAAGTCAGAAATTAAATGGTGGAGCTAGCAAGAGGAAAAGAGAATTAATTTAGTTCATTTCTTTTCTTGACATTATGGCTTGATGAGGTTATTGCTTTCTCTCTGCAGTGTCTGCTTGAAGAGATGAGCAGGGACATTTTGGGGAGCTTTGCTTCTCTCTCCTCTCTCTGAGTTATTTGGAAGGATCTGAGCTTATGGGAATGACTGAAGTGTCCTGGGGACAGAAAAAGAAGCAGTTTCATTTTAATAGGTTAATGGTTCCTGGACACTGAAGGATCCACCACTTGCCAAAACTCCTTCTTGCTTTTCTTCTTTCAGCTTTCATGCTGCTGTAAATCTAGACATCATCTTTCCCTGACCAAGGAAAAATATTGACCTTTTCTGGTGTTGACAAAAACAGCAGAAGACAAATCCAGATACAAATATTTTCATCCATTGCCACAGAAACTCCTTGAGAGCCATATAGCCCTGTCTGGTCAGCTGAAATGTGAACTCAAAATGTGCCTCCCTTGGCTGAGAATGGATGGAAAACCTTTCTCTAACAAAGCAGTGCTATGTATTCTTCCACCCACCCAGGGAAGAGAAACATCTCTGTACCCACAACCTGTTTTGGTTCTTTTAGGTCAGGTTTTGTATAAAGAAAGAGATGAAACTTACTTCTAGGACTGGAGTCTGAAGGTGGTGATAAGAAGAGCAGAGCAGTTGGCTTTAAAAGATAAATGCCTTTTAAAAGACCTTTATTCTAGCTGAGACTTGAGAGACAAGGAATGTCTGTATTCCCAGAATTAGAATGGCTTTTTTGCAGTGCTGCTACACTAATTAAGGTTTAGAGCTCAGTTCAAAACCTAATACTACCACAGCTGGCAAAGAAGAGAGCAAAAATAAGCTAGTAGCTCTTCCTCCTTCAAAATGAAAAAAAAAAAAAAAAAAAAAAAAAAAAAAAAAAAAAAAAAAACCACATAAATGTCAGGATTTTCAAAATTATGGAAAAATTCATTATAAGGCATTTTCTCAGCTGGCTTCAATGATCTTTGAATCCAGTTCTGGAGACAATACTCTTAGGAAAAAATGGTGTAGAAAAGGAGAAGAGCACTGACTCTCAGCCACTGCAGAGCAGAATTAGATGTTCCCACCTTTCTGTGAATATTTATGTCCTTGATTAAAGTAGCTTTACACTTTTTTCAGTGTCTGAGGCCCTTTTTCTCTATCTCCAGTTGTGTCTATACTGTAGGTTAGGGGAGTGATTGGTCTGTGCAAAGATACAGGGAAGAGAAGCAGGGACATCACTGGAGAGGGGAAGCTGAGGAGATCCTGGGCCAAGTTTTGCTCCAATTATTTCCCTTCTCTACCACTGATGGGTAAAATCATTCACAGGATCTCCATGGGCCAGCTCACTACAGAGCTGCATGGAAATCTTCCATGGTAACACCTTTCCCACCAGAAAAAAAAACAGAAACAACAACAAAAAAAAAAAACACAAAAACAAAAACAAAAAAAAAAAAAAAAAAAAAAAAAAAAAAAAAAAAACAAAAAAAAAACCAAAAACCCACACAAACAAAAAGCTAAAAATGTTAATTTGCTAAAAATAAAGGGTGCTCTCTAAAATTAAAAGAAAAAATAAGAAAATAGTCATTTGGAAAACAAATCTTAGAGAAAGTCTTCAAAGATCTTGCCCGAACTTTCTGAAAACAAATGTTTTAGTTTTTCAGCTTGAAAAGATGGGTTACCAGGGTTTGACTTTCATTTTATAGTACATGAAAAAACAATATTTTGCAAGGTGGAGTAAGAATGAGATGAATTTTTATCAAAATGAAACTTTGAGAGCAGTTCAAAAAGGGAGGTTTTGAGAGTGTTGGGGGGTGGGATTTGATTTGGCCTCATAGGAAAGCTGAGAAAAAAGAATAAAATTGGTGGGTTTTTTTTTTCATTCTGAGCAAGAATTTTTCATTCCCTGTAGACCAAAAAAATGCATTTCTCACCCATTCTTGATACTCAGGAGCCTGCATTTTTGCAGTGGCAGGGCTGGAGTCGTGCTGTGGGTGCTGGTTGGGAGCACAGCCAAAGAAAAGCTCTGTGCTGTCTGGGGCATAGAACTGCAGCTCGTGGGCAGGAGTGGGTGAGCCTGAGAATTACCCTGAGAATTGGCAGCCTGCTTGGAAAGCATCCATGATCCCCAGTGCCCAGGGTTTACAGGCCAGCCCAGGAAACTGCCTGATTTACCAGCCCTGGGACACCCGGGAGGCCTTTTTTGGAGAAGTGCAAACCTTTAGTCACAGGCACACGCCCCACCTCGAGCAGCAAGCCCAGTCATTCTCAAAGAATGCCTTGAAAATTATTAAATGCCTTTAAATCATCTTCCAGGAGATTAAATTTTTCTGCCTTGCATCCCTTAAAGTTACCAGCTTATAAGGTAGCATGTCAAAGCAACAAAAGGTCATATGTGGCACTGCTTGCTGCTTCCAACAAGCAGCAGCCTGGGACATTGCAGCCCCTTTGCTCTGCTGAGGAGCAAGAAAAAAACACCTAAAAAATGAAAAGAAGAAAAACTCAACAGTCTTGGCTTAGGCTAAGTAGTGTCAACAGACTTTCTGCATCTGCAAGTTCTCTCTAGCCATGAAATGTTCACAAAAAATAGGCACTGTATTTAAGCAGTGCTGATGCACCCTTTTCCTGCAAAATTTGTTGTTTTGTACACATGTAACTGCTAAAATGTGTATAGTGTCCCCCAGACTCCTTTATGCAAGTGCATAGTGGTGCTTTTGGGATTGCTTTACCTCCTGTGAAGTTGTGGATGCCTTCCAAACGTGAAGAATAATAAGGAAATTATGTATTGAACAGGAAAAGTATCTGTCCTCAGGTGGAATTTGGATATTCCCATCATTTCTCCAGTATTTGTAAAAACAAACAAACAAAACCCCCCCAGATTAAAATGAGGAAAAACTCTAAATAATACCAGTGTGGTATCACCTGCTGAGCTTGGAGGGCTGTTTTGCTTTTCTTCTCTTTCTTTTATTCATTTTCATGAGACTTAAATACCCATATTTTAAGACTATGTGTGGTGAAGAAAAAATAAAGTGCCATCAGCAACAGGCAGAAGCAGCACTTGGAATAACACACTGCAAACACCTCAACCTCACAGAGAAATCTTTCTGCTACACCACCTTTGCAATCTCCTTTATCACAAGACTTTTCAAATCACTTAATAGTGATTCTTAGGCAAATCTCAGCTTCCTTGTCATATCAGGAAATTAAAATTTAGGTGCTATTTCTGACCATTACTCTACATCCCAACCCCGTGTTTTGTTCCAGTTCCTGGCACCCCAAAGCACAGATGTGGCTCTTATAACCCTATAACCTCTCCTGGACAAGCTGCTAGTTCCTCACATGGGGAAAGGGCATAGAGAAGACTAGGGAGCTCAGGATAAATGAAAAAGCTTCTCAAATTTTTTCTCTCTCTTCTCAAGTTTGATGAAAACATCATGGAGGAAGAAATAAATAGGGAAAAGCGAAAATGACAGTTTACAGTTTTGGTGTCACACAGAATATGAAAGATGGGAAAGGAAAAAGAGACAAAAGAAAGGGAAGAAATAATATAAAAATGAATGAAAGAAAGGAAATGGTTATGGTATGGAAAGAAAGTGAGAGACAAAGTGGCTGAGAAAAGAGGGAGATGAAAATTTAAAGGAAGTATGTGAGGCAGCAAAATAGTAGCTGTACATGTCTCTAGTGGAAAATAATTATGGGGCACGTATAAGCAAATATGACATTAAAAATTACACAATAGCAGATAAGTAAAGGCTGTGGGTAGGTCTGGATAGTTCTCCTCCAAATAAGGCAGCTGAAAATCAGCATTCCCTTATTGCAGCTATTGTGAACTAAAGTTCACTTGTACTGAAATGTTTCCTTACTTTGTATCATAGCCTGATAAGTGATTTGTTCCACTGGGAGAAAATGTTTTATCACCACGGCCCATGTGTGTTTTGTTGGCACAGTATCTGAAGTGCAATTATTCAATATAATTTTTCAGCTGGTGGGTATTTGTTTTAATTTTTAACAAAGGCGGGGTAAAACAAGTGTTTTCCAAAATTTGCACTTTCTCATCTCTTCTTTTGCTACTTTTCCTCTGTGTCTACAGCCAGATCCACTCCCTAAAGTGCCCATCAAGGGGCACTGCAGGGACTGCACAGGCAGCAAACCAAGTGCCAGATCTGCACGAGCTGGTTCTCCAGCACAGCCACTGCTGGGTCACAGCTGTTACAACTCTCACATTGTTAAACTCCTCCTCTCCTCGATTTCATATGCTGAGCAGTAGCCAAAGCCATAATCTGTGATCCTTATACCTCCCAAGAATCTTCATCCATATGGTTTAACAAACAGCAGACCCTCTTACAATTAAAATGACCTGGAAATCAGAAAGAACTTTTCCTAAATGTGCTATGTAAAATCACCTTTCATTCAAAATGCTTTTTTTTCCTCTCAGCTCTATTTACATGATAAACTTTATTTTGCTGGACTTCTTTCTCTTCAGTTCCTGAATGATACAGGCTTTACATTAAAATAAAAGTTATCCCCTTCCTTTGCCTGTGCAGACATGTGAACCTCTGTCCAAACTGAAGAAGATCACAACTTTCTAGCATGAAGCATGTGATGTTTTATGGTAATGGTACCTTTTACCTTTTTAACCAATAATCTTTGAAAGGTACATAGAAATTAAGCAAGGTTGGGCAATATGTAAACATTATCTGCCAAGAGAGCCTGTTATAGTGTACAACTGCTATAAATCACAGATTTTGTAAAGGCTGGTGCTGTGTGAAGTATCCTGCATTCAATTATGGAACAATTTTCTTTCTTTGATGATGGGTGACCATCCCCATCACATGAGATGTGTCCCGTGGGATTTCCTTGGAAATAAGTTGCAGCTCAAGACATTAGAGTGCTGCTTGACTGCTGGTCTATTAAAAATCAGCCAGAGAGTGAAAACAAGGAGAAAGCAATTATACAGAAGAAAAAAAAAAAAAAAGAAGTGTGGCCCTGGGTAGAAACCAGAACCCAAAACTTCTTTTGGTTAGAAGAGCTTACTGAGAAGTGCAGCCATATTTCCCAACAAGGAAATGAACTTGTTGATTGTTCCCACTGGTCCAGGAAGAAAAACAAAGCAGGATAAATAAACAGGGTTGCCCCAAATAAATATTTGTCTCTAAGTATCAGTGTCAAAACAGCATCCTCCTGGAAATGAACTAGCATGATCCTAACTATTGTCTCTTTTACTGGGATGAGGGAAAAGCTGCATGGAGCCACTGGACAGCTCATGGACTTAGGAATACAGAGCTGTGGAACTAGGACATTGCAGGGAAGACTTGTCTCTCCTTCATTTGCAAAAATCCTCAGGTCTAAGGAAGAAAGTACCAGTAAGAGAGAGAAGTAGCATAAAGTCAGTCTCACTTCTCAAGGTGACCTGTCTTCCCCTTTCTCTGAGCCAGTGCTGTTGCCTCATTGAGCTGGCTGAAAACCAAAGGGAATTTTGCCACTTGAAACTGTTCACATTTAAAACAAGAAGACTTTCAGAATTCCTACAAGGCAGAAATCTAATAATAATCTGACAACTGTGGAAAATACTTAGTGCAGTATTCTGAGACTTCACTTAAAGTGTTATGTCTTAATGCATGGGGTTCCATCTGTGGATTGGTTGAAGGCCTGGCAGCAGGAGTACTGGGCATGACCATGGACCACTAACAATTCCACTGGAACACTGCCCCTTACAAACTGTTCTGTGATATTTCAGGGGCAGCATGTTGCAATGACCTCTGGGCAGTGATAAGGATCAAAGTGATCACAGAATCAATTAGGTTGGAAAAGACCTCTGAGGTCATCGAGTCCAACCTGTGACCGACCACCACTGTGTCACCCAGACCAGGGCACTGAGTCCAGCTTTCCTTAAACACCTCCAGGGGTGGTGATTCCATCTCCAGCCCACTCCAATGTCTAATCACCCTTTCTGTCAAAAAAACTCCTCCTAATGTCCAACCTAAACCTCCCCTGGCACAGATTAAAACCATGGCCTCTTGTCCTGACACTTCTTGGGAGAGCAGCTCCCACCTGGCCACAGCCTCCATCCAGGGAGCTGTAGAGAGTGACAAGGTCTGTCCTGAGCCTCCTTTTCTCCAGGCTGAACAGCACCAGCTCCCCAGGACTTGTGCTCCAGACCCTTCACCAGTTTCACTGCCCTTCTCTGGACTCCCTCCAGCCCCAAAATGTCCTTCTTGAGGTGGGGGACCCAGAGCTGGACACAGGACTCGAGGTCCTCCGTGGTTTGGGGCAGCCAGCAGGCACAACAGACAGGGTGGTGGCACTGCCCCACTCGTGGGTCCAACCTGCTGACTCCTTCCAGCTGGGAAGCACTGTGAATCAGGGCTGTTGATTGTGTACCAGCTGTAACTGCAGTTTGCACAGGCATGGGGAAGACACAGGAACACAGATCAGCTCCAGTTCTTGCAAAAGCTTGGGGTTTGGCAAGTCTTTCCATCAGCTTGCTGCCCCCTTGCCAATCCTCTTTATTTAATTACTGCATTTTAGAGGTATGGAATGGGAAAAGACCTCTTGAATCACCAGTCCCCCTCCTCAGCTGATTCCACAGGTGACTACATCCCAGAATTTTCTTCAAAAACCTGCTCAAACTCCACCTTAAAAAGGTTTTGAGGTTTTTTCAACACCATGGCTTAACACAAATATTGAAACTTGAGATCCTGATAACATTCTGACTGCAAACTTTGAACTAACCTACCAGCAGGTTATTTTGTGCCATCAGATGACTTGTTACTCTGCAATGACATTTCCCCTTCCTCTGAGCGTGTCACACTGTGATTAAGAAGTGAGTTGTTTATCTCCTGCTCAGAATCACTTGTGAGGATCTCAAACACCCTTTACCCATCACCATCCACCCCTCCTGTGCTCTGTTACTTTGTCATTTAGCTTCATGACCAGTTTAACATTCTTAAGCCAGATCTGAATGTGTGGGACAGCACAGAGTTTGTTCCAGACACAGGGAGAGAATGCTGAGGTAGGATTTTACACATCTCTGGAATCCCATGGTGCATTCTGTTATGATCCCTCCACCCAGAAGTTTTATGGAACACTCAAGTTTCAAGGCCAGGAGTCACCATCACCATCATCTGCAGTTTTTCACCCGCTCAATCCCTTAATACCCGCAAGGGAATTGTTCATTCTTGAGTGAAGAACTCTCCTGAGCCAAGTAACTTCTGTTTAAAGTAAAATCTGCTCCTCAAGAAAAAAACAAAAGTCCAGCCTTGCTTACATCACCTTTCACTATCAAATACCTTCTCTTAACATAAGAGCTAATAAACTATGAGCAAGCCATCTGCTGACTTCATCAGTAAGTTAAAGACATGAGCTTCAACTCTGCCTTTGTGAAGCAAATTTTTCCACATATCCAAGGCTTTTTGAACTCTCTCTGGTTGGTCACATTCATTTTGAAGAGGATGCCAAAGCAGACACAGCACTGCAGAAGAGGTCTTGGAGTCTGGCTTAGTCCAGATGTCCAAAATAGGGGATTTTCCTGAGGCTCTCCCGTGGGCCACACCTCTTCTCTGGAAATCTGTAGCACAACTTCCCAGTGCTGCCCACAAGGAGCTGCTTTTCAGGGGCTGGGAAATGGAAACCATTTCTTTGCACGTCCATGAGGAGCCCAAGTAAAAGTTGTGGGTGACTGATTCTCTCTGGGGATGGGAACAAGGCAGAGAGCCTGCTTTTGAGAACACTTCCTTCTCACCAGCCCTGCTGCAGTTACCTGTTTAGGAGACAGGTTTTTATATCTACACTGCCACAGCATTAAAGAGATGCAGAGTCAGGGTCAGAGCCTCACTGTGCTGGACATTTCTAATTCAAGACCTAAACCTGCTCCCTGCTCTGGGAACAACAATTTTTTTTTTTTTTTTTTTTTTCTGCAGACTCAGAGTGCTCACAGGGCTTTTGTCTCCAGTTTGTCTCACTATGGTTTAAAGTAAAAAATATAGTAATGATCAGGCTGGTTCTGTATTGTTTCAACCAGTGCCTTATTTTCTTTCTTCCAACTCTCCAGCAGTGTTTGCAGTGCTTCAAAGGGCTTGAAAGCTAGGACACCAGAAAACAAGTTGTCAAGTCCAGAACACTAATATGTAGTACAAAATAATAGTAGTCTTCTCTCTTTTTTCTTTTTTTTTTTTTTTTAATATTTTCATTCCTGACCTCTAACAAAAAGATGTATAAAATTATTGACATTTTGAGGGAAACAGGTAAAATCAAGATATTTCTACAGGCTTTAAAAAGAATGATTTATCACTTCATTAGAGTTTACCTAGTTCTCAGTGGCAGCTCTCTCATTGTACATGGCTAGTAAAGGTGTTCAGTAAAGAAACTGGGGCTAAACTCAGTAGGAAGCAATTGTGGAACACTTTTACCACAGAGAAGCCTTAGGAGAGCAGAGATTGTATTCATTGCTTTCACTTGGAAAACAGAGCTGGGATGTGGATGAAGAAAAACTAATTGATACATGCTGTTACTCTTCATTTTACTCTCTGAATAATAACTGGTATAAATTCAAGCCAAGTGGTTCATCTCTTGGATTTGTTTAGAAAGAGGGCAAGAAGTGAAGGAGACTGTATCTCATCCAAGGTTTGACTTGCATCTCATAAAGAGATGGGGAAGATGTGAGAGAACTTAATTCCTATTTAATGTTGTGGATTTTGCCTAAATTCTTCTCTAGAAATATAAATGTAGTATATCCTTATTTATCAAAGAAAGGCTGTGATGAAAATGATGAAGGAAAAGGTAGTGGGAAAGTTCTGGATCCTGACAGTCCCTCTGCTTCAGCTGCTCTCATCACTGTCATTTTTATGGGCACTGGGCTGGACTGGGATGTGGCTGCTCTTTGTGCAGCAGATGGATGATGTTGTGACCAAGGCATTCAGGAGGAATTGGTTTTGTTTCAGGCTTTGACGCAGACTTTCTCCATAATGTTGAACAAATTACCTATGCAAAGAAAAAAGCATAAAGATAGTGAGGTAAATGCATTCAGGCCAGTGCTTAAACAGTGGAGTTTATGGCATTTCAGCTTTAGAAACAGTATGGTTTTTAAAAACTACATAATTTTTAAAAGAAAAGATTTACCCTGTCATCTTGTGAAGTGAGTTTTCCCTACATAACAATTTGGATGACTTTGTTCTTAGTAAAAACAGAATTAAATCCTTTAAGAGCAAAAATAGCTATTTAGAAAAAACAATAATAAGCAAGCAACAATAAGTGTATGTCATTACTGCACTCCAGAAATGAAGCCCATCTGAAATCTGCTCTCTAAATCTTACTCCACTGAGCTCCTGTGGGCACCCAGACCTCAGTGAAGGAAGAGGAGATGGCAGAGAAGAAATGGATGGAGAGCTCAGCCAATAAAACCCAAGAGCAGTGCTTGATAAAATAGACGGAAAACATAAGTACAAATGTCAAGCATGACTTAAGGAACGTTGCCCATTTCATTTTCCTCAGCCTCAAAGGGAACGGTTGGCTAAATCAGTTTGTGTCCCCAGAAAGTGTGGTCTCCCCAGAAATTGCTCTCTGCACAAGAAATGGGAAGGGCACCTCTGCCAACCCAGATCTTTGGGCCACTTTATCACATTGCAGAGATACATGGAAGTATCTGCCATCCTCCCAGGCACCATATGGACCAGAGCTTGTGGATGTTCTCATGGGAGCCAGTAATTATATTTTCATTTTCCCTCTTGTTTACTGGAGGGAAAGATGCTATCAAATTTTAAAGAACCAAGTGGAAAATCCGTGGAATAAAAGGAAACAGAAGGACTGAGTGCTGAATTGCTGAGGAGTGGAAGGAAAAATAACCCACATTCCAAACCTGTAATGCTTCCAGCAAGAGAAAAGAGACACCCAAATGCAAAAAGAACAGAGGAAACAGCAGTGACTTCGAAGGTCTGAATCTTCTCCTCTGTGCTGTACAATGTGTGCAGTTTTCACTTGTGCACACATATGGAGAAAGTGAAATGTCATCTCTTCTCTGAAAAGTTAAATTACTCAAGGACTTTAGAACATTACAGGACATGTTCTCTAACATTTTCAGTGAGTTAGCAAGTCAGAGGAGATCCAGCAGCTCCACCTTTCTTCTGGAAGACAATATTGGCACCTCTAAGGACATGGTGGCCATGGAGAACTCGCTTTTCATGGTCACTAAGTACACCTGAGGAGTGCCAGAATACAAAATATACAGAGCTCCCATTAAAATGAATTCCATGTAAAGGTTCAACCCAGACACTCCAGGAACCAGTGGGAGGGTTGCAAAGTCAGTCACAAGAATATAGCACTCTGCTTTCCAAAAATACCTTCCTAATGTAGAAATACCATGACCAAAACTAACCTGGACTCTCAAGATTATAAATCTCACTGACAGACACCTTAAAAATGCCTCTCTGGATTTTGCTGTTGAAAATGCTTCACCCAAGAACAACTAAAAGCAACTCGCCCTGTGGAAAGCATAGTGAGGCAACCGCAGACTCCTTGAATGTCACTGGATTTAGAAAGCAGATCCTGTAGCCACACAGTGTCCCCAACTTCCTGCTTACAAACTGCCTCAGCATTGACTCAGTAGGAATAACACCATGCACTGAATCACCCACCCCTCTGCAACACCTGCTTCTCCCTCAGCTCTCACGCCTTCCCTGGGATGACTCAGTTCAGCTGCTCTGAGCTGGGAGATGGGAGAGGACCATACCTAGAGACATGGCTTGGGGGGTGTTGAAGGCTCCCTGCTAATTACTGGGGTTTCTGCAATGATCCCTTGTCCACTCCCTGTGACTCCACACAGTTGGGGGGTGTTTTGCAACTTGTCCAGCCCTGCCTATCTGGAACACTTTCCTGCCGAGACAGTGACTCACTTCCTCTTTAGGAAGCTCACCCAAAATCCTTTTCACTTTAGCTTATAAACTATTATTAACTCCATCTGTAAAGCAAAACTTTTTACTCATCAGTAGTGCTAAATGGGAATTTTCCAGTGATACACACTTCTTTTTATTGGAAGATGTTGATTTGTTAGAACATAAATCTTTTTTAGAAGCAAACCAGTTTTTCTTAGGCTTTCATCAGAAAAAGTCTTTGCATCCAAAGAAGGAGAACAGCTCAGCTAAGCCAAGACACCAGTGGTTAGGTCACTGACATAGCAAAACTGAGCCTTTTGGCTCCACAGGGATCTGAACCTGGCCACACTACCCTCCACAGTGCCATAACAGCAATCATCTCTTAGGATGGAGCAAGTTCATGGTCTCTCACTGATAATGTTTTATTGAGTGACCAGTCAGTGATACCAGAACTTGTTCCTGGTATCTTCTCCATTTCACATCAGTGCTTAATCCTTAGGTGATTGGCAGCTCAGGAAAACCACAATTTTTTTTTTGGTAGTCATTTTCATTTTCCAGTGAAGCTTCAAAAAGTCTCAAGTAGTTCTCACTGAGAAGCAGGATGTTTTCAAAACCCTAAAGGTTGTCACAGAAGAGGAGAAATACAGAAGATTCCAGGTGAATGGCACTCACTGTTTTTCTCAGAAGTAGTCCCAAGCAGGAGGTCACTCCAGTCACAAACACTCATGCTGTAGCAGTGGGATTTTTTAGGACTGGTGGCAAATTTCTATGTGATGTACCCTCATCATAAAAGAGACCACATGAGTCAAACTGTTTCCTCTGAAGTCCTTTAGATTTATTAAATTGCTGATGGGTGAGGTGATGGGTTTCTGTGGCTGATGGACACTCCAAATTTGTTAGAACCCAGACATAACTGCACATTTGGATTTTGTTCAGATAGCAGATTGTCCATTACCCATGTGTCTATGTTTTTCCATGGGCTATAAAAGCAAGACTCAATTAGCAAGTGTGGCTGTTTTTTCCTCTCTTTTCACCCATGGATCAGGATATGCCTTTCAGAGGCAGTTTCCGAAATAAACTGATGATTAAATTCTGATATTTAAATATATATTCAGTAGTTTAGTCTTTGAAAATGTTCCTTTTTGCAGCCAGAAGAGTGCCATTATCATCTGAACTATATCCCTATTTTGTATTCCTATAGCATTGCTCAGTAGGAATCGTGGGGCTAATGGAACTGTTCCCGTTCATTTTGATTTTTGTAATCTGTTATTCATCAAGTGTTGAGCTTCTGGGGATTTGACAAACTGTATCAACTATCTTACACCTCTAGATTGCTCCCTGTCTAAGAGCCAAGAAGTCCTGCTGACCACCATGGTCCTGCAAAAGCAATCATGTGCTGTTCAGCACCCATGTGATGCACACAAGCAAACAGGATGGTGGCAGATCTTTCTGAAAAGCAAAGGCTTTTGTTGCTCTTTAGGCTGGAACACCCTCCAGTATGAGGACACACTGTCTTTTTAAGTGTGTTTACTTAACTGTGAGGCTCCATGGTGAGAAAGGGCTTCTTTCTGCTAAGAGAACTTCATCGCTGGAGATATCTCATTTCTAGGGAAAATGCTTGTCATCTGTTTCTAGGAAAGGCATTATTTCAGGGAGACAGCCTTGGCTGTGCCTGCTTTCCATGTACATGCTGTGGACCCATATTTACTGCTAGAACAAAAGGACAAGTGAGGGAAATGTCTGTGCAAAGGAAATTTTCAACCTAAGAGTGAAGAGTCTCAAAGGGTTTTGACTGCAAAGGAAAAGGAAAGAAAAAATCCAAGCCAATCTGCCTTTTCCACCCCCTCTATTTGTCAGTTGCTCCCCCTCCTTTAGACTGTCAGATTTCACTCCCATTCTACTGTATGGGCACATAAATCTTGCCAGAAATGCTTCACTCACTTAACACCTACCTGCTGGAGCTTAGATTCAGAGAGAGGGGAGAAAAAGCAACCTCAAATCCTGGCAATTCTTATAAATCACAGTGTTGCTAATCTCTTTTCAAGAGAGTCAAATGTAAAGTCATGTTCCTTCTTGTGAAAACATTACTAGCCTGTGGGTGTCAACACAGCCTTCTTTTCCAAGAAATCTGTTGCATCCCACAGCGACTCTAGAGAAATTGCACTCTGATGACAGTGAAGAAAGTCTGCTAGAAAAACAGCACACGCCAATTCCATACAACAGCAACCTCAACAAGCACTTGTTTTTGTAAGATCAGCTCTCTCTAATTTCACAAAAAGCAGAACTGAACTTGACCAAGATGTATTTTATGGGAGTTGTTTTTACAACCTCATTGTTGCGAGCTCTTTCCCCACCCCAAAATCACATTTTCAGCTTCCTTATTCATTCCGTGCCAAGACACACTATCCCATTTCTTTACAGCTCCCTTATAGAATAAACAAGAACATAAACCACCTGGCTGCTACCTTTACACATCCTTCTGCACCCTAACAGAGGGATGTCTCCTCCTCTGGGAGCTCCTCAGCACCAAATAGGTCAGTCCTTGCAGTTACCCTATTTTGATAAAAGTCTGTCCTTCCTGAGGAAAAGATCATCCCCAATCCCTCAGACCCTTGCAGAAATCCATCTAATCACGAGATATGAGGAAATCCCAAGATGCTTCCCAGATTATTATCTGGAAGGTGTCCATAAATGACTTGCAGGGAAAGAGCCTTTAACAGGAAATGTTTTTGCAACTAAGTGAAGAAAACAAGAGATGCTTTCTGAAGAAAGGACAGAAGAATCTCGATTATTCAGAGTGCAGTACATTACTGAAAGACAGCAGCCATAAAGTATTTTGTGCCAGTATTTTAAGGGTGGCTAAAAAAGAAGATGAGAACTCTATTTTCCACATGGAAGAGACAAGGGGTAATGGGTACAAGTTACTCCTGGAGACATTTTGATTACAAACAAGAGAAGAATTTTTACAATGTGAGCAATCAGCCATTGGAATGATCTGCCCAGGGAAGTGGTGAATTGGACACTTCCAAGATGCAGCTGGGGAGGCTGCTGGGCTGTCTTGTCTAGACTGTGATTTTACCCAGAGAGGTTAGACCAGAGATCCTTGAGGTCCTTTCCAACCTGCTACTTTATGATTCTAATTGCATTTGAAGCCACATGGAGTGTGGGTTCTCCTCTATGTTAGAAGTTAACAGAACAGAAAAATAATTTGAATTCGTGCGCGTGATGAGAAGCACCATAAAATGACCAGAGATCCTTCTAGTTAATTTCTGCATTACCCAGTCTGATCCACTGGGGTTAACAGTTTGTGTGTGTGTGTTGGGTTTATGCATTCATTTATTTGGGTAGAGAAAAAAGTTCCTATACCCATTTTGTGCTTCAGTAGTGTCTAGAGCTCAGACCACAACTTTGCTTGGGCTGTGTTTCTGTCCAAAATAATGACTCGGCGTGTGACAAGTTCATATGAAGTCATGGGGCTGTCTGAGAAAGCTCCACTCCAAACAAGACTTATCCTTTCCAGCCCTCCCACTTCCCTTTCTGTAGTTACCACACTGCCAGGGTGAATCCAAGCCCCCCCTTTTCAGACTGAGAAAGCACATACCAGGCTGTGTCTGTCAGCCCTGCATGCACACCTGGGGCATGAACAAGCAAAGCTTGGTGCCTCACACCCCTTGAGGGCTGCACTGCTGGCTGATGTGCTGTCACCATGGCATACTTTATTATGGGAGAGTTTGTTTAAAAATAAAAAAAACCTCTGAGCTACCAAAAAAAAAAAAAATTCAAATGCAGCTACTCACATGGAAATAAGTGCCTGCTCAAGACAAACAAGGAGCTGGTTTCACCTCACACATGGTTCTTCACCTTTATATTCCAAAGAGAAGGAGGAAGAAGTCAGCTCCTCCTTCTAAAATTCACCTCTCACTTCCTCATGCAGTGGGGAGGCCTGGAGAACTGCTGCTGTTTGTGATTGCCTCTGTCTCTCCCCCTCCCAGGCTGCAGCCCAGACCCAGGAGAAATCAGCCCAAGAGCTGGGTGTGCAGAGGGGTTTGGAATAATGACCAGGGACCAAGCAGTCCCCACCTCACAGCATCAACCACAGCTCTCACCTCACTGTGACCACATCTGTGGAGCATCTGTCCTCTCCCAAATCTCTTTCTTCTCTGATGATCTCCAAGTCTGGGAAGATCTGACGAAACCTTCCAAAACCCATCAACAATAAGGCAGGAAAATGTCCCTGAAAACAAATGAACTAAAAGACAAAAAGAAACACACACATGTTTTAGAATTACTGTCTGAGAGATTTGAAAGGAAAAAAAAAATCATTTTTCTATGAATTGTTTCCTATTAAAATTTTGTAGCAAATCATGACCCCAATAAGAGCATTGGCAAGCTGGCATCCATTTTGTTCTGGTTCATTAATCCATTCTGAGAGGTGACAGCCCATATAATGATTTCTTGGCAAGCCAAAGAGGCAGTTCTTTGGGTAAATCATAACTCCACTGGCATCACAGGGCACCACAATAATTTACACCACACAAGGGCCCATTCCACCATCTGAATTCCCTTGCCCATCACATTGCAGCTTGTCTCCAGGCCAGCAGGACTTTTATGGTTGACATTCCCATCGTTTGTTGTTCACACTGTGGCAGAAACTTGAAGTCACAAGCAGGATGCTGCTTGCACAGGGTTAGATGCTGTGACAACATATGCAACACAAATCCAAAGAGCTTTCACTCTTACTCTGCTGTTATCTGTCACGTTCCTACCCCCAGTCCATCCAAACAGATTTTCACCAAGTGCTTAAAGTGCTGAACTTTGGCCAAGAAGGCACCATGGAATCACTCACAGTGGCAGGCCAGATGAAATGTAAGCATCACCAATTCATCCAATTATTTTTCAATAGAAGTTGGGGCCAGAAGGGACTTTGTACATCATCACTCTTGATATTCCAGACATTCTTGTTTGCAGTGTGGTTCTGCAGAAAGAAATAATAGTTTGTTTCATTGACAAGAGAGGACAAGTAAAAATTAGCAGATTTTATGGGACACAAAAAAGCCCATTAGAAAATGATATTTAGAGAGAGAGACTTTTTTTTTGTGCAACACAACTCTTTAGCATGTTTCAAAATAAAATATTGATGAAAAGAATATTGCTATGCTTACCAAATATTATTTTTTGCATCATATATAAATTTAGAGAGATTATAAGAGAATAATATAGGAATGTGATCAATAAAAGGAGGGGGAAAGTGATGGTAGTTTAAAATACATCTCTTTTTTTGGCTATGTTCACAGAAGAAGCTAATGGTGGCTTCCTGAAAGTTGATTTTGGTAATACTTCCCTTCCATGCTTTAGCTCATTTACTGTTCCTGTAAAACTGAATTGAGCACAAATCCAAATCATAAATATGGACACCTCAGGATTTCTGGACTGTTTGGGATTTGAATCCAGATCTCTGTTCTTCATATGAGCCAGGACAGAAATCCAGGTCTGAATGTCAAATACTGTGGCTCTACTTGTGGGTCCACAGTATCCTCAGCTGGGTCTTCTCTCCACTGGAAAGGTAATTATCAACCAGGAAACAAGCAGGGAGAATCTCTTAAAAAATACTTGCAAAATGAGAGTTGAACAACTTGAGCTGAAATCTGCTTGGGAGTGACTCTATAAATAGAACTTCCCATGAATCAAAAACCTCTTTAAATTTTTGTTGCAACTTGATTTAAATTTCTGGGTTATTCAAATTTATGTGAAATTGAGATAAACCTCCAAGATTCAGTCACTTTTAATAGCATGAGATACAGACTTCTCAAACCTGCTGTGAAAGCTGAAACCTGGGCCAGCTTTTCATCCACAAGCCAAACTTAACATCAGTAAAAAAGACATCACACTCTTCTCTCATTTCCTATACAGTTTAAGGGAAAGAGGGGAAAAAAAGAGGGGAAAAAAAAAAAAAAAAAAAGGAAAAAAAACCAACCCAGGAATATCCAGGACAGAGATTATTCCTGAAAAACACAATCCTTTCTCATTCTGGCATTTCCACTTCAATCAGATGCTTTGTTCCATACATTTAGCAGCTTGCATGCATTCCCAGATATTCCTGGGAGACACACAGTCTCTTTACAAGCAGGTCACAGCTCAGAGGTGACCCAGAAACCTTCAGCTAAGCACTTGCCTGCACCCATCAGAGGCTGAGCACAGCTGAATTGGCACCTTAACCCATACAAAGCCACCACTGCCAACTCCAGGCAGGAATTTTTCTAACTCCCTGTTCCAAAAAAAAAAAAAAAAAAAAATCTCTCCAGCCAAAATCCCCTCCTGGCCTGCAAATATGTTCAGGCACACACCTCTGTGTTGTAAATGAAATATCTGGCTTGCTGCAAAGCCGTGCTGGAGGAGCCAACTGGAAGCGAGCAGAGCGAGCTGGGAGAAGGTGTCTGAGCTTTTGAATTCAGTGAATTCATGGATGTCTCATCCAAAGGAGCATTGCACACTTCCCTTCAAGAGGCATGTTGGTGGGGATGAACTTACCACCTGGTCATTTCATACCCAGTAATGGGTGTTTGGAGGGTGTTCTGGAATTGCCTCATGTGAATTGCACTCATCCTTCGTCCAAAGCCCTTGTGCCATCCACTGATTGCAGCAGGGAGAGTTACCAGGGACTCAAGGGGTCCTGTTTACTCCCAATAATGTGATTATTGTGCCCAGACTGGACTTTTCAAGTCCAGGCCAAAGAAAGTGGGGCCTTAGAAACCACTAATGAGCACCAGTCCAAAGACTGCAACTTACACAACCTTTGAATACACAAAACATTTCTAACAGGGTTGGTATGAATGGCTTAAAATTTGATATTATGTTTTTTCTGCTTTCTAGATTTCAGCACTTTTTAAGGGGTCACAGTAGTAAGAGGGGAAAAAAATGAATATTCAGTGGAAGGGATTTTGCCTGTTTCTTAATGAACTAGGAGGGTGACTGATCACAATTCCATCTGGGACAATGAAAAGACCAAAGCATGAAATCATAAACTTTCATTCTAAGAGTAAATTGGTACTGAAAATTGTCTGAGTCAGTGCCAACAGTCTGATCTCTGATCTTTGGTATACATGCATTCAGGTTTATTCCAATGTAATACATGAGGTACTGTGAAGTAATAATGAAGTAATGAGGTAATACTGAAATAATTAAGAAAACCTAAATTTTCCCAGATAGCAGTAGTAGAGTATCTAGCAGTCTTGAAAAACTGTGCAAGATTTGCAAAACACCATATCAAACATTTATTGGGCAGAGTTTATATGTTACCCTAATTTTCCTCCAGATTTTATTGTCTTTAGAAGTCAACAAAGAAAAGCAGAAAGAAAGGCTGGATGATTCCTCAGGATCATTGATCTATTATTTTCCCTAGGGCTTAACTCTCCACACCCAACAAACATCTGTCTGATCTGGTATCAAAAATCCCCAGCAATAAAGAATCTATTAAGCTCTTGTTGAACTTGGCACATGGTAATTCAAATTAAATTCCTAAAGGTGAGGAGCAACTGTCAGGCCCCACGTGTAGGAGGGCACAATTGTGCAGCAAATTGTGGGGGCAGCACCTGACCATGTCAAACTTGAGGATTCTTCCTAAGAATCTACCCAACCTCCACAAGCTGAGCCTTGCAGGCAGATGCTCCTTCTATTGTGTCCTGAATAAGCAGCTCTTTCCCTCTCACAAGCAAGGAAGAAAAGCTTTTAAGAGGGGAGAAAAGGGGAAGAAACAAGCTTGGGAAAACATAGCCACTCTGTAGAGATGAATACCAGGAACATCTCTAGCAGCAGTCTGAGTTAATTTAATTTCACACTTCCCACGTGTGGATGCCCAGCAGGTGAATGCAACTTTCACCCCTCACCATGAGCATCTCCCCATCTCCCACACCCTAAAGCACAGCAGGTCCTTTGCCACTCGTGTCACCTTCCCAGAGGCCAGTCCTTCCAGTGTTCAGTGTGTGCAGCAAGCTTGCATGGGTTTCCCACTGCTTAGAAAGAAACTCCTCCATCCCAGGAGTATCTGTGCCCACTGCCATCCTTGGGGAGCTCTGATGTTTCCCAAGTGCACTTTGCCTGTGTGAGGTCTCTGCATTCAGGCTTTTCCTTCACTCACCAGCAAGGGGAGCAAAGGACATTTTCTCCTTGGAGCTCCTGGCTGTAAGATTCACAGTCTGGGATCTGTCTGGGATTTTTTCCTCCTTTGGCAGCCAGGTGCTTTGACACCTCAGGTACTGTGCAGTCACACAAGACCAAGCCTGCTGAGATGCATTTCTTGATACCCACTATGGAGACACTTTGGTGGGGTAGCATCCTCAGGAGAAACTTCTAAATTCCTCAAGCCACTATTGCCACATCCTACATCCCACTGCAGACTCAGCAGGCATTGCCCTGTTACTCTGTGGATTTCTGGACAGCAGTGTTGAGGGGCAGTGGGAGATGGCTGCTCCCTAGGAAAGGGGAGCCAGGATCCCAGACTCATAACAAGGCATCAGTGCATCAGCTGCAGGGCTTGTTGGACTCACTGTGCAGTTCTCTGGCCAGGCAGAAAAATAACTTGTTAAAAAGAAAGAAAAGTGTTGCTGTTTCCTGACCAAGGGAGCTGAGTTAATTCAGAAGAAACAAAGAAGAGTAGAAATGAAGGGTCAGGATGATGCAGGCAGGAATGGGGCAGGGTATGGCATGAGTAGAGGAGGAGGAAGGGTGCAAGGTGGAGCTCTTGGAAGTGGCAAACCACAACTGCTGTGGTGAGCACACACTGCTCACCTCTGTGCTGTGCAGCAGAGAAACCCCAGAGAGCAGCTCTCTGGAAATGGGAGCTGCATGTCCTCCCCTGGTCACCACTACTTGATAGCAGGAGACCTCTCCTCTCTGAAGCATTTGTGTGCTTACAGTTAGTTAAAAAGCAGTGCTGTGCTTGTTCTTTCCCTTTTTACCTATGGATGGGAGTAAAGAGCTTTTTACCTCTGAAGCACCGAATCACCAGGCTTAAATATAATATATCCACTTCAACAAAATGCAAGACATAGGAAGTTCACAACAGTCAAGAAGAATAGATTATCACATCAGTCTTGGCAATATTTATAGTTTTCCATGCATTTATACATTTCATGTGGTGCAGCTGACGTAAAATACAGCCCAGAAAAAACAAGTTGGCGCAGCTTGGAAAAATCTCATATGCTTCAAGGTATTTGCCTAGGCTCACCAAGCTCATTTTTTGTTTTGCATTAAAATTCTACAAGGACACAGAATTAACCCCATGCCAGCTATTTCAGACCTGGCAATGTGGTATTTAAAAGTTTAATATTGTAATCTTAAACCTGTAACTTAGGCCAAATCACCCCAATATACTTTCCTTGGAGCAGCTTTTTATAATGATTTTTGGGAACTGTATGTATGCTGTGCATGAATCTTGTCCTTAATTTTGTGTTTTCTATACAATTTTTTAAAAGCTAAAAATAAGCATTAATTTTACCTGTTCAAGCATATAAACCTCAAATATGTATTAAAAAACTGCACCTACTTAAAAACACCCCAGCAGATATAGAAAATATAGAAATGAGATAGTGTTTTCAACTTAATGTTCTTTTAATGAAGCTGTTTTGGTATGAATATTCAGATAGAGCTTTGATACTCTTCCAAATATGTTTTATGATATAGATTTTATCCCAGAGAAGTTGTGGGTGTCCTGTCCTTGGAAGTGTCCCAGGCCAGGCTGGACAGGGACAGTGGAAGATGTCCCTGTCCACGACAGGGGGTTGGAACCAGATGATTTTTACGGTTTCCAACCCAAACCTTTCTGCAATACATGACTGCCAAAACACCCCTCTCAAAAGAATGATATAAAAACGATTTTATTTTTCTTTCTAGCTCTTTATTCTTGCTAAAGCAGATTATGATGAAGACTAAATGCTTTTGTCTGATCACTCGGTCACATTTGCAGAGAAATCTTGATCCTGTCCCTGCCAGGTGAGTTTCAGGCATTGTTAGGGTCCAAGCCAGGCTGATGCAGACAGCTAAAGACCAGGTCCTCAGCACTTTTCCAGAGCAGCAGGTAAGAAACTGCAGAGCTGTGGCACAGGCAGGCACCTGGGCTCATCCCCAGATAACTTTCTTTAAGCTTGCCTGGCAATGTCTGTCTCCTGCTCTGCCTGATCTCCTCTCCCTCCTCTTTTTCCTCCCCTTCCAAGCCCCAGTGCAGCACAATGTTTCTGTGCCAAACATGCTCCCATTGCTTCCCCTGTAGGACACTGAGTGCAGCATAATTCATTTCCCTGATTTGGTTCAGGGAGAGCACCAAGCAAGAGACTTGAAGAGCTCCATATGTTTAGCCTGTCAAAGGAAAGATCAACTACTCTTTTATTATAAGTACCTTATGTACTTTAATCAAGCAGAAGCCAAACATGAATCAATATCTGGGGGTTAAATCTGGAAAGATTCAAATGAGAAGTAAGGCACAGTGTCCTAAGATAATGACTGATTATTTTCCCAAACCACAACAGGAAGAGGTGAATCCCTTATCTCAAGCCCAGGTGCTTTTCTGGAAGAGATGCTTTGGGCAAATACAAGATGTTGAATCCAGGTAAAGGTAATTGGGTGAGATTTTCTGGAAGTCAGACCACTAGGTTACTTGGCCTTGAAGTGCTGATATCTAATCATCACCTGATTATAAAATGTATTTAACTTGAACACTAAGGACTCAAGGTGGAAAAAAACCCATTTTAGAAGATTAAAAAGTCTATCTGTAGTTTATGCCATTCAAATCTGTAAAGCCACAAGAAAAGATGATCATATTCCCTTCACCATGGAAACACAAGTACACTAAAGAAATCAAAATGTTGGTTGTTGTGTGATAGAAGACAAAATGGGACACAAGGGCTGCGAAGTGAATGGTTAAAAATTAATTTACAAAGGAAAATAAGCAACTTGTTACTGACAGAATTTTTTTAAAGACTGTAGGACTCAGTCTGTAAGATGCATCCTGGAGCTGCAGCACATTTCTTTGGAAGGGCACTGGTAAAGTTCAAAGGCCACACTCAGAAAGCCCAACTTGCAACAGGAATTTGAGGGGGAAGGTTGTAAAGTAGCATGTCAAGATAGTGGATGATGAAAAATAAAAATCAAGCTATCCTAAAAGTTGGGCCAGTAAGTATTACATGAAAAAATTCATGTCATTTCACAAATCTGAACTGATTTTCATATCATTCACTTCCTTTGTGACAGTAGAAGAACAGCAGTGTGAGGTTGTTGCTGGCCATTTTTAATTTAGCAATGCTTTCTGCTGCTAAGACAGAATGTGATTTTTCTGATTGCCTGAACATAGCTACCAGTGAGTTTTCTATTAGAAATAAACGTGTAAAGTGATTATTTCACTGTGGATACAGAAATCAATGGCACAAACATGAGGAACTACATATGGAGTAGGACTGCTATAGATTCAGAACCTCTTGGATATAGTTTCTTCTCACCCTGGAGCAAATCAGGAGTAAGTTGGAGCAAGTATCTTTTGCTCTCAGCAGCTTCTGGGAGGACTTCCCAAAGTCATGGGACGTGGCAGCCTGTCACTGAGGGACAACATGGGTTAGGTAAGTACATTTAGCTTCACCTCTCTTTTCCTTCTGAGAAAAATCACCTTTCTTTCTTTCCTCCCTCAAAGCAACCACAGCAGTTAGCCAATATTGAATACCTCGAGGGTTGTTTCTATTGGGCAAAGAAGCCAGTGCTGGAGCTGGGTGCTTTGTGCAAGGCTTATTATTGAAGAAGGATGTCAGGAGCCCTATTTCCCTGAACTCAGCATGGACAGACAATAGGAAGCAGTTTCTATTTCAAGACCCTTTTCAGCCAACACAATCCATAACAGAACTTCTTTTTTCCCCTGGTCTCTCTCTCTCTCCACAGCTTTATCTGAACAGCAGATGACAAGTAATTTTCTGGTGTGTCCTCATTTTCCATCTCTCTCTATTTCTTTTCCTGCAGACAGGGCATGCACAGTCAGCTGGTATTAATTCAGTCCCTACGCCTTTTTGTTCTCTGTGTTCCCATTCAGGCTACCATTTAGATGGGTTTCTCCCATGAGGAACAAAGAGGCCATTAATTTGTCCTCTGTTTCACTGATTCAAAGGTATTAATGCTCACCAGATTCAGAGCAGAGATGTGGCTGCATATGGATCAGAGACAAGATTTGCTGAGAGCCTTTCACTCAAGGCTCCCTCAGCCTCTCCACTTGACTTGCTGGCACCTGCAGTGACAAACCACTGAGGGCAAGTTCCTCCCCTAACACTGATCAGCTGCAAGCCAAAAACTTCATTTGCTGAAAGCTGTGCCATACCAGTTTTTGTCTGCTTGAGATGTAACTCTCTAAGGCTGCAAAGTCAAAACAGGGAAATAGTTCCCCCAAATATGAAAGGGTAGCTGTCTTTCTATACCAAAAAGATGATTTTATTTCGTTGTCACATTGTTCTTTTTGTGGCATGTGCTTGATTTCAATCTAAACCACACCCTGGTTCACTGGCTGGAATGCTGTACTTAATGGACAGGTGGGCAGTGAATAAACCCTTGACAACTCATAAAATGATGTGAGACACAGAGCACAAGAAAGCAAATGCAAAAGCTTCAGTTCAGTTCCTATCTGAGCAGAAATCACTGCTTGTTTATTACTTGTTTTCCAAGGTTTTTTGTAAGTAGGTTTTTTCCTGTCAGGGTGAGATCGTGTATTTTGAAGAGTCCCATGATAGAAGAGCACATAAAACTCAGCTGTCCAAAGGCAATTTTTAAAAAATCAGGTCAGATAAATCCTGTCTATGAAGAGGGTCAAACAGTAGAAAGAAGAAAGAATAGGGGAAAAGAGAAAAAAAATCAATGGCTGCCTTTCCTGTTCTCATTTAGCCTGAATAAAAAATTAAGGAAGGGAAGAGGGAAGGAAGAGGAAAGACAGAACTAGAACAAAACTATTTCAGTATCTTTTATGGATGACAATCTTTATTATTTACATATGAAACCAGACTGGACAAAGCACTAAAAATACACCATATCTCATTGGGAACAATCCTATAGCAGCAGGGAAATACAGCAGTTGACATAAATGGCCTTTTTCTATCATTAGCCTCTGTGATTCCATACCCATTTCATTCACAGCATGTACCCTTCTTACAAGTCTCCCTGTAATAATAGTTCCAGAAATACAATCCACCCAGCCCTCATTCTCTGCACTAGTGAGGAACTGGTGCTTTTTAGTGCTTGTCATAGTGGTATGGACATTGATGGCAGACGTCCTGATGCTCCTCTCTATTCCACTAGTTTTATACCATTATAATTCATGCAGGGAAAAATGTACAAGCAGAATGTCTCACACAGGTTTTGGGGGTGATTTCTGCAGAAAGAACAGAGGATGCAGCATGCTGCAAAAGTCCTGGAGAAAACGAGCACTGTTATCTGTCACTGATGTACACAGAAATTACTTATCAGCCATTAAACAACTGCCTTGACTTTTACACTTTCTCCCAGTTCTCCAGGTCTAGAGTCTTGATTACACTAAAGGTGTCTTGCCAGCCTTGCAGCAAAAGCTATTTTTACAGGGCAAATTCCCCTGACCTGATAATAACAGGGGTTTGTCATTACAAAAAATATTAGGCATATGTAGAGTTCCTGTTAACAACAGAATAAAAGTATGAGGCATATAAGGGGTTTCAATTAACACCAGAATAGCCCTTAAAGCACTCTCTGGGAAGGTAAAAGGTCATATAGGGCCCCTACTGTAAGTTTTAAACCCTACCCAGCACCCAAATATCATATTTTATCTTTCCATTTTAAGGTCACCACTTAGCAGGAGTAAGTATATGGCTACTCTGACTGAAGCCAAAGTGATCAGGAACTTTGTTCAATCAGTGGTTTTGTTCAGGCTCTTTCCCCAGAGGTTACCTGGGGATCACCTTTGATGTGACATTCTGGTTTCTCTGTATTGTTACAGGACTGACCTGGCATGGCATCCAGGTCTATACCAGACAAATTCTGTGGAGTTTGATATTCTTCACATATTCAGCTTGGCTGGCCCAGATTTCTTGTAGGAGGTGCTCTTGCAGAAGGTTGGAAGTCCAAAGGTCAATCCAACTACAATTGATGGCCTTAGAAATATTTCTAACTCCAAGCTGGTATGAGGAGAGGAGAGGAGAGGAGAGGAGAGGAGAGGAGAGGAGAGGAGAGGAGAGGAGAGGAGAGGAGAGGAGAGGAGAGGAGAGGAGAGGAGAGGAGAGGAGAGGAGAGGAGAGGAGAGGAGAGGAGAGAGGAGAGGAGAGGAGAGGAGAGGAGAGGAGAGGAGAGGAGAGGAGAGGAGAGGAGAGGAGAGGAGAGGAGAGGAGAGGAGAGGAGAGGAGAGGAGAGGAGAGGAGAGGAGAGGAGAGGAGAGGAGAGGAGAGGAGATTCTATGCACAGATTACTCAAGAGCTTCATCAGCCCATTCCTTCAAGTGGAGAAAGGTGAGAATTCTAGGTCAGAATTAGAGTAGGCTGCCCTTCACACATTGATCATGAACTGACTTTGGCTGTTTCTGACCCAGTTGCATCATTTTAACAGGAGAATGAAGAGCACTCCTCATGAAACCACAGGCTTCCCACTGGAGCTGTCTCCCCTGCAGTGTTTGATGTTCCACTGAGGATCATGGCAGCACTATGTGCAAGGACAGCAGGATCAAATGCCTGACACTTCCTCCCCTTGAATTTTGGATTCTGGGCACCATTCATGGCCTGGCCCCACAGCAGGAGCAGCAGCCAAGGCAGCTTGTGCAAAAGGCCTGAAATGCCATGTTTTACAAGCTGGGATATGAAGTGATAACTTCAGGAAGTTTGTTCATGCTTTGGATTGGTGACTGAGGGAGGAAGCAAGTGCATGGTTTCAGAATGAGTGAATTATTTAAGCCAGCAGTCCAGAAATGCAAAGGAGGGATGTCAGGTCTCTGGGAGAAGCTAAACTGGACTGTACAGCGTGGGTGTTCTGGGTGCTACCAAGTCCTGGGTTTTGACATGAAATTGTGCATCACCAGAAAAAAAACATCTGTTCACATTTTCTTCACCAACACTTCTGTAATTTAGCAACTTGCCAGTTGCATAATAAAATCAAACTTGGCATGTTGCCTTATGTTTGGCACTTCTGGTTTATTTACATTTTGCAAAGGTGCCCAAAGATCATTGGGCAATGACTGATGAGAAATTCACACTATTAGTGCAGATTCTTAGATTATTAGTCATTCTTGGACAACTGAGATAATGTCACACAAAAGCTGAGAGAGCCAGAGGGCTTTTTTAAACCTGCTTTTCTAAGCTAATGAGGTTTGTCTATTTCCAGTGTACGTGTGTTTTAATTGCATGCAACTATGAGACCTGGCAATACTTTTTGAACCTGCTCACTAATTTAAAAGAAAAAAAAAAACTAACAAGAAGATGGGAAAACTTGTCAAGGATACAAATTTCACCCAAATTCATTGAAATGAAGAGAGAAAAAGCTAATTAAAATCTACACAGGAGAAAGGAAAGGTCAAGAAGGAGAGAAAGGCTAAGAGAGACTATAAATGAGAGACTATAAATTACTGTCTGTAAGGGAAAACTTCAGTTACAGTTCATATCTTAGCAAAACTGAAGTTGATCAAACTCAAAAAAACCCACAGTAAACTGGGCTTCCTTTATTCCAATGCTTGGGGACATACTTGGGGTTTTGGTTTCATTGTGCAATTACATTTTCCTGCATAATATTCTTTACACATATTAGTCAGCTACATATAAAGGGTTTTTAAACAGTGGGGGGAGGCTGGAATATTTAATGGACAAATTTAGAAAGGAGGGAGGCATTGCACTGTACCAATTGGACTTCACCATCTCCCTTTCCTTGGCATCTAGAGAAAACTCCATTAGAAAAGCAAGAAAGCATGACAAAGTAAACCACAATTTTTTCCCTACTGAGAGCTTCAGGCATACAAATGAGTTCTTGCCAGATAGCAAGTGAGATTGTATCATTTCCAAACAACTGACTCAAAGAACAAAAAAAAAATAAAATGCAGGCACCTTGAGAATTCTCTCAGACTTAAAACTGCAGAGATCATTTTGCAGAATTAAGCTTTGCTCTTGGATTACAAATGTTTGTGCCAAATTTCAGTTTCCAAAGCTTTTGCCTGTGTGTGAGTAAGTGTGAAATTATTAATCCTTGAAAGCAAGGATTCATAATAACGGAGTTATTGACATTTTCTTGGCTCTAGCATTGCAGATGTGATGCTAAAGACAAGAAACATTCCCACTGTTTGATGGAGAGGGTACCCAGGAAGCACCAGCAGTAATCATTCTCCAGGCAGAAGATGTTTTCTGTCATCTGGTTCTTGACAACTATAAATAAAGGGCTCAATCTGATTTTTATACACTATTTCTACACTGTAAGAGACAGAATGATGTATCCCACAGTTTGCAATGGAAGCCATATACGAAGTGATGAGATTATAAACAAAGAATGTATGCACAACAAACGTTTGTATTTTTAGCAGTGTTGTGAAGCAGAGGCTCACAACTGCACTTGTGGGCCCTGGTTAATGCAGAGACACCATTTCTGGGGCTGTAGCTGATGTGTGCCAGGGACAAATGTTGGTACACAGGATGAAATCAGAACTTGCTTGCCTGCATAACAGAACTGCTATTAAAAGCTACCAAAGTGAAATGCTACCCCTATTTTCTTTTCTCAGCTATGCCAAACTAATTTATTTGAAAGCAGAGATACAGAAAATACAGGTAAGAGCCCAGCCCAGGCCTGGAAGATCTCTGAAGGAAGCACCAGCCCTCCCTGGAAGAGCAGGGGAGTTGAGCTCTGGCAGAACACAGTCCAACCCCTGAGCTCACAGCTGAGCTCTGCACCAAGGTGGGAGCCCACCAGGAAAGGTTCAGAAGAGGTAACCAGTGAAACCTTCATTGTCAGAGGAAACAAAAACCTTGGAATTGTCTTTAGTCTGCAACTCATTGTGATTCAGTGGGCCCTGAGCTTGCACTGGTACAAGTCAAACAGCTTTAATAGCTTAGCCTCACCTGGGCAAGCCACCAAACTCAAGCTTTTAGATTTTCACCAGCAGGACAGCAATGATGCAGCTGTGCTGCTTCCCAGACAGACACAGCAGGATGCTTTTGGATTTTCACCAGCAGGACAGCACCTCCACAGTGAGCTCCAAGCAGTGGGTTCCCTTCCCTTCCCCTCCCCTCCCCTCCCCCCATCTTCCCTTCCCTTCCCTTCCCTTCCCTTCCCTTCCCTTCCCTTCCCTTCCCTTCCCTTCCCTTCCCTTCCCTTCCCTTCCCTTCCCTTCCCTTCCCTTCCCTTCCCTTCCCTTCCCTTCCCTTCCCTTCCCTTCCCTTCCCTTCCCTTCCCTTCTTCAGGTCTGGCCATTTCATTACCACTTAGGAGGACAATAATAAACATAAGCCACACAAAACACAGAACTATTGGGCAAAAAGGTGAAGGAGGAACCAATCCAACACTCTGCATTTGGACATTTAATTTCATTTTCTTGTGATTTAAACTCTATATTCTGTTGCCTGAATCAGCATGGGCTCCCTTGTCACCATGCCTGAATTCCCAGGAAAACGTGTTCCCTCCTTACTTCTTCCTGGAGGATTTTGGCCATTCAGCCACATGGAATCTGTCACCTGCCCAGCTGCAGACAAAAAGTGAGAAATAAAAATCTGAGAAAGCTCCAACTGCCAATGTTCTCATCATCAGATCTAATGAGAATGAAGTTTCACAGCCATACCCCAGCTCTGGGGGCTGTGCACATCTTTGGGAAGCAGATCTCACCCTCTGCCCATTCTCTCTGGACAATCTGCACTGTGGACTGGGCACAGCTTTTCCAGGAGCCCAGCCCTTCCCTGCACGGCGGCGGTGTCAGCTTGCGAGCAAATGGCCATGCTGGGAATTGCGAGTTCTCAGGCTATCTGATGACTGCAGCAGCACGAATGTGTCACTGCTGTTCCCACAAGGCAGCACAGAGCCATGTGAGAGTGAGTGAGAAATCAGCTGAATCTAATCAGAAGGAATGGCATAATTAACACGAATTCTGTGAGGAGCTGTTTGTTAAGTGATATGCAGCTCTCTTGTTTAGTGGCTCATTATTCAAGCAAGCCCGGGTAAAGCTTTGCTGTCTCCACGGAGCACAGTGTAAATAGAAAAAAAACAGCTTCATTTTCCCCATCCTGTCACTGCAGACCATAATTCAAGCTGATCATACTTTTCCATTTTTCACAGAATTTTTCCACAGTGCAGACAGGGGCATCTAAAGTGTTATTAAAACATGTTAGGGAGGCAAGCTGGCCAGGGCTGCTTGGAGAGGGCAGCCCCACTGCTTTCTGGCTTCTCCTGAGTCTGCTCAAAGCATGATTAAACAAGGATATAACCACAGGTTTCTGGTGACACAAGCAAAGTATCAGTGAGGCAAGTTCTGCAAAGCATTTCAGGATCACATGGTGAGGGTTTCTTGGAAAGCAGAACTTCTGGAAAGTTATCTCTCTTTTGAGATAACCAGCTATTGTCAGGAGATGTGGAACTTCACCTGCTCCACAGCACTGCATTGCATGCAAAGAGAAATTTCAGTCAGTAGAAGGCAGGGAGGAGCAAGAGGCATCAAGGTGGCTGTTGCTGAAGGAGTAGCTCCAACATGACATGACAGGACATACTGCCACTGCCTCAAGCCAGCCAGCATTGCTTCTGCCCCACCATCCACCTCAGAGCCTGGTTAAAGCCCTTCTTCTCCCTACTGCCAAGGACTTGTGTGCTAATGGACTGCTGACAGATGGGTGAGAACATTTGTTTTATTTTTTTTTTCTTTTTCTTAATTTCTAAAAAAAAAAAAAAAATCCCAACCCCTTGGGAAAAAACAAATGTTAGCCATTCCTCTGCAGTCTTAAGGAAATATGGGCACCCCCTGTTGATTACATAGCTTTTAAAATAAAAATAAAATAAAAATCCTACCATGTCCTGGGGCATTGTACTTTCTTCCATTTTGTGCAAGAAATGCACTCATGTGAGAGCTGTTGACACATCCAAGTTGTGCTCCACAGCTGCTGCTGACCAACAGCAAACAGGAGGCACCACCATGGCAGGGCAAGGACACCTGAGCAGTGTGCCCCAGGTTTCAGTGTCAGATCAAGGCAGGAAATCAAGGCCAACACATGACCAAGGGCATAATTCAGCTGGAGAGCAGCACAGTGAATGCTCTCCCATCTTTATTTCAGCATTTTTTAGTGCCCACAGTCGCAGCATCTCTTCCTAGGATTTCCACAAGTCTGCCAGAGATGCCCTGAGCAGAAATGCATGTGTCCATGCAGGATAATACACCTTCATGGGCCTTTATCCATCTTCAGTGTCTTGGATTCACTGTGCTTGGGCAGAACATCTGCCTAGGATTCAGATTTACCAGCTGTGCCTTCATTCTCTGCCCAGAAACTCTGTCCAGACAAAATCTGAAAAACAGATGCCCATTTGGCCTGAATTTCTCCATGTTCAGCAGTCCAGCAGGAGTGGTATTTCCAGTCAGAAAATGAGACAAGATCAAGAAAACCCAGACACATGGCAGTTTTATCTCCTATGACATAAATGGACTGGATGTGTCCTCTCTTGGAAAACACTTTCATCCTTACACCTCCATTTCAATAATTTCTATTACAAACTGGACCCCATTGCATCAATCCACCCTTGTTTCTGCAAATCCCAGCTCAGCCTTGCTCCTGAGCTCCTCTCAGTGAGCCCTGACTGGCAGCTAAGGAAATAAGAGTGTGTTTGTAACTGTGGGGGTTTGGAGAACCAGAAGTCAATAACCTAAAGCCCAGACAGTCATTAGAATGGAAACGTGAGGAGGCTGGTCACACAGGGAAGGGGTGGAAAGAGAAACAGAGACCAGCCTTCAATCCATGGCTGGTGATGACTCAGAAATGAAGGGGCAGGAAGTGTAAATTGAGAAGCAAACCACCCCAAAATTGAGAGACATGATTTCCAAATAAGCTGCAGTTTGGCCAAGCTATGCCAAGAGCAGCAGGTATATTTGTGGAAGAAAAGATGTTTATTTGGAACATGAAGCTGTGCCTTACTTGAGCAGAAGGGCAGAACACCTATAAGGTAAGAAAACCCTCTCTAAAATAATAGTTCAAAACAAAAATAGAGCAGATGAATGTAATTTCCCTCCCCATTTTTTCTTTCTTTTTCTCTCATTAGACATATTAGATCTGCTGAGAGGATTTTTTTCCTATTCAGGTTTCATGAATGCTAGAACATGTGCAATGTGTGCAAATTAAGGATATAATTGACAGACAAATGGCAACTGCCAAAACCAGGAGGGAAAAGTTTCTAAAAGCTAATGGTTTCACAGATCCTTACTGTTGCATTTTGTTGTCTAGTATGTAGTAGATTCTGGTAAGAATCCCCCCAAACTGATGTTTTTTTATGATTTGAAGTACTCTGTACATTATTTATGTCAGAATCAATGGAACAGTTTATATTAAAAAAGATGCTTTGTAACAGTCAATTCAAAGAGAGCAATTTGTATGCAAGTGGAACTGATCAATCCAATAAAAATGATTGCCAAATCTCCTGAGACTTATAGAAATACTTTCAATAAACGCATTTTTAATAAAAAAAAGCAATGAAATATATCCCAGCATAGGATTCAAATGCAAAGCAAACCTTTTCTGAACAACTGAGGTAAAGAATTTATATTTTGATTATAGTCTGTTTTCATTCAATTATTGATGCAATGAGTGTTTTAGTATGGAATATTACTTGCTTTTAAATCCTGGATTGTTCAGTCAGGTCCCATTTGTCCACATAGATATTTCAGTGGAAGTGCCTAACTCCAGGATAACCTCTCTTCCCAGAATAAAGGAAGTAAGGTGGATCTTTAGGCTTGTATGATAGTATCTCCACAATAAGATATAGAAATATCTGTTCAGAGAAGCTGCTCAGACTCTGACTCAGGCCATGCTCAGCCTAACTCAGCTATGACTGTAAGAAATTTTATTTCTTATGTGTCAGGAAAGTTCTGAAATACCAGTGTAAGAAGGTGGCAGTTTTGTTAAGAAAAAAAAGAGATTTTCTGGGGAAGACATTACATTTTCTGGGGAAGTTTGTGCTGTTGAGAGTCTCTCTCACTGGAAAGCAGAGCACAGCTATTTGCTGTTCAGCTGAGTCAGCATTCATAGCAAAGAAACAGCTTCCAAGGCAGGAAGAAAAGGATGACTCTTTAGATTTGGGTAATATAAGTCTTCCTTGCTTCTGACTGTAGCAGGCACAATCCTGTAACATCTCCCATCCCATCCTTAAGCCATGGCTGGGTTCATTCCAGCCTAGGATGGGTTATGACCTGTGGTGGCACAGGGTGACCTGCAGCTCTGGCCCTGTCACTGACCCAGGGCAGTGACACTGCTGCTGGCTCTGCAGCCTCCCCCAGCACGAGGAGCTGCTCTCACATCACCCCTGGGTGGATGGGGACCTCTTGCCAGATTTCATCACAGCACAAGATGAAATAGTCACTTCTATGCTGTTATTTCTCTACACTGCAGATAGATTCAAACAGGCATCTGCTGGTTTGCCAGACAGAAGGAAACCTAACTTGTTAATAAACCTACTTGCTTATAAGGTCTACACCCAGATTTCTCAGATACAGACATTGGGGTTTTGTAAGTCTTTTCCTGGCCATGGTCTGTCTGGAGGGGCTTAGTGTCTATGGAATTCCTTTTAGAAATTACAATTTCAGTGAATGTGATGCCTAAAGATTTTAGCTTTTTATACATTTTTCATGTATTTGTAGCTTTGTAGATTGTTAATACATAGTTATATAGCTCTTGGTATTTTTCCTACCCTTTCTCTTAGATTTTAGAATAATAAGCTAACCTTCTAACATATTCCTGAAATACTGCTTAGTCTTATTTTCAAGAAGAGAACCTCCAAAAGGATGTTTTCTTTTCCAACCAGAACCTGAGAGGACACAAGAAATGGGGCAAAGAAGCCCCTGGACCATTTCCAGTAGAACCCAGGGGAAAATTACCTAACCAACTGTTCTTCTACTTGAACAATATTTGTTAGATACGCTCATTTGTTAAACTTATACAAAATTATAGAATTGTGATGTGTGCCCATGACCATGGGGGCACCTGGAAGCTTCCAATAAAGACCTGCTTTTCATTTTACTATTTTAACACTGTTGCAAGAGTTTGGTTTGTTTTGTGGGGTTTTATTTAGGTGACAAATGAACTCACCTTTTACTGTCTTGCCTTAAATCTGTGAGGCTCTTTATGAACCCAGACACAACATCCTCCTGCTCCTTCACCAGAAATGTTCTCACCCAAACCCTGCAGCCTGTTGGTGAGAGAGGCAGAGCACTCAGGTTACAGAGCTGACTGTTCTAGCAGCCACTTCTCCATCTCCTGCAATTTCCTCAGGCTCTGGGGAGCCATGACTATTAGCTGTGCAATAATTACATCAGCAGGGATAAAATCATAGAGCCCAGGCCTTCCCACCACAGTCACAAGCTCAGATGATGGAGACAAACAAGAAGTGTCACCACTCATCACCACCAGGCAGACTTAGGAGTGCATAGTTGTGGGGTACATGAAATAAGTGACCTTTGGTGTGATGCACACTTAGTCATTAATAAAAAAAACCTAAGTCTTTCAGCCTACTGCTTCTCCTACACTACCAATGTGTTTTCATATTCCAGAAAATAAGTATTCCTGTGAAGTCACCAGTCATCCTCCCAGGCTACTCTCTTTTCCTAGATTATATTTCTTTCAAGTTGGGACCAAAACCCTGGCTAGCAGCATGAAAAAAAGCAACCATTAGAGACACATTTGATGTACCTCTAACATTTGGACTCAGGTACAAGAGTAGTCATCTCTGACGTCAAGGTTTCCAGGGACATATGGCAGCAAAATATAGGTCTGTGAAGCAGAAATAAATGAATGTCTGAAATGAGTAACCAAGCTGGCAGTAAGAAATAGGTGAGGCAGTTTGGAGAATGAGATCAACCAGTTATCTCTTGACATTGCAGAATCATTTCTGCCAGCTAATTCTTTGTCAAGGAGAGCCAAGACAAATTCAAAAGCCTGACAGTGAACATCATCAAAGAGGAATATGTCTTTTCTAATAGTATTTATTTCCTCCTCTGATGCTTAGTGATGTGCTCCACTAGATTCAAGTCCATTGAGGGGTCAAGGAGGTTGAATCAGACGTCAGCTTCACAAAATCAGTCTGGAGAAACACCCTCTGATTTCATCTTCTGAATGACAGAATTGCTATCACAAGCCCTCAAACTTACACTCATATGTGCAGCAACTTTTCCTTATTTTCTTATTATGAACATCCTCAAATTCCCATACTTGTCCTGATAATTGATGTTAGTCACACATCTTCCCATGGAATTTGTCCATCAGAAAATTGTGCCTTTAAAAACCTCAAATCCCTATTTTGTAGCATGTTAAAACAAAGCATAAAACTCTTAAAGTTTCATTCCAACAAGGTTAATTTCTTCATTTTGACCTGCAGGTATGTTGCAGATTACTATTCTCATGCTAGCAATAAATTTAAAGATCAAACCAAAACTCTGCCATTTTACTGAAACTGATAGCTGGTATTTCTGACATAACCTAAAAAGGTATTGTGCCAATGATTTAAAATTGTAAAGTTTTACTGTGCTTTGGAACAAGAAGAATCATTGGCACAGTACCACGCTGTTCCCTCAGGCAATCATGCACATTAACCACAAATGCAGATAAAAATTTCTCAAGAGCAACCTCTTTATGTTTTCCTGACCACAGAACACATGGAAGTAAAATATCACACATTAGACCTTTTAACAAACAGTCTGAAATTATTGAAAGTACTGAAACAGGGATTTCAGACCCCAAATCCTGGATTTTGGGGAAGTGCAGATGGAGAGCTGGGACTCAGCAGCTCCTTTATGTTGCACAGACAGCGCTGACATTACGATGCAGTCATTTGATGTGACAGGGATCATATGCATTCCCAAAAGCAGCTCCTCGGGCTTGCAGTCCTTGAGCAGTCATAAAAATAAGATGTCTCTTGAGACATTTCAAAGATAAGGCTGGAGAGAGAAGGGCCATGTGGTTTACAACACTCTTGGATAAACCGAGGCCGTTTGCAAAGTATCCGGTTCTTTCCATGGCAGAGGACAGAAGTGCTGTGCTGGGAGAACAAAATAGGAAGGAAGGATTTGGAGCTTTGCCACCTCTCCAGGAAAATTATGACTTCATGAAAATGCGCTCTCAAGAGCATCTTTGTCATAAAATTTGGTTTTGGTGCTGGATTTTACAACACAGAGCCCCACCAGCTCCATCCCCACCCCATCCTTCTGATCCCCAGGGGGATGTCTTCTGGGAGGCTGCCCTGTGACATCCTCTCCCTTTCTGAAGGATCAGAGACACTTCATTGAAGATTTCCACAGCTTTGTCAGATTGTGCCTTTAGGGCATCTGGTGTTTAGTCACACAGCCACACAAAGGAGACCTATTAGGCTTAATTTCTGCCAAGTTTGCTGCAATTAGTAAAGATGCTCCTGGGTTTTAACATCTGTGCAAAGCATGTCCTGGTATGGTGTTTCTGTCCCTCTTCCCTCCCTTTCCCACCCTCTCCACCTCCTCCTCCTCCTATTCCTCCTGCCCAGCAGGAGCAGCCAGAGCTGGCAGTGCCCCGAGAGCCGCTCCCTGTGGTGGCTCTGCCATCTGGGTGCCCCTGGCATCACCCTCCTGCAGGAGCAGGGTGTGGCAGCTTTTGATCTGAGATCAGAGGTGGGGAAGGAGGCTTCACTTCAAATCCCTTGCCAGCTGGTGTGGTTAATCTCTTACAGTGCCCACAGCAATAAAAATCAGCGTTTACATAACACCTGGGGTCACCTGGGAAGTGCTCTGCTGTCAGTGAAGGATTGTGTCCTGTCCCTGGAAGGGGAGCTTCTGCCTGCCTGGCAGAATGAAAAAGCCTCCTGCTCCTTTTGGGATGATGGCTCACCCTGCAGTAAGGTATTTCAGTGGGTTTGCACAGGGTCAGCATCCACCTGCCTGAGTCCTCACCATAAGCAAAGACTTCTCTGGCCATGCAGGACTAAAAAAATGTTTAAAGTGATCCCAAAGCAAATCTTTATGTATATAAGAAGAAAAGGCTCGAAGTGTTATTTATTTTGCTTGGGGGAAAAAAAAAAATCTAAATATTAAGTCCTGGCTTTCTTATTTGTGCTGTTGGGTTCTTTGGAGGGCTGGCAAACATGGGGAGCTGCAGCATCAAGCAGCAATGGGAATATATTTCATGTAAAATGCTGCTTATGTTAACATCTCTTCAGCACAAATGCCTGCAAGAACACTCAGGGGACAAACTCTCTTTGTGGAAATTTCAATATTGCTGCTTCTTTCTCTACAGGCAAGAAAGGATTCCTTTCCAAAACAGGAAGGGAAAGTGTGTGACATTCTGGATACTTCTAAAACAGAAAAATTAACAGATAGCATTTCAAATGAAGTATTTTAAATATTTACATTGTTTGGAATATGGTATGTATGATAAATTAGTAAATGAATAGAGAATTATCCATCTATACAGAGAACTCTGCATGTTAAATATAGATGTGTCTATATAGGCAGAGCCAGAGATGCAAGCATAGAAAGAAATGCATTCCTCAAGTGTTGGGGGGCAGCAGGTCACATCATTGGACTTGGGCTAGAAGTCACAAAACTTGGGAAGAAAACCTGGCTCTGCCACCAAGGTTTGGTGTCATCTTGAGGAAAAAGCTTTATTTCTCTACATCAGCCTTTCTCCTCTTCATCTGCTTAACCTGCATCTCTAAGGACTTTCAATTACCTTGTGTTGGAGCTGAGGATCTCTAGGTGCTGGTGCCGTCACCCTCAGTGGCTCAATCCAGTTCTCCTTCTGAGGACTGTCTGTAAATCTGGGAATGCAAACCAGAGAAGCACATCCCCTGTAGATTTAGCAGCTTCCAGATTGCAAGTCTAACAGCTTCAGTTCCCTCCAGTTTACAAAAGACTCTGCTTTGAAATGTCAGATTTCATATGCATTTAAAGCAAAAAGCTTCCTCCTAGGTAAGATTTAAAAATGAGCAGCATTTGTACCCTTATGGATTGCAGTCCTCCCTTTTCTGTACCCACAAACTGCAAAGTAAAAACTTTTTTAACAATATCAAAATGAAGAGGTTCTCATGGCAAAACGGGACTGCAAATATGAGTGGTGTTTACAGCAGAGAAATACACAGTCCTGGCCAGCAGGATGGTTTAATTGAGGCTGGTCTAAATAATGGAGGTTTCCATCATAATAAAAGTAATTTTTCTTGTACTTCTTTGGTAAATGATTCAGTATGATTCAACACCAACTAAGAGCTAGTTAGTACACTTACTTATATGCATATTTCTTACAGAGAAAGGGGTGAGGACAGTAACTGAAGCAAGCCTTTGCTAAGGGAGCAGCAGGAACCTGCCAGGATTCCTCACTTCCCTCTTGCTCTGGGCAGGCAGATCAGCTCCAGCCAAACTTTTTGGGGGAAGTGATAATCTGCACCAGCCTTGAGTGGGTGTGCAAGGAGACAGTGCTCCTCCAGTCCTTCCACAGCCATCCCCACAGGATGGAGCATCACAAAACAGGCCTCCACCAACTGGGCACACCTGGTACCTAACTAAGCAGGAGCATGGAAGCAGAATGGGAGGAAGAGATTGGCATGCATGTATGAAAATTTAATCCCAAGTAATGATCTGCACATCAAAAGAATATGCAAGTATGCCTTATAGGTGGGGATATAGCAGATGGCAGGGGATTTTTTATGAGTTCTTTCTGAATATAAGGAAAGCAGAGAATGGAGCATTTATGCAACTGCATGTTGCTTGGCTTTTTTTCTGTTTCTTAAAGGCTTAGATGTTCGAATTCTAGTGATCTGGCTATGGATTTTGCATTATATCTGCTTTATAAATTGCCTCAGGTATTTAAATTTTGCGCTGTCAAAGCTACTGAAAGTGAAGTGAAATATGTTTGTTTGTGTGGGTACATGTGTTTTTGATAGGAAAATCAAATGTTTATTATGATTCAGCCATGATGTTTGTTAGAGCACCCTGGAGTACAAAAATGGACTGTCTCCAGGTTTGCAGTTTGGAACTAACAACAGACAATTCATTCTGTGTATTGATCGTGCCTCTGAAAATTTTCCATGAGGAATATCTCTTCTCCACAAAACAAAGGGAAAAAAGCCCCAAACCTCACATTACATAACTTCAAATTTCTGATATCACATCCCTGCGTGAAGAGCACAGATCTGTTTTTCCAAGATACATGCAGAGAAGGAAATCATTGTTGCTACTGGACAACTGTAATCTGTTCAAAATGTGATTCACATTCACTTTTTGGTTTGATTGAAACTCCTTCATTTCTCCTGGAATATCTCCCAAAGGTTTTCACTCAGAGTAAGTCTGGAATTACCAAATGACAAAAGGAGAAAAGGAGAGAAAAAAAGTCCATATCTATGTATACATAAGTTTTGAAATAACTAAAATCAATGCCATAATATTATTGGGGATAGAGGTTAGGAAAACATATTTCAAAGGCAAGAATACTTAATTTAATAATAAAATTATATTCATTCTCCAAGGCTATGTATGGTCCCTTCTAAAGAAAGAGAGTGTACACACTTATAACTTACCTCATGGTAGCTCCTATTTAAAGAATAAAAAGCCTCCCCCAGAACTCCATTCAATTCTCAGGACAATTCAGAATACACACTTGTAAGGTTAAGTAGATTTTAAACATTGGAAGTTGTTCCCTCCTGTTGGCAGAGCTCGATCTGTCTCCCTCATCCCCTCAGACCCTGCCTCCAAGGGCTGAGCTGCACTTCCAGCCTGCACTGCCCTGAGCTCTTCCATCACCCTGAGCAGCTCCTGCTCCTCCTGGCTGAGAGCAGCTGAGCAGACACCAGCCCTGGCCAGAAGGAAATGGATTTCAACACCCAAGGGGTGTTCACATTCCCCTGGGAACCGAGGAGCCCAGTGTGTGACAGCAGGGCTGGGAGATCCAGAGCGCCCTGGGCACCTGAGCTGCTTCCCTGCCAGCTCAGGAGGATGCCAAGCCCCAGGCCAGGGCTTCCTCTCCTTGGCCAAAACCAGGGGGAACATCTCAGCAGCTGAGGAAAGAAGGCAGGAGCCAAATACCAGCATGGGAGGGAGAGCAGGCCGGTGCTTTGGGAGGTGGTGACAAGCCTTGGCGAAGAATCCAAACTTTTGGCCAGAAAGAGAAACTCCCCCGTTCGCTGCAGGAGCTCCTTCCAGGCTCATTCCCCCACTGCCTGCAGGCAAACACACACACACACACTCATCCTGTCGCCAGGAGCTCTCCTCAAAGGCAGCTCTGCCCTGGCTTTGAGCACACCAGCACACGGTGGCTGCTCCGAGCTGCACAGAAGGCTGGGCAGTAGGGGTTGGCCACTTGGCACTAAAGTAAGATCAGGCATTTTCACTGTCACCATCCAAATCAAACACTGGGCTCTGTTTGTTCAGATGATCTCTCTGCTACTCCCTCCCTTGATTAGCCACATAGCAGAGTTTGAAGTAAACAAGACAGTATGAGAGAGAGAAAAAGTCCTGATTTCAATCTGCCATTTCAATAACACTGGCTTCTCCAGCAGCAGCTGTAGATGCTGATCCCCTGACCTGCTCTGAACTCCACAGTTCTCTAAGTTCACTCTGACCTGGGGCAGGGGAAACAGCTCCCACCATCCTCTGACAGGGTCAGTGCCAGAACCAGCAGCACGTCTGGGTACATGGGTGATCTGAGCTTGTAAGAGTTAAGCAGCACATGGAGAAAAGAACTTATCTCTGAAGAGTGGTGTATAAAAACTTCTAAAAATTCCTTCCAGATTACTTTTATCCTGACCTATGATGATGTTTGTGTCAAGCACATCTCATTGAAAAGACTTCATGAGACATGGTAAGAAAATCTGTGATAGATGCTCTGTCTGAAGAGTAGAAGAGACCAATCAGCCATGAGAAAGAAAAAAAAACCAAAACCAAAAACAAAAACATGAGAAATAGTGAGATATCTGGGAATAATTCAGTTTGGGGGAAAAGGATTGAGGGAGCAAGGGTAGTTCCCAATTTTTATATTTGAACGCAAAAGTTTGCAAGCAGTTTTTGATCTCTTGGGACCACCTCTCTAGTCAAGCTCACCATTTGAAAAGCTGATTTTGAGACAACTCTTCCAGCATTGGTGTCTTTGTACCACACAGGGAGAAAAAAAATACAGAGATTGTCTTTGCTCAGTGCCAATGCTGCTGTTTTCAGCATTTTCAGCTCTGTCCCTGAGTTCCCAATGCAACTTTTCCACCAGCCCTCTAGCATTACCTCTTGGAAACCAATTCACTGCTCTCTGCCTGCACCCCACTGCCCATGCTCTGTGGTTGTACTGCAAGCTTCACCAGGCAGCAAGATGTTGATGGAACTGTTTAGGAGCCTTATGCTCTGGGGAGATTCTAGAGATACCCCATAGGACTAGTGTGGTTGACAAGGCTTAGCCTAACTCCTGTTCTCAGTGAACACAGTTAGAAACACTGGTATTTTCAGGCCCAAAAAAGTTGATTATTTATCGGTAGGATACTGCTGGGAGCCAAGAAAGCAGTTTTTTCTCAGGCTGCTCAAGGACAAGAAATTATAACAATGATTAAACACCTGCTGAAGATGTGAGAGACATGATGTTTTGCAGAAAGCATGTTTTCAAAGAGGTGTTGCCTTCTTGGACCAATGAGCCTTTTCTATTCTGTATTGCATGAACTACTGTATAGAAGTGTAGTGTTTCTTTGAATAAAAGCTTTTTATTTTGCTTCTACATTCATGAAGAACTGTGTTGCATTATTCTTTTTGCCGCTTTCTTATAGCTCAAATGCAACAATTACTTACAAATCTGAGCAATTATTTTTCTGTACAAGAAGGAGGACCCAGGGAATTCCAGACAGTCTCACCTCCAGCCTTGGTGAGGCAGCTAATGCCATGCACCATTTCCAGGCATAAAGAGGACAAGAAAGTCACTGGGAGTGGCTTCACCAAGGGGAAGGCAGTGTTGAACTTCTGTGATGAAATGTGTGTGCAGTGGACATTGCCCAGACTTCAGTAAGGCTTTTGACACTCTCCCATGTAAGATCCTTTTTGTCAAGTTGATGAAGAGTGGACTGGATCAGCAGGAAGCCAGGTGCACTAAAACCTTGCTGAACAGTCTGTCCTGAAGGAGGGTGATCAGTGACATGAAATGTAGGTGGAGCAGCATCACAGAGGTGTCAGTGAACACTGAGTTGAAGATAAAGCAGCCACATGCCCTTCAGCAAAGGCACTAAAGGTATCCTGGGCTGGAAAAAGTACTGCCAGCAGGTACAGGGAGGTGATGCTTCCACTCTCCTCAGAACCAGGCATATTGTGAGACATCAGCAAAAAGCCATGGCAAGGATGTTTAAGGAGCTGGAGCATTTCTTCTGTGGGGAAAGACTGAGAGAGAGGGACTGTTCAGCCTGGAGGTAAGAAGGCTCAGAGGGGATCTCATCAATTCATGTAAATACCCAAAGGGAGGGTGAAAAGAGGACAGAGCCAGGCTCTTCTCAGTGATGTCCAGTGACAGGACCAGAGGCAGTGGCACAAACTGAAACACAGGAGGTTCTGCCTCAGCACCAGGAAACATTTTTTCACTGTGGGGGTAACAGAACACTGGCACAGGTTGCCCAGGGATTCTGTGAAGTCTCCATCCTTGGATTTATTCAAAAGTTGCCTGGACATGGTCCTGAACAAGTGGTTCTAAATGATCCTGCTTGAGCAGAGGGGTTGGACCAAATAACCTGCATGTCCCCTCCAACCTCCACCATTCTGTGATTCTGTGGTTTGAGCTGCTGGCCAGGAGCCTCTCAAGGGCATTTCATAATTTCAAAGGCTCCAGTATTTGGTGTGTTCAGATTTTGCATATCACCAATATGGCTTCCAGCTGGGGGTGCTGATGAACAGTAGACTGTTCTTCTGATAAAAAATTGTCATGTCATGGTTTGAGATGCCCATATCTCCCAGTTTGGGTTTGATATTATAGTAATATAAGTAATATAGTAATATATATATTATATTATATTATATTATATTATATTATATTATATTATATTATATTATATTATATTATATTATATTATATTATATTATATTATATTATATTATATTATATTATATTATATTATATTATATTATATTATATTATATTATATTACATTACATTAATATAGTTATATAAGCTGGTCTGTGGATTGGCTGATTTGAGTGAGACAGTTCTGCCTGGAGAGGGGGAACCAGAGGGGTTATAAGACTCAGCTGTATCCATCCACAACATCCTGTGAAAGACCCAGCTCTGACCAACACATCTGCTCTTCTTGAATGTCAAGGTGCATCTCAGGCTTCTTCAGCTCAGTCTCTTCCTGACCCTGAAAGTGGCAGAATAAAAAAATCGTGTCTCTTTCTAAATGTTACTAATTCATGGGCCAGGAAAGATGTGCCTGGTATTGAAATGGGGATATCTGGCATTATCCTTTTCCTCTGTTACAGGAGCACCACAATGATTTACTCTGAATTTTCAGTTTCAGCCTCAGGAACATTTCACATGTCATGGAGCTATGGTCCCAGGTTTTCTGCAGACTCATACCTGCCTTGCTTACCTTAATTCCTCATTTTTGAGATTCTTCTTCCCCGTTACAGCACCTGCAACTCCTATGTTGTTGTTGTGTGAAAGCAGAGTTTCCAGAGATTAAGACAGTCCCTCAGGAGAAAGGCACAGCTACAGCAAATTGGCACATATGGGATATTTCTAAAGTAGTTTCCAGTAATTTTGCAGCTGTTTACATGGCACCTTGGTTCAGCCCAGAAAGTACCAGTACTAATTCTAGTCCTTGGGAAAAAATAACTAAAGATTGAGTGATTTGCCAGCTCACGCTTTCTTCATCCTAAGCCACCTGTTTAAATTCATCAGAGCATGGCAAGCAGCTTTGTAAATTCAAGCCTTTCTACTGAAAGTCAAACAAAATTGTTAAAGGACTTAAAACCCTGAAATTTTGACTTTGCAGTCATTATTTTGACTGCCATTTTCCAAATGCCTACCCTGTTGAGGGAGGATCTCTGTACCTTGTGTAGAGGATGAGAAATTGTTTTGGTGGGAGAGGTTACAAAAGTGCATCCAGGAGAAATTTGTTCTGAGGGTCTGGTCTGAATATCCTCCATTTAAAGGCTCTGGTTGTCCTGTGTGACTGGGACTCAAAACATGCACTGGTGGCTTCTCATTTGTGCACTCAGAGGAGGTGGAACCAAGAGGACAGTATGGATGGTATGGCCAAGGGCAGAAAAAAGGTGGGCAAGGGTTCAGCTGTTTATTGTCTAATGGTTTTCCTCTAGCTTGCATTTGAGCTAAGACTCTCACAGGAGTCTTCAGCCTGTTGCCAGTGCAGCAGATGTCCAATCCACTGCAGCTATCATGTAAGAAAACAAGAACTTTGGGTTGAAAAAGAGTGAGAAAGCAATTCTGGTCCTTGAGAGGCGTAAATGGCAGCTGATCTGAGAGGGACAGCAAGGACTCTCAGCACAGCTTCTACAAAAAATCACAGATGGCCTCACCCTGAGCCACCCCGGAAAGGCTGAGCTGGAACAGAGACTAGACAGAGCAAAAGGGATAAAATAGCTATTTATTGAAAGGATACACCTTGGCCAGTGCAAGAACCTGGCTGGGGCTGCACCCAAATCAAATCCAAGATGGATCCCAGTCACGAGTTTTTACAATCTTATAAGTTTTGGTTCATTTATATATTTGGATCAATTTTCCAACCACAGCACCAGGCTATGAAGTCTCAGTCCCCTGGCTTACCCCCTTTCCCTCACCTCATTTCTGTTTTTTGGGTACCAGTTGTCCTTGATTCCCCAGCTGGGAAGGGATTGTATTGTCTAACTACCCTGTGAAGAGAACTTACTAACACCTAATATGAAGTTTCAGAGTTAAACACTAAGCAGCAGAAATTCTGAGAAATATAAAAGCTAAAACCCAAGGCATCACCAACCCCTCCAGCCATGGACAAGCACAGCCCAGTGGGCTGTGGTGGATGAGAAAGGTTAAATCCCTCAGGTCTTTGTGGTGGCCACATTCTCTCCCCAGCACAAAGGATCAGCTCAGTGCTGGGGCAAGCTCTGGCCATGGGCAGGGGTCCTGCAGCAGCAGCAGGGGAGGTGGCTGTGGTGGCAGTGGCTGCTCTTCTGCCAGTTGTACATCTTCTTTAGGTCTCTCACCAGCCTTCAGTGCCTCTGGATTTGCCCATACACTCTTCCAGACAGTGGTTGCATGGAGCAGAGGTGAGCAGAGCTGTGGCAGACCCAAGGGCCAGGAGGGACAGCAGTCATGGGGTGCAAGCTCTAACTCCACCATCTGTCCCAGCTGCCTGCAGAGTGTGGCATGGCAGCCAAATCCACTCAGAAGTGCTTTGCCCAGCACTGTGACCCACCAGCACAGACATTCCTTCAGAAAACATCCCTGCTGATGCCTTTGGCTGCCCAAAGAGCTCAGTCCCAACCAGAGCAAACTGCTCACCTTGAGTCAAAAACCAGACTGAATGATCTGGGTGCAGGCTGGGGCAGATCCTCCCTTTTATTCACTGTGAGTTGTGCTGTAGGCAGTTACAGTCCCGTGGAAATCAATGGGATAATGAATACTAATTAGTGGCAAGCCACAGTGGGAGAATCTGGCAAAACATCTGTCCTAGCCCCAGGAGTGGGAGTTCCTCAGGTCCCTGCCATTGTCACGCAGCTCAGGGGGCCCTCATGAGTCTGTGGAAAGCCAGATTTTGAATATTTACAAGCAGCATAAAAATTGGCCCCAAAAATCACTTTCTCATCAGTTTCACTAAGCCCTAATTATAATGTAAATTGCAAAATTGGAAGGAATTCAGAGACGAGTAACAAATACACGACTAAGGGGATTGGAGGATTGATTTATGAGAAAAGATTAAAAGACCTAAGAATTATGCAGTTTGACTAAATGATGACCGTGGGCCTGATCTCACAAATTTTCCCAGAGATGGCTCTCCACATTAAAGAGCAAGCATGACTTAAAAATATCTGCCATGTCCTCCAGTGAGAAGTTCTGCAAATCAGAATTCCAGCCTAAGACAGAGGGAAGCATTCCTTTTCATCTTGTAGCTAAGAAAGTAAAAAATTCTAGTTCAAAGCTCAAAGATTGTTTTCATTTTTAGGGGGTGTTATCTGTGAAAAAAGCACCTCGGAATTTATTCAATTAAAAAAAAAAAAAAAAAAAGGAAGTATGTAAATACTTGAGGTCTGAAAATGACCAGTGTAACAGGAGTGATAGAAAAATGATGCTTTTCACATGCTGGCCTGTTAAATGTCTTTATTTGTACCTTTCTGAACTGATGAATTGTACATTTGCAAGAGTTTTATACAGCTTGTAGTGCTGTTTGGTATCTGCTTAAGCTGTAGAAACCACTATAGAGACATCACAGGACCAAGCACATGAAGCAATTCAAATGGCAGAAGAAAGCAATAGGAAATGAGAGATGCACCACCTCAAAAGGAGAGATGCAACACCAAGTCCTAAACTGTGCTCTTGCCCCATGGCATGGCTGTGTTAGAAAAACCAAGGTGCAGAACTATGTCACTTACCAAAGTGTGGTTTCAATACTGTTTTAATAATCATCTCAAAATGAAATAAATAAGATTTATCATGACTGGCAAGTAGGTATTTCTAAAGAAAAAAAGTTAGGTAGTATTTTGCTTAAAGTCATATTGAAATATTTTACCTAGAAATAGCAACTTTCTTTTTGTTAAATTTGGGAAACGTCAGAACTTTCAACTTACTTTCAACAATTTTTTTTCATAATTAAGAATGAATGTACTATTTTATAAAACAAAAAAAAAAATTAAAGTGTGAATCAGAATCAAAACCAACATTGAATTAAAAAGTAATGAAATCAGAAGTAAACCCAAAACTCATATGGATCAAAATGCAGTAAAAAGAGGGAAAAAAACCCTAAAAAACTAAGAAAAACTTTCCTAGTTTGGCTCAATCTAAGCAAAATTCCACTAATTTTTTTACCTGTCTGTCCATCTCTAAAATCCAGCACTCATCAGGTTCTTGCTTTGGGTAGCTAATGGACATGGATATGAATTCAGTGCATGACACTGGCTCAGTGAAATAGGATGGATGTAAATAATGTCTCCAGTCTTGGCACAGCAGCTGAAAATCCCCACAGTGCTGGTCCCTAAACCAAACCTGTCCCAGAGAGATCTGTCTGATCCATGTTGTGATGGGGGAAGCAAGTTCCCAGCATCTCCAGGAACATCCTCAGGGATTCAACAGAGTTGTATTTATATCAGCAAGCAGAGAAGAAATAATGCCTATTTCAGAGGCCCTGGAGCAAAGAAAAAAACCCACATTATCTTTCCCAAAATCCTCACAGCTGCTTATCTGAAGCAGCTCATGACAGTGAAAGAAGTGGATAAATGTGTCATGTAATGCTGCAATGAGATTTTTAAAGGCAGGCATGATTTCACTTAGGCAAGCAAGGGAAGGGTGAGTCAGCAGATGGTTTTGTAAGAGCAACCCACAGCTGGCTCCTGCCTGGTGGCTCCAGTGTGGCTCCAGGGCAGGCTGGCTGGTGGCTGGGGTGGTGCCAGCTGTGACCCTGACCTGCCAGGACACTGTCACCATGCTCAACAGGGAGAGAAACAGCACCTGAGGAAAACTGCTGGGGCAGGGAAGCCAGGATAGGTGCACCATGGCCTTCATCCTCCCTCCCATGGCTGCAGTCTCAAGCTGCAGGTCTGATATTAGGAAGAAGTTTTTCACTGAAAGAATAATAAAGTATTGGAATGCTTTGCCCTGGGAGGTGGAGTCACCATCCCTGGATGTGTTTAAAAGAAGTCTGGATGTGGCACTGGGTGCCATGGTCTAGTGAGGTGTTAGGGCATGGGTTGGACTTAATGATCTTGGAGGTCTCTTCCAACCCAGTGATTCTGTGATTCCCATTGCACCTCCCTGATTCCCATCAAAATTCCCCTTATGGAGGAAGAGGAGGATGAAGAGGAAGAGAAGGGCTCTAGGAGACCTGGGAGCTGATGCCCCCCTTCCCAGCTCCTCTTTCACCCATATGTGGGTCCCCCTTCCCCCATGGGACAGGGTGATGACCTGCTGGTGCCAGCACTTTCCCACCCAGCACAGTGCCCAGTTGGAGCAGCTGCTCCAGAGCTGCCTGGGAGCCAGGGCACAGCAGCCCTGTCAGACCCAGGCAATGCTGGCACAGCCCATGCAGGATTCCCACCCAGGAGCCCTCTTGCAGGGAATGATGCTGTGATGCCTGAAGAGCAGGTGAGTTCTGCAGCAGGTAGGTGTCCTTCCCCTCTCTCTGAAGAGAGATTCTGGGGACTCTGGGGAATTCAGGGTCTCCTCCCCCTGTCCCTGTGCTGCAGGAGGGAGCAGGAGCAGCCAGGAAGGAGCCACCAGGGTCTCCTGTCACAGGCACAGCACAGCCTCTGTTCCCTGGAGGGCAGCGATGGAAGGAGGAACTGAGAGGCACAGCCTCCACAGATCATAGAATTCCACCTGTGGGCTGGAGACCAAAGGTCCATCCAGGTTTTTTTCCTGCTCACCATCCCTTATTCCCCTGCCTATGGATAAATACCCTGCACAAGTGTGCTCTGCCTCACATCCACCAGACACAAGCAGCACCTCAGCCAGCCCCAGGATACCCATGAGGTAACATCAAAACACTCCAGGGAGAGAAAGGGAAGCAGTGGATAGGGGATGGTGAGCAAGATAAAAAACTGGATGAAGCTTCAAAAAACTGTGGATTTATTCACAAAATTCGGGGGGTTATTAACCCTAATTTTTAATAACAACCCATGCTTTCAAGTACATTTTGACATTTGAACACTGCTAAGTTTTCATGCAGATATTGATGTTCTACTTGATATTTCCTCTGCTTATTCCTGCACAGGTTCACATTCACCATCACTCACCATTGCATTTCTTTCCCCTTTTTTTTTTCCTTGCAAGAAACTCATAATCAGCCTGCCTGAAAAACTCTGCAGTTCAAGAGTGCCATCTTGAGGCTTCCTATGTATAAGGACAATGTGCTGATTGAACCTCGATATTCAGGGAGTTATTTACATTTAAAATATCATTTTAAAAAGGCATGAGCATGTGTACAGAGGGGCAGTTCATTTCTGCTGTGTATTACCTGGAGTTAAGGGATCCAGCCAACAGAAATGTCACCCACAGTCAAGATTTTCAAAGGCAAACAACACTAGTGAGTGCTCTGCTTTGGGATATACTATTTGAGATAGCTGGTGTTCAGACTGTGCTCAGTTCCAGCCTTCTGAAAAATCAATGAACTTCCAAAGTATTTTAAGACAGGTACTGAAAATGAATATTTTTTTTTCTATAAGATGCATGTTTGTTTAATTTAAGTTAAAGGCAAATTCAGAGAGAAAATAAGACTATGGCTTTCAAAACTATTATAAGCCTACATGGGGAGATGATTACTTTAGATATTCCCATGCTCTAAAATAAAGGAGAAATCTTCATGCTTTGGAGTAAAAGCTATGGAGTTATTACAAAATCTTTCTACAGCATAGTCCAGACACCAGTAATTTATCCCTGCAGGAGAGCAAAGGGGTAGATTGTTACAACAAATCATGCACAGGTTGAGAATTTACCATTGAAAGTGGGATGTTGCTTTTCATTCTTCCTGCTGTAGCTGCCAGGTGTCTTTGGGCTTGGGAGAGGATGTTTGCCAGCACATTCACCATGCAGTGCCCCAAGGATGAGGCACCACAGGAAACCAGAGACCCTCAAAAAATGCATTGTTAGCACCATAAATAACCCCATGTTTCCTTGTGAAACAAGGAGGCTTTCTCATTTGGAAGAGGAGCAGAAATGTAAAACTTTCTGAAAGGATTGCCCATGATGTACATCTCCCAGTTGCCAGCAGTATCAAATGAGCACAAGTGTGCTCATTTGGTATTGTTACAATAATTTAAGATTGCATTAGGTGGAAAGTCATAAAACTGTGAATTTGACTGAAGTCCAGATGAAAAGCAATCTACCTCCAGCTACAGGAAGGAGTCCTGCTTGTTTTCCAGCAGCAGCAGACTGCAGCAGAAGGTAATTTTATCCTCAGCATCCAGCACAGCTACGACACATCTCACAAAAGAAATCCAGTATCAGTTCTGATCATCCTTAAACTATCAGGATCTGAGTCATATCCCAGGCTGGAAGGAGGAGTGGGTAAGAAACTAATTTCCCTTTCACAGCAAAGAAAACCACGAATTTAAATTAATTTTTTTTTCTTGCTCGGAAATCCAAGATATGATGCCAAGAGTCGGTGAAGATGTGTCAGATCTTCTGAATGGGGTGGGAGCACCTTGGGACAGCCCTTGGACTGTGCATCCCACACAGATCCTTGTGCTGCTGGCCAGGGCACTGCTGGGATGACCTGGGCTGAAAAAGAGGATTTTTTAGTAGTCCAACAGAGCCTAAATAGGACAGCCACACTCGAGGGGTTAGAGCAAATGAGGTCTATCCCCACAAAGAAAGGCCATTTTGGAGATCTAGGTTGTGTTAACCTATTCACAGAGAATAAATGCCTGATTCTGGGTGTAGCCTGTGCTGCTAATTGAGGAGTGACACACTGTGAGCATGAATGGCAGGCAGAGTCTCTGTGTGAGTGAGAGATCGCTGAGGCTGAGCTGGTTCACTTGGAAACTATGGCTTGGGAACGAGCCAGGTGTCTATTTTGGGTCTCTTCATAGGCTGGAATTGCCTGCAGTCAAGCTGGACTCCTTTCTAGGACAAGCTAAAATGTTGCTCTGTCTTCTAGAGGAGCAAAGAGCAGGAATACTCCAACAACTAAAGCGATTTCAATTTAGCTGGCTCTTAGCTCTAGGGATGTTCAAATAATGTTAAGCCTGGTACTGTAATTTTTATTATAAATTCCCAGTGACAATTGGGAAGCTAATCAAAAGGTTCAAGAAGATTTACACAAAAGTTAATTCAGCAGTCTAATCAGCTATGGAAAGGTTTTGAATGTGGAAGTTTTGACAATTATTTAGCCAAATGTTACATTTACATTTGCCAATGAGGGATCAAATTTGAGTACATGTTAATATCCTTTTGAATGTTTCATAAAATTTGCATTAATGAAGGTATTAATAAGTTGTCTTAAAAGTTTTTTGGTTTGCAGTGACTGTAGTGCATCATAACATATCTTACATGGACTGTAGGAGGATGACATTGTGTCCTGTCACATCTTCAAGCTGTATTCTAAGCAAATATTTTTGCCTGTGTTAGTAGAAAATCTAAATGTTCTGGAAAATTGTAATTTTGGAGCCTTTTTCCTTTGTCTTATTCTGTACCTTCTTAAGATACTTCAGGTACCTGACATTCATATGTATGCCTTTCTACAAACTTGATTTATAATTATAAATCAAAAGTTTTTTTCTATCAAAGTTCATAAACTTTATTCTCTGAAGAGATAAATGGATAAAAGAAAAAGATGACCTGCTTTACAATCACTGGCCAAAGATTGACTACTGAGAGTGATTGGGGTGATTTTCCCAGGTTATGTTCCAAAATGGGACTGAAGGACACACATTAGGAGAAAATCATTTCATTGGAAGGAGAAGAACAGCTTGTCTGTCTTGAGTTAAGCCATCACTGCAGTGATTTGGAATGGTAACTGCAGGAACATTCCGTGGATATTGCTGTGAGGTAAGAAAACCATTAGCGGTTTCAGAAGATATTTCTGCCAGGGACATGCAGATCATTTTTTTTTTTCTATTCCTGCATGTGTAAGAAGTATTTCCAGGAGAACTTAAATAGCATCACTTGTTTCAGAGCTAAGTGTTGGAGCTCATGCAATGAGAAGAGAATATGGAAATTAACAAGTAATAGAAAAGAAAACTGTTGTTTCAAACACTCTCTCCATGCATTGGGAAACACAGAGCTCCACCAGTGCTGCCATCAGCAAATGCCAACTGCACATTGTGAATACTGGGTATAGCTCTGTGATAAGATTATGTACATATTTCTCTGCTTAAAGCAAAGAAACTTTAGGAATGGGACCTAAAAGAAGGATTGTCCTTGAATGAACTCTGAAAAAATAAAACCATATAGAATCTGTATGTAATCCTCTTACCTTTATGCATTTTTTTGGATCCATTTGGAAAGTGAGATACCTGCCTGAAGGTCTACAACTTAAGAAAGCTAGAGAGGAATGTTAGTGAAGAGATTTAACCAACCTCATGAGCAAGAAAATCATTACAAAGAGAGGGTGAGTGTGTGTGCACATGCAGAATTCACCACGTGAATGATGGTATATATAAATACATGTATGCTACATGGCAGCTGACTAAACAATTGTTCTGCAGTCAACTCCAAAATTACACAAATGGGAACTTGCAAGTGTCTGTGGGCTGAGGAGGCACCATGAGTGTTTTGTTCATCTCCACCAGTCATCAGCCAAGCCATCCATGACACAAAGCCAACATCAGTTCAACCCAGACTGAAATAAAAAACTAATTGTGCAGCTGTACATATTAAATAGATAGATAGATAGATAGATAGATAGATAGATAGATAGATAGATAGATAGATAAATAAATGGGTCTGTGTGCAACATCAGCTGTCTTGAGGGGATCCAGTGGTTCTGAGTATAAAACACCAGTGCTAGATTCCTCCAACCTCAGCCCTTGCAGTGCCTTCACCAGCTGGGCACTTTGCACCAATTCATGTCACAGCTGTGGATGTGATGATGGGGACAACAGCCACAGACTAGGGGATAGAAGGGGAAAAAAACTATACAGAAAGCTGTGCATGCCTTTTTCCCTTGCTAATTTTCAATCTTACCCCCAGGGAAAGATGTTCAGTTTGCCTGTTAAAAAGCTGAAGATCCAGATGGGAGCAAGGCTGTAAGCAAGACTGTGGCTGCTGGCATTCCTAAAGTAGATCCACTTATTCAGAAACAGTTTTGACAGTGTTAAAACCAAGGGAGGCAGAGGAAGTTTGCTGAACACTTCTTCCATCACTGTGGCCATCAGTGAGGCTGATAGCAATTGTAGGAAATTAGTGCAGAAAAAAGCAGCTGCAAACACAGGCAGAGCCTCAAGCTATCAAAGTGACTCCTGAGTTTTATTTTTTTCCCTGGAAAGGACTGCCCAGTCCCCCAGGAAACCAAGTTTGGCCACATCCTCTTCTTGCCTTTCATGTAAAGTGTCAATAACTATTTATAATTGTTTTTTCCTTCACATAAAGTCAGAATGCACATTAATTCCAGGCAGCAGTTTTTTTCTTTTTAAAGTCGGTGGAAACACAGGTTTCAATTTCCTCCCTGTTTCTGATTTATGATTAATACACATCTCCTTTGCAATGGCTCATATGCTGTCACTTTTGAACAGAAAAGCACTAGGGAACTTCCAACTTTGAAATTAATTACAGGAATAAAGGCTTCTCTGCCTATTTTCTAATTATCCCTTTCTTTGTTAATGCCAAATAATGCCTTCAGCATCTTCCTGGGAAAAAGTCTCATTGATCGCACTCTGTGATTATAGTGCTTTTATCTCCCATCTGTGCTGTGAAAGCTACAGGCCTTCCATTTCCAAAGCAACAACCTCCATGATTAAAATCATTAGTACAAACAATAAAATAAAATAAAGAAGTCTGTACAGGTACATAATGCAAGCCATACACAAGGCAGCCTTATCTAGTCATGGATGGAGGAGGAAAAAAAATGACATGACTGTGATTGAAGGACAAATTAGACTCTAAACTACCTAAGAAATTTTGCAGTCACTGAGAAAACTCCCAGGCATTAAGAGTGCCCTGGTGACCTGGCTGGATAAAAGTCACATCCCAGCAACACTGAGCTCTGGAGAGAAGCAGGTGTGCTGCTTCCCTGCTCACATCTGCTCCTTGCTGACCCTGTGTCTCAGTTGCAGAAGGGGCTCTCACAGGCCAAGGTGTCCCACCCATCCACTCTGGCCTGCCCCAAAAAGGTGGGAGAGCAAGGAGCATCCTGGAGATGGAGCTGGAATTGAGATGGATGATAACCTGAGAGCAGAGCCAGGAAGAAAGGACACCTAGCCAAGGTTAGGGACCAGGACAGGAGCACCCTGTCAGCCCAGGAGGCAGCAGCAGCCCCCCAGTCTGCCTATCCACCTCCCCCTGCCCAGCACAGGGAACCAGCAGGGATGGAGATTGTGATTTCTCAAGTCATTCAGTCACCACCCAGCTTTGCCAGCTGTCTCTGGGAGGAGGTTTTCATGTACAGTGACTTTTACAGAGCCCAGAGAAGGCAGTTTCCCAGTGTGACATCTCCCTGCACCTGTGGCAAGCACCTGGAGGCTGCTGCTGCTCTTCCCCACGAGCCATTCCCTGCAGGATGAGCAGAGGACAGCCTGTGCTTGCTTGGAGCACCACACCTTGCTCTGTGCCCACCTGCCACAGCCTGCTGGGGACACCAGGGCAGGGCCAGCAGCAGCTGGGAGGGCTGGAAGAGCTGGATTTCCAGGACAGAGCTGTCAGCACACTCCAGGGATCTGCCAGCATTATGAAACTCACAGAAAAGCACACGCACCTCATGTCAGACCTTGTTCTCTTTTTTTATTTTTTTTTTTTTTTCATTTCAGTTTTGGCTCCACAGCTTGGTGTTCTCCAGCTTGTTCTCATGATCCTTTGAGCTGTGCCATGGTGCTTTGAGCTGCTTGCAGAAGAGCTGGCAGATAAATCCCATTTCTCCTCCTGGTGGGATTTAACCATGGAGAGCTGGAGGGGATGGAAGCACTGCTGTGTAATGGAGAGTCCAAAAGTACACTGAGAGCTGAATTACAAACACCTGGGGAGCAGTGGTGCTCTCAGCTCCACCTCCCACACCCTCCCTTGAAATGTGTGAGCTTGCCATTGCTTCCCTGATATTTTTTTGCCATTACAGAAAAGGAGAAAGCTTTTCCAGGGGTATTATTAGTGAAATGTCATGGAGGATCATAAGTAACACAGCCCTGGGTTCCTGCCCCCAAAACAGGATCCTAACAGCTCAAAAACAGCTTCAAAGAAATCACATCATAGCAGCAATAAATATCTGATAGAGCAATTGGAGAAAGTTCCATGAATTTTAAGACAATGTATGCTGTCAAAAAAGAAAAGAAAAAAACCTCCCATGTGTTTAAGTGTTCGTTATGCAAAAAAAGTCTATCTTTTTTGGCAATTTCTTGATGAAGGGCTTGATGTTTCTTGGGTTTTCTTCAAAGAAGATCTACAGAAACAAGTCAGAAAATGAGCACATTCCTTGTAATACCTAAAATTAACAACTGTGAGGCCCCAGTCTAGACCTGAATCACTTCTTTAAAATTAGGTTGGCCTGCACTTTTCATTTATTTACTCACCCAGCAGCCCAAGGGAATATTCTTCGTGTGTGAAGCAAAGCACGTGCCCTTGCAAGAGCAGATTTTATGTCCCTAAAAGCAAAAATGTAATGCTGCAAATGAAGGAATGCCTCATTAGAATTGCATTTACTTCACCACAAATGCCAGCCAAGAAATTTTTTCTTAAACATATACCCACACTTGTGGCTTCCAGATATGTTCTGCTACCAAAAAAGGGGCCACAAGTGGTCTGTGGTATAATCCCTCGTCTAAGGGTGTCTTTGCAACTTATTAAAGAGATGCCTGAGGAACATGTAAGCAAAGGGGTTGTGGGGAAAGAGAGGGGTGGAGGATAGCTGGCAAAGATCCCAATTCAAGAGCAATTCAAAGAACAATGGGGCCCAGGATGGGATTCTCATCTCTGCCTTCACACAACTTCCCACGAAGAAATACTCTTCCCCACAGACAGTTCCATCACAGCAACAGCTAAGGATCAAAAGCCAACCTTGAAATAGCTTTCTATTAAAGTTTGTTTTAATGAAATGAAATTTCAGTTCTTGAAATTACAGTAGAATTTTATTTTTTTCTGCTTGGATTCAGCTGTGCTTTCCTATCCACATTTTGCTATAAGCAAGGTTGTGGCAAACTTCTTTTATCTCAGTGAAATTTTGCCTTCATGGATTAGGAAAAAAAGAAAGTGGGGTGTTTGTTGTGAAACACTGTCAGGAATTCCCCCAGCCAACGCTCCTTTGCTTCTCTCCCCATAGGTTGAAACAGAAAGTTTTGGTTTTGGAGTGGGAATAGTTTGCATGCTGCAGCTGGGAGAAGCACATCTCTGAACTCTGGGAGGCCAAGGCAGCCTGAGGAGGCACCTGCATGGCTGCATTGCAGAGATGTGACTACCCCTGCTGTGACTGTCCCTGCCAAGAGGGACATGTACTTATTTACAACGTGCAGGAAAGCTGCAGAATGGTTCTGAAGATGGGTGGCTGCCCTGTGAATTCGCTCTCCACAGAGTTCAACAAGCAGTCAGCTGCTGAAAGAGCCTCTGAAAGTTTTCATTGAGTTGCTGGCTGCCTCCCCTCACCAGCTATCTTCCTGACTGAGGTTAAATGAGGACAAGCTTTTAAAACTCTACTATCTTAAAACAAGTTACCTTATTTTTTGCTGATTTGGCATCTATTTCCATGGAAACAGGAGCAAGAACTAGAAGCCAGCAGCTGAAGTTGGCTACACCACTGCTCTTGGCTTGTTCTACTTCCATTTCCATGGAAACTGATGCAAAATCACTGCAAACAAGGCAAAGTTTGCTGCTTTTTTTTTTTTTTTTTTTTTTTTTTTAATTAACCCTTTCTTGATTTTCCACTTCCAGATTAATTTGTTGCCAGAAAAGCAGACACAAAGTCACTGGAAATGCAAGGAGGAGCAGCACAGATGCCTTCAGGTGTTTGCACGTGAGTTTGTGTGTGCACTTCCTTTCCTAACACAAATCTTCAAAGTAATCTCCAATTTACTTTTTTACTAAAGAAAAGTAAATGTGTGATATAAGGGAGGGTAACATGCATGATTGTCCCCCATGGATGTTAAAGGCTGAAGTAATAAAGTGGCAGTGGAGGGAAGCAGTTTGATGAAAAGAAGTGGCACTAAAGTTTTCTAGATTATTTCTGCTCTGAAGAAATTATATGTATAGTCCTTTTTTGACTAAAAAGCCATTGGAACTCAGGTCTTGGCATACTTTTTTCTTTTTTCTTTCTTTTTTTCTCCCTCCTGATCTGGCAGTGTGCTAGAGCACACAGAGCACATGCCACAAGCTTTCAGAAGTGCTGGGTAAAACATGAAATTTAACGTGGAGCCAGAGAATTTCAGGCTGTGTTACAGAGTGTGGGCAGGCTGGGATTGACCATGGAGCATGAGATGTGCAGGTTTTCTTTGGGTTTGTGGCTAAACCTCATCTGTGATTTACTCATGTTTAAGGAATTTATTCACTTACCCTGCTTCCTTAGCAGGGATTTTGGGTGCCTATCCTAAAAAATCTGGATCCAGAATGCAAAGCATTGAATCATCTACCTGAGTCCTCCAAAAGCCAAAACAAATTTAATGTATGGCTATGCTTTGCTGTTTTACACTGCTGGACCAATGCTTACATGTATAAAAAGTTTTCCACATAGTAAATCTGCTTAGACCTGGGGTGCTTTTGTGCACTCTCCTGCAATTGGTTGTTATTTCTTCTAAAATGCAAGGAGGAGGCTGGTGGGAGAAAATGGCTAAAGAGAATGGAGGTGGCCTAGGTCATACATCTAGTTACCAAAATATTAAAACACCATATTTATAGCTAGAAGATAATAGAAGCCAAGGTTTTAGGAGAGATGGGGAAAAAAATACAAAGAAAATCAATACTTTTCATGTCTTGATTAATTTTTTCTTCCAATTAATACACTTGCCAGTTTTAAAGAACCTCTTCATATTTGCACTGGACACAGCAGAACCTGGTCTGTACCAGCTCTGATCCCACCTGAACAGGAATCGATGCCTGAATATCAAAAAAAAATTATGGATATGGAAAATTGTCACCTGCAAATGTCAGCTGCATTCTTGCAAAAGCATTCAAGACTATAGGGCACATATTCCCTTTGGTATGTGGGAAAAACAAAGGTCACTGCCTAAAATTGTATTGCTAAAATTCACACTGAAATTCCCCAGTTCTAGCACTGGGTATCAGTCAGAACCACTCCCAAGGTTACTCAGAGCACTCTCCACATCTTTCTCCAAACTACTCCTTCCATCCAGACAGATGGGATGATACAGCTGATTAAAAGAGAAATTCCAGTCTGATGGACAGAAAACAAATGGGTCCAAACAGTCAGTATCTGGAAAGAAAGTTGTGGTTTGACAAATTTATGGCTTAGCAGTCTGCCACTGGATCAAACATCTGCTGCGTTTTATTCTTTCAGGGCATATTTTTAAAAATATTTTTCTTTTACCAAGTAACTAATTCAGAAGGAATCTTTTCATACCCATATTCTAGAAGTGTTTCACTTTGGTCTTGGAAAACAGGCTGGTTTTTTAACAGCTCTGGTTCATTGGCCAACCTATTCCAAAAGGGTCTCCCTGCCATGCCATTTTTATTTTAGTTTTGTTTTCATGTTTTGTCCTGCTTCTGCCTCACAGAAGATGACTAAAAATCTGAACAACACCAAAAAGTCTGCTTTATTTTTAATCCTTTTAACTGCTAGGATGCTAAAGCAATAGCACATATCCAAGAAAAATATTGTGGATAGGTCCTTCCACTCTGAAAAACTGTATGATGTGAAAATATTTCTGGTTTTCTATAGGGAGAGATTTTTAAAATTTTATTTATTTAGCCTAGGAAGTGATGCTTTGTTTCTTTGTTGAAGTACCACCAAAAACAATCATGAGGCAGGTGCTGGTGTTGCAGTTACAGTCACATGGACTTAGTCTGGACCTAAGGAGCTGCTTGGTTGTACCAGTGCTCAAGGAGCCCAGGCAAAGTCACCACCAAGGACAGCTGCTCCTTGAGAGGAGCTTTGCTCCCTTCCTCTTTCCCTCTGCTTTGTGCAGGAGTGACCAGCACACCCTGTTCTGTGTGTGCAGCCAATTTTCTCTTCACTGTCATCTTCCCTTCAAGATTCCTGCATCTCATTTTCTGTCTGTGGATACTGATGCACCAAAATCCAGGATCCTCTTCCACATTTTTTTGCTGCTTGGCATGGTCTCCCATAAATTCTGCAAACACCAGAGCAGCTGATAGCATTCAGTGGCCTTTTGTCCTGACATTTCAGCCTCTCACAAACTAGAACCGGCCTTATCTGCTGGCTGCAGTGCTTGAGGCTTTTCTTCTCACTGGCTTCTTCTTCCAGCTGCCTACCAATATGTAAAGATTTCCCAAAGAACAACAGGTTTCCTCTTCTGCAGTAGAAGAATAGAGTCAGGGAGAATCCAAAAATACCACAGATACTGAACAGTACCCCTTTATATATATAATTAATATACTAGATTATTGATGGTTCAGATTAATTACATCCAAGATTATCAAACAATAGGAATTATTCCCTGGTGAGGGAAAAAAAAATCAAATTTGTATCCCTCTTTTAGTATTTTTATTGATTCAAAATGTAGAAAAATCCGTACACACACAACATCAAATGCTCTCAAAGAGAATGGAAGTGCAAACATTCTCTGGCAGCTCACCTGTGGTGTTTCACACCATCCACACCTCAGTGGCCCCTTTTTCTGTCTGTATTTGTAGTCTGGGTAGTGGGGTTTGTTTGCTGAAGTTTTTGCTCCTCCTCTTCCTTTCTCTTTCATCTTTCAGCAAAAGAAAAAGGGAAAGAAACAGGGTGGGGAGAACAAGGCTCTAACAGAAGTTGTCCATTAAAAATCCAACTGGAACAAAAATTTTCTGTTGCAGATCGCTTCAAAACAGATGTTTCTTTCATAATCATGCAATCGGGAGGAAAACAGAGAAGAAGGAAGTGATCACATCCTCCCGAGTGCTCTGAGTTCTGTAGCATTCAAAGAGAATTCACATTTTTCACTTTGAAAGAATTGAAAATGTGTCAAGCTGCTCCAGCTATTAACCCACACATCCAGCCTGAACTGGGATTAAAGTGATAAGCAGTTTGACACCAAGTCTGTACTGATTATTTGGCAATAGTTGAATGATTATCTTGGATGTGATTAATGAAAAATACTGTTAAGAATAATCATGGTTGCACCACACCCTGAGCTGATTTCCACCCTGTCCTGTGAAGCTGCTCTGTGTGGCAGCCAAGGTCTCATCCGGGCCCTGCAGGCAGCATGACCCAGGCAGGGATTGCTGACGGCCTCAGGGAGAGCAGCAGCCTCTCCTCTTCCAGCAAAACTTTGATTTTTCCTGTCTATTGTTTCCTTTCTGTGCGTGGCAGTGAGATGCAGCCCACCCTGCAATACCCTGTTGCTCAGCAACCCCATCCTTGCTGAGCAGGCTCTTCTGCAAACCCGGGCTGAAGAGGAAGATGAGATGATGTGACACTGTCCTGGTGTGAAGGACAGGTGTCTGCCAATAAAGGCAGGAGCTTCTCTTTGAAACGGACAATGTAAACCCTCTCCCTCCAAATTATTATCATTTTGAAATTAAGGGGCTCTCAGGCAAAGTTATCGGAATTAGGAATAACAGTTCTTTACTAGAAAAATTAAAATAGAAATACAGTATTACAAAGAACAAACCCAACCCTGCCAGAGTCAGAATCCAAGCTGACACCTGTCAGTCAGTCAGGGTGTTGGCACAGTCCCATTCAATGGTGGCTGCATCCTCCTGCAGTGGCAGATGTGGTTCAGCTGCAGCAGTGCTCCTGTAGAAGGTGCAGTTTTCCTCTGAAGGGCCTGGGATGATGTGGAAAGGTCTGGTTTTCCTCTGGAATCCAGTGGAAAGATGGTATCCTTCTGTCCAAAATCTCAGTTTTATCTAGGTAGGAAATATTTGGCTCCTCCCCCTGGCTGGAGCATCTCCCAGTGGGATGATGGAATTTTCTCAGTTATAGAGTGGGACTCAATGGCCATTAACAGATGATATTTTCCTGGAGGGAGGATGGGTTGTGGAAAAGATAGAGATGATTGCCCCAGCTGGTTTAAAGATGGCCCATTAGCAGATAATATGTGCCACAGAGATAAGGGTCACTGCCCCACCCAGCTTCAACAGATGGTGACAGAATACACATTTCTGTACTGCAACCCAAGACAGAACAGACATTACAGTGTGCAATTTTGGTACCATCCAGGGAAGAGCTGGGCAGGGACCAATGTGGGCATGGCCAAATTTGCAGAGCCACTGGCAGGAAACAGTGGGCAGGGCTGATTCCTGCAGAGGGGAGAGGAACAAAGTACCAGCAATAGAAAAGGCCAGGAATAAACTTCTGGAAGTGGGAAACAGCTAATATTGTTTAGCTCTGGTTCTGTCTCTTTCTACCAACATGTTCCAAAGAGCTTTATACTGGAGTATGAGGCCAAATGCAATGATGGCTCAGTGCAGAGTTGTGTGCTGAATGCACTTGCTGGTGTATCAGCACTGCCCAGCCCCTCTGCCTTGCAGCTTCTGCAGGTTCATTATATCCCCCTTTCTTCTCAGCAGGCTCGTTATCCTCTTCTGTCAGTGCTGAACCCTCTGGACAAACCCTAAATGTCACCATCTCTGTTTTGTGCACAGGGATGCACCAGGAGGTGAAGGAACCTCCCACTAGGGTGTGGAGCCAAAGAGAGGCCCTGCACCTCCCAAGTGCCAGAACTAACGAGGATCTGTGCTTTAAATAATTGCCTTGCACTGTTAGGATCACCCAGTAGCCCTTCAGAGAGGAGTAACCACAGAGCCCAGTGCACACCCCTGTGGCTCTCACATCCCCTGGTCCCATCAGGTTAACTGCCAGAGGGGATAGCAAAGGATGGCTACAGTGCACCTTCTCTTCCACTAAAAATGTGCTAGGAAATGGCCACTTGGTGCAAGTAGTCTAGCTGGGGAAATAAGAAGTCTCCAAAGCCTCAGTCTGCTCCTCCTCTGCCCAGGAGAGTCTCCTGTGCCAATGAAAACACAACAGCTGGGGACAGAGGAGGACCAAGGCCCAGTGCCACCACAGCAACACGTGCTGCCTGCAGCCAGATACCACTTGCTCCTTCCAGCTGTGTTCCTGGCCCTGAGGAGCAGCCTGCCAGATCTCCTGGAAGAATCCAGTACCCAGCACCCAGGTCAGGATGGGGAGACACAGTTTCCATAACTTCCAAGTCTATGTCCTAACAAGAACAGATTTTGGTGTGATCACAGTAATCTCTATTTGAAACCTCTGACATTCTCCTGGATTCGCCCCATCCCTTTCTCTAGCTTCTTTCCAGTGCCAGGACCATCAAAAAAGACATTCCAAATCACACAAGTCTTTCTGAACACCTCATTTTCCAAGGGGGGCATAGAGGTCAGGCTGCTTTATCAGCTGGGAATTTTGGGAAAGCTGCTTTCTGTGGCACAGAACACCATGGTGCAATCACTGCTAAACAATGCTGTTTTCAAGAAACAGAACAGTGATGATTCCACCTGACAGCCTTTGCAGTGCTTTTATGAGAAGGGCAAACTAAACCAAGGAAGCATCCAAGAAGTCACGTCATGCACCATCACAAATCTCCAGGAATAAGGCAACACCAAAGGTCTGGCTTCAGGTAAAATGTGTATTTCTGCCATGCTACTACTCCCTCCAAATTAACTTTTTCTAAGTGTCCTGTATGTGCCCTTTTCTCCAGCGACAGGATATCCTTCATTTGTCTGCACCAAGAGCAGATGAGCACTTCTTCGTGTTGTTTTCCAAGTCGGCTGATGGGAGGGTCAGCAGGGGCCAAAGCAGCTGCAACAAGGAGAGGAAAGATAACCATGGCAACCCAAGTTATCTGCATCCTCCATGTACTTCCTCCTCCCCACCCTGCAGCATATCTTTCCCACCCAAACCCCAGGCCAATAGAGCCAGTGAGCAGCTGGCAGGATGGGGACTGCAGCAGTGTCTCCTGCACCCAGAGGCTCTTGCTGTGCTTGCTGTGCTCACCACTGCAGGCTGAAGGCATCAAAAAGAGGCTGAAATCCTAGAGAGGGACAACTGGCAAAAAGCAGAGCTCTCCACTACTGTAGATGGGGCGCTGGACATGCTGCCTTTGCTCCAGAGGTGCAGATCCATTGATGCTGCTCCTGGTTCTGGCTCTGGGCTGTGACCCTTCCACAGCAGCAACAGCTTCTCCGCCTGTGCCCCACGTCAAGCCCAGCTACACTTTTGGCCGGACTTTCCTGGGACTTGATAAATGCAACGCCTGCATTGGGACATCCATATGCAAGAAGTTCTTTAAAGAGGAAATAAGGTCAGAAACTCAGCAGAGTAATTTTTAAAGTGTTCTGTGTAGTAATTTGAAAGTTGCCTGCTAGAATTTCCAAGTACTTTCATGAACAACAATGCAAAAAGCAACTTAGCACCCAGCTGCATTACAGCACTTAGTGTTTTAATTATTGCCTGTAAGCTGATGCTTTGTCTCTTTTCTTTTAAAGCCACGTTAACATAATCAGACATCAGCCCTGAACTATAACTTGAAATCAGGAGTAAAAGGCACAAATTTCTGCCTAGAGAGTGGCTCTGAAAAAATTCAAGGCAGCAATGGGAAAAGGGAAGAGGGAAGGAAAAAATCAGCTTGTTTAGATTTACTGGAAATATTTTATTATGAGCAACTGACTAAAGGCAAAAGGGGGTTTAGCTTTGTACCCTCCCAGCAGAGTATGTTAACTCCAAACATATAAACATGCTGGATAATTTTGTACCAGGTGCAACACCGTGAATGTGCAGAATTTCACGTGCGTTTTAACTGAGATCAAAAGGGATTTAAACCTGCCTGAGGCATGAGCACTTCTGCACAGGAGGTTACCCACATGCTTGAGAATAGCACGTGGCTGAATTACTGGTACATTTTGGGGAGATTTGTGTGAGAACTTGAAAGCAGAAATTGCATCTGCCTCGCTGTTGATGAGACACACGCTGTCCAAGTGGTCATCAGAGCAATCCAATCATTTTTAGGCTCAAAACCAGAGAGTATCTGATGACAGCAGGGAAAATGTAGCCACTTGTATTTGAGGAGAAAGTTAAAGCCAGTGCTTGGCAGAGGACGGGTTTATTGGGTCTGATATGATTTATAGAGCCATATGCACTTTCTTTTATAGATATAAAAGCCTGGGGGAGAAGAAATGATTATAGTAAAATTGTATTTTTAATGCTATAATGTAAGTAGCATAGTATTAGACAAATCACCATTTTTATCTTAAACTATCCTATAAAACGTAGCATAGTGGAACCATAATGGTTTGTCTGGGATGGACTTGTAATCCCAGACAGCCATCCTGGAAAAAGGCAGCTTGTGGCTTTGCTGGGCCAGAGCACTCCTTGCTGCTGCACTCTGTGGGTCCCAGTCCCTGTCACTTTGCCCTTTGCCTTTCCATGTCCACAGTGCCAGAGTGAGCAGCAGGGGAGGTGCACAGGGCTCAGAGCTGGGTTTGTCCCAGCCCAGCCTGGATTCCTGTCCCAAAGTGCAGTGGATTTGCAATCAGCCCAGCTGCTGTGGGTCTGCAGGAGCCAGGGCTGCATCCAGGGTGGGGTCTGCTCAGTGTTTTACTCCCTGCAGCAGGATGGCAGCACAGCTGGTCCTGCCCCAACCTGCTCCACCCCTTTACTGCTCACCTGTGCAGGGTTTTTAGGGACATCCTGCCACGCACAAAGCTGCTCCCTTTTGGTTACTCCCACTTGGCCAGTGAGGAGGCTGGGGCCATGCAGGTTCCCTCAGCCCTGCCAAAAACAGCAGAACTGCCTCTGGCTGTGGGGCTCCAGCTGCTCAGTGCTCTGGCTGTGGGACAGAGGGCTACGTGAGCCAAGGCAGGAGAGCCCTGCTGGCTTTCCTCCAGGGGACAGCAGGGACAGGGTGCACCCCTGGGGTCCAGGAGGGCAGAGCCACAGACATGTGGCAGCACAGCACTTCTGCCTCAGGGGAGACAGGGGGGCTCCCTAAGCCAGGCACTTCTTTCTGTCTCCCACTAGCCTGCAGTTGGATTCCCACAGATAAGTGATAATGTGAATTTCTGCTGTGAGCTCTTCAGGAAGGGGAACTTTAAAATGTTCTCCTGAGCAGTCACACAGCTTCAGGCTTTTCTTTGCATGGGTAAAACTTTTTCTCCCACTTGATTTCTTGAAAAACTGGGATATATATATATATATTTTTTTTTTTTTTTTTGGCAAGTGGGTGCTTAAACTAGGGAAATTTCGGCGGTGCTTATGCTCTTTGATCCACCCTCATGTACCTTTTCACATGTTTGCAAAGGTGGATGGCACTTGGGCTTCTCTGTGTTAATTCTCATTAGAACATGCTTCATTAATTCTCCATCATTTCTGGGAGCTCTGACATGCATTCACAGTGAGAAGATGTGGGTTTTGTTCCCAGAACGGCTGGTGACTCATCTTGTGCTCCAATGTTCTGTACTTCCCTTATCTTTGCCCAACTTTATCCATCTGTAAATGAGAATACCAAGCCTGTCTACCAACTGTACTGAGAGCAGAGTGCAGTGAAAGTTTTTGTAAACTATTAGATTTTCAAAACGCTGCAGAACTGAGCCGACCAAAACTATTCAAAGACTTGTGCCAATGCTGGTCCTGAGCTTTGTCCAAAAATAATGGGAAAGAAGACTGAAAAAGCTGGAATGCCTCAATTCGATGGGGGTTTATAGGCTATTTCTTTTGGGTTTGTTTTGTTTTAAGATTTAGCTTAGCTAGTTTTTTTTAAAAAATGTGAAATTCCAAATGCAAGCAAAATTATTTTGGCCGAAACAAAATACTTCATTTCATTCAGGAAAAAAAAAAAAAAAAGAGAGAGAAAAAAAAAAAAAAAAAAAAAGAGAAAAACAAGTTTTGATTTCTTCAGCACTTAGTTCTGGGTTGATCTAAAATCTGTGATCTGTGACTCACTTATTCACACAGATCTTACTGAAGGCCTTAGAGCCTTTGCAGGCCCTTGGCTGAAAAGCTCTGTACAGAGGGAGTTGTTACAGCACAACTTGATGATGAATCCTGAAAGTATCCAGCAAATGTGCCAGGCCAGCACTGTGCTGCCCAGAAATGATGCCAAATACAGACTTGCTGCAGTCCATGCTGGGTTCCCAGGCCAGGGTGGCTCTTCCCCAGAGCTCTGCAGAGGGAATCACTCCATCCACCCCCAAATCAATGCTCAGCCCTGGTTTCACACATCCATGTGCTGCTTGCATGCAGGAGCCAGCACCTTCTGCCTCATCTGAGCTCCCCTGAGCACACAAGCCTGAGTCAAGTCACAAGAATATTTGTGCTTAACTTACAAAAATTTAAAAAAAGAAAGAGAAGCCCAGCCCAGAGCCATCTCTTCCCGGTACGTGCCTGGCACACTGTGCCCACTTTGCAGATGAGGCACTGGGAGGGGTCCTGATGCACAACAATCACAGTGAGGCACAGCAGTTATTCTCTTTTCTTTAATCCTAGCTCAAAACCAGAAAACCCCCACCAAAACAAAAAACCCAAACCAAGTGTTTATTATCATGTCAGGTGCCTTAACTGTAGGGTATCTTCCATTTCGTATGGGGCAAAACACCCAAACAACTGAAATGCTGGAATCCACCAGCCTGTTCACACAAGGCTCCCCACTTCTGGTCAGCCTCCATGGTAAATTTTTGGAAGGAGGCACATGGCAGGAGTTGAAAGCCAAAGCAGGGGAAGCACCAGGGTTCCACCCACCCTGGCACCTGTGCCTGCCCCAGAGCTCAGGTCTGTGGTGGGGAAAGGGAGTGGGGTGCTGCCTTCAGGAGGGATTGTCTGAGCAGGCTCTGAGTGCAGATGGTGGCTCGTGTCACTGAGTCAGTTATTTGCCTGAAATCATAGAAAATCAATCCTCCCCAAATTTCTCTGTGCCAATTTCCCAAATGGAATTTGAAAGGCAAGGCCAGCTTCAGCTTTCAGACTTGCTAATGTCTGTGAAGCTGTCTGAAACTCCAGCTAGGCTAATCCTGTAGGGAACCTCTTGCCTCTCCTGTTTCACTTCTGAGTTACCGGCTTTAATTTATGGTGAGATTAAATTAGGACATGCACTTGGACAAGGAGCTCAGGGCAGGAGGGTTCAGAGGCAGAGAGGGCAGGATGTTGGCCAAACCAAAGGTCAGAGTTGGGCCATTTTCCAAGAGCAGGTTACAGAACCCTCCCAGAACAGGCACGGCTCCTCAGCTCCGGCGTGTGGGCAGGGCTGAGGGGGCTGCTGAAACAAAAAAAATTACCTAATTACCCAGCCCATATGCTCCCCTCCTGTGCCTGTGTAGGGGGAGCAAATTAGTGCAAGATCTCCATGGCTACAGAGGTGCTGCATGCCCAGGGCACACACACCCTGTCCCCAAACTCTGCTGCTGTTGGGCAGGTCCCTCATCCTGGCTGATGAAATACAGTCAGGGATGTTGGAGGAGACAGACAGACAGACAGACCCCTGCACGGGAAAAACCACCACCTCAAAACAAGAGGTCATTTTGATATTCCCAAATGCATTTGTTGTCAGGAGGTTTTAATATCAGGAGGGTCCTTTAAAGTGTCAATAACTCCTTTCTTGGGACTCTTTATCTAGAAACAGGAAAATTTAAAAACACCAGGAATTCTTCATGAGCCAAAACCCTGTAGCCTTCTCCCTTTTCTTCTTTCCTCTACCCAAAAGACCCTGTTTAGGTGTTTTACCCTTCACTCCATGGCAGCATTCATGACAAGGGGTGGTATTAGTGGGAGGTAAATAAAGACATTTTTACCAAAGCTGATGGTTTCAGCCTGCTCACCTCGCCCTGGTACCTGGGGCCGCCCAGCCCGGGTCACTGGGCCTTTTCCAGGGGATCCAGGTGGCCCCAGGACCAGCCTGGAGCAGCTCAGCGCGGCGGGCGCTGCGTCCGTGCGGCTTTTAACCCGTGGGGCTCTCGTTTTGGTTTGGCAGGTTTGACACCTGGCTTTCTTCTCGTTTAAAGCTGCCCCCCAGCTCCCTGCTCAGCTACTCGGGCAACTACACGGACGACGGCAAGAGCTGGCGGGCGGTGGACATCAGGCGGCTGAGCTCCCGGTACCAGCAGGAGCGCGGGGAGCGGCGCGTCTGCGGAGCGCTGCTGCGGAGCCCGAGCTGCAGCCTGGAGCGCGCCCTGCGCCGCTCCCCGCGGGGACAGAGGTGGCTGCGAGCCAAGCGCCTCACGCCTGACCTGGTGCAGGTCGGTGTCCTGAGCCCGCAGCCCCCCGCAGCCGGGGGAGTGCGGGGCACAGCGAGCCCGGTGCGCTCGGGGCGTGGGGAAGGGCCGGGCGGGGATGCGGTGCTGCGGAGGGTGGGATGGGGAGGTGGCGGCTCATCCTGCCTGCTCGGGGGAGGTGGGGCAGCCTTGGCAGCCGAAGGGGAGAGGTAAAATGATGCTCTGATGGGAGCAAAGTGCCGTGGTGAAGGTCAAGCCCTCCCAGGCACAGGTAATGCCGTGTCCGACCTGTCCAGGTTGGCCCCGGCGAGGGGAGCACAGCTCCTGGCTCTCTGTGCAGGCTGAAGTTAAAGTCCTGTGGAAAGCCACAGCACGGGGATAACAACAGGCTGTGCACACAAACGTGGTAACAGCTCCAGTAGGGACATTGCTGCTATTTTTTTCCCCCTAGTTTTCCATAATGTCTCAGCATTGTGGGGTTTTGGGGTTTGTTTAGTCATAAAGCTATACCCAAAAGGGCAGTGATTTTGCTTTGGGCCAGGGGCTAAGTCAGTGTGGGGTGTCTCTTGCTTGTGGCTGGCAGGACAAGGGGCATGGGCAGTCAGAGCCAAAGCCTCGATTACTCATTCTCCTGCCATCCACAGCAAGTGACCTCAGGCACCAAGAAGCACATTGCCCTTTCTCCCACAGTCCTGGGGTGTCACAGGTGAAGCCAGGACAGGAGCACAGTGAGTGTGGGTCACCACCACCAGGTGGATGGGCAGCTACAGCACAGGGCATCCTCCTCAGCCCAACCAAAAACCAGCAAAACATTGCAGTAACCACTGGAAAGGGGCAGCCTGGGGGTTGGATATACACTGAACAAGACTCTGACAGACAAAGAAAGATTATTCTAGTACTTCTTCCCATTCCAACAGAGAAGTGACTGTGGAAAAGTGACTTCATTTGTATTTCTATATAGGCAGGTGCTTGTTGCAGCCACTCAGCTTTGGTGAGTGCTACAGCTATGCTGCTTTAGTTCTTCCTCTGCTGGTACCCTGAGGAGCAGTACACCTGAGGAGAGAGAGGGAGGGATACACTGCACCTAAAAAGACTCCCCCAAACCACTGACAGTCCAGAACAGCAGGTCACCCTGAAGTCAGTGTCCAGGTGGCACATGCCTGACAGGGAGAAGATTTCTGGAGCAAAGCTACACTGTACTTTGTTTAGTAACCTCTGGAGAGACACTAGGGAGAGGGGACAGGGTCACCTCCCCTCAGAGCATCCCTCACCTGAGCTGGTGGGCAGGGACAGCTCCTTAGGCTGGCAGGCAGCAGCTGCCCAGCTGGCCACCACTGTCCCCAGGCAGCCCTGCAGGAGGGCAAATTGGGCTGCCAGGTCCTCCAGCCTTGCTGGAGTGTCCCAGGTGTTTGTGCCAAGCAGTGCTCAGGGAAAGGCAAGGAATTGAGAGCTTAAAGCCTCCATTTGCTGAGCTGGGTGAAAAAGTAACTGGAGAAATGTGGCTCTGTGGTATCTCAGACCTGCTGCAAAGCTAAATCTTCAGCTGAGCCCAAATCCTTCTCCTTAAAAGGCTCTTCATGTGCTACAGTTTTCCCCAGGCTGTGCTCCCGGAGCCTGGCATGCCAGCTGAGCTGGCTGGGTGGCACACACAGGCACACACACATATATGGAGCACATGTGCACACACAGACACCCTGCCTGGGGCACCCTGCCTCTGCACCTATCCAGTTTCTCCCAGGAAATTCCCTGTGCACAGCAGTGGGAAGCTGAGCTGATGCCAGCCCCAGGGCTCCTCTGAGGAGAGCTCAGGGCCAGCCTGGGGGGACGTGCCCAGTGACAAACTCCCTGGGACATTTCATCAGCCCCCTGCAGCTTTTTGGTTGGAAAGGGCATGGGAGGCTGCAGGGAGGCCCAGACCTTTGCACATCAGCCTCAGGATTGCTCTGCTCATGTTTTCATGGTCCTTTAGTTCTGTAAATCAATCAGAGAAACAAAAATTGGAATTTAAATCCCTTCTAAGCATATAGATTTGAATACACAGAGAAACATATGATCCAGAGACCCTGGGAGTTACCTCCCCACCACCAAATTTCAGCAGCAATCACTTTTTAAGACCAGGCATGTGCTCTGCAAAATGGCTTCTGGTCTCACAGTGGTCTCAGTTGAAAAACAGCCAGTGGCATTTCAGTCATACTGTGTATGGGAATCTGTGTGTGAGACCCCATCCCAGCCCTGGTGGCCCCTGGTGATCTGGACCATCACAGGTTACAGCCTGACCTCCCTAGTCCACCCAGCCCCACAGAGATGGGGATCCCCTTCCTCCCTGGCCATCCCAGCTGTCCTTTTCCCTCTGGAAACCAGCACCTCTCCTGCCCCCAGCCCAGCACTGCTGCCCCTCTGCAGAGCTTGCTGTGCAGACATGTATTGGTATCCCAGCACTGCAGAGGGGGTTTTGGGGGTACCATATATCTCTGCAAATACTTACTCAAAAAAATGCTCTTATGGCTCTATTTTCCTGTTCTCCCTCTTTTCAGAGGTGCTAACAGAACACCCCTCTCTAGGTCTGACACGATGCCCACCCTGTTTCACAGAGCTGCAGTCACACAGCAGCCTCGTTCTCCCTTCCCTGCAGTTTATCCTGTGTAGCAGCACTGGGAAAGCTAATGGGCCCAGGTAATTTTGTCTGATAGACAGAGCACAACGTGCTTGAATCAAAATGACAGACCATGAAGTCATGTTTTTTCACTTTACACTGCCTGCCCTGCCTGACCCAGCCATCAGCTGAGCCGCCTGCCACAGCGATTATTTCACCAGCCACAAGGAAAATCTTCTTTGGGTGCAGAAAAGTCTTCAGTCTTAAAATCCAGCCTGCCTCAGAGATGAGGCTGAGGCTCAGCCTGCACAGCACCCCAGACACCTGCTGCTTTGCCCAGGAGCCCATCACCTCAAACCACTCAGGTGCTTTCCTGCTGGAGGGGCAACAGAGCAGGTTGGTTTGCACAGATCACCCACAGGGAAAATTTACAGCCCTGCCTACAAACCACAGCCTGGAAAATGCTGAAGGCAGAGGAAAGCAGTACCAGGGTGAAAATCCAGCATTTGCAGACCCTCTCTCTAGGACTGCTTGAGACTACTGACCAGCAACTAATGACCAGAAACTACTGACCAGCAACTACTAGTGACCAGAAACTGCTGACCAACAACTGCTGACCAACAACTGCTGACCAACAACTACTGACCAGCAACTAGTGACCAGCAACTAGTGACCAGCAACTGCTGACCAGTAATTACTGACCAGCAACTAGTGACCAGCAACTAGTGACCAGCAACTGCTGACCAGTAATTACTGACCAGCAACTCCTGACCAGCAGCTCTACCTGCCCACAGCAGATGAACTGGCACCATGGTTGTGTGATCTCTGAGTCCAGTCCACATTTCTTCTTGCTGCCCAAGGGCAGCAGCTCACTCACATGTCCATTTGTCCATCCTAGGGAAGGGTGGGCACTATGGGGATTCCAGACCCACCTCCTAGACCTGCCACCTTTTTGACCCAGTACCTCATCATCAGATGATATTCTTTATTTACAAAAAATACACACAGGCTATTTGGTTTTGATAGTTAATGCATGACTTTATCAGAGAGAGAGCATATCCTGTGCTTATACTCACACACAATGTTTATTTACATTTTTAAAGCATGTTTACTGACCTTAGCAAATAGTATTTCCAAGAAAGCTGCTCTCAGGTTAAGCAAATAAATTCCATAATCCTGCTGGCAGTGGGGATGAGTTTCTCAAGGCATTCTTACCTTCCCTCTTTTAAGGGTTTTAAGAAAACCCTTGGATTCACATCACCAGGAGCTATAGGTGCTTTCACACCTACATCCAAGTGTTTCCTCCTGGAACCCATCCTAAACCTGGGCCCAGGTCCTGGCTCATGGGGCAGGAGGCAGCCATGCTCCTAGCCTGGGCTATCCCTCCTTGGGCTGACTGAAAACAGAGCAAGAAGTTGTCTTCCTCTAACTGTCTTTATATCCAAGTGAATTCTGGGTGTGTCTGCCCTCCATATGCATATGCATGAACTCATGGAATTCAAAATGCATCCTGTACTGTGTAATTTGGGTTAGAAACTCACAGCTAAGGGCAGGTAGGCTTTGCAGGAACTGCTCACTATCAGATATAGAAATGTGGGTATTTAATCAAAGTAAATAAGAAGCTTTCCTTATCAATCACAAAAAATACATCAGGCTGTCTGTCAGGTCTTGTTCTCTGGGGTGATAAGTCACTGCAGGACTTAAGATATTCTCAGATAAATCTGTATCTCCAGTGTCTCGAGTCTGTGTTCTTCACATTTTTCTTCCATTGACAGTTTTTTTCTGACAGTTTTACAACTCCAGCTCCTTTTCTGCTGCAGAGTTGTTTCCATCAGTCTGCAGGAAGGTGAGACCCCTCTCCACAGAAACAATCAAGCAAGTGCTGAGCTTTATGCTGTCGACTGTCCCTGCTGAAATCAAAATGCCCCATTGCCCAGTTTTCGTGGGTCAGGGCTTCATTAAACTGCAGGAAGCTGCACCAATGTTTGATGGAAGGTGTCAGCACCCAGCCCTGCTCCTCTGATGTGCCTGAAGCAGCTCCTCAGGAGCCAGCAGCCATGAGCACCACGGGCAGCACATGCCCACATTTTTGTTAAGAGGATGAGCTCTGACCTCAGAAAAACCCTAATTACACCATCCATGCCTTCTCTGCTGCTGTGATTTATGTTCCCACTGTGCACTCTTCAGGGTCTCAGCTTTTGCACTGCAGGTTCCTGGAAGCAGCAAGGCTTTCTAACTTTGGCTGCAAATATTTGCAGACACACAGAGAGACTTTCTCCACCGTTTATCTCTTATTTAACACAGCTCTGTTCTGCTCATTTTTTATCATTTCTCCTCCAAAGAGAAAGTGACAGAGTCAGCCACAACTTTACTTGCAAGTGCTGCAAGACTGAAATCCATGACCATCCTTCCCCCTGCACCTCTTCTGTGGTTTTAGACAATTAATTGAGAAAATACTTTCCTGATAAGGCCACACCAGAGGAGAGGAGTGTATGAAGACTTGTGACAGGAACTGAACAGAATTTTTTTTGACAGATGTTTTATTCTTTTTGGGAAGAAAGGTTTTTTTTGCTTTTCGTGAAACAACACTTCAGTTGTAGTTGAGTTTCTCAGGTAGTTTTTTACCAGTTATTGGCATTTTGGCCATGGAAGGAGTGGCTGAAATCTCACTGAGGCCAACAGGGACACAGAGGAAGGGATATCTAGCTCCCCCTTTCCTCCTCCAGCTGGGGAAGTGTCCTGCTCATCCTCTCCATGTTTATTTCTTTGTCATGGCTGGTGATTCAGTGTCTTATGCCAAATGAACAGCTCGCACAGGAGGGGCTGAGCAGGACCTACCTCAGAGTTACCAAATGACCTGGGGAGATGCTGCATCACATCTTTGCTCTCAGCATGAAGGATGGCAGGGAGCAATGTGAGCTCCACCTCCCTTTCCTCTGAAGCACATCTCCCACATATCAAATTATAAACAAAACCCAAAAGAGAAAATTTGGCTTCTGGGTTCATTTTCAGTAAAGAAGCTTAAAAAACCTGATTCCCTTCCTCAGCAGAGGCATGGCAGGGCAGTGCTTCTGTGCCACTGAGGGCAACCCTCCATATATAAACTCTTGGCTATTATGGTAGACTAACTGAAAAATTTTAAAAGGCCATTTTTGACTCTGTAGGTATAATTTTCTATGCCATTTATTCCAGCCATAGATTGCTCATGCAATTTTACAAGCCAAACCTCCAAATTTGATAATTGACTCCATTAGCCCAACGGTTCTCTATTTGCTGCTGGTATTTACAAAAAATACACACAGGCTATTTGGTTTTGATAGTTAATGCACGAGTTTATCAGAGAGAGAGCATATCCTGTGCTTATACTCACACACAATGTTTATTTACATTTTTAAAGCATGTTTACTGACCTTAGCAAATAGTATTTCCAAGAAAGCTGCTCTCAGGTTAAGCAAATAATGAAGCGATCGGAAGATTATTTAATGAGGGAAGTGACTCACTCCTGTAACAACTGGAGGGCCTCCACCAGAAGTGCCAGGGCTGGAATCCCAGGCAGAGGGAAGAGTCCCATGGTGTGGAGAGATGTGGAATATGAGGTTTGCAGTGCCCAAGAATGGGGGGCTGTAGCCTCTGACCCTTCCCAGCCAGGTTATTAGGTCTGGAGGCTTCACTGAACTTGGTGATTTTATGCAGAAAGATGATCTGACCTGATTGTTTGGGAACTAAAAACTTTAATATACAGCAAGCTGAACAGTTTGTACTGAACGAACCGGGAAAGATGGTACAGGGAATCTTGTTCCATCCACGAGGGCAAACAGCCAAAAGCAGGTGTAAGGGCATGTCTGGGGTATTTACAAACTTGGAGGAGGGGAGGAATTAGGGAGGGGTTTAGGGAGGGGGTCCAATAAAGAAGGTAGATCAGGAATATTAAAATTATTGCAGCCAAAAGGAACCAATGATAACAAGAGAAGCAGAGAACTTTCTGGCAATGATGAACATACTGGAACTGGATTCTGGGGGTGGCTTTTTACTCACCACTACTGAAGGGCTTTGCCATGGCTTTAAGTCGTGGTCATCTGCACTCTTATTGGACTTAATCCCAACAGATTCTTGAAACCTGAGTTGGGAAATGGCATTTTTGGATGGCACAGGCTTTTCCTAGGAAGGGTGAGTGCCTGGTGTGGCCGTATCCTCCGGAGCTGCAGAGCGCAGCGGGCAGAGCTCAGCACAGAGCTGCCTGCACAGCACAGGGCTGCCTGCACAGCACACCCAGGCACCCTGCAGTGTCTGGGGCTGCAGTGAGCCCTGCTCCCCTCTCCCAGGGCCTGCCCAGCCCCCTGCTGCGCTGCCCGTCCCAGCGGCTCCTGGACCGGATCGTGCGGCGCTACGCCGAGGTGCCGGACGCCGGCAGCATCTACATGGATCACCTGGCAGAGAGGGACAGGCTGCGCCTGCTCTACACCCTGGCAGTCAACTCGCACCCCATCCTCTTACAGGTGTGTGCCACCCTGCCCCAGGGCCCCCACAGCCTCACCCCGTGTGGGGTGTGTGCCAGGCTCAGGTGCAGAGCAGTCCCAGCCCTGCTCTCTCAGCTCCCTGGCCTTGGAAAAGTGTGTTTGTTCTATGGGTTGGGTGGTTGAAGCCAGGCAGACTCATGAGGTGCTCCCTGCATCAGTCTGTGAGGCTGGGGAGGGATAGAGAACCCCAGGTGTGTTACTGCACTGTGAAATCCAGGATTTTACACATCCTCAATACTTCAAAGTGTTTGCATTGCTAACGCATTACATAAAGTCACAGCCTGTTTCTAGAAGAGAAAGAGCATGATTTCCCATGTTCCACATGCCAGTGCTGGGTTTTCCAGGTTTTGCCTGCCACTGGTAACTGGCTCTGGGTTTCAAAACTCTGGGTTTGAAGGTGGTCATATGGGATGCTTCACACTCTTCCCTGGACCCCTTCTGACCTGCCTGGCACACAGCTCCTCTCTTTCCTTGCATTTCCAAGGGAGAATCCTCACCTTTCCCCATCCCACCTTTAGTCCCCACTTCTGCTTCTTGCAACCCTTCATGATCCCAGGAAGAAAAGGTGGCAGTGGCAGCATCACCCATCTCTGGCCCCAGGCCAGTGCTGCACTCAGCAGCTCACAGGGCTCTGGGTGGTCCCAGGGAGGGGGAATAGTGCTCTGGGAGGCTCCTGGGGGGTCATTCAGCCTCCCCAGTTATGGGTCACTGGGACATGAGCTGTGGCCCTCAGCACTCTGAAGACATGGGAATACAGCTTGAGGAGATGAGAAAAATATGCTAAAGAGAAAAAGCTAGATCTTACATGATTGCCCAGAAAGCCTTCACAGCAGAGGGGAGAAGTAACCTTAAACATGAAACTGGACGAGTTCATAATGGCCTGGCAGGGTCTGAGGTGCTGGGGACACAGATGAGTTTCAATGCAAATGACAGAGAGCTTTGTGCTGGCATGGCTCAGCAGCCACACAGTTGGGTTTCCACCTGGGATAACTGTGCTGCTGGCATGAGCTGCAGGGATGCAGGGAACCCAGCCCAGGTGTCTCCACTGGAGCAAACACCCACCACTTCTGCTCCTGAGACTACAAAGTCTCTTACAAATGAGCCTGGCAGTTCTCACCAATTAGCAGAAACTGCTTTAGCCCTACCTCAACTCCAAGCTGTGACTTCATCTGTTCACTGCTCATGAGGGACCCATCAAAGACACCTAAAATTAGCTGTTCTATGGCTAAAATTTTCATGCATCTGAAAACTATTATTATCTTGGACTTTCCAGTTAGTCTTTCTTACAGAGTAAGTCTCGAAATACCAGATTCTTCCTCTGTTAAAAAAAAGGGCTGTAAGGAAAAAAAAAAAGAATTCTAGCTCCTCCAGAATGGGGTAGTAAGTACCTTTCTGAGCTGCCAGGGCTGGATGGGACGAGGACAGGAGCAGCAGACAGAAGGAGAGGACACAGTCTCAAGCTGCGCCAGGGGAGATAGAGGTTGGATATTAGGAAAAAGTTTTTTGCAGAGAGATAAAGTACTGGAATGGTCTGCCCAGGGATGTGGTGGAGCCACCATCCCTGGATGTGTTTAAAAAAAGACTGGATGTGGCACTTTATGCCATGGTCTAGTTGAGGTGTTAGGGCACGGGCTGGACTTGGTGATATTGAAGGTCTCTTCCAACCCAGCGATTCTGAGATTCTGAGAGGAAGGGCTGCGGGATGAAACCCCCAACACAGCCTGCTCGGGGCCAGGCAGGGCACTCGGAGAGGGAGGCAGAGGCAGGGTAAGCCCGTGTCGCTCCCGCAGATGTTCCCCGACGTGGAGGGCTGGCCGTTCCCGCGGTACCTGGGCTCGTGCGGCCGCCTGGCGCTCAGCGCCGGCACGCGGCCCCTGCGCGACTTCCTGGGCGCGGCCGCCGAGCTGGCGGCCGACCTGGCGCTGCAGCTGCTGGCCGTGCTGCGCTCCATGGCCGCCAACGACCTCAACTACTTCTTCTACTTCACCCGCGTGGACGCGGGCACCTTCGGCGTGTTCAGCAACGGGCACCTGTTCATCCGCGATGCCAGCGCGCTCGGCATCATCGACCGGGAGGAAGGTAGTCCGGAGTGTCTGTCACACACACATCCTCCCTTCCACCCTTGGCTATCCTGCTGCCTTTTTGCTTTTTATTTATTTATTTATTTATTTATTTATTTATTTTAAATTAACCGAACCCTTGGCTATCCTGCTGCTTTTTTGCTTTTATTTATTTATTTATTTGTTTATTTATTTATTTTAAATTAGCGGAACCCTTGGCTGTCCTGCTGCCTTTTTGCTTTTATTTATTTATTTATCTATCTATTTATCTATTTATTTATTTATTTATTTATTTATTTATTTAAAATTAACCGAACCCTTGGCTGTCCTGCTGCCTTTTTGCTTTTATTTATTTATTTATTTATTTATTTATTTATTTAAAATTAACCGAACGCCACTTACTGAATTAAATATCGAGGAGTGATTTAGCATCAGCGCCTCCTGCCATCCAGCATCTCCTGCCATCCAGCATCTCCTGCCATCCTGCTCCGGGTTGGGAAGGCGACAGGAGTTTCTGTGCGGCCCGTGGTTTGGTGACCACTCCGTGGCTGGCAGCAGCTTTCAGCGTGCACCGTCTGCTGAATGCTCTCATTTGAATCTTCCTTTTAAAGCTTTTGTCGCCCAAACGTCAATATTTGCAAGCAGGAATTTTGTCATTTAGTTTGTTCTAAGTAGTGGGTCAAATTGGACCTTTTTTACTTGCATCCATCACATTGACTAACAATGGTTATTATTATTATAACAATAACAAAATCCCCCCTTTTCTCACTTTTACATAAAATCAAGGGTTACTATTCAATTTTCACATAGTTCTACCCCTGCAAGTAGAGCTAGTCACTATTCTTCCAATAATTTAACAGTTTCATTTTGAATATTCACATTTTCAAAAGGTTTTTCCTCATCTCACACATTCAGCTGAGTAGGTCTCAAATATTCAGAAGCAGCTGTCAGAAAATTTTCCACTGGATTTGCTTTTCTTATCCCAACAGCTATGACTGTTAACTTGACTCCAGCTAGATGAGCTGTTCTTGCAATGTAATGATTTTGGTTAACATGGAAAAAATTACAGGTCTGGCTATTTGTGGTAATTTTTTGTAGAAACTCCACATTTTAGATTTGCACTCCAATTCTCTTTTTTTTCTGCGTCAGCTTGACTTGACAGACTCATCTCCAGTTCCTCTGACAGGCAGTTCTGCAGAGCTCTGTCATTCAGAAAAATATACATATTTCAGGAGCCAGAAAATTGGCTCCCACATAGCTTCAGCACTCAGTAATTTGTAGTGAAAGGTGGTCACAGCCTTAGTAACAAACCCAGTGTTAACACGGAGGTACCAATATCTGTGACTGCCCAGGAGCTCACTATTATGTTTCTAACAAGTGCCTTAATTGTCCCCAACAGGGAGCCAGCTGATGGACAGGCAGCAGGAGCACAGGGATATCTTCAGCTGCCTGACTGTGGACTGCCAGTCTGCATTTGTGTCCTGTGACTCCATCCGCGACGAGCACAGCCTCGTCATGGTGTGCCAAGACCTTCTGCCCAAGCTCCTGGCGGGGAAATTCGTGCCCCCCGTGCAGGAGAGGGTCGATGCCTTCCTGCAGCGCTGTGCTCGTGGCTTTGGTGACAAGCAGGGTGCCAAGGAGGCCGTGGAGGAGCTGGCAGAGCTGCTGAAACCTCTGCGCTCCTGCGACTCGCGCTTCGCCTACCGCTACCCCGACTGCAGATACAGCGACAAATACTGACACAGCAGCTGTCCCAGCAGGGACTGGGCACTGCCCGTGCAGGGACAGAGCAGGAACCAGGGCAGCTGCAAGAGCTGCCCCAAATCTGGGCTGTTCTCAGTGCAGGAGGGAGCAGAGTGCACGTGGGATTTATTATTCGTCTCCCCGAGAGGCATTTGTCATACGGGATGTCAACACGATGTATGGTTTGTGGGTTATTAACATTGTCATGACTGACAAGGGGCCACAGGGTTAATAAATTTCATTCATGTTTTGGCCTTGGAAGAGTTTCCCATGCCATTTGTTGAAAAGCAAGGCAGGATGGTCACAACCAGCTAGATAGAGGGTCTTTATAGCCAAGAAACCAATGGAGACGATATATAAATAATGATGGATGGATGGATGGATGGATGGATGGATGGATGGATGGATAGATGGATGGATGGATGGATGGATGGATGGATGGATGGATGGATGGATGGATGGATGGATTTAAGATTTTTCCTGTGGCTATTTTTAATGTGCTAAGAATCATAGACAAACTGAACAACCAGATCAGTTCTGTACCATCAGCCATCACAGCTCACTTTTATAAAATATTTAAATTTTATTACTTTGATAGCACATAGAACAGAAAGACACAATCAACAGCAGTAAAAAGCTGAAAGGTTCCATGTCTCTTGAGACTTAATTTCTCTTAATCCCCAAATATAATTGTTTCTAGTCTTTCCCAAGTCAATGGACAGTAATTGGAGACTAATACAGGGCTTTGGTTTAAGATGAGGAAAAAAACCCAGCTGTGGGATGGGATTGTTCAGCAGATATTTTCACATTATTCTCTCTAAAGTGGAGGAACTATTTGCACAAAACCATTCAGGTTGGAAAATTACCTTTAGAGGAGAAGGAACACAGGCAGAGGATGAGCCGTTAATTTACTGAGCCTGATAAACACTCAATACTCCAGTGCAGGTGCTGGGGCAGCCCCAAGAGCTGGGGATTTCTAAGTTGTGACCAGCAAGAACTCCAGCCATCCTCACCCATTTGCCTTCCAGAGGAGGAATTGGGAAGCCAGTCCCCAAAGGAGTGAATCAGGCACTTAAAACTTGGAGTGGTGAACTCATTTCACAGCAGTTGTCAACTGAGGGCTAGATCCAGATGCCTCATTTTTGCACGAGATGGTTGCAAAAGTGGCAAAACACAATTTTCTCACCCAGAATCTGTCAGCCTCTCCCATGTGAGCTCCCTATGAGACCACACCAAACCTTCCCTGATGTGTAGGGGTCAGACAGACCTCACCTGGGTTTGGGGCTTGCTCCTGGGATCCAGGAACACAACAGTCACTGAGCAAATTTGATTGAGCTAAGTGAGAAACGAGGGTTTCTGGATCATCCACAAGAATTTTCATCATGGAAAGGGTCTTCTAGATATGGTTCAAAAAAAAAATGTAATCAGCATAAAGGCAGAAAAAGATGTGAGTACATTTGCATTGCCAGTGGTTGTTCTGGCTTGTGTAGTACAGGGAAGGGTTGCAAATCCAGATTTTGTGTTGGCTGTGAGGGGCTCTGTGCACACAGAGCATCCAGCCTGTGTGGATGCTCCAGGCAGGTGTGGGTGAAACAGGTTGGGCATCCAAACCCACACACATCTGACATGGAGGAAATCTGACTCAGGACAATTATTTTGACTCTCTTCCTGGCATGAAGTATCAAGTGCACCTTTTACCTCTCAAGATGTAGAAACATTGGAAGCAATTTGTAGGTAAGTTTAGCTGCAGGCCCAGATGGTCAGACAGCAAAGAGGTTTAAATATACAGCCTCAGCTATGGCTGCAGCCTCCTTGCCTGGCTTCAGTCTATTTCTACATCATGGCTTTCTTCCAAAAAGAAAAATATGTCCTTCACTGAGATCCACAAGGCTGTCTAACAACCTGCTTCCATCAGTTTTTCTTGAATCATTCTGCATCTCCAATCTCTTGGGGCTTACCTGATGGCTGGGTGTCAGCTCTGGGCCCCTTTTCCTTCAGAGATTATCCCACACTGTGCTGGAAACAGAGAGGATGAGTGTGCCCAGCACCTCAGGGAATGCCAGCAGCAGCCCAGATCCCTCTGGAACATCCCAGCTCTGGGCAGGAGGACAGAGAGGAGTCACACAGACCCTGGCACCTCACAGTCCTAAAGAGCTGGGGTCAGACACAGAAGAGTTCTGCTCTGGTGTTACTTTGGTGCTTGGGCTCCTTGGGCAAGGCTGCAGCAAAGCCTTGAGACATGTAGCATCTATTTTTACAGGGCTTGATTCAAAGATGTTAAAGCTGAGAGGAGTCTCCCTGCTGCTTTTAATAGACTTTGATATGAATTTAAATTAAAAAAAAAAAAAACACTCATGATTAAAAATAACGAAATTGTGGATTTACAAATAATTAAAGCATTGGGAGCTGTGTTCTCCACCAGTTTCTTTGCAGACATTGATTACAAAGGCCAGGCTCATGTAAGACTGTGACTAATAAGCCAGCCATAAAATCAGTCCATGGCTCAGAGAACAATAATTTTCCTAAACTAAATCTCATTTCCCTAGCCCTTTTTTCCCTTTTTTTTTTTTTTTCTTTTCAGAATTGCCAATTTTTACTCTTAATATTTTCCTTTTTCTTGGCAGTCAGCTCTGGAATCAGTGCCCACCCTGTCTGCCAGCTTCATTCAAGCCTTCAAATCCTAGTAGGCCAAGCTCCAAAAGGATGTGAAATTAACTTATAAATGGCAATTGTTTAAAACCTAATCCTGCCCAAAAGAACTCTCAAGCAATTTTTTCCTCTCTGTGTTTGAGTTATTTCTGTCAGTGGCTTTGTTTGAGCCTCTGCAAACTGTTCCTGGTAACAACTTCCACTGTTTCCACAGCAGAACAAGAATGGCAGGAGAGATCTTCCACCAATCCCCCACTCAGCCTCAGCTCCTCCTTTTCCTTTGGGTAGTTTGCAGCTGCCTTTATGCCCAGCTGCTTATCAGGTGTCTCTCTTAGTTTCCTATGTCCCACATATTTTTAAAGTTTTCATGTCAAGAGGTTTAAAAAACTGCATTTTTTGCCTTATTTTTTTGTGGGTGATAATTTCTTGCTCCCAGCTTCCCACAGGGGGCTGCCCAGAAAACATCATGGCATTTTGGAGAACTTGGAGCCACCATCAACAGCTCCAGCCTACAGGAGCAGCCAGTCAGGCACATTTCATGCACCTTCCCAGCCAGATCAGCCAACATCAGTTGTTTGCAGGTGCTTTTTATTTGCCTCCTGGTTTGCTGAGACTTTAGGATGCACTTGGGTCCCATTTGCCAATTACTCTCTACAGCCAGGTGCTCTAGGTGCTTTATTGCTAATTCTTCCTCAGCTTCTCCCATCATCCCATGGATCTGAAAGGGGAGCTTTAACAAAAATATTGAGTGTCAGGAGATGTTGTGAAATCACAAGAACCAGGTCTGTGGTGTTCTGAATTGGCTCACCAAGACATATTAATTTGATTAATAGGTGAGTCTGTCTGCTACTGTACCTTCTGTTCCCCTAATTCAGTGCTGAAAGGAGCTTGGTAGCTCCTGAAACTGCAAAAAAAAAACCAAACAGGAATTTTAGGGAAGGGAAAATTAAATGAAACAGCTACTCCAGGCAGGGGGCTGGGAGAGGCAGGCACTGTTTTTGCTTTGTGTATTACAGAATAAGGGCAGACTCATCTGTTCTCCTCCACAGGGGCATGGTCTCAGCCAGAGTGGGGGCAGTGGGGTTTTGGGATGACCTGAACAACTGAAAAGAGACCCCAAGGAAGGGTGAGGATGATCCAAAAGTCCAGAAAAAGTGAAGAGGGAAGAAAAAACAGGTGGAAAACAAGGAAGGACACCTGAAAAAGATCCTCAAATAATTTTGTTTCAGTCGTAGCTTTACTTGCATCATTCTACCTTTCTGCTTTTCCACAATAACAGAGTATAAATGACAATAGTTAGTCTAGAACAAACTTTTCAGGTGTTAGAAGAACAGGAATACACCAGCCTGTTCCCTGGGGACATGCAGGTTTAAAAGAAGCAGCTTGTCAGGTTTTACAGTGCTCTAGTACTACTCAGCAAGGATGCACAGAGCTCCAGCCCTCACTTTACACAGTTCATTTGCTGCATTGCATGCAAAGATAGCTCTTTAGACTTAACACCCACAGAAATGTCATGCAAGGTTTGTGTTTGAAAAGGACCTTGTCAGTCACACAGGAGTTTTTCTTCCCCTCTCAAAATTTAAACATTCATTTGGATAAAGGCTTGTCAGATTCATTCCTCTAGTGATGCTTTAAAATAGTGTGTTTTCTTGCTTTGAAAAAAAATAATCAAGACACTTGGAATAACTCAGGAACTTTTCACAGGGACTGAAACCTTCCTCTGTTCACATTCTTGGTGCAGAAAGGGTAAGAGAAAAGATCACCTCTGGGTGTTCACTCTGCTTTGGCTGGAGCAGCTGTAAACATTTACTCATTTTTTTTCCCCAACACCTGAAGATGAAGATGGAGAAAATAAAGTGCTTTTCAGTGTTTGCACTGTGCAAAGCAGAACAAAGCAGGGGTTTGTGTACAGTTCAGGCTCTGCTAAGGACATTGCTGGAACAATGATGCTGCTGGGGGCAAGTGCTGGGATTAAACCTTGTCACCATTTCAGACATCCCTGAAAGGAGTCCCTGCATCACTGCTGGTGCTTCAGAATGGAAATCCCTTCAGCAGGTGAGAAGGGATGGGAACAGCTGTCCAGACTTCAGGAAATCAGTGATTTATCCCTTCCTGTTTCCACTGCTCATTCTGCCTGTCCCTTTCCAGCAGAGACCCCCATGGGGTGCCTTTGTCACAGAGGGATGCAGGGATCAAACCTCCCAGGTTTCAGGGGACAGGAGCAGGTGCCTGAGGAACCAGGGGTGATGGGGACTTTCCATCAAATGGCTGCATTGACTAGGAGCAAATATTGGCAGGTGTCTGTGTCTACAAGGTGTGAAATTAAAAAACAAACCTGCAGGAAGTGCTCTTGTTGCATTCTGTGAGTAAAATGACCAGAAAAACCTAAAAAACAGCTGCTGACTTGTTCTGTCAAAGTGCTTAGGGAAAGGCTCTCTGAAGTTGAGCACTTTGACTTTTATTCCAACAGGAGTTCTGGGGCTACCAGGGGCTGAACTTGGTGGTTGCACATCCCTAGGCAGGAGCCAAGCAGAGCTCTCTAAAAATACAACTTTTGCATGACTGGAGAACTGCGTGTGCAGCAAGATAAAATTACTGGGGAAGGAGGGCAGGAAAAAGGAGCTTCTGAATGGAGGACAGGAGCACAAATATGACCTTGAGGTGCCACCAAAAATGTATATATTTATTTAAAAAAAAAAAAGTCAAACCCTTCAGCACTAGCAGATTGAAGAGGAAGTATAAAGGGTCAAAAGGCATGGAAAAAAACAGGACTTTTCTAACAGGATCAGAGCCTTCAAAAGACTGTCATTCCCAGAGGTGTCCATGTTCATGGGATTTTGTGAGAGGGATTGTTCATAAATTTGATAGAAACACAGGCTGAGCTAAAGGACAGAGGACTCTCAGTACTATAGAAGCAAAAATCAGGAATTTTTGGGAAAGCTGCCACCACAGGCTCCCTGTTTTCCCTGCTGCAGACCCAGATCCACAAGCACACTCTGAGACACTGGCCAGCTTCCTCTGGGGCAGGTGGGAGCAAAGGGCCTCAGATGGAGCCCCCAGACCCCCTCCTGCTGCAGGACAGGATGGAGGGATGGCTCCCTGGCAGAGGAGTGAGCTCATCCAGACAGAAACTTCTGGAGGCTGGATTTGCAGGATGCAGGAACAGCTGTGAGCTGCTTCATATCTTTTTTAAGCCTTATATGGAGCCCAGTGGGAAAGTGGGATCTGCTGTGATCTCTGCCCAAGGTTTCCTTGACGAGCCCTGCAACAGTGGGATCTCTTTAAAGACACCACATTAGAAGTTCACAGTAAATGTGTACTGACAATAAATAAAAAATACACACACACACACCCCAGGTGGCCAAACAGCAGCACAAGGCAGTGATTCTAACCAAACAGACACCCTTCAAAAAGTAGGAATCAGATGCAGAAATTAGGCAAATTAGATGCAAGGCTACAGTAAGGCAGCCCCAGAACAGAAACCCAAGGAGTGACTTGCTCAGAGCGTGGGGGCTGACAATGAACCCTTTCTCAAACACATCAGAGGCAGAGAGGCTGCCAGGAGAGCTGCTGAGGCCAGCAGGAAATCTCAGTGCAAGGCAGCCCAAGCAATGAAGAAATCAGAGTTTGCAATGACTCACAGGCGGTGCTTCAAAAAGAAAGAGGAGTAAGAGCTTAAGTGAGTCTGTTAATTCTAAAATCATGTGAATCCCACCCCAGTGTCCCCTCTGAGAGAGCAAGGAGCACATGAGGGAAGGTGGGGGTCATGCACTAAGGTTTTGATGCTGTTTTGCAATAAAAACAGCGAAAAATGGGTGGAAAGAGCACCCAGTGGGTGCCAGTGAGGAGCCCAGCTCAGGGTGTGTGTGATTCCATCCAGGGCAGGTGCTCTTCATGGGGACAAAACCAGGGGCAGAGCAGAGGCTCCAGGGAGCTCAGGCAGCCAGGAGAGCCTGGGAAGAGCTGGGGTTTCAGCACAGGGCAGAGGAAAACAGGAGAACTGGATAACAGGATAACTGGAGGGACACAGGGAGGGTTTTCCAGGAGAGATCAACCTTGAGAGATGCCATGAGCCTGGAGAGAGGAGACTGCTGAGGAATTCCCATGTCAGGGTAGTGCAAGGACACAACAGGACAAGGATCCTGCTTTGTCTTGTTCTTCACACTCCTCCCCAAACACAACTCCAGAGATTTGGAGTGTGCCAGCCCAAATGTCACAGGGATGGCAGGAACAAGGACTGGGGCTCCCAGGGTGGTGTCCCAGGTTGTCATGGCCAAGGAAATATCTTTCTCAGTTGAAAAGGAGTCTTAAGTTCTGCAGTGTCTGTAAAATTATAGATGTGAATAATTTTACAATATTTATGAATAAAGCTATTGCAACATATCTACTAATGACTCACTGTCTTCTCAAGGAAACACCCTAATTTTTCACTGATACCCCTTTTGGGGAATAAAAACCCCAAACCAAACCCAAGCTGAAGGAAATAACCTTATCCTGATCCAAAGAAATTGTCTTAACATCAGAGTTGTGAGTGGGAGGGAGAGAACACTGAGTAATGGCACATGGGAGCTTTGAGATCCCAGATCTATTAAAGTGCTGGTTTGCCAGATTAGCCACTTTGCATGCCTGCAAATGTTCATTCAGAACAAACTTTCATCATAATCAAAAGCAAGTTATCAGGCAAAAATGCATCTGGTTTAATTTTCAAGGGCTGGTACTCTCAAGAGACTTTTTATTTCAACATCTGAAACAGCTTCAGTGGCTGTTCATGGATTGATACAGGTTCCTCTCCTCTCTCAGAGTCAGAATGGCCCAAGAGGGTTGTTCTGCTCTTTGTTTGCTTTTTAGGGTTTGGAAACCTTGGGGTCAGAGAACTTGCTTTCCTCCCAGGTGAAACTGGGAGGAAAAGGTTCAGGAAACTATCCCTCCTCCTTCTTCTTGGGTTTTTGGAGAGATTAACTACCAAGTTGTCTTGATGTTGTACCCAAACAGCTCTCTCTGTTTCTCCTTCTAACCATCCTCATTCCCTTATGTTTACTGAAGTTGAGTAATTTCTCTCAGAGGAGCAGAGAGATCCCAGACTCCCTTAGTCCTAAGGGACAATTCCTCACTGCAGGAATTGCTTCCCTTCTTGGGACAGGGAAGAGAAACTCTGTTCTCCTGCAGCTGGAGAGGTGCCAGGGGAAAAACTTCCCTGTGGTGAACCCTGAGAGGATGGAAGAAATTACAAAGAGAAGAAATAGAGAAAGGTTGTTATCACCCAAACCACCACTGGGTCCCCCAGTTCCAGCCTAATTAAGGGAGCAGACCCCAGGGCATGAGGTTTTCTGTGCTTCTGCACTTCAGATGAGATAACTGTGCTCAGGGGAACCTGCCATCCAAACAGGTATAACAGATACATTAAAGAAAGCAGAAACTGTGAATGGGGTTTCACTAACAAAAAAAAAAAAAAAAAAAAAAAAAAAGTAAATGCAACTCTTTCTAGCTCATTTTCTATTAATTGGACCAGCTTTTTTTCCTCTGCTGACCCAATAACCACTGGTCAATAACTTTGGGGGATAAAGGAGGGAGAGACTTCCCCATTTTAGCACAGCAAGAGGCAAATGTGAAAAGAACAAGTGGAGAACCACAAAGTAATTCAAGTCAAACCAACATTTAAAACAGCATTTTGGTAATGGGTACTAAGGTGAAGGAGCGTTGGAGGGACATTACACCTTCAGTTTTTAAAACTTTGGAGACATTTAATGTTTCTCAGACAGCCCAAACAAATGAATCACCTTGCAAGGAGACAAATAAAAGGCTGTTTTAAAAAGAACTATTTTTCTTATATCTCAGAGTATTTGCCATTATCAGTGACAGGCACAGACCTACCTACAGTATTGAGCTGATTGCTTTATGGTATCTTTTGGTCTGGAAGTCTCTTGTAATGCCAACCTACTCTTCAAACCCAAATATTTCCTCCCCTTTGAGCATTAAATCCACCAAGAGAAGGTGATGAGCATGGCTGAGACACAAGGAGTGTGTCAATGAACAGAAAGGCTGCACTAGGAATGTTTGCCAATGACAGCATGGAGATAAATGTGAAGAGAAAGGGAGGTATTTTGAGAAGGAGAGATGAGCACAGCCACTGAAAAGCACCAAAATGAGCACACAAATAAGGCACAGGAGACATTCAAGAAGTGAAGAGATTTGCCAGAATAGAGAGAAAGAGGGCTTCTTCTCTGGCAGATCTCAAGCAAGATAGCTTGCCAAACAAACTGGAAGAGGAAGGAGGTGCAAAAAAAAAAAAGAAAAAAAAAAACACAGAGCAGTGAGCAGCACTTCCTCTCCATGTGAGATTTTTTTTTTCCTGTGTATTCAAGTTTTTCAAAAGCAGTCGCACCACCCAGCTTCTGGAAGATGAGAAGAAATGCACGTCCCTTCTCCTCAGCCACAGAAAAACCCACTTTTTAAACTCACATTGTGCACTGCTGCCCTGCACCCAGTGTCCCTGCAGTGGGGGGTGTGGGCAGAAACCCAAATGTGGGTAATCTGGCAGGGAGGAAAGCAAACACTGAAGCAGAGTGCTCCACCCCTCCATCCCCCCTCCAGTACCAAAATCCACCAGCACAAATCCTCATCCCTTTCTCAGCAGAACTCAGAGCCCTGGGTGGGAAAACACTGCACTCCTCATGCTCCTGGCTGATGATGAGCAGCAGGGCAGGAAGGTGCTGAGCTGCCCCAGCACCCTGCTCCAGGAGCCAGCACCTCTGCAGGGACACCCCAGTGAGCCCCAGCACCCCTGGGTGGGATGCTGGGGACAGGAGGTGGGATGCTGGGGACAGGAGGTGGGATGCTGGGGACAGGAGATGGGATGCTAAGGGCAGGAGGTGGGATGCTGAGGACAGGAGATGGGATGCTGGGGACAGGAGGTGGGATGCTGGGGGCAGGAGGTGGGATGCTGGGGGCAGGAGGTGGGATGCTGGGGGCAGGAGGTGGGATGCTGAGGGCAGGAGGTGGGATGCTGGGGACAGGAGATGGGATGCTGGGGGCAGGAGATGGGATGCTGGGGACAGGAGGTGGGATGCTGGGGGCAGGAGATGGGATGCTAAGGGCAGGAGGTGGGATGCTGGGGGCAGGAGGTGGGATGCTGGGGACAGGAGGTGGGATGCTGGGGGCAGGACCAACCTCCCCCGGCACAGGGCTGGGAATGTTTCCGTGCTGGAGGCCAAATGGATTTTTCTAGCGCAGTTTCCACACGAATGCACAGCTCAGGAGTCCAGCAGCACAGCCCAAAGGTGGCCAGCACCCAGGGAGGGGAGCCACGGGCTGTTGGCAGGGCTGGGGCTGTGCCCTGCAGGCGCCAGCAGGACGGGAGGGGGAGAGGCAGCAGAGAGCTGGGAGAGGCAGCTCCTGGCACACACAGGGCAATCAAACACCTATTCAGACACTGCTGCACTTCATTCATATGCTGTCTTATGTTCTTCCATCTCTGGTTGTGCAAATAAGCCATAGAGAACATTAGCCATGGCATTCTTCATAACACAGCAGTAATTGCTGGAGGCTCCATCGAGCTCTGTAAACAGCATTTTGCTCTGATTTTGGAAATTAGGAACTGAAGTTGCACTTAGGATAATTGCCAACTCATTTTGCTCGGTGCTGGAAACCCATTCCACCTTTCCTTTTCACTTTGTAGCTGCTGAAGCAGCTTTTGAAAGGTATCCTGACTTCCTGACACACACACTATTTCTCTGTTAACAGAACTGAGTGGGGTTTATCAAGCACTCAGTCAAACAATTTTTTTGCCTGCCCAGACTTTTGCCCTGCCAGAATTTGCTCCTCTACTTCTTAATTTGCTACCTTAATTAAAAAAACCAAATTTTATTCTTGCATCACTAAGACACTTCTCACAAAAACTGGTATTTTTCCCCTGATCTTTTAATTTTTCTTTTTCAGGGGAAATGTCTGTATCTTAGAGATAACCCTGTAGAAGATAACCCTGTAGAATTTCTCACTGGAGAACATGGGTAAAAGCTGAAAGATCAAAATAAATCACAGAATCACTAATGTTGGAAAAGCCCTTCAGGATCATCAAATTCAAGCTTTGGCCAAACATCACCACACCAATCAAACAACAGCAATAAATTCTACATGCAGTTGTTTCTTGCACACTTCAGGGTGACAACACCACCATCTTGGGAAGCCCCTTCCAATGCTTGACAACCCTTTTGGTGAAGAAATTCCCCCTGAGAATGAAGATGCTGAAGCAGGATTTAAATGTTAGGTTGCAACTTGACTTACTTAGAATCACTTGGTGACAGCACACAGACACAGCAATTTCCCTCATCCATGTTTAGAAATACCAAAATCTCATTGCTTTTGAGTGCAGGAATGGATAATGATGATCCATGTGGAGCTGAGGCATTTTTCTCCTAAGATGTCCATCTGCCCAGGATGTGTTGTGGGCTGGTTCTGGGCCAAAGCTCAGTATTTTGATGCAAAATGTGTGCCATGGGGCACCCCTGAGCCCACACTGCTATTTCTCAGTAACATTATACCCCATCAACCTGTCACTGAAAACCATTTTTTTTATTTTCAGTCTCCCAGCCAGGTATCTGGTGTCCTCACCCTTATCTGATGGCTGCATATCAGCATCCCTGGGCTGCCCAGGGACTTCTGCCTCCCCAAGCATAATTACAATCACTTTGCCCCCTAAGAACAAACCTTTCTGGGTGCTCTCACGAGGCCTCCAGGGTTGCACCAGCCTGGGAAGCATCAGGAGGTGCAGGAGATGGGCAGGGTATTAATGAGGAGCAGCCCCAAACCCCTCCACCATCCCCAGCTCCTGCTGTCTGCCCTCCCCAAGGGGGTGGGTGAGCACCAGCCCTGCCCTGGGCTCTCCTCCAGCAGGACTCAGGGAGGGCTGTGAGGAGCTGCTGGAAGGTTCACACAGCCCAGGGGTTGCTCTCTTGTGCCAGCTGAGCCAGCTCCTCCCTGCTCCTCCTTCCTCCTGGTGCCCAGCACAGGGGCTGGGAGAGCTGCTCTGTTTGCAGTGGATACATCCCTAGATCAGCATTTAATCCATGACAGCAGAGATAACACTGGGATCCCAAGCAAGACAAAGCCCTGCACATAAACACAGAGCTACAAGTCTGCCCTGAGCCTGCCAGCAGCTCCTGAGCCCCTGGAATACATTTCCAGACCTTCAGCTATGAAGGCATTTGACCTTTAAGGAGGTTTTCAACTACTGGAACCACAGCAGATGCTCTTATCACATTGCACTGTGATACTGTCTACTCTAAGAAAGCCGTCCACACTCCCCCCTTCACCCCCAAAAAACCCCAAATGTGGCAACTCTGACTGGCTGCTTGTTCTTGTCCTTGGATTTCATCACAGCCCAAGTGAGGCTGCTCCTGGTGCCTCACTCATCCTCCAGCCAATGTTCTCTGCTACCTGAGGACCACTTTGGTTCCTGACTGGTCATTTCTGCACCCACCTGAACCCAGCTGGCAGGCAGGTGACCAAACCCTGTCTGCACACACTGCCCACCTCTCAGCCTTCTCCAGGTGCCACGAAAATCCTCCAAGTTACTGCTGTGAAGGTCAGCTGTGGGGCAGCCCACTGGCAGTGATGTTCTGGGGGAACAAAACAACCCCAAACCCCTACATTTTCTGTATGTTAAATGAACAGATTACAGCTCCAGCAGCATCCAGGACATGAACTGCACTTTGCACTCAGCATATGGCATTGACAGCTACAGCTGACTGACCACTGCCACAAGAAAAGCCCAGGTTCCTCAAAGGACTGCTCAGTTTCCCAGTGATTTGGTTATGAAAAGCACAGAGGAGGAAAGGGGTGAAGACATCCTTTATGCCTGTTCATTTTCTCTGTGCCCACAAGGCTGAACTAAATGATAGCCCAGCACACATCTTAGGCTGCTCCTTCTCTCAGTCTTCTCTTGTGGTGTCCCCTCCTGACTCTTTCAATGATTTTAAGCTTTAGCATGTACTTGGAGCCAACTCTCTCATGCCACGTTTCAGTGCTCCCACGGACTCTGGCAATGGCTGAGTTGCTCGGGTGTGACTCCAAGAATCTTCCAGCTCCATGAATTAAAGGAGTCAGTGCTTCAGCCCATTTGTTTAACCATCCATTAACCCTTTCCTGGGATTTTGCTACTTTTCAATTCCTCTGTCCTACAGCTTGAAAATACCTTCTATGTGAAAAGAAGATTGTGGGATGTCATTTGAGAGCAGTGCTCCATCCTATTAGAAAGCAGAGTGTGCTGCCTCTCTTCTGTGAGAGAGGAAGCAGTGCCTGACAGGAGCTCAGGGGCAGGACAGGAGGGAGGCAGAGGGCTCCAGTAAATCCATTTTCATCCCAGGTCCACACATCCCCCAGCTGCTGTGTGCCCACTGCCCCACTGTTCCCCAGGCAGGGGCAGCAGCAATTGCATTTTCACCCTTTAGCAAGGTCCCTGGCAGCAGGAACTGGCAGTGCCCTGTAAAACACTGACACTGCTGCCTGGTGAGGCTGGGAGCTCAGCCCTCCCTCTGAGGTGCCTCTTCCCACCTTCCAACCCTTCAGGGTTTCTATGGCTTCCCAAAATAGATATGGATATATGCACCTCACCCCTCAGCTCTACAGCTCATCCCTGCTCCCTTTCCCCCAGTGCAGTGGCTCAGGCCAGCACTGCTCCTCCTGGGCACAGCAGCTGGCATTGCAGCTCCTGGGGGCTCAGGGATGTCCCTGTGCCCCAGGCACAGCTGTGCTGCAGCCCCTCCCCATGTCCCTGCCACCGCAGGGGCTCTGCCCAGCATCTCCATCTCCTCTGTTCAGCTCTGCATGGAGTTTCCAGCACCAACAAGGAGATGTCATGTTCCTCCTCCCCCTAATGTCCTGCTCTCCCCTCTGTTTGGAGGAATGCCGTTGTTTTCCTGGAATGAGGCTGCCCTGTGCCCTCCCCTTGCTGGCACCCTGTGCCCTGCACTGAGCTCGCCTGGGGTTGAGCTTCAGCTTCATTTTCTGCTTGAACTTGTCTGGGTCTCACCTGCACCCCTCCTTCCTCCACTCTCAGCACCAGCACAGTGGAACAGGCAGCACTGGCTGGCTCTGACCTGTCCCCGAGGTAAATCCTCACATTCACCAGCCTTGTCTCCATGCACTGTCAGCTGGAGTGATTCCTCTGCCTGCTCCCACTCCCAGCCATGGAAGATCACAGAATCATTTATGTTAAGAGCTTAGAATAGACTTCATGAGCTCATCTAGTCCCAGCACCCAGCCATGGGCAGGGACACCTCCCAGCAGACCAGGGTCCTCAAGGCCTTTATCAACCTGGCCTTGAACACTGCCAGGGATGGGGCATTCACATCTTCTGTGGCAATCTGTGCCAGGGCCTCATCACCCTCACAGAGAATTTCTTCCTATTATCTGAGCTAAATTTCCCCTCTTTCAACTTGTAACCATGCCCCCTTTACCTACCACTACAGTTCCTGGCAAAAAAGTTCCTCTGCAACTTCTCTGTAGCCCCTTCAGATAATGGAAGGTTCTCTGAGCTCTCCACAACACCTTCTCTTCCCCAGGATGAACAACCACAACTTTCCCAGCCTGTCTTCATGGGGCATTGACAGTCCTGCTTGTCAACTTCACAGCCCTTCTCTGAACCTGCTCCAACAGTTTCATGTCCTTCCTTTGGCCAAGTCCTTCTTACATGAAGCTTTCCTACCACACTCATCTGCTGGCCCCATCATGGCTCTGGCTCCAGGCAAAATGGTTCTGACCTAGGGAAGCTCAGGCTTAAGCACCCTCCTAACCCTTGCACTAAGTACCATGTTTGAACTCCTTCCCAGGATCAGGGCAGCAACCAAGGGTGAGTATCCTCTTCCCCACGGTCTTATTGAACCCTTGTATCTTCTTTCACCCAACCAATAAGTTTATTGTGGCCAGGAAATCACCAGCTCTGGAGTCCCCAAGCCTTGTCCACCTCTGACCCAAGAATTGGCTCAATTTAGCAAAGTTGTGCTAATTTAAGTAAAGCATCATTTTAATGCTACTTGGAAGTCCTTCTTCCACACAGAAAGGCACAGATTCAGGGTACTTTCTCTTTAGGATCAACAAGATCTCTGCCACACAAATCCAGGAAGCTTTGGGATTTCCTGTCAGTAGGTGCTTCTCACTTTTTAGTGATTTTCATCTAAATATTCTTGTATATAGACACCAACATCACTACTTCTAAACTGTAACCTCTCCAAAACAGCAAAGTTAAACTGCTCCCAAGTTATGTATCCAGAGAAAAGCTTACAAATCAAATTCTCTGTTGATTATATTTATGGAAGGACTTAATTAAGCCCAGAAACAGATGACTGTTTATTCTCCCCATTTAAGGATCCCTTTTTGTCAAGCTCCTCAAGGAGTTCTCAGATCCACAGCTCAGTAGCAAATCTTGCTCATTCTTTCTAATTCCTTCTTATCTGTAATTCAACTTTATGCTATTTTTTTAACCTGTTTCTACCTCTGGTTTTATCCATCCTCTAACAGTATGATTTTTCTATCAGCCAGTAACTTTTTGAAAATCCTTGCAGCAAATGCCATGTCTTTGGCTGTTGTCATCCTTTCACATTTTCATCTTTAATCTGCCTGCTACCACAATCTGTAGCCATAAGCAGATCAGAATCACTTGCAGTGGGGCTCAGCTGTGGAGCTCAAGGGCTCCAAGACCAAGATTCCTTGGAAAGTTCAGCTCCAGGCTCCAGCCTCCCCCCACCCTGCCCAACTCCTAATGCTTGGGAACACCCAGAGATTACAAATGCTCCACCTGGCACCATGTGCTCCATAACTGAAGAAGCAGAAGTGCTTCTTAAGAAGTACAACTGACGAAATATTAACTTGTGCTTTTTTAATAAAGTGAAACAAAAGCATTCTAAATCATAGCAGCTTATAGAACCAAACTGTCCATTGCTTGGGAGCAGAGTGTGATTAAGAAGTATGGAAACTGCAAAATATTAAAGCCCTGCAGCAATTCCAATTCATGACAACCCTTCCCACAGCACAAGATATGCTGTCTGATGCTCTACTCATTTGGTATTGGCAAAATATGAATGTTCTTCCTTGGTAATGCCATATCCTCTTTTCCAAAGTGGAGGAAAGGTACAAAGCTCTTCTGATTAGCACACAGTAGTCTTTCCCTAATTAGCAATGTTCTTTTACAGCACTGAGAAATGAGGACCTTTTGTTTGCCATTAGTTGAGGTAAGTGTATCTTGCTTTTATTTGGGTTTAAGACTACTTTAAAGGAGTAGCTTTTCAGCTGCAGCATGGTTTGTCAAGATTACAATATTTATGACTGCATAAAATACATAAGTAAAAAAAAAATTATGATTTGTAGAATTTGTTATCAAGAGCTGAGACTTAAACCTTTACAGAACTGCAAATACTGGCTTCCTAACTGCTAGTTGATAATTTTGCTGGCAAGAGCATTTGGTTACACTTTTCTTTCATCTCTACACCCTTTTGTCCAACTAGTAAGAACTAGCAAGAAAGTCAGCTCAAACTGTGGTTAAACTGTTGTAACAGCATTAGATAAACTGTGCTGATTCTTCATTCAAACACCCTTCATTTGAAGCTACAACATAAGAGGCGATTCTTTTTGTTCAAAAGGAACTATCTGCATGCTCTGTGCCTGTAACACTTCACACTGATTACAAAAAATTTAACAATGCAATCACTAACATACCCCACTAATGAGAAATTATGAGAAACTGTTGGATGCAGAACCTTCTGCATCAGTCAACTCTGATCGATAAGAAAGCTATCAATTTTGAAATTTAGATTTAATGCATTTTCAAGAAGCTAATGAGAAAGGAGCAACTTAAAATAAATACCATCATTAAAACTGCAAACTGTTACAATGATATATTATAAACTTGTCCTAAATAAACCTAGTGCTTCAAAAATTTACCAGTGAATTCGTATTACAAAATATGTGAAAATACAATAGAATACCACAAAACAACGTCTTTTTCTGGGGTCAACAATGACGCCAAGATGATTCAGTCTTAACTTTCAAAATTGTTAATAGAACATATTGTAATATAGAAGTTGCAATTTGGTTGAAATCTAGAGAACATCCCCACCAAACTCAATCTTCTTCATTCCTCCTCTAAAACTAGTGCCAAACTTCCTGTCAAAGTTGGTATTTTCTTGAAGAGCTTTAAAATTTAGCTGTTACTTATTTTCTACTACTACATTTTGGCAGCAACTATTTATTGGTCTGTTATTGCAAAAAGTGCAATTTAACAATAAACCAGTCTGAAGGTCATTCTATGTCTTGAGGATACATACCATATATTTCTTTAAAAATAATCATACTTTTGTAAGCAATACTTTACAGTAGACACCTCAAATCTACCATAGATGTAAAACTTAAAACGAGAAAAATTTAGTCTCTAAATCTTTATACACATATTTATATTCGAGTTTCTATATATATTATATATATACACAAGCACAAGAGTATATATAAAATATATATAATCAGATTCAAAAAAGAACAAAAACTGGGCACTGTACATAAAATCTTTTTAAAACTCAAACAATAGAAAAACTTTAAACATTAAACAATTTTAATAAAAGTTTCTGTACAATGCTAAGCAGTTTTATTTACATATAGAAAATGTAATAGGAGTAGTGTTTGAAATTACAGAACTCCTTAAAATTTCAATGGCAGGTAATCTGGAAAAAATAACAGCATTCCATTCACAAATATTTTCAAGCAATAAATATGTATTTATAAATAGTGTAAATTTACATCAAGATTAGAAACAAAAATCACAAATCTGAAGTTTATTCCTTAGTCTATGTGCAACCCATTTATCTTTGTGACTTGGCTGTTAATTGTTTTAAATTTTATTTAGGAACCAAAAGTGTAACCGTCATGGTTTCAAAACAAGACAGAAAAACATAAAAGCAGTAAAAAATTTATATCACCTAACTCTTCACATTAAAAAAAAAAAAAAAAAAAAAAAAAAAGAAAAAAAAAGAAAAAAAAAGAAAAAAAAAGTTGCCCAAAGAAAGACTTAAAATTTCTAACTACCTTACAAAGAAATGACCAGCTAAGCTAGTACTTTTTCCAAGGGAAATTCTGAAGGGGGAAAAATGGATGAAACCAACTCATCAGCCCAGAAACAGAGAAATACAAAAGAGGTGGTCTTCAAGTCAGTAGTCTGTATAATGTTGCCAGTTTTGTCAGATATATACAAAACATGGAATTATTTTTTTGAAGTACAGCTGGATGAGCTTTATTTGTTTTGAGTTCTGGAGTAGGAGGCAGTGCTCTCTCCTGTCCAGTTGGTTGACACTCCGCACTTGGAAGGTTGCATAGACACAGCTTTCAGCCAGCAGCCTTACGGGATAGCTACAAAAATCAGTGGTGCAGAACTGGGTCACTTCCTGAATATCAGAAAAGTTTTCATTTAATGTCCATGAAAAAATGTCAAGATGAGGAGGATGGCAATGGAGGAGCCTGAAAGAGAAAACATTAAATTACCTTTTCTACAAGGGTGCAAAACTCTGTGTTTAACTAAGACCTGCACAAACTGTAACCATCAGAGTTTAAAACTCACACACGCTATTCTTTTTATACTTCAGGACTCTTTTGAGAGAACAGTGACATTTTTTTCCACCCTACTCAAATACAACATGTATTTTATACATTAGGATTTTGCCTGTACTGCAAAATGGAGTATGCTGTGGGGATGTCTGTTAATATGATGTGAGGAGCCACAAGTCTCACTGTGATAGCAAAGAGTTCCATGTGGCCTCAGTATAGTTGTATCTAATTTTTACACTCTAAAACAGGGATTCTCAACCTGTTTACCAATGGGGAGATGGTCCATTTGTGGCTCTCTAAAGCCTCTGTGGGTTTCATTTTCCCTCCTCCCCTCTACCTGAGCAGTAACATACCCCCCTGAGGTTAAGGTATCTGTGGAAAGAGTTTTGGATTCTCTGACATAGGGACAAAGTGCCTCAAGAGCCAAGTGAGGTGTCTTGTTCCTGCCTGCTGTCAGGAGACAAGGTCCAGAGGACACCTAATTGCTTCCCAGTACTGCACTCTGTGGCACTCCATCCAAACACTGAGTCTTTGATGGCATTTCCTCCCCTTTTCCTGCTCATCTGTGGAACCCCTACAAAAAGCTGCTCACAGTCTTTAAAGACTTTAGATCACACCAGAGTACCCAGCTATGGAACTCTAATGCTGGGTCATCCCTGTGTTTGCTCCTGGTACTTTATCCCAGTCTCTCTTTGGCCTATTGCACCTTTGCCAGCTGAGATTATCTTCATCCTGTGATTCACAACAAACCTTAACTCTATTCCTGTATCTGAGAGATGTCACTTCTGGGCTATGACTTCCCAATTGAGTGTATATCCCCTTTAAAAGAAATGAATGGCACACCAGCTTCATACAGGAACAATTATCAATGTCCTTCAGAGCCCCAGCCTTAGGTTTTGGTGGGGGAAGGAGCTACTCACAGGTTGAAAACCCTTGTTCTAGGGACACTATCATCATTGTTACCTATATAATGTATAAGCACAGACAACAAAATACCCTTCCCTCCCTCTCATTTCCATACAGAAACAGTCTTCCCCATTTCCACTCAACTGGATGAAGTATCTGAGAACAGGTGTTTATTTATATGTTTTTCTATAACAGATCATCACTTAGAAATTGCAGCATTTCACAGACTATAATGACAGTGACCTCCTAGAAGTGTGAACTGAAGTTCAAGCAACCCAGGCTCTGTGAGACTAATGAAGACAATTAAATTCAGAGGACATGGTCCCACACTCTTGCCAGCCTCTACTGACAAACCTTGAGGCCTTAACTCAGGTCACAGCTTGGCATGCTACCAACACATGAAATAACTAAACACACATTTTCTGCAGCACCTGGAAATGAATCAAAAGGCACAGCCCTTACTGGGCTGTCACAGCAAATCCAACATGAAATTCCCATAACACTTAGTCCAAAGTTTGTCTCCTTCGACAGAAACCAAGGCTTATAAATACATCCAGCATCGCTTTCATCGTGGTTACAAAAAAAGCCATCTTTGCCTGGAACAATGAAACCTGGGTGAAATGTTAGGACAGTTGTGCTGACACAGTTCAAAGCAGGAGGCTGCCATACATAGCAAAGAGCTATAATGGCAAAGAGGCTTTTTGCTTTAAATTGAAATGCAAAGGAGGCCCCAAGCCAAGAGACAGAACTGTTTGAGAGCATCCACTTGCTAAGCAGAAGGACAGTGCTGATTTGGGAGGGGATGGGTAGGGAAGGGGAAGGAAGGGTCTGAGTGCATAGGATGCTCTGCTGCTATACTGACTTCATACCACAACCAATGTATTAGAGATGCTCTTGAACCTGGTGCTAGTTTCTCCAAGCTTCACTGTCCTGATTCTTCCCATCTCCATCTGATCCAGTTATGGTCTTCAGGTGATCTCTATTGGATTTTTAAAGCCACAACTTTATGAATTGTAACATCATACTTTTCCTGAAAACTCAGTGGTTATGTTCTGCAGTAAGTTACTGTAGTATTTCACACAATTCTGACTCTTCAGGTTTTGTTCTGCAAATATCACACACAACCCAAACCTCCATTTGAATCAGAAAGTCCACGGTACTCGTACAACGGAGCACCAAGACAATCTACAACTGCTTTACAAATAATGTATTTATGCACCCACTTATTAATTTGACTTACTAATGTAAATTGATCATAGACTTGCATCAAGTCCTCCATTTTGTACTGTTCTAGCACCACAAAGTTTTCCAGGTTCGTGCTTATCTTTCGTGCACAGTCTTGGCAATGTACAACGTAGGTCTTTCGAGAATTGCTCTCACTAGTGACAAAAAGCAGATCAAAGACTTCCACCTATTAGACACCAAACAGAAAGCCAAGAGTTACAATTTCATTCTTTAAAAAGTTAAAACCATGAGAACTGCTTTTTTTTCAAGATTTACAACCTTATCCTGTGCATGCAAAGAGAAAAATTACATTTGTTCAGTGGAAATCTATTCTCCCAAGGCTCGGGCAGAAGTGAAGCAGTGTAAAACCACTAATATTACACTAAGGATGTCTGCAGGAACAGTGCCATGGGAAAGCTTTGGGTCAATATTGACAAAGCAGGATTCATTTGCTGAATAGGGGTTACTCAGTAAGGTGGGGATTTCAAACAATTATACCTATTTTTCCTTTTTACTGTCTGCTCAATAAGTTTGTTATTTATTTCCTTACTACTGAGCCACATGCTCATCCTGCCCAAGAGGCTTTGCCAGAGGATAACCAGAAACTCATTTTCAGGAGACAGGAAAATGTTCTTTTCTTTTAAGCTTCATGAAAACTCTTATCCAATACTTTAAAGCAACTATTAACAGTAAGTAGAAAGAAAAAATTCAGCAAAAAGTTATGTCCTGCAGAAAAAAGGACTTAAGTTCTCTCTCTTCTGGGTGTGCTGTTGACTTCTGAAATGAAGATAGGTATACCTTTAAAATGAAGCTCAGCAGATCAAATTTTATGCAGGAAGAGTTAACATTTTATAAAAAAACTTATGAATTTAAAATCAACCCAGTGAAAAACAATGTTGTGGAAGTACTGTGGGAGAGCCTTCTGCAAAATACAGCCCATGTCTAGAAAAAACATCTGGATGAGCTCCTGGAAGGCAGTACTGCATCACACAGATGTGCTTACATCACACAGCAGATGCTGCAGCTAAAAACCAATATTTAAGTATCATCAACAACAAAAGACAGGGCAAAATTTAAATAGGTATGACAAGAGTAGATGACCCAACACATTTTTACTGACCTCACAAATGCTACAGTAATGAGCTGGCTCGTCCTTTGCTCGTCCATGCCAGACAATCTCCTTTCCTGCAGCAATCAGAGCTTCCCTCAGTGTCTGACACTGTTTGAGAGTTCTTAACAGGCAGTACCTGCAACCAAAAGCAGTTGTGGGTTCAGTTCAACATTCAACTGTATAGCAAAACTCAAGAAGGCTTCAGTTTCTTCCAAGACCCTGCACTTGGAGCCTGCTCCCTAGGAAGAATCACTGGACTCATGGCTTAGGGAGAAATCAGACTTGTGCTTATGTCTCTTTCAGGACTGCCCCTTGCCCTGCAAACAGGCTGTACCTTTAATTTATGACTGAAACACATGAATGCTCTTTTAAGCACAATAGAACAATGTGTTTTTAAAAGCAACTCATGTATTTTATTTTAAACCATAAATTTGTCAGCAAAAACTGCCAAGTTCTGCACAGCTGTTTACATTTTGTGTGACTATAGCGTGATCCAAAGGACTCTTTTAACATCCTAAAACTCCTGTTGCCCTCTTGACACTACTGAACTTTATTATCCCAAGTTTTCTGAAACCCCAAGTTCTGCCAGGAATCACTTTACACACAGCTGAAATATAATCTATAAACATGTATCTCCTCCCATGCAAAAGAAAAAAGAATAGAGGGGTTGGTATTACCAAAAAAAAAACAAAACAAAACAAAACAAAACAAAACAAAACAAAACAAAACAAAACAAAACAAAACAAAACAAAACAAAACAAAAAAAAAAAAACCCCAACCAAACAAAAAAAAAACCCACAAAAATAATTCTAGCATTTATTTTATGAAGAGAAGAACTGTTCAAATGTCAAATTAAAGCCTACAATTCCCTGTCATACCCCCTGTAAAGGCAAAAATACCTAAATAATTTTATGTCACGATTTGTCTCTTCCTCACAATAAAATATAACTTGTTTTTCTAGCATTTTATGAGCTACATATGTTCTTCAAAAAAAACAAAAGCTGGCAAAATAGGTTCCCAAATTTCTAAATTACAATGTTATTTACAATAATTTTAGATCTGAGCTACCCTATTTGAGCTGCAGCCTTTGCAGCCTACAATTTTCTTCTCCACAGGGCAGTTACATTACATGCTCATTAGATGCAGAAAGAAGACTGAAAAAAATTAAGGGCAAAAACAAACACTGGACAGAAAACAAAGCACTCAAGAGTTCTATCAAGTGCTTTCAACTTGATCCTTCTCCCATTTTAAAGCCTGAAACATGTAATACACATATTCTCTACTTTAAAAAACCACCACATTTCTTTCATGTGTTTCCAAGTAGTTAATAGAATCTCAGAATTCTGAAATACTCTCCTCTTGTTTTACACTCATACTGTTCATCTTCACTAAAAACAGTGGCTTCACTAACACCCTCAATGTAAGGATAACACAAAACTGGAAGTGTGTTTCTCTGTTAAACAACTTTATTATCATGTACCCAATTTCAAGGAAATTATGCAGCTCATTAAGCTGTAACTCCTTCAACACTTCTGAAGTTTGACATGAATGTGAGTTATGAGGTTAAGGCCAAACACAGGTGATAGATTAAATATTAATTCGTTCGAGTGTTGGGTTATTGTGCTCCTGATAAACTCAGCAGTTTTGGAAAAGCATTCATTTATGCAATACTGCCTGATTATTTCAAATACACTTAAAATCTACCATTCTTTTCTGCTATTACCTGGAAAAGTCTCTGGCACCCCAAAGAACAATTGCAAGCACACCTGCACACCTGCCACCATTGTTCTGCACTCCTGACTTCCAAAGACTTTTCAAAGTGTTATTTTCAAAGCATTTTCTATTGTTACACTTGTGAAAAAAGAACTGCCCAGAATGTAACCAACTTACAACACTGCTATAATGTTTGCCAAATTCACAAACGAAGCAGAAAACAATAGCTTGAAGGTGAACTCCCCCTCCTTGGATAAAACTCAGGTCCTAGTAATGGCACTTGAAAATGTAAATGTTAACTATTTCATGCATTTAAATATGAGGGAAATGATACAAACCATCACTGTGAATATGCACTGCAATTTCCTGAAGTTTGGGAAGCCTTAAGAAAGCCAAAAAGGTTCCTAGCAAAGTGATAGTGTGCAAGTTCAATGGGGTCAGCTTTTAGTACTGCAGGCCTGCTTTTATTCTGGTACAGTGAGAATCCAACTGGTAGAAAATCTAGACCATCCCCCTCTCAAATTCTTTGCAGGTATGGCATTAAGATATGAGCAAATTATGTCTAGTCAAATTCAAATATTCAACAGAAGAGAATTAAAAATGGACATAATCCTGATTTAGTCTAAAAGGGCAGTGATAAACCCATCTGAATACTTAGATATTCAGTAAAACTTCTCAAAAGTGTGGAGACCATCCACTGGCAATGCAGAACCGACCTCTTTGCACCTTCCAGTAATACATCTTCCCTGACACTGAAAACTATTTTACCTAACTTCATGATTTTGTGCAAAATAATTTCTCCTGTGTCATGTTCTTTTACATTTCTGAAACTATTTCTGTAATAGAACTTAGTATTTCAGTTACTTTGGAATTAATTTTTTAAGCCTTTATTACTATGTTCGCTCTACCTCTCAAATTCTTCTCTTCCTCAGATGAATTTGTAAAAGTCCTTCTGGCTTCCATCTAAGAGGTTTGCAGTTAATTTTTCTTTTCATGAGGGCTGTCCTCCCTCAGCCAAGTTTTAAATAATTTTTTCTGTTGTGCTCCTGCTCATGGTTCTACTGTTAAAATGAAATCTTTAAAAAACATCTCATGAGAAAGTTTCAGGTTTTGCTCTTTGACTTCCATCTTGCAAGACAGGACTGAACTGCACATTAACTAAAAATATAATGAGGCATCAGATATCTTCCAAAAGCAGAGTCTCCTTCTTCTATTGCTTTTTCCCTTCTGCTACTCCATTTTTTTATCACTAATGTGGTTCCCAGTATTTATATCTATGCTCAAATTTTAGTTTATTGCCTCTGCGGTGGTTACTTTCACACAACCCACTAAGACATATTTGTATTTCTCTTTCAAATTGAATTAGAAGTTACTTTTTATCATTTTCCAAGAGCTAATCTATTGTACTGTGCTGATACCTAAGAAGTCCCAGAGACAGAAGTCAAAACTACCTAAACATGAAATTTTAGACATGCAATTTAGACGTGTGCTCAGCAAAAAGATGACAGCTGTGTCACTTATTTTTATTTCCTGATGACAATGAAGCAGCTATCCAAGATGAAATTCAACCAGCTCTATCAAAAATGACCATTTTTCCAACATTTTTATACACATGCATATATTCACACATATGCAACTCACAATGTCTCTATTTTGGAAACAAAAAAATCCAGGTGCCATGGACAACAGCTGCTTGCCACAGTTTTTCCTGCAGACAAGGAGTCCACAGGAAAATTATGCAACTGCTTCCCTATCTTAAGGAAATTCATCAAGGTTTCTGCATTTCCAGTGTGTTTACAAAGCCAAGGTCAGACACCAGGCTGTGCTGATACTGATTTCCAGGAACTGCTATTCCATAACTACAGGAGTGACCACATCAAAAGGTTATCTCAGGCTGCTGCTACTGGACATTACAAACCAGAGCTGATCATCCCCTCTTTTTTCCTTCTGCACCCACAGCAGGAACTTGAGTTTTGGCTGACAACTAACCTGGATGGGGGAGGCTTAATCCAAATAAACTGGAAATGGTTTCAGGAGACTGGAAAAAGTGAATGCATGCATGCCCAGAATTTCTATCTGCTCCTCAGCATCTCTGTTTATTTGTAAAGCACAACTAAAGTTTGAGTCTCTTGCTAGAAAAAGCTGGGCTGGTGTCAACCAGCAAGACAACAGCAAATTACCATTTAGCCCTCTGTGTTTTTCCGTAATGTTTTAAGTGATTTTCTTGGAGAAGGATGCTGTTCTTCTCCTTTTAAACCCAAACCATGGCAAATGCAAAATACAAGAGGCCAAAATACCAAAATCATATTTTTTCAAAAACTTTCCAGAACTGCTTTGAGCTTTTCAATAGATGTCTGCTTAGCTTTATATGTATTTTATTCAAATAAAGATAAAAGTGAAGCTTGTAGATTTGGTATTTTTAAATGGACTTTTTGGCTTTCTGCCTCCCACACTCTCCTGCATTTTTCCCTGTTTCTCATTTCTAACTATTCAGTTTTTTGTCCTTTCTTTATGACAGCTGGCATTAGGAATATGAGTACAAATTGTTTAGTAGAAGGGGCAGGACTGCCAGGACTTCAGCAAATACTTTACTTACCCTAAGTATCAGTTCCTAGATTTTAGGAAAGCATTCACACACAAATGCTACCCTATAATCAAGCTTTAGAGTGACTACAAACCTCCCTGTTGTCAACTTCCAACATTCTCAGTTCTTACAAATTTAACATTTCCCCAATGCCACCATTCTGCAACAGATGTTCAAGCCTAAATTAAATTCCTACTGTAAAAAGGTGTCGCACTCAGACGTCACCAATAAATCCCACTGGGGGAAATAAAAAGACACTCTTTTTCTTTGCCCTTTTTTCCACAAGTTACCTTACTCATTTTCTAAAGCCCATTTCAAGGCAAATAATAAAAGGATTCAATGCTTATTTATCCAGTATGTTGGTAAGACTCAGAAGGGCTCAGAAGTGCTTTGGTAGACTCAGGAAAGCAGAATGTGCTGCTACCAGAGGATTCTCATGATGAGTAATACACTTTGGAATTTATTCCCCCACTTTAAGACAAACCTATGTAATATGCTGAAATGTTCATTCATTCCCAACCTCAGTATGGTGCTGCAATATGATTTACATTTCTTGAAGTTGCACCCTTTAAAGAAAATCACTACAGATGCTTGAAGCTAGAATATTCCTGCATGTTGGAATATGCATATGAGAAATGTCACTAAACTCAATTATCATTTTACACATCAATCAATTCATTGTTCAGAAGAGCAAAGGGAAGGAGGCTCTCAAGTTCCTACTTGCCTTTATTTAAAAGATTTATACTGCATCTCCAAATGACAGCATGAGAACACTGACTACAAGTTCTAGAAATGTAGAGTTTAACTTTGCTGTAAAAATGACTATATATCCCAATTCTAATATTTGGGTTGATGACCTAATTTTGCTATTTCTCATGATACATACTCTGAACAGCTGCTGTGATCAAAGCCAACATTCTGTAAATTGCTGAATTAAGTCTATGGCACATTTAACTAAAAATGTTACTTAAGTAATTCTAAAGCTATGCCACAATAACATCACATAAAACATAATAAAATTAGGGATACCTATAAATGTTGTGTTTGAAAAACAGAACCTAAAGTAATTTTGCTTTGGTTCCCGGGAACAGAAGTCTTGCAAAGAACTATTTATAAATCAACACTGGTTTATGTGTGAAGAGAAAAAGGGCACAGTAAATCTTCAAATAAACAAAACTTACTTTATCATTTCGAAAAGCTTTGGATCTGAGACCTTGATATTCCGAGCCATATTCCAGGAAAGGTGAACCATGGGCACTATGGACTTCACGCTCTGCAGCTTATTCCACTCGTACCGTTCCACTGCCAGCTTGTACTGACAGGCTGCACAAACACACAGTTACAGAAGCAGGCAGTCAGCTTAAGGAACAATTATCAACCAAGATCACTCTGTTGATAATAATGATTTGTATCTCCTACAGCTAAACTTCATTCACAATGAGCCATTCATTCCAACTGCATTTCTATTCTTTAAAATCTCCTTTAAGACATTTATTTATGATGGTGAAAGAACACACAATGCCACAGCAGCAACAAACACCTGTGAAGTTACTGACAAGTGTTCCATTTCTTTGCTGAACATGGAGCTGTATTTCAAAAATTATTAATTAGTAAATTTTCAAGTATTCCAGATTAAAAAAAATCCAGGTTTGAAATGTCTGCATCTCAGCCTATTCACAATTTACCATGATTCTACTCTGCTATGGTATATAATCTCTTCTTGAGAGAAGGAGTGAGTCAGACTTTTTCATTAAGCAGCCTACTCACTCCACCCTTCTTTTAAAAATGTTTTGCAAAATTTACTGTGACTGAACATGAGAGGTCTATCAGTCAATCACACAATCTTAGAGACACACTCTCTATTGCACCATATAAAGACACATTTTAAACCACTTAAGAAAGCAAAAGTTTTTTTGGAAATACATTCTCATCAAACACTTGACACTCTTGTTTCAGAAAACTAAAGAATTTCCTTCCACACTCACAGATAAAAATCCTTCCAATACCATGGCTCAAAACTTAAGAATTCTAGAGCAGTAGGTCTTCCTTTAATAATAATATTTCTTTATGAACTGAATTTTACAACTGTTTGCATTTCCTGCTGCTTTCACCAAAGAGTTATTAGATAGCCACTCTCCCACCAATATTAGAGGACTAGTCCTTAAATTAGTATGAAATCCATAGTGGAGTATGCTGGATAGAACAAATTTGGGAGAAAAAGTTAAGAAATGGCCTAAGAAGACAGTACATAAATTTACACATTTTACTTCTACAAGCCCATTCAAAGCACGAGTGCCAAGACTGCATTCTTGCTGCTTTCTCTTCCTCTTACAATGGAATTATTCAAAGCTTCAACACATCATATTTTAAAAATACAGCACACTGCGTTTTTTTTCATCTAGTGAAGCATGGCAAATCAGTAAGAACTGGCAGGTTCTGTGCCATGTGCAGTACAGTATTGCCCACACACAGCTCAGCACAGGCACTGCTCACACATACCTGTGAGAGGGCCAACGTTCCATGCAATGTTGTTGCACCAGCCAATAGCCTGAACCCAGTGAACAGTGCCAGCATTTATCCACACCAAATCCCCTGGTCTTTGAATAAATCTATAAACTGGGACGTTGGCTTCATACAAATCTTCCAAGTTTGGCCACCAAGATCCCATTAGGAAATTCATATTGTTCCTGAAACGAGAGGAAAGATAAAGTCTTCAGCACTTACCAATGTGGCAGATACTTCAATGCAATCTGTAAAAAATGACCATCACCACAATTTTTTTCTGCAGCTAATAGTGACCCACAAAGAGTAGCCAAAAGAAAAGTGTCATGCATAAAATTCCTGATCATAATTCATAATTTCACATCTTGCAATACATTAGAACACCTGCCCATCCACCTGCCCATGTGAAGTCAGTTTATAGCTTCTAGTTAAGTTCTATTTTCCTTCAAGTTTCCCAGTATTTTTTGATGCTGAGGCAGACCAACCCTTGGTCAGATCTAGTGTGGCACCAGTACCCAGTGCTGCTTTTCCATCAGTGCCTGATCTGCACAGACCACAGCAGCTCCCAAGGACGTTCTCTGTTCTGAACATGTACTCACACTGTCTGTGTGTGCATGTGCAGCTTGCCCACACAACAAGCAACCTCTTGGCAACATTTCAATTGTGATCCATGGGTCAGTGCTCTCAGCCAAGAGATGCTGACCCTCCTGAGCAGCATGGAAAAGCACCTCCACATGGATTTCCTAACTATGAAATCTTACCCTATGGTTATGCAAAATCCACACTCCTCTCCCCTCCCTATCCCAGTATTACACTGCTTTTAGACTGCACCATGAGAGATTATTTGCAATGCACAGTTTTCAAAGACAATCAAATGTCTCTGTAGCAGCACTGCAGACATTTTGTGAGGTTACCAAGCTCTCAGTTTCTCTGTCAGCCTCAGAAGGACAATGACATGCAAGTAACAAGGCCTGTTGTGCCACAGACTATTCCATCAGTTGAAATTACATTTTTGAGATGGCTTATCTTTGTAAGGGTGGATGAAATAGGAACAGCTGTCAGTAGACAGGCAGAAAATACAGAGACACTGAGATGAATTTGCAGAGCTCTGGAAAAGTTCTGAACTCAAGAGCTTAATCAAATTTCAACTGGGTAAAAAAAACCTTCTCCCATACAATCAACCTCAGAGGCTCCTGTTGGAGCATTGGCATGATTAGGGGATAAAACTGATGCTCCCCCTTTTTTTATGTGTGCATATACATTGTTCTGTTTGTTTTTAAAACCACTCTACACAAGGCACAGCAGAGCATTTCTTATCTTAGAGCTGGCTGAGAGCTCCCCAGTGCTCAGGGTAACTCAGCTTTTCCAGGGAGTTACAAATATTTAAATCTAAGTAAAGCCTGCCATGACACCTCCTGGGGTCTGACCAAATTAAGCCTTCACTCTAAATGCAACAAGAAAATATGTCAGAATACCAGTGACCCTGTATTTGCTTCTAACAAGAGAATTCTGTTTTTGCTTTTGTCACAGGCAACCCAAGCTTCTTGGGTATTGTACATGGTGGTATTTTGTACGAACTCTAGATTTTGCATTTTGACCTACTTTTAAAAGACTTTTCTGACTACATGGAAAACCCATAAAATAATGTCCCCTTAGAACACCCTCAGTAATCTCCCCCCTCAAGTCTGAGAAAGGCACAAAAAATTTAATAAAAGAGAAAACCAGCACATCCAGCTTACTTTTCACAGAAGTCATTCATGACACCCCAATAGCTTTCAGGGACAACAAACCATTCACAGTCACCTGGACCAATATTTATATTTACTGAGCAGAAGTTATTGTTTTCTTGATGACCTGAAATTTAAGAGAAAAGTAAGCAGACTTTATGTAAGGTCTTTATATCAAAAACAATGCCATGAAATACAAAGACACAATTGCTAAAAAAACTAACACCATAGTTTAAGTATTGTTATATATGACACTTACATACACTATTTAGTTGCTTCAAACAGTTAAGCTACCAGTGACATGAGAATTCTGCTTTTGTTAGTTTGTGGAAAAGAAAACTGGAACTACCAATCTTGGACATATGACCAATATTTTAGCAGTTTCTCCCTCCTGCAGAAAAAAAGACTTCAAAAGCTCAGATTTTGTATTTCATGCTCTCTTGACAGCCCTGGTCAGGTGCAAAACTTTGTGACTTCAGGCACTGAACAGACAAGTACAAAAATCTTTCTGAAAGAGATGTCAAAATTCATGTAGAAATGCCCAGTATTTTATCTTCTTTAGACAGCTGGAAAACTGAGCTATAATCCCTAAAGGAATTTTTTGAAGATGTACTTCAGAAAAAAACAAACCCTGAAATTTAGTGCAGATTCTTCAAGTCCCAGTCCAGGGCCCCAGCACAGCATGATTCATCATGGAAGATTGAGTCCTATTCTCAGACAGTAAAAATCAAAAAATGGAAATCTCTGATTTCTAGGATTGTACCAGACCTCTTGGGAAGTTTCTAAAAACTTCCAAGATACGTAAAATACAAATACTGTTCTTGTATAGAAACTCAACTTTCTTTTTCTCCTTAAAGAATCCACTACTGCATGCAAGAGGTCAGCAGGACAATTCCCTAGCACTGCAGAAATCCAGAAATTTCCCCACTCTCTGTGCTTTGAACACACAGAGTTCAGTTAAGTATGAAATATAAAAATATTGAATATGCATATTTATCACGTTAAGACATGCTGTAAGATACAGGAAATCTGGAGTGCAGTTAAATCCAACTCCCCACAGCAGAACCTGATTTTTTCATGCAGATTACACTCACCTGGTGTCCTGCTTCCTGGAACCTTCATGTAGAGCTGCACTGTGTTCATGCCCAGGATGGTATGACCAACATGGCTTAGAAGATTTCCTGCTGATACCACACGTACAAAAGCAGGAAGTTTTGTCAGTTCATGGAGTTGCAACTTCCACCTGCAGCAAAATAGCAAATTGACAAACTGTGAATCCCTGAAACTCTTAGAAGAGTCTGGGAGACATAAACATTTTCAAAAAATTGTTAGCACAGGTATCTGTGTTACTCTTTCAATTTTAAAATATTTCCAAATACAATCACAAATCTGACAGGCTAGTTGAAGGGAAACAATTTTGCAGCAAAAGTTGAAACTACAGATCAGAAGATTTGACATCTATCTGAGATTCCACAAGAACTATATCAAGTATCAAAATCCAATTCCCTACAAGCCTCAGGTTAGCTTTGCTTGGCTTCATTTGAAGTCTCTCTCCCAATGGCTTGGTCAGAGTAACAGTTTATTATCAACTAGTTTGCATTTACTGATGGAATTTCCTTTACAGAAAAACGGCATCAATATCTAAAATTTTGTAGCAACCTCTAACCACATCCACAGATGCACACATGGATCTTCCAGTGACTCTGCCACAGAAGATGTCATCATCTTAAGTGATCCTTACTCCCCAAACACAATAAACTTTTCTTCTTTTCTTATGACTGAAGTAAACTTGAATTTTTGTACTGCAGCTGGTGGGACTGACAGCCTAGACATGCTGGATCTTTGATGGAAGTATGTATTAACTAGAGATTGAACCAAATAATTTTTACTGGACAATGAAAACATACTTTCAGAGTACTTATAATATTTTCTATGCTACCTTCATCTACCACAGAAGGATATATAGCTTAAATAATACTCAATTTTTTTTTTGAGGCTCTTGAGAGGTATCGTGGCTTACCACAGGTAAGCACTGGTCTGGTCTTTGCTACATATTTTGAATCCTGTTACTGGATAAAGAAGCAAGAGTCATGAAAAGGTGGAAACAGGTGACAGTATGAATGAAAGGAAAAAAATCCATTAATAACAGAAATTTTAACAAAAAAAAGAAAAAAACCTTTAATCTTACAGTTTCTATGCAAAAACTAAAAACGTGGTGCTGTCAGAAGTAATAAAAGTAGAAAGCAAACAATTTAAAGCCCCACAATGAAACAAAGGGAATGGATTAGAAAGAGGACCAGAAGAATGGTTTCTGATGGATGTTTAAACTCATTTCTGGAAAACCAAAAAATCCTGGAAAGAGAAGTTTGAAAAGATATTTTAGCATGTGGAGGACTTGTAGCAACAGTCTGAAGACCAAAGGTAACCATTTCATTCTGGAAATGGGGTGTGCAAATGGAATTTAGCAACAGACTGACTGATGTCTGAGAATACTACACTGGATTTCCAGGAGGATTATCATCATGTAGAAACCCACTGTGAGCAGGAGGAACTGTAATCAACTTACTTTTTGTCATCTGACAGGTCAATGTTGGTCCCAAACTTGATTGTTTTAAAAGGTCCTCTTCTCCTCCTCCCAGAGCTGCAAAGGTAACAAATGTATCAAGCAATTGTGAACAGGGGATGATGTAAAATAGCACACATAACCAGAAATAACTGGAGAATATGTAATAACTAGAGAATTAATAGTTATACCACACTTACTTATCAGAAGATGTGGATTCATTATCTGAGTGGTCCTTGTGGTGACTCTTCTTCTCATTTTCCTCCTACAAAATAGAATTTTTAAATGTTTTTACATTTATATATATACACATACACACACACATAAAATAACATAAAATATACAGGTATAAAGTGATAACACAGGTATAGATACATTTGTTTCAAGATACTGATACAACCTTTGAAATATCTATGCCTAAGAATTTTTGTCAACATCTTTTCATTGTGAAGAAAACTTTAAAGTCAGTCAAATGCATTGAAAAAAAATTCTTCATGGCTGCAGATTCCATGACACTCAGGCCAGGCCAACAGAAAATATCTACACTGTAAATATTTCTGCTGGCCTGCATTCAAGTTGGAAATGAGTATGTTGGCTTGCTCCATTATGAGGGTGACCTGGAATCCAGTATTAACTTTTTCAAATAAAAACATTTACCTCCCTACAAAGTCAAGCAGGTATCCTGACAGGAAACTAGGATGACTAATATTTATGAAACCAATTTAATAAAATCCATTATATAAAATCTTTTGAATTTTTCATAACCATATGCTATTTTAGCACTACTAGTAGTTGAGACCATGACTAGTGGAAAAAATCCAACCAATATTAAATGATGCAATTTGATCTTTTTAGCAGACTGTGCTCAAAACCCTATTCTAAAGACTTCTATTTTGGCAAGTATATAGACATAGAAGGAAAAAGAAAGACAAAAAGGAAGAAGGAACTGTCTGGATTCTATCCAAAGATCTCTGGCTTTGAATGGGACTGTTGTTAAACCTCAAAGTGCCCTGTGTACCTGAGAAAGTCTTATTCATCCTTTGAATGAAGGACAAAGAGAAACAAAAAGGAACCTAGTGATGATGGATTTATCAAATGCTGCAAGACATGCTAGAAAAGCAAAGTAATAGCTGTTCCAAGAATAAAGAAAAAAGATCACTTAGGGCAAGCCAAGAGAACTGTGGCTACAGAAAGAAGAAATAAAGCTTTCATTTAAACACTGGGAAGTCACCTAAGGACAGGTCAGAGCAGTGTTAGGCAAAGGACACAGACACAGAGTCTTTCTAATTTTCAGGGGAAAAATGAAAATCCTCACTCTTAAAAACTATATTATGTATTGCATTTTTACCACCAGTTTGCAACAGTGAGGGAAAAAAAAAAAATTAAAACAGCCTATGGGACACATTGTGGTGCAAATCCAAAGCTGAGGCTTTTGGTGGCATGTACAATTATGTACAATTTTTAATAGAGATATATAAAGATAGATAGATAGATAGATAGATAGATAGATAGATAGATAGACAGATAGATAGATAGATAGATAGATAGACAGACAGACAGACAGATAATTATATTATATTATATTCCAGTGATGTAATATTCTCTAGCCCCTCTGGAATGACACACAGAAATACAACATTCTGGTGCCACTGCTCAAGGGGCAGAAACCAGGAACCTTCAGCCACAAGAAAACTTCAGCCAGTATCCTACTGAAATTTGTTACCAGTGCAGATGAAAACTCCCAATTTCTAGAAGATTTCCATGCCCCCTACTTCCCATGGTATTCCTGTTCCTTTTCTTCACCTTGTACCAGCTCAAAGCCTTATCATTAGATTCCCTTCTGTTCTCTTCAACTAGCAATTAATTTCTTTGTTTCTAAACCTTTCCTCTAATGCACAAAATTTAAATTTAGAATTTCTCTTTCTCTTCTTACTGAAATAATTTCTGTTTCTGTGTAAAGGCAGTGAAAACTGTAACAGTCAATTCCCCACAGTGACCTTTTCCCTATTTTCTAAAAAACATTTGGTCAAAATTATCTTCTTGTCTTAGTTCTAACCTTAGCCCAGTCTTTTTGCAACACCAGGTAACATAAACCTCCAAGGAGTGCTCATAGCCAGTTTCAAGAACGTGCTCACAACTTCAGCAAAAAATATTAAAAATACCAATAAAATCACATTTCACAGAATGCCAGAGTAAGAGAACAGTTAGGGTTGGAAGAGATGTCTGGAGATCATGGAGTCCAGCCCCTCTGCCAAGGCAGAAAAGGGAAATATTATTTCTAATACTTCACTCTGTCACATAAACCTAAAAACTTCTAAACTAAATAAGAACTGTTATGTTTGGAGCCCAACAGAAGACCAGTATTAGTGTAAACTTCTAATAAGCCACATCCAAATGAATTCAGGATAGTAGGAAGAACAAAGAAGTCTGATTTCAAAACATGTGAAAGTAGAAGCAACCCAAATTGTAAAAAAGTCTTGAGTTCTAAATATTTTAATGCGAATTTCAACATTAAAATATGAAAGCTAAACTAATAAACTTGTAAAGTCTGTAATAACCATGAGTTTTACATTATTAAACTGAAGTTTACACAAAGCATTTGGGAAGAACAATATAACTATTTTACCCTCTATTCAAAACAGATTTTGAAAATTTACCTGTGCTCTTCATGCTAATGGAAATGTCTCTTTTTCCTTAGCAGTTTCTGCTTTTTCCATCAGCCATTATTAACTGGCTCCAGAGTCAGCATGCAGTCTGTGAATTATAACTCGTATAGCAGCAATTAACTTACCCTTAAAGACTCCTGGAATGAGGAGGCCTGGTACTGTGCATATTTAGCAATTGTTGTATGAGATCTACTGCTTTCACAACGCCAGATCTTCTTTGTTCCAGTGGGGTCCCAGTTTTCATCTGCTGGCTGCAGTAGTTGTGTCCTTACTTCTACTATGTGTTCATTATTCGCTTCTACCAATGTCTTAGTAGAGAAGAGTCCTAGATCTAATTAATAGCAATAAAATTAATAAATGAAGGTTAAAATAGAATTCAGGAAAATGCCAGAAGTTATTGAAATGTTTACTCTCAAATAATTTTTACCCCTTAGTCTTCACAACACTGCCCACCTGAACATTAACTATTAACACCCAAAAAACTTTTCGCCATACATCCAGCAGAAAATTAGAAAAAAACCTGGCAGCTATGGACTATTTTACAAGAAACATTTTGCATGCCTTGGGTAAACAAATCTGCAAACAGTGCTCAAATCTATTACCAAGAAAGCATTTTTCAGAGCATAGCTTTATGAATATACGTTTCTTACCAGCAGTGATCGTTTATCTATCTAGAGACTTCAAAATATTGCACACAGCCAAATTACAGACCATTAGATCTACACACAAAGACATGCATTAGGTTTTTTATAGGAAATGTCTAGCTGTAAACTTCCATAGCTCAGCTCCCCTCTGTGCTCAACAAAATCTGCTGTATTTGTGGTGTTTTTTGGGTCTTTTTTTGACATGACCAAGATCAGAACAACAGCAAACTGAGAAATGACAAATTACCCTAACAACTTGAAAAATACAGGTAAAACAGTATTATAGAAATAAAATATCCACTTCTAAGAACTGAGAGACCTCTTTTTAAAAAACATTAATTTCTCCCCAAGGTTAAAAAAAAAAAAAAAAAGTACATTTACCTAATTTAAGCGCTCCAGCAAGGCCACGTATTACAGTAACAGGGTTGTTTGGATTTGTACAAAATTGATGTAAAGGTGGAAAGAAAGCATCTCGTTTATTTTCCAACTGCAAAATTATAATGGAATATCAGATGTCAGATCAGTCTAGATTCCTTATTTGTAAAACAAGAAAGAATAATAAAACAAAAGAGAAGGAACAGAAAGAAAACAGGCATTTTCTGCATTTCCCTGCACTGGGGAATGAACAGGAACACCATACAATTCTTTCTATGGTAAATGCTGGGTTCACTCCTGAAATTAATTTGTTACTGTAATTTGTTTCTTGGCATGAATTATTCCCAGGTTGCTTCAGCTTTGCAACTCAGGTTTCCTGAACTTAATTTCTTTATCTGACAGTAGCCTTGTACATTCCCTAAATCCACAGAATTCTCTGAAGAGCAATACAGTTTCTTTTCAGAAGTAAAAAAGCACTAATTTTACAGCTAATGTATATAACAGTATAATTAAAAGACTATTCTCATGGTATATCTCATGTTAACCAGAAAGGTTGATTTAATTTTCTTATGCTTCTCTGCACCTATAACCTCAATTTTATGCTATAGACTCCCTCCTGATTTTTTTTTAATTGCTATGAATCCTTTAGAATGCTGAAGGCATTTCTAGCAATAAACAAAACACAATAGAGAGTTCCCAAAGAGTGGCACAACTGCAGGGTCTGTGGCAGCAGGGTGACTTTCCAGCTTGGTGAGGACTCACCAAAGCTGGGATGGACTTTTATTAAGGCAGATGAGTTCAGGTGCAACACCTGGAAAACATCTGGAAGCACTATTGCATCCAGCCTAAGCCAGCTCTCAGCATACTCAGACCCAAGTGCCAGCTTGAATTTTTCACACTGCCTGTATGGACATACTGCAATTTATTTTTCTGCTATTAAGGAAGTGGATATCCTGTAATTTATTCTTCTATAACTAAGGAAGTTAGCTCAATAAAGCTGTTATGGAACTTTATTTTCAGAACAGAAGTTGTAATGCTTGCATAAGGAAATACTACTCAACTAAACCCTGCTTTTTCCTGGTGACATTTTGTTCCTACCATCACCTCAACTTTTATTCATTTTTCTTCACTATGTTTTGGAGCAGATTGTTATGGGAGTTTAGTTTAATTGCTTGCTCATTTATACACAAGCTGTCACTTGCAAAAAACTGTACATACATTTCTGAAATACTGTGCATTGTTTATAATGAACTGTTTTGCTTATTCTGCCAACATTTGAGTATTAAAAATAAAAAATCTGAAGTATTTTTCCTTTTGTTTACTGAAATTCTTAATTTAAGGTGGTCCTTTAAGAGTCAAACTAAGTCTAAAAATTTTCTTTAAGGTTAGCATTTCTCCTGCTTATATACCAGTCTGGAGAGCACCATAATGAGAACTCAGTGATGAACAGTGCATCTTTAAAATAATTACATTATGTAATTCAGATATGCAAACAATTACAAAAGACAGGCAGCAATGTACTTCTGCCACTAGATTTACTTACATAAATACTAGGTGTAGGTGGATTCAGCTTGTCCTTTGGCAAGGGAGGGTATGGTGGAGGCGGTGGTCGTGGAGGTGGGCATTTATCCAATAGAATACTACTGTTAGATAAGCCATTTTTACCCAGATTCCTAAAAGGAAACAAGAGCTGTCTCTGTCAATACTTGGCAAATGAAATAAATGTGTATCAGTGTAATCTCTTATGCAAAATAATGTTGTATTAAGGAGAAACCATAATTTAAGATGCAAATAAAGCTTGTATGTTTTAATCAAGAATTCTCTGTGTACAATTTGATATTATTAAAACTTATTCCCACTGCTGAATCTGCAACATCACCACTGTTAGTTAAAAATACAGCCATTTTAAATAGAAGCAAACATGACACATTTGATAAAATTTTTAACTGCAAATGGAGAAGAACCTTAGCAGGTGGATGATCACTCCACAGGAGCTGAGGTAGCAGAGCAGAAGTCAGAAAATGACAATATCTCAGCCAAAAACCTGCTGAGTCACAAAGAACAACTACAGCTACACTACAGACACTGAACTCAACCATACCTACCCCTCCCTGCCTTACACATTTTGAAGCAGAAGGAGCCATTGCAGCATAATCCATTTTTTGGAGCAACAGGGGAGAGGCCCAGTGAGCTGCAGTGTCAATGCCCTGTGTGTAACTCCCTGGAGAACCTCTCTGCTGTATTTGCAGCCCCTCCCTGCTTATGTCCAGGTGTGCAGGACCCACTGGATGTGTAACTTTTCTGTAATGGATGATCTGAGCTTAGCCTGTAGTCAATACCCAGTCACCATCACTGGGAATGTACTGACAAAACCATCTCTTACATTCTTGTTAAAAATTACTCAACTACTTCAAAATTCTTCCCACTAAACACTATTCAAACTCTTCTTCCAACCTCCTTTGATTCACTGTTGTTACATCCCACAAAACAGGATGTTTCTAAAGTATAATTTAGTCATGTATCTTCATAAAATTCACTGGCTACTAACTTTTTTTGTTTTTAAATAACAGTCTTCAGCAGAAAACACAGCTTTTTATCAGATGAAACTCCCAGCAATAAAAACTTCTTTTGAAAACTGAGAAACCTGGTACAGCCAGATACTGGGTCATGAGATCATTGCTTCAAATCAAGCCAGCAGAACCCCTAAGATGGACTTGGGGCTTGAGATCAGATCAGACAGACTGACATGCCAGACACTTCAAAGAAAATTGGCAAACATCTCACACAGCCCAAAGCACACCTGTCACACAGCTCATTCCTGGTGCTAGCACAGTCCACTGCCAGAATTTCACTTCCAAGAAAGTGAAAGAGTGACGCAGAACTGTTGATTAGTCATCATCCAACTTGGCAAAAAAATCACTCCCCAATACTTAATGTCTGATGCAGTTATTTCAAAGGCTTCATTGTCCCCACATACACAAAAATAATCCAACAAAAGCAAACAAAAGAACCCAAAAATAACATGGCAATATAAAATCATCACCACCACACAGAAATTTATTGACCACAGCTGCATGAACTTGAGATTCAGACCATCTATGCAAAGTGAAACTAGAATCTGAACAGCAGGTATCAGACATTACTACAACCTCTGCATTACCAAACAGAGAAACAAAACCAAGCAAAACACATGCAAAGTTTCAAAAATAGGAGAGAACTTCGACAAAATTCAGTTTGCATTGGTAAACAGTTCTCAGGAAATTTCTAAGTCAAGGAAAATGAGAAAAAAACTTGAAGAAAAAGAGAATTCTTCAGAACTAATGGGGACTTGAGCTGCTGCACTCCCAGCAAGGCAACCACAGTCAAAGCTCAGTAAAACCACAACACATGGGGGTTTCAGGGAAGGGTGATAATGGAGAGAGGAGAAACTTCTGTACACTTAAGAAAAACTACAGGTCTGAAAAGGCAGAGGAGAACGGGAAAGAAACAGCACAAAGAAAAAGATCAGATGAACAAAGATATTCATAAACCCAGCACTTGAAGCTGGTATTACCAATTACATGCTAAAATTTCCTATTAAGCTACTAAAACTCTATGTGGAAATTTTAAGAGAAAAATGGACAAAGTAAAGCAAAGCTGAGACAGCAAAACATTCATGATTTAAGTGGCACAGGAAACAGATGGGCAGAATATTTAAAGTTGTCTGTAACAGACCAGCTTCACTCTATCATTATTTTTTTCCTATCATCTTTTTTTTTTTTTAAACTATGAATCAGAGTATCTTACTATTAATAACAAGGCAAGAGAGCTATTAAAGAATATTTCTGTAATTGTTAGTGTGCCAAACAGAGCAAAAGAAATTACAAAAAACACTACAGAAATACTAAAAATATTTGCTACCACTGTGTGACTATCCCCTGCCAGTCTCTCCACTTCTGGAAATACAGAACTACAGCCAGTGCAAGGAAAGTAAAAGACCTTTTTTGACCACAACAACTGTGCTGAAAATCCCACTTATCTCAGTTTCAAGAGTGCAATTTTGTGAGAAGATTTCATAGTGGCTGATAGGGGCAACAAATGCACTGCTCAAGACAAAACAGGACTGATTTACACCCCCAAAAGTAACTGGATACCCAGTCATCTGTGATGAAGGAATGAAGAGAAAGACAAGCTTCTTTCATTTAAATTGAACTTCCAGAGGAAAGTGCCTTGTTGTGGACTGTACACAGACAACATCCTTCACTCCCCCAGCGTGGAAAGAGAAGCAGGAGCAGCTGTCAGGCTCAGAGGGACAAGGGCAGGGATGGGCAGGGATGTGCCCAGTGATGTGCAGCCTGTCCTGAGCCACAGCTGCAGCACTCTGGCCACTGCAAACTGCTCCAGGGTGAAAGCACCAACTCATGGACGTGCTGCACCCAAGGACCAAACTCAAACTGCCGTGCTCAGGAGAACATCAACCACTCAGGATGAAACTGGTGCCTTAACTTCGCAGAAATCACTCAGTTAAAAAAGCTGGAAAAGACCTCTGGGATCACTCAGTCCAAGCCATGACCAATGACCACCGTGTCACCCAGACCATGGCACTGAGTCCTTTCCTTAATCACCTCTGGAGACAGTGACTCCACCACCTCCCGGGGCAGCCCACTCCAACATCTCATCACCTTTCTGTGAAGAAACTCCTCCAGATGTCCAACCTAAACCTCCCTGGCACAGCTTAAGACCATGTCCTCTTGGCTGCTTGGTATTATTTCATGTAGTCATGGGATTCACTGAGTAAGTAATCACAACATTCATTAGAACAGCCATTTTAATTATATTTTACTGTTTTCTAGGATACATTCACACAGTTTTTAAGAGACAGTTTACAGCCTTCAGTCTTAGATAAGAACTTTCCCTCTGACCAGAAGCTCAGGTGTGAACACAGTTTCAACAGTCACACACAGAACCCTCATCAGGCAGCTGCCAGACACTTTTTAGGTACAGGATTGATTCTGCATCATCCCACCTGACCAAAAAAACAAAGTATCACGCAGGTTTAAAGCTACCTGTGTTACACAGCTATACCAAATTTAACTCTATTTTAAAATAAAAACTCTACCTCAAAAAATATTAAAGTTAACAGGATAAAACTTATTTTTCCAGAACCAAGAATAATTATCAATAATTAACATTCTTTAAGTTTATTAAATTAATCACCTCAATATTTTTATTATTTCACTTAACCCTTATGTCAGACTGAGAGAATTACGTCTGCTTCTCAGGAAGTGTGTTCTTCAAGTCCTCTGGAACTTTTCCTGTTTTCCAAGAACTATTAAAAATCTATATGAATTATAAACAGTTCTCTGGCTCGCTCTTTCAGAGTTCACGGATGTATGTTATCTGGGCCTCTGACTTAAAAATGCCAAATTTAACTGTAACTGCTGTTTAACCTTCTCCTTGAAAAGAGAGTACATTCCATGATGTGAACATTTTATCTGCCTTTTTCCCAAGTACAGAACAAAAATATTTACTGAACACTCTCACCTTATTGACCATGCTAGTACTTCTGAGCAGACATTATTTTTTTTACTCTTCTTTTTTGTTTTTGTCTACAGGTATTCCTCTTCCAAACATAATTTTGGTGTTTTCTGGAACTCTTAGCTTCAATACTTTTAAAAATATTTGCCCTTTTTGTTTCTACTTGAGAGATTATGACTTTTTGGTGATAATGAAAAGTTCCTAAAAAATTTCCAGGTGTCTGTACATGAGGATTTTAGGTGCAATTTACAGGTCAAAACATAGTAAGTTACAAGCATTTGTGCTTAAGCAGTTATTTTTGTTGTGGAATCAGTCTAAGTGAATTATTATTTGAGGATTAGCTGTATGAGAATTAACGAGGTTTCACAGCTCAAGAGATTACAGTTATTCAGAAGAACAAAATTAATACCTTCTCTTCCCCCAATAAAAATCACATTTAAAATGAACACAAGGAACTGTGGATTTATTTGACACTCTATCTCAATTCTATCAGAATTAACTGATCTACAAAGAGGAAGGAACAAGCCATTTTTGAAATGTGCCTGCAGAAGGAATCAGTTGAAGCATGGGGCTGCACAGCACTCACCTGATGCAGTCCTGGTTAAACCAGAAACACCCACCCTTCACAATTAGCAGATACAATCAGTTGCTTTCTCACTCTGAGTTATTACAAAACCACAGAAAAACGCCTGTCAATCCCCAGCAGCCTGGGAAGGAGGTGGTTACACAAAACACCCAGCTTGGCTCCCTGAGCTCCCCCTCCCCAAGCTCCTTCCGTAGCCAGGGGATAGAGAGGAGGTCTCAAAGGGAATATAAAGAAGTCAAGTCAAGCTTACATTATGCTTAAATGCAAGTAATGCCAGATAATTACACAACCTGTTTATCATGCAATTCTCTACCCCAGCCTTTCACAACCAGGTACTAGCTGGCAATAATCCCAGAGATCTTTCATGAAACTACAGAAAAACCTACAATAGAACTGTGGATTTTCTCATTATGCAAATGTATTTCTAATTATTTTTGAATTCTGTTCTGGTTTTGACCTCAATAGTACAGGTTGGCAGTGAATTTCATAGGTTAATTACATGTTATGTAAGAAGTAATGTTCCTTTTTTTCTTTTCTTAATGACTTTTACATCTTTCCTCTCTATTTCATTTGCTAATCACCTTGCTCTGAGGCTGTAAGACAAACAGAATAACATCAATGATTTATGTAAGAAAAGCATTATAACAAGTGGCACCAAACTTTTTCATACTTGCCTTTCCCTCTGAACTGTAAATTTTCCCATGGTTTATTTTTTTTCTTTTACTCTCAGATAATTCTGCTTCCCATCTGCAGAGTTCGGTATTTGTCTTTTGAACAAAATAGAATCTCTTATTCTAAGCAGTGTGTAGCTTGTGAAATCACAGAATTTCAAATTTTATGTTTAAAACTTCTGCTATGGTGAAGGTCACTTGCCAGAGGTAATGTGCCTTTAGAGGAACTGAGCAATTCTGTCTTGAAGCCAAAAAAAGCCCTTTGTTTGTAAATAAAGTTCTCAATAAAACAAGAATTGCTTTTGCTGTTTTTAAGAACAAAACACTAATTTAATCCAGCTCCTTCCTGCACTAAGTACTTCCCCTCAAACAGATTTAGGCTCTTTCTTCTGTGGACCAGGGAGCTCTCTGACTAGTGATTCACTGACTTCCCAGACCAGGCTCAGGAGTAGCACCTTCAGTAAGGACAGAACAAATTTCTCCTGCCCCAGGCTCCAACAGAGCCCTTGGAGCAAGAAGAAGTCTGCCCACTTCAGCCTCTGCACTGCCCTTCCCACTCCTCAGGAAATGGATTTACTGCCCCTGGGTAAATGCTGGCCATTCATCAGACCCTTTTCCAGACTGTTTAGCCCAGACCACCATCACAGAATCAACAAATCATTAAGGTTGGAAAAGACCTCTGGGATCATGGAGACCAACCTGTGACCAAACATCACTCTGTCAACTTGGCCATGGCACCACATGCCACCTCCAGCTGTTCCCTGAACACCTCCAGGGATGGTGACTCCACCAACCTCCCTGGGCAGCCCATTCCAATGTCTTATCATCCCTTCATGGAAAAATCCCTGTTTGCTGTCCTGTATTTTTACCATTTTACAGGGACCCTTGAGAGACAGCTCATCTCTCCTGGTCTCCTGTCACTTTCTCAGTGGGTTGCTCTGTACTTTCCCTGTCTGAACACCAAGCTAAAAGAATTACAAAAAAGCCATATTAGCCCCTTTTGATACTCGTTACAGTCAAACCTACACCTCTCATTTGCCTTCCCCAATCACACCAAATTGATAAAAGCTTTCAAGTTCAGAAACACTCTTCAGATCAGCAAATGAGTCTTTCCATGTATCACCATAAAAATGACAAGGACAACTTCCAGCTGACATAAAGTTGTCCAGTTACTCAGAACTGCCTGAGGACCTTCTACCTCTAAGTTTTGTTTGGACCTCTTCCTGTTCTTTCAAGGCTGTGAACAAACTTTAAAAAAAAATGAGGAAAAAAATAATTACCAAGGTATTTCTTACTTCTTTTATAAGCAACAATATAATCAACCCAGGGGATTCTGTACACTGCTTAAACTAAGGACCTGACCTCAGATCAGTGTTAGAAAGCACAACTGGTAGACTCTCTTTTTACTGGATTTTTATCCCTACTCTGGGATGTTAATTAGATGCACCAGTTGAAACACTGAGTGGGAAATCAGCTGGCTTCACTTCAGTAGAAATAAACACCTCGAGTGTTAAATCTCAAGTCTTGTGATAATGTTTCATTAATTCTCCTTTCAGAAAGATTGCTCACAGGGAAAAGATACTTACATTTCTACGAGCACAGAAAAGAGCTTTGGTAACAGTCTCTTTAAGGAAACCTGACACACAACCAGACCAAGAAGCATACTCTTCTTTTTTCCCCCTACAACAATCGACTTTTCTAGTAACAAACTCAGAGCAGTTATTCTTAGCATATTTTCTTCTTTTAATTACACGGTTTTCACTTATGCTCAGAAATTACCTGGGGTTGTGTTTGTTTGTGTTTGTTGCCGCTGCCTTTTTTTTTTTTTTTTAAATGACCTTAACAGGAGATTTTCTCTAGGAATCTCAGGAAGGATAATTAATCTAACAGTGCACTCTTTTATCTGCTAATTTACTCAGAGACTTAAAGAATTTTATTTTACTGTGTAAACAGTTTAGCAAACATAATTTAGTTGGTTTATAACCACCTTAAAATTTACTGTTGCAACCAGTTTTATTGGTAGGGAAGACTAACCAAATCACGATTCCCAGAATCACCTCTTCAGTTCCTTTTCATCCCTACACTCCAGCAGCAGTTTAACAAGACGAGCACATTTGCCACCCTACTGTTCTCTAGAACAGCATCTTAATGAGATTTGCATACCTGAGTCAATAGCTCAGCTCCTGCATCTCTCAATTCCTTGTGGCTTTTCAGTGACATTGTCTGGCCCTTCAAGGGAAGCTCCTTGTGCAAGTATCGATTGCTGTGCCAGCACCCTATGTCTGACCCCTTCTCAGCCTCCTCAACAACCTCATTTCACCCCACCAACAGAATGGGGCTCTGTTAAATATTTCCTCAACATTCGCACCGAGGAACAGGGATATAAAGAAACTTTTCAGCCTCTGCAATTATCTTGCCCTACTTAAGTGCTCACTTTAGTCTTTGGCAAAACAAAGCATTTACCAAGTCTGTTTCTACAAGCAGACAACCTATTCACACATAATAAAAGAAGAATCAAACGGAGTTTTCTCTTTGGTACGTGTTTTGCATTTTATGATACAAAGCATCTCCTTTCACCTAATGGCTTCACTTGAGCAGCTTTTATTAAGACAACACTTGTTTATGTAAGGCAAAATTACAGGCTCCCAGCATTTATTTTTGTCTAACTAATTTTCATTTTATTTTATTGTGATGCAAGACCATGAATGCCTGTTCTAATAAACTGCTTTCACTTTAAAACCCACCAGATTTCCATACTTCTGATGCTCCTTTATTCTTAAGCAACACACAAAACCCTTGGAACAGTAACAGGTCACTTTTTGGTGGTCAGCATTACCATGCTGCTTCCTGATAAAATCCCTCCTGAGAGATGAGGAACTTCATTATCCTGCAGTTCACTCTCCCGCAGTAGGTCAATTGTAGTTACCTTGTGAATCAACTCTTGTGCATTACTTAATCCCAAACTGCTACTAATTCCAGATCTTTTGTGCTCTAAACACAAATAAACCTGCAGGGTCTAAAAGCTGCAAAAAATGGCTCTTTTAGATAAGATTTTTTTTTAAACCTAAAAGCATCTGAAGGAAAGATTAATTTAACAAATAGACATCTGAGGACTTCAGTGAGACTTACAAAGAATATAAACACCCTGGTTTTGAAGTAAGCATATAGTAAACAGAGACAAATGCAGAAGAATGAGGAAAAAAAATAAAAATGATTAATCTAGTGCTCCAGCCATAAAAAAATCCAAGTCACATCCACCTGTTCCTACCTGTCAAAATGTCTATTTTTGCCTGGAGAATACCATCAAGACAACAGAGCAACAGATTGTATCAAGTGACTATTGTCACATAGCAAGTAGAATATGCCAGCAGATAACAGAATATAATTATCCATATTAGAGATGAAGCCAGAATGTCTTTCTGAACATTTCAAATAAAATAAAGGTATGTATGTAACAACTGACACACATGAATACACTGAATACATTTAAGGCCCAATACAGTATAGCTCCAATATATAAAAACTAATTTTACAGCACAACTCCCCTCTCCCTGTGCATTAAGCTCATTCTAGAAGAAGTGTCTGGGGCCTTGTTTGGTCTTTTTTTCCTGTTGTGTTTTAGAGTTTCTCTGTTGCTGCTTGGGGGTTTTTTTGGAGTTGTTTTGGTTTGGTTTTTTGTGTTTTGTTTTTTTTTTTTTTTTTAAAGAAAAAGATCAATTATTTTCATGTTTTCTACTGTGGGTAGCTTTTCTGCAATTTTTACAGTAATTCTAAAAATCAACACTTTTGGTCACAAATATTTGAGCCTCAAGATACCACACTTACAGAGGCAGCACCCAAATACAATCAGTACTACAAGAAGTACTTTCAATTCTTTGTTTTTGCATTACCACACAGTGTGCTAAAATAAAGGTCATCATGCAGTATTGAAGTTCACAGTATCCAATATATTAGCATATAAATATCTTCCATTTTACTACATATGATTTTCTTTTGCCAAACAGAAGGCCTTAGATCAGATTATCTTTTAAAATTCTCCCTTCCAGACATTTTTCTTCATGTTAGTCATGCATAAAGCACCTGTAACAAGCATGTTCTGCCAAAACTCTGCTCCAGAGCTGCCATGTGTATGCCTGCACATCCAAGAAAAAAGCAAGTGTTAATCAGCTACTCAGTAAAAGGACTGGGAAATCCCTGTCTTCAACTTTATGAATATAAACACATTAGAGTGGTGGGAAAAAAACACCAATATATTATATAGCTTTTATACAGAGAGTTATAATTTTTATTAGTATGAAATAACAGGTAACCAGCTCTAGCACAGGTGAGTTACCTGTCATTTCTCAGAATCTTGCTATTATTAGCACATATATGCAGAGTTTCCAGAAAGCATTGTTTGCCTAGAAGAAATCCTGTCCCTAAACCTGCTAAAGTAGTCCAGACTGATGCACTTCTTGACTTCAGAGTTGCTAAAAACATCAAGTCTCTCCTCCACTTTTCCCACTGCCCACCTTCCTTTATCATCCAGCTTCTAAGTCCTCTGCCTGGCTGAATGAAGGTGCAGTCAGGCTGAAGAGGGAGCTCTCAATCTCTGCTCCATGTGAAAGAAAGGAAAAACAAGCACATCTAACACCTTTTGAGCTGTCTGGATACTACACGAGACAAAGTATCAGCTTACCTCCCTTGAAAAATTATGATTTTGTGAGCCTGGTACTGACTGTAAGAAGCCAAGTGAAACACCTTTATGAGCCTTCCTTTATCTCTGAAATTAAGTATCACTAGGAATACTACACCTCCATCAAAAAGCACAAACACAAGGACTTGCTGGTTGACAAACTTTGTAGCTAAAATGATAAATGTTTTGCTACTGAACATGAACTGCAGCCCTCTCCTACAACAGCACACTAAACACATCAAAATGCAACATTTCACTAGGGTGAAACACTTCCCATTACTCTCTCAAGAAAGCTACATTACAATTTTGGAGGCAGATCAGTTAAACTTCAATAAAAAAAGTCTCTAACAGTTTATATTATGCCTATTTGCAGTGCACTCATCCTAACACCATACACTGAAGCTATTTTCATACTTCTACTAGAAAAGACACATACATGGTCCCAATTAAAAAAAAAAGCTGTTAAGCTGTTAATTTTTATGAATGTAGTATGTGTAGCAATGTCCCTTGGAAATGAACATTACAATAAGACTCAATATTCAAAAGATGACAAAATAGGCTCCCTAAAGTTTTTTTTCTCTTTTTTATGAAATTTATCTTGGAAACAGATAGTGACAGACTGCTATATCATGGATCAGTATTACTCATCAAATCCCACAACATTAGGAACTATGAGCTCTCAATCACAGTAACAGATGCAGGGTTTTTTGTAGAATGATATAAACATGCTTTTATATATTTTTTTTTAATATCAAAAAGAGTAATGCTCAAAACCACCATATCTGCTATATAAAAACATAGCAAACATACATCCCAGATAAAATATTTTGGAGTAAAATATATTGAGCTGATAAAAATTCCAACAAGAATTCTAACAGAGAAAAACACAGATAATATTTCAACTAAAGAACTGCAAACACAGTTCAGGATGGAAAACATCACAGTAGAGCCCAAAACATTCAATAACCATATGTCTATGATTAAAGGGACTTAGGTAACATTTTCAAACACAGTGACAACTCTAAAGGATGGCTACAGAAATTACAGTGCTATAAATGGTCATTTCAATTTCTCAGCTCGTTTGGATTTTGAACAATTTTTTTTTTAAGCAAGCAGGCAAATCTCTCCAAAGACTATCCAAGAAAATCTTAGGACTTTGAGGTATTTTACACAGAGAAGGCTGCGAGCAGCTAGCACTAAAT